>NC_091289.1:43499880-44119165 GCF_032444005.1 Ranitomeya imitator | reverse complement strand
GATTCGGATGTTGTCATGATGACATTTGGGTCATCATGTCAACAATCGGTCCTTTGCTATAACATCGCAAAGGCGCCAATCTAAGAGAGAGACCCATCTCCCTCTCTTCTAAATGCTGCTATCGATATCTGGGATAAACTGCTGGGAGCAGTGTGGGCACCGGTCCTGGCAATGAGTGCCGGGTGTCAGTTGTCATGTCAGCTGAACACCCGGTGGAAATAGAGCGCACAGCTCCTGGCGTAAAATTGCCGTGACTTATCCATACATTCAAGGTCGGGAAGTACTTCCCAACCTGGATACGTCTAAGGTCGTGATGGAGTTAAAAATTATGCCATAACATTATTATTGACAAGGGTCTAACCATTGGGACTTGCTGATCTGGAAAACAAAGGCACGGAGATCTCTTCAGCAAAAAATATGTGATCACACCGTGAGTAGCATGCACATGCACATTAAGGCTAGGGTCACATCACCATTTTTTTCTAATTTGAGGAAATCAGTCTCATTGTGCTGATCAGAGTGTGATCTTATCTTCTAGGAAGTGGAGAAAAAAAACCGTTTCTCCACCTTCTCTATATTATAAGTCTGGGAAAATCATTATCCGAGTGTGGTCCAATGTTTTCCACAGACCCATAGAGTTGAACGGGCGAGTGCCATCCGATACTTGGAGGCAAATCATGCATGCTGAGATTTTTTTTCCCAGACCAATTTAGTCAAAGGAAAAAAAAAATCGGACGGGTGCACAGCCCAATAGTGTAACATGGCCCCTTAGATGTTGCCGTCAATAATGACTGCGGCATCTAGATGATTAAGAGTGTGGGGGCTCCCTCTTTAACCCCATCGACATCCTCAGATCATGATTGTGTGGTCCTGATGATTGCCATGGTAATTCATGGCCAAGAAATGGCCTTAGAGTCGGCCGGCCATAGTGGCTGGTTCAGAAGTTAGCAACATTTAGGTGATTATAATAACACTAGATAGTGGCCCGATTCTAACGCATCGGGTATTCTAGAATATGTATGTAGTTTATTTATGAAGATTTAAGAATAATGCAATGAATACACAGGATTCGGCCGGGCACGACCAATCAGCGAAGCGTGGTTCAAATGCCACACCAATTCGTGGCCGAACTGCGCCTGTCGCTGATTGGTCGTGCCCGGACAGGGGCAGCTCCAGGTTTTTGAGGGCCCCAGGCTAAAGAGTCTCAGTGGGCCCCCCCTTTAACACACAATTCATGATGCACAGATACAGCAGAGAAATATAGCACAGTCATGTAGCATAAAACACAGCCCACTTAGTATATAACACAGCCCATGTAGCATATAGCACAGACACATAGCATATAACACAGCCACGTAGTATATAACACAGCCACATAGTATATTGCACAGCCCACGAAGCACATAACACAGCCCATGTAGTATATAGCACAGCCACGTAGTATGTAACACAGCCACGTAGTATATAGCACAGCCACGTAGTATATAAGGGTGGTTTCACATTTGCGTTTTTTTTTTGCGTTTTTGCAGCAAAAAACGCAAAAAAACGCATGCGTTTTTTCCCCTATTGTTCTGTCTTCCTCCACGTAGGATGCTGTGTGGATTCCAACATACGGCTAAACCTTCATCCACATCCCAGTAAACAGACTGTGTTGATGCTTAAGTCTTATTTATTAGGGTGATGATAACCAAAACTATAACGTTGAACAACAATGGTGGACAGTATTCATAGTAGATGATCGAATAGTGAATGATGTTGATGTACAAAGTGGATGTTCAGTGAATAATCATAGTGGATGACTGATCATAGTGGATGACTGGTGAAAAACTGTAAAGAATAACAGCATTTCAGTATATGCACATACAGGGTGCAATCACATAAATAACTGGGACATAACAGCAAGAATTATACAGAGTGCATTACACAGTAATTCTAACAGCACTGCCCTATTCTATACAAGAATGCATCTATCTAAATGCAGAGTACACATTAACCTAACTGCAAGCTGCAAAGCACATCTGCCTAACTATATCTGACTATAGGAGCTGCATAAGGCTTAAATACTAACACAAACATAAGATGCATTAAACCTTTATAAACGTACCGAGATCCGTTAGGACAGGGGTAAGAAAGTAAGCGAGACAGGAGCACGTGTGCCTCTCCGCAGATCTGAGGAAAAATGGCTACTGAAGCTTGTCTTCACAAGAAGAATGTGGGCGGAACTAACCCATAAGACATTGCTCTTAGGAGGGAAAGGTTGGTAAACAACATGAAAAGTAGGCAACTGATGACCTCCAGTGGCCACAACTTGAATAACATGATAATTAACTCTCTGCACATTAAGATGGGCAGAACACTCCCCGCTTGGCGTCAACAGATGCCACAATTAGGTTCTTTTGGGGAAAATAATAATACAAGCTCGGCAACGGGCCTGAGGAACAGTTTGTTTTCTCCAAGCTTGCACACTCTGACCTCTACTTTCCGCACTTTCCCATCTTTACTGGGAAGGGTCTTAATGACTAGGCCGAGTGGCCACTCGTTCCGATGTGACTGACTGTCTTTGACGAGTGCAAAATCGCCAGATTGAATGTTTGGGCGGTCTTTCTGCCACTTTGTCCTGCTTTGCAGAGTGGAGAGATACTGTTTCCTCCATCTATTCCAGAAGACGTTGGACACGCTTTGTACTTGCCTCCATTGTCGTCTGTAGAGGTCTTTGTCATTGAATTCTCCGAGTGGAGCTTTCGGGACACAGGTTTTCTGTGTAAGTAACATTGCTGGAGTAAGGATGGATGGATCTCCAGAATCACTAGAAAGTGCTGTCTTGTAGGACTGGGTTACATGAAATAGACAAGCTATAGCTCGAACAAGTGACTTCCAGGTGGAGAACCTGCTGAACCGGTGAGATTCGAGATGGCAGCTTGAAATCTCTGTATGTAGAGCAGACACTTGAGGTCGGATCTCTTCGTCTGTGTCTGGACCCACTAGTTCGAAAGTTTCAGGCCTGCTGATGTGGGATATCGAATGGTACAAAGAGGTAGGACCTGTGAACCATGAAGTGTCCTTCAGGTAACTGGGTGCAATGGATCTAGTCGCGTGGTCCACAGGATTGTGGTGAGTAGGCACGTAGTGCCACTGATTAGGGTCGGTGGATCTTCTTATCCGAAATACCCGGTTGCTGACGTAGACGTAGAAGCGTCGCATCTCGTTACAGATGTACCCCAGTACCACCTTGCTATCGGTGTAGAACTCTGCATCCTTGATCTTCAGCCTCATCGCATCCGAGATCAGTTCGGCCAACTCAACTGCGAGGACAGCAGCACACAGTTCCAGTCTGGGTATCGTGTGTTCACGAAGTGGCGCCAATTTCGTCCGGCTCATAACGAACCCGATATGGCATTGTCCGCTTACGTCTGTGGATTTGAGGTACGCTACTGCTGCAATCGCTTTGACTGATGCATCACAGAAAATACAAAGTGTTTGCGTTTTGACCTCTGTGGATGGCACAGGAGCATACGGTCGTTTCACACGAAGGTTGGTCAGGGCTACAAGAGACTTCCTCCACTCTGCCCACAGGTCAGCCTTTCCCGCTGGAAGTGGATCATCCCAATCAGTAGTGTCTTGGGTGAAGTCCCTGAGCATCAGCTTTCCTTGGATGGTTACTGGAGCTACGAACCCCAAGGGGTCGTATAAACTATTCACGAAAGAAAGAACTCCTCTGCGCGTGAAGGGTTTCTTATCCTTGCTGATCTGAAAGGTGAAGGTATCTGTCTTCAGGTCCCACAGCAATCCAAGGCTCCGCTGCATAGGAAGGGGGTCGATGCTGAGGTCTAAATCCTTTAGATCGCTGGACTAGTCTTCAGAGGGAAAGGCTTCCATCAACTCTCGGCGGTTGGAGGAAATCTTGTGTAACCTTAGGTTAGACTGAGCGAGCATGTCACGAGTCCTCTTTAGTAGACTGATTGCGGCCTCACTTGTCGGTGTGGACTTCAAACAGTCATCCACGTAAAAATCCTTTTCCACAAAGGACCTGACGTCCGAGCCATACTCTTCTTCACCCTTTTTGGCAGAATGTTGGAGGCCATAGATTGCGACCGCTGGGGAAGGACTGTTCCCAAAGATGTGTACCCGCATCCAGTACTCTGCGATGTCTTCGTCCGGGTCGTTGTCACGGTACCAGAAGAACCTCAGGCAGTTTCTGTGTTCCTCTTTGATGAGAAAACAGTGGAACATCTGTTGTATGTCGGCCATAAATGCCACTGAATCTCTACGGAAACAGAGTAATACTTCCAGAAGTCTGTTGTTGAGGTCTGGGCCCGACAGTAAGACATCATTCAATGACACGTCTTCGCATTTGGCACTTGAGTCGAATACCACTCTAATTTGACCTGGCTTCTTAGGATGGTACACTCCAAAAATGGGCAGGTACCAACACTCCTCTCCGTGTCGAAGTGCAGGTGCAATCTCTGCGTGGTTGTTCTGGAATATCTTTCCCATGAAGGTAAAGAAATGTTCCTTCGTCTCAGGTGACTTCTGAAGCTTGTGTCTTAGGGAGATGAATCTGCTGTAGACCAATTCCTTGTTGTTGGGTAGGCGTCTCCTCTGAGGTCGAAATGGTAGAGGTGCGACCCAACTATTCGCCGTATCCTTGACTATTTGTTCGTCCATGATGTCCAGGAATATCTTGTCTTCTATAGACATCGCTACCTTGTTGTCTTCCTTCGTCCTGTGGAAGACTGTACATCCTATGTGGTCTTGTTCACCTTCACAGGCGTGGTCTTCGTTGATAGGAACTGAGAAAGGGCAAGGTAGGGGAGTGCTGCTCGGTAGTTCCTTTACCAGCAGACTATTGTGACACGGCTGGAAGAGAGATGGACGTCCATTTTCTAGTGTGCTGGTAAGCATACTGTTGACTGAGACCGGCTTGTGTGCTCCTCCTAGACAGACATCTCCTACAATGACCCATCCAAGGTCTTGCCTCTGCGCGTATGGAGCATTCAGTGAGCCGTTGATATATTCTCTAGTCTTGTGGACTCGTAGTATATCTCTTCCCAGAAGTAAAGCTATTGGCGCTTCTGGTTCCAACTTAGGTATCAGGTGGGCTATACGCTTCAGGTGGGGGTGATACGTTGCCACCTCTGGTGAAGGTATCTCAGACCTGTTGTCAGGAATCTGGTTGCACTCCAGGATGGTCGGTAGTGACAGACAGGTCTGGCCATCCATGGACTCCACTTTGTATCCGGTTGCTTTCCTCCCCGCCGTCTCGACGGTACCTGAACATGTCCTAAGGGAGTAGGGAGAACTGGGGCCTACAATGCTGAAGTTGTCAAAGAAGATGGACCTGGCTAAAGACCTATTACTTTGGTCATCTAGGATTGCATATATCTTGAGCGCTTTGTCTCTGTGGCCTGTTGGATAGACTCGGACAAGGCAGATTTTTGAGCAGGATCTTCCTCCCTTGAGTCCCTTACAGATCTCCGTACATTGAGAGGTGACCGCAGGGGTGTCTTCGTCGGTGTTCTTCTGTTTCTCATCGTGCTTCTCTGCTTGTGACAACACTCCTGGAGGTGGTCCAGGATGCAAGGCTGTATTGTGATCCGTGCTGCTGCATTCTGCACATTTCACGCTAGCTCCACAGTTCCTGGCGAAGTGAGAGGTCGTAGCACAGCATTTGAAGCAGATGTTGTTTTCCTTGAGGAAACCTTTGCGATCCTCTAAAGTCTTCTCCCTGAAGGCTCTGCACTTTAGTAGAGGATGTGGTTTCCTGTGTAGAGGACACTGCTTACTGACATCCTGAGGTTTGCTCTCTTCCGTAGGGGGCTTAGTTGTCTTGTGTGGAGGACCTGTGGAATCAATATCAGTTTTATGGACTGCCACGGGTGTCTTACTGGGTTTGACACCAGGGGTAGTGGAACATGACAGAGTGAAATCAAAACTAGGGTCATTTCTGATCTTGGCTTGCTGGGTGACAAACTCAACAAATACAGCAAAAGGAGGGAATGGTACATTATGAATTTGTTTATACCGTGAACCATATATAATCCACCTTTCTTGAAGATTGTAAGGAAGTTTTTGTACTATTGGATTGACACCCCTAGCAGTGTTTAAGAATGCCAATCCAGCCAAGTGACCTTCCTTCTGGGCGACCTGTAACTCTATCAATAAATCATTCAATTCTCTAAGTCTTTGATAACCCTTGGGCCCTATCTTAGGGAAATCATCAATTCTTTTGAATAAAGCATTCTCTATTACTTCTACGGACCCATAGCATCCGTCAAGTCTTTCCCACACTTTACGTAAACCTATGTGTGGGTATTCTATGTTAATGTCTCTTAGTCTTTTAGCATGCTCGACCGATTCAGTTCCAAGCCACTTTACCAGGAGATCTAACTCCTCACTACTAGAAAGGTCCAGTCCCTGAATGGCGTTCTGGAACGAAGCTCGCCACGACCTGTAGTTTTCGGCTTTGTCAGTGAACTTTACAAGTCCTTTTGTTACCAGTTCTCGGCGGGCAAAGAACTTTGCCAAGTCTATGGTGGCTTGATCAGTGTTGGTACGAGCCGGTATGTTATAGCCATGTCTAGTGTGTGGTGTGTCACCATACCTGTGAGACGCTCTTGGCTTCGGACAGTCTGCATAGTACCTTTCTGGTGAAGAAGATGTCTCTTTAAGGTGAGGTGGGAGCTGTACCTTCTTCTCAGTGGAACGGTAGCTGTGGTCGACTCCTCTGTGTTGGACGTCTTCTTGTTTGTAGTAGTGAAGTTCGGGGTTGGATCGATGATAATCGGCGTAGGCTGATCGTTGTAGTCTGTCGAGGGTGTTGTCCATGCTGGAGTGTCGATGAACGTACTCTGCGACGCGCTGAGCTGGATCTTGCTGCTCTAGATCTGTTCCAAGAACGTTGCTGCGTCTCTCATAATCAGGATCCTTCATGGCTTCCAAGTACTCTGCCTTAGCTATTGCAGCTGCTGCCTCTTTGTCTACCATAAGTCTTTCTAGAGACACTTGCAGGCGCGCACCTTCTGCTTCTTGCTCTGCCCGCAAACGTGCGGTTTCAGCTTGCAGGCGTGCAGTTTGTTCTGCCTGCAAACGTACCTTTTCTGCCTCATGCTCTGCTTGTCTCAGCTTTAGATGCACTTCTTTCTCGGCAAAGGAGGACCTCGCTTTGGCTGCTTCAGCTTCAGCACGAGCGACAGCAGACAGCTCTGCTAATGATGACCTGTTAGTGCTTGCTCGTGACCTCGTCTTGAGTGAGGATGTGCTGTTTCGAGACATTGTGCGCTTAGCTGCGTATTGCTGAGTGTTTTGGCGGGAAACTGAGTCTAGGTGCGGTGAGCTTCCGCGTGGCGGGAATGATGTAGCTTCTCTTGGCGGGCTGCAGTATAGTCCCGCGGCTGTATGGCGGCTGCTGTGATACCCGAATGCGGAGCAGTGTGGGTGTTAGCGGTTCCGTACAGTCTGAACAACTACAGCCTGCGACCGGCTATCAGTTTCACTGAAGGCAGCTAATTTGTTCTTACTTTACAATCACCGCCTGCGACTGGCGGTCTCGTTTTTCACTGTTCTGTCTTCCTCCACGTAGGATGCTGTGTGGATTCCAACATATGGCTAAACCTTCATCCACATCCCAGTAAACAGACTGTGTTGATGCTTAAGTCTTATTTATTAGGGTGATGATAACCAAAACTATAACGTTGAACAACAATGGTGGACAGTATTCATAGTAGATGATCGAATAGTGAATGATGTTGATGTACAAAGTGGATGTTCAGTGAATAATCATAGTGGATGACTGATCATAGTGGATGACTGGTGAAAAACTGTAAAGAATAACAGCATTTCAGTATATGCACATACAGGGTGCAATCACATAAATAACTGGGACATAACAGCAAGAATTATACAGAGTGCATTACACAGTAATTCTAACAGCACTGCCCTATTCTATACAAGAATGCATCTATCTAAATGCAGAGTACACATTAACCTAACTGCAAGCTGCAAAGCACATCTGCCTAACTATATATGACTATAGGAGCTGCATAAGGCTTAAATACTAACACAAACATAAGATGCATTAAACCTTTATAAACGTACCGAGATCCGTTAGGACAGGGGTAAGAAAGTAAGCGAGACAGGAGCACGTGTGCCTCTCTGCAGATCTGAGGAAAAATGGCTACTGAAGCTTGTCTTCACAAGAAGAATGTGGGCGGAACTAACCCATAAGACATTGCTCTTAGGAGGGAAAGGTTGGTAAACAACATGAAAAGTAGGCAACTGATGACCTCCAGTGGCCACAACTTGAATAACATGATAATTAACTCTCTGCACATTTAGATGGGCAGAACACCTATATTTAACATTAAAAACGCATGCGTTTTTTTGTATGCGTTTTGACGAGTTTTTGCAGCGCATGCGTTTTTTTCTGCATGCGTTGTGTTGCAGAAATGCAACATGTAGTATTTTTAGCGGCGTTTTTTTTGCCGCAAAAAAACGCATGCGTTTTTTGGTGGCAAAAAAATGCATTGCTGTCTATGTAAACGCATGCGTTTTTAACCACATGCGTTTGCATGCGTTAAAAATGCATGCGTTTTTAAAAAAAAAAACATAAAAACACACTGATAAACCACCCCACACCATAAAATTGATAAAGGGATCCTACCCCTAACCCTACCCCTAACCCTACTCCTAACCCTAACCCTACCCCTAACCCTACCCCTAACCCTACCCCTAACCCTAAACCCTTTAAGGGTAGGGTTAGGGTTAGGGGTAGGGTTAGGGGTAGGGTTAGAGTTAGGGGTAGGGTTAGGGTTAGGATCCCTTTAGGGTTAGGGTTAGGGGTAGGGTTAGGGTTAGGGTTAGGATCCCTTTAGGGTTAGGGTTAGGGTTAGGATCCCCACCCCCACCCCTAACCCTACCCTTAACCCTAGTTCTTTCTGTTTATAGTGGGTTTTTTACTTTATTTTGATGATTGGCAGGCGTCAAAACGCCGCGTTTTTTTCACCACATGCAAAAACGCATGCGTCAAAAAAAGCAGCGTTTGCACGCGTTTACATGCGTTTTTTCACCATGCTTTTTTTTTTAAAACGCATGCGTTTTGAAACGCAAGTGTGAAACCAGCCTAACACAGCTCACGTAGCATATAGCACAGCCACGTAGCATATAGCACAGCCACGTAGAATGTAACACAGCCACGTAGTATATAGCCGGCGGGTGAGACCAATCAGCAACGCGGGATTTCCGTTACAGACAAACAGACGGAAATGGACCTTAGACAATTAGATATAGAGATTTTTCTTTCGCGTCATGTCACTAAACATCAGAGCAGTTCTGAATATGTTGAGCGGTGCCATTTTAAAATGGTAACACTTTGGTTTTTCTTTTTCAATATATATAGGTCCCCAAAACTGAATAGGTCCCTAAAAAAGCTAATTTTGCTAATTTCTTTGAACAAATGAAAAATGACTGCTACAATTTTAAAGCTTCTAACATCCTAACAAAATAAAAGAACATTTCACAAATGGTGCCGATGTAAAGCGGACATGAGGGAAATGTTATTTATTAACTGCTTTGTGCGGTATGACGATCTGCATAAAATCAAAGTTTGAAAATTGCGAATTCTTAGAATTTGTCAAATTTCTGAAATTTTTATAAATAAGCGCAAAACATATACAACTAAATTTACTATTATCATAAAATATAATGAGTCCTGAAACAACAATCTCAAATATACTGGGATATGAAGAAACATTCCGGAGTTATTACTAAACAAGATGAGCACAAATAAGAATACATACTAGGCCAGCAGAGATCATTTGTCTAAATGGTTAATGATTATGTAGCTAGTAAAAGTAGCGTTTCTCCATTGGTTGGAAAAGTCCACAAAAGTTAATAAACTAGTGATATTAGCATGCAATTGAAATGCCAGAGCAACCAGTGGAGAAACGCTACATTTACTAGCTACATATTCATTAACCATTTAGATATATGATCCTGACACATGTCAGGTTTGAAAAATGTGACCTAGTCACTAAAGGATTAAAAAAAATGTGTCCAGGATTCCAAAAGTGCACATTTTCTAGGTTTTTCATACACAATAGTTACAAAAAATAAGTTGAGAATGGTGCAGAAAATAAAATAATCTGTATCTGTCGTTGACAAAAAAAAAGACAGCAGGGAAATGGTAAGAACTTGAACAGCTAAGCCAGCTCCCTTCTCAAGGCCAGTGCATACACATAAAGGGAGCTGGATTAGCCTTCGAAAATGAGCAAGAAGCCAGTCCCCTTCATAAACAAAACCACTTACTTTCTGACACAGGAAACACTGTCCATTGTTGAGCACAAGGATAGAAGAGGAGATGGCAAAAGGATGATATCTGCAGATCTGGGCAACTATAGTAAAAGAAGTATATTAGTTTGTTGTAAACATTACTATTTATGACTCATTTAAAAACAAAAAAACAAACAAACAAACAATAAATATACATATACAGTACAGACCAAAAGTTTGGGCACACCTTCTCATTCAAAGATTTTCTGTATTTTCATGACTATGAAAATTGTACATTCACACTGAAGGCATCAAAACTATGAATTAACACATGTGGAATTATATACTTAACAAAAAAAGTGTGAAACAACTGAAATTATGTCTTATATTCTAGGTTCTTCAAAGTAGCCACCTTTTGCTTTGATGACTGCTTTGCACACTCTTGGCATTCTCTTGATGAGCTTCAAGAGGTAGTCACCGGGAATGGTCTTCCAACAGTCTTGAAGGAGTTCCCAGAGATGCTTAGCACTTGTTGGCCCTTTACCTTCACTTTGTGGTCCAGCTCACCCCAAACCATCTCGATTGGGTTCAGATCTGGTGACACTGGAGGCCAGGTTATCTGGCGTAGCACCCCATCACTCTCCTTCTTGGTCAAATAGCCCTTACACAGCCTGGAGGTGTGTTTGGGGTCATTGTCCTGTTGAAAAATAAATGATGGTCCAGCAAAACGCAAATCGTATGGAATAGCATGCCGCTGCAAGATGCTGTGGTAGCCATGCTGGTTCAGTATGCCTTCAGTTTTTAATAAATCCCCAACAGTGTCACCAGCAAAGCACCCCCACACCATCACACCTCCTCCTCCATGCTTCACGGTGGGAACCAGGCATGTAGAGTTCATCCATTCACCTTTTCTGCGTTGCACAAAGACACGGTCGGTGGAACCAAATATCTCAAATTTTGACTCATCAGACCAAACCACAGATTTCCACTGGTCTAATGTCCATTCCTTGTGTTCTTTAGCCCAAACAAGTCTCTTCTGCTTGTTGCCTGTCCTTAGCAGTGGTTTCCTAGCAGCTATTTTACCATGAAGGCCTGCTGCACAAAGTCTCCTCCTAACAGTTGTTGTAGAGATGTGTCTGCTGCTAGATCTCTATGTGGCATTGACCTGGTCTCTAATCTGAGCTGCTGTTAACCTGCGATTTCTGAGGCTGGTGACTCGGATAAACTTATCCTCAGAAGCAGAGGTGACTCTTGGTCTTCCTTTCCTGGGGCGGTCCTCATGTGAGCCAGTTTCTTTGTAGTGCTTGATGGTTTTTGCCACTGCACTTAGGGATACTTTCAAAGTTTTCCCAATTTATCGGACTGTCTGACCTTCATTTCTTAAAGTAATGATGGCCACTCGTTTTTCTTTACTTAGCAGCTTTGTTCTTGCCATAATACAAATTCTAACAGTCTATTCAGTAGGACTATCAGCTGTGTATCCACCAGACTTCTGCACAAAACAACTGATGGTCCCAACCCCATTTATAAGGCAAGAAATTACACTTATTACACCTGACAGGGCACACCTGTGAAGTGAAAACCATATTCGGTGACTACCTCTTGAAGCTCATCAAGAGAATGCCAAGAGTGTGCAAATCAGTAATCAAAGCAAAAGGTGGCTACTTTGAAGAACTTAGAATATGAGACATATTTTCAGTTGTTTCACTCTTTTTTGTTAAGTATATAATTCCACATGTGTTAATTCATAGTTTTGATGCCTTCAGACACACACACACACACACTGGCTTGCAAAAGTGTTCACCTCCCCCCTTGCCATTTTTTGTATTTTGCTACCTCACAACATGTAATTTCACTGTTTTTTTCTTGACGGTTTGCATCAGTTCATGTAATGAATAGTCCTACAACTATGATCATTTGGTTTTTTTTTGTAAGGCAAATAACTACTAGGACAAAATAACTGAAAACTTCAGTGTGCATAACTTTGCATCGCCTTAAAGTCAGTACTTTGTAGAGCCTTCTTTGGCGGTAATTACAGCTGCAAATCGCTTTGGATAAGTCTCTATGAGTTTTCCACATCTGGCAATTGAGATTTTTGCCCATTCCTTAAAGGGACTCTGTCACCTGAATTTGGAGGGAACAATCTTCAGCCATAGGGGCGGGGTTTTCGGGTGTTTGATTCACCCATTCCTTACCCGCTGGCTGCATGCTGGCTGCAATATTGGATTGAAGTTCATTCTCTGTCCTCCATAGTACACGCTTGCGCAAGGTAAGATTGCCTTGTGCAGGCATGTACTACGGAGGACAGAGAATGAACTTCAATCCAATATTGCAGCCAGCATGCAGCCAGCGGGTAAGGAAAGGGTGAATCAAACACCCGAAAACCCCGCCCCTATGGCTGAAGATTTTTCCCTCCAAATTCAGGTGACAGAGTCCCTTTAAGGCAAAACTGCTCCAGCTCCTTCAAGTTAGATAGTTTCGTCTGGTGAATAGCAATCTTCAAGTCAGACCACAGATTCTCAATTGGATTAAGGTCTGGGCTTTGACTAGACCACTCCAAAACATTTACACGTTTCCCCTTAAATCACTCGATTGTTACTTTAGCAGTATGCTTTGGGTCATTGTCTTGTTGGAAGGTGAACCTCTATCCCAGCCTCAAATCACTGACAAACAGGTTTTGCTAAAAAATATCCCTGAATTTCACGCCATCCATCATCCCCTCGGACATTTTCCCTGTCCATGCTGCCGTAAAACACCACCATATTTCACTGTGGGGATGGTGTTCTTGGGGCGATGAGCTGTGTTAGTTTGGCGACAGACATAGCTTTTACCTTGCTGGCCAAAAAGTTCAATTGTGGTCTCATTTGACCACAGCGGCCTCCATACATTTGGGGAGTCTCCCATGTGTTTTGGCAAACTCATAACGAGCCTTACAATTTTTGTGTGTAAGAAAAGGCTTTTTTCTGCCCACTTTTCCATATCGGCCACCTCTGTGGAGTGTATGGCTTATTGTGGTGGTATGGACAGATCCTCCAGTCTCTGCTTGAGAACTCTGCAGCTCCTTCAGTGTTACCTTTGGTCTCTGTGCTGCCTCTCTGATTAATGCCCTTCTTGCCTGGGCTGACAGTTTTAGTGGGCAGCCATATCTTGGCAGGTTTGTTGTGGTACCGTTTTCTGTCCATTTGATGGTGCTCTGGGGATCATTAGAGATTGGGATATTTTATTATAACTAGTGATAAGCGAGCATGCTCGGTTGTTCTCCGAGTATTTTGGGTGTGCTCGTAGATTATGTTTATGTACCCACAGCTGCATGTTTTGCGGCTGCTAGACAGCCTGAATACATGTGGGGATTCCCTAATAAACAGGCAATCCCTGCATGTGTTCAGGTTGTCTTACAGCCACAAATCGGAAATCTCAAGTAACGAGCACACTCGCTCATCACTAATTATAACCCAACACTGACTTGTACTTCTCAACAACTTGACTTGTTTGGAGATCTCCTTGGTCTTCATGGTGTTTGGTTAGTGGTGCCTCTTGTTCATGGTGTTTGGTTAGTGGTGCCTCTTGTTCATGGTGTTTGGTTAGTGGTGCCTCTTATTCATGGTGTTTGGTTAGTGGTGCCTCTTGTTCATGGTGTTTGGTTAGTCATGGTGTTTGGTTAGTGGTGCCTCTTGTTCATGGTGTTTGGTTAGTGGTGCCTCTTGTTCATGGTGTTTGGTTAGTGGTGCCTCCTGTTCATGGTATTTGGTTAGTAGTGCCTCTTGTTCATGGTGTCTGGTTAGTAGTGACTCTTGTTCATGGTGTTTGGTTAGTGGTGCCTCCTGTTCATGGTGTTTGGTTAGTGGTGCCTCTTATTCATGGTGTTTGGTTAGTGGTGCCTCTTGTTCATGGTGTTTGGTTAGTGCTGCCTCCTGTTCATGGTATTTGGTTAGTAGTGCCTCTTGTTCATGGTGTCTGCTTAGTGGTGAGTCTTGTTCATGGTGTTTGGTTAGTGGTGCCTCCTGTTCATGGTGTTTGGTTAGTGGTGCCTCTTATTCATGGTGTTTGGTTAGTGGTGACTCTTGTTCATGGTGTTTGGTTAGTGGTGCCTCTTGTTAAAGGTGTTGCAGCCTCTGTGACCTTTCAGAGAAGGTAATGTGAACTTCCTGTCACTAAGCATGTGACTTATGAAGATAACTGCTTGCACCAGAATTAAAAAAAAAGCTTCATAGCAAAAGGGTTGAATACATCTGCACGTGCCAATTTTTAGCTATTTGATCCTATAAATGTAATTTATGCCTATATTTTTTCACACTTTACTATTAGACTATTTAGTGCTGATGCATCACACATAAATCGGATTACAATAATATTTAAACACAGCTTGTAATGTAACAAAAAAGGTAAAAAGCCAAAGGGGGTGAATACTTCCGTAAGCCCCTGTATGGTTTTTATATTTATAAATCTGGAAAACACTATTCATTTCCTCTGCAGTGTCACTAGAGAAGAAATAAAGTCTAGCCAAATTCTATACTATGGATTCCTAGTCGATCTGTGTGCTGGCGAATGGCCCTGTGTATGACGTCATAATACAGGATTAGTGCATATTGCAAAGCAATGTAATGAAAGAATGTTAGGCTACAAGAGCCTCAGCCAGCTCACCGACAACCACAGGTGCTCGGAACTCCGTCTTGACTGGGACAAGTGGTAATTAAAGTTGAAAAAAAGGTGTTCCAGCTCCTTAAAATTCAAAACTCTTTATTAATCCATATAAAACTTCTTCATTTGCATGAATCCTTGAACATACAGGATGCGAACATACAGGACAAACAGGTTAAAGCGATGCATTTCGATCTAAAAGGATCTTAATCATAGCTTGGCTCTAAGTTCACCATGACGCCCTTTTTGTAGTTTGCAATAGCCTATCACTTTAGCTTAGTTAATCACCTGATAAGACTCAAAGGTCCTGAACGAAATCTGACCTTATACGAACTGTACTAGCAGGCTGTTACTGATGTAATCTAAAAATATAATAATAGCAACCGTGATGTTACAAAAGTTATTTAACAATAATGATACTTTATCTCGTTTTTCTTATTGAGGCCGTTTGGATGTCTGGTTTGCAGATTATATATCCAAGACGCCTCCCTCGTGAGCAGGTGTCTTTTGACATCTCCTCCCCGCTGAGGAGTTTTTAATTGTTCCATTCCTTGAATTTTCATTGCTGAAATGTTGCCTCTGTGGTGTGTGATAAAGTGTATTGCATCCTTTGAGATGTCAGGATTATTTACATTATAATTACCTATATCTCTCAGGTGTTCCGATAGTCTTGTTTTTAATTTTCTCGTGGTGCATCCTACATATGATAACTGACACTCCGTGCAATCTATTTTATACACTACATTTTTAGTATGGCAATTAATTTTGATATTATAGGTCTTAGATTGGTCTGCATTTTTGAAAGTTTTACTAATTTGTCCAGAAAGACAAGTACTTAAACTCCGCATTTAAAAAAGCCCTTACAATCTAACCAAGTTTTTGATGTGGGTCTAAAGGTACCGTCACACTAGACGATATCGCTAGCGATCCGTGACGTTGCAGCGTCCTGGCTAGCGATATCGTCCAGTGTGACAGGCAGCAGCGATCAGGATCCTGCTGTGATGTCGCTGGTCGGGGAAGAAAGTCCAGAACTTTGTTTCGTCGCTGGACTCCCCGCAGACATCGCTGAGTCGGCGTGTGTGACACCGATTCAGCGATGTCTTCGCTGGTAACCAGGGTAAACATCGGGTTACTAAGCGCAGGGCCGCGCTTAGTAACCCGATGTTTACCCTGGTTACCATCGTTAAAGTAAAAAAAACAACCACTACATACTTACCTACCGCTGTCTGTCCCCGGCGCTCTGCTTCTCTGTACTGGCTGTGAGCACAGCGGCCGGAAAGTAGAGCGATGACGTCACCGCTCTGCTTTCCGGCTGCCCGGTGCTCACAGCCAGTACAGAGAAGCAGAGCGCCGGGGACAGACAGCGGTAGGTAAGTATGTAGTGGTTGTTTTTTTTACTTTAACGATGGTAACCAGGGTAAACATCGGGTTACTAAGCGCGGCCCTGCGCTTAGTAACCCGATGTTTACCCTGGTTACCGGGGACCTCGGGATCGTTGGTCGCTGGAGAGCTGTCTGTGTGACAGCTCTCCAGCGACCAAACAGCGACGCTGCAGCGATCCGGATCGTTGTCGGTATCGCTGCAGCGTCGCTTAGTGTGACGGTACCTTAAACCAGAGGTCTCAGGGTATGTGCACACGTTCAGGTTTTTTTCGCGATAAAAACGCTATAAAAATGCAGACATATGCATCCTATCATTTAGAATGCATTCTGCAATTTTTGTGCACATGATGCGTTTTGTTTTTCCGCGAAAAAAAACGCATCGTGGTAAAAAAAAAAGCAGCACGTTCATTAATTTTGTGGGTTTTTTTAGCGATTTTCCCGCTATTCTATGCATTGGGAAAAAAACGAAAAAAAAAAAACGCACAAAAAACACAAAAAACGCATTAAAAAAATGCAAAAAAACCACATGCGGATTTCTGGCAGAAATGTCCGTTTTTTGTCAGGAAATTTCTGAAAGAAATCCTGACGTAACCTGAATGTGAATTTTTCCTGGTTTATTTGTGTCTAGAGCAGGGGTCTCAAACTGCATTCCTCGAGGGCTGCAAACAGGTCATGTTTTCAGGATTTCCTTCCATTGCACAGGTGATAATTTAATCACCTGCAGAGAATGATTCCAGCTCCTGAAAACACGCATGGTTTGATGCCCTCGAGGAATGCAGTTTGAGACCCCTGCTCTAGACACAAATAAACCAGGAGAAATTTTACTCCCAATTGTTGGTGCTCTCCTGGCAACTACGTTTATGCCATCCTTTAATATATCTGACAGAGTATTATCTTCATACAGTATGGGCAGTCGTTTCTGAATTATATTTTTTATATGATTGGATTGTGGACTAAATTGTAAGCATACGAAGGGATTATTCTTTCTTTTTTCTTTTCTTTGTTTTTCCATTAAACTTGGCACCAACAGATTTTCTCTTTTTTTGTTGTCCACTATTTGTTGTGCTCTTTTTAAGGACCAATTTGGATATTTTCGCTTTCCCAGTTTCTTTTGTAATTCAATAACCTCTCTATTCATGTCAACTTGTCTACTGCAATTCCTTTTTAACCTTGTATATTCCCCGTATTGATTTTAGAGTGTGTTTTGGATGATTGCTTTTAGCATGTAGAACAGTATTTCCACTGATAGGTTTCACATGCGTTTTGCTAATTATTGTTTGGCTCTCAGCCCCAATCAGCTCTAAATCTAAAAATGATACTTGATGTTTATTGTGTTTAAAGGTAAATCTAATACCATAATCATTCGAATTGAAATAATCGATGAAATTTGGTATGGTAGATACATTACACCCCCCATCCAAAACACACTCTGAAATCAATACCAGTGGGGGAATATACAAGGTTGAAAAGGAATTGCAGTAGACAATGGCTGGGGTGGAAAAAGAGGGAACGCATGAAACCAACGAGTAGTAATATAGATGTTATAGCATGTGGCAGACCAAAGGGTCCTTAGGCATTAGATAAGTGATGCTGAGGATCTGTTTATACCAAGGAAGGTGACGGGCACAAGGGGGCATTCTTTGCGTCTGGAGGATAGAAGGTTTTTCCACCAACATAGAAGAGGATTCTTTACTGTTAGGGCAGTGAGAATCTGGAATTGCTTGCCTGAGGAGGTGGTGATGGGGAACTCAGTCGAGGGGTTCAAGAGAGGCCTAGATGTCTTCCTGGAGCAGAACAATATTGTATCATACAATTATTAGGTTCTGTAGAAGGACGTAGATCTGGGGATTTATTATGATGGAATATAGGCTGAACTGGACGGCCTTACTAACTATGTTACTATGTTACTATGTTAATATTAACCCCTATCTGACCTTGGACGGGATAGTACGTCCGAGGTCAGATCCCCTGCTTTGATGCAGGGCTCCGCGGTGAGCCCGCATCAAAGCCGGGACATGTCAGCTGTTTTGAACAGCTGACATGTGCCCGTAATAGGCGCGGGCAGAATCGCGATCTGCCCGCACCTATTAACTAGTTAAATGCCGCAGTCAAACGCAGACAGCGGCATTTAACTACCGCTTCCGGCCGGGCGGCCGGAAATGACGTCATCGCCGACCCCCGTCACATGATCGGGGGTCGCCGATGCGTCAGGATGGTAACCATAGAGGTCCTAGAGACCTCTATGGTTACTGATCACCGGTAGCTGTGAGCGGCACCCTGTGGTCGGCGCTCACAGCACACCTCTATTTCTGCTACATAGCAGCGATCAGCAGATCGCTGCTATGTAGCAGAGGCGATCGAGTTGAGCCTGCTTCTAGCCTCCCATGGAGGCTATTGAAGCATGGCAAAAGTAAAAAAAAAAAGTTAAAAAAAATGTGAAAAAAATATAAAAATATAAAAGTTTAAATCACCCCCCTTTCGCCCCAATCAAAATAAATCAATAAAAAAAATTCAAATCTACGCATATTTGGTATTGCCGCGTTCAGAATCGCCCAATCTATCAATGAAAAAAAAGCATTAACCTGATCGCTAAACGGCGTAGCGAGAAAAAAAATTCGAAACGCCAGAATTACATTTTTTAGGTATTTTTTAAAATGCAATAACGGGTGATCAAAAGAACGTATCTGCACCAAAATGCTATCATTAAAAACGCCAGCTCGGCACGCAAAAAATAAGCCCTCAACCGACCCCAGATCATGAAAAATGGAGACGCTACAAGTATCGGAAAATGGCACAATTTTTTTTATTTTTTTTTAGCAAAGTTTGGAATTTTTTTTCACCACTTAGATAAAAAATAACCTAGTCATGTTAGGTGTCTATGAACTCGTACTGACCTGGAGAATCATAATGGCAGGTCAGTTTTAGCATTTAGTGAACCTAGCAAAAAAGCCAAACAAAAAACAAGTGTGGGATTGCACTTTTTTTTGCAATTTCACCGCACTTGGAATTTTTTTCCCGTTTTCTAGTACACGACATGCTAAAACCAATGATGTCGTTCAAAAGTACAACTCGTCCCGCAAAAAATAAGCCCTCACATGGCCAAATTGACGGAAAAATAAAAAAGTTATGGCTCTGGGAAGGAGGGGAGTGAAAAACGAACACGGAAAAACGAAAAATCCCAAGGTCATGAAGGGGTTAAGGAAGCCTTAAAGGTGAGGAATGGCACAAATGAGTCCCAGGATTATATAAGAATACAAGAAGAAGATATACTGGAGAGTAGAATATCCAAATATGGTGAATAAATAAAAAAAGGTGAAAAATGAATAGATTGAGGCATATACAGACCTTAAACTGGGATAGAGTAACCTTTTTTTTTTATAATAAAAGAAACAAATAGGGGGGAGGAAGATAAAGGGGACAATCAAGATATTCAACATGTCCCTGTTGGGACCATGTGCAGTAAGGACATATTAGTTGCTAAGGGATAAATAAATAAAGTGATTAGTAATTGGGTTGGGGATAAATAAATAAGGTGATAAGTGATTGGGTTGGGGTGTATAACAGACCGTTAAACTGGGCCAAGGTGGAGGGAAGAAAGAGAGGAAAAGGAGGTGAAGGGGGGCAATACAAAAATGTCTCTATAAAGCTATGTGAAGTAAAGGCATGTAAACATTAAACTAATCTTATCAAGTACCCTTGAAAAGACATGTAAACATTAAGACACGTAAACATTAATAAGACATGTAAACAGTAAACTAATCTTATCAAGTACCCTTGATATGATTACAGGACTAATGAGACATAATGAGTGCAAAAAATAAAAGCCAAGTGAACATGTGATAGAGGTGGTACATACAGATAGCGAACTATCTTTTATCCTTTTTCTTTTTTCTCTCTCCCCCCCAGTCCATACATTTCATGATATTGAGTGCGGTGACTTTTCATTCATCATTTCTTCTTACTCTCCACTAGTAGTAAAGACCATACATCCATGGAAAGCCGACTCCACCAACCGCAAGGGAGCCAAGAAAACATCATAAAGGCATCACCAGGAGGACGTTCGGAGAGCAAAGGCAGCGCCGCAAAGACATCCGACACCGGAAGACAGCACCAAATCGTAAGTAAGCCTGAAGTAGAAAGAAGATGATTTTTATATCTTGATATATGTCATATGTATCATTAAGAAGGAAGGGAATAAAGGGACCAGGAAAGAAATTAAAAACGAGGCTAAAAATTGAATAATTAAAAACACCTTAAAATCAAGTCCGAGAATGAGGAAATGCAATTACAGAAAGGAACTGAAGCCAAAACTTTCATTAAGGCCGCGTGGGGTGATTGTACCTAGATGATATATCCATTTTCTTTCAAGTTGAGCTAAAGATTTTGCCAAATCACCTCCACATGTGCCTAGATCGATTTGATCAATTGCTTTGAAAAAAAGGCCTTTAGGATTACAGTCATGGTGGATTTTAAAATGGCGTGGTATTGTTTTTAAAAGGGAAAGGTCATTGATTGTTTTAGCTTTCTCAATGTCGCGGATGTGTTCACGTACTCGGATTTTTACTTCTCGGGTAGTCAGTCCAATATATATTAGATTACATGAACATGACCCCCAGTGAAGAACAGGGGAGATTTTTTCTGATGTCAAAATTCCTAGATCCCTCAGATTTGGTGAAGGAGTGTGCTTATCTAATATTTAAGCATGCTTTACAGATCCTGCAGGGTAAAAAACATGTTGTAGAGGCTTATGTATAGATTTTGGAACCGGGTCATAATGGCTATGTACCAATAGATATAGTAAATTACGGCTTCTTCTTGCTACCATAGATGGAGAGAGGAGGGCGGATTTTCTGTAGTACAGGGTCAGTCATGAGAATATTCCAATGTTTTTTAAAAATTGATTTTATGTCATTCCGATGATTATTGTATGTACAGATAAATCTCACCTGATCATTGTTTCCTTGTGTTTATTTTGGAAGAGGAATAAAGAAGTTGTTCCCTGGGGATATTTTTGGCCCTCCTATAACCATTTTTTATGCTCCGTTTACTGTATCCACGATTCAGAAATCTTTTTGTGAGATGAGCTGCTTGATTCTCAAAGTTTGAATTTTCGGAGCAAATTCGCTTTGCCCTTAGAAATTGACCTACTGGTATGCCCTTAATAGTCGCTGGTGGGTGGGAGGAAGTGGCGTGTAGTAGAGAATTAGTGGCTGTGGGCTTTCTGTACAGATTAGTGCTAATTACGCCATCAGTGGAGATATTTATTTTAATATCCAGGAATTCTAATTCTCTTCCACATTTATACGTCAGAGAAATGTTGAGGTTGTTATTATTTAATTTAGCCATTAATCTATGGAGATCATCCACTGTTCCCTCCCATACAAACCATACATCATCGATGTATCTCATCCAACCCTGTACCCCTTGTATTTCCGGGATGGTGTCCCACTGAAAAATTTCCCTCTCCCTTGCCCCCCCCATATGAGGGGGCACAAGAGGCCCCCATAGCGGTACCTTGTGTCTGTAGGTAGGTATGTTTATTGAAGGTGAAGATGTTGTGGGTCAGGACGAACTCCAAGAGGGTAAGGATTAGATTGATCATCTCTGGATCCAAATTACTGGTTTGAAGATGCCATGCAACTGCCTTGAGGCCATCCTCGTGTCTGATGGAAGTGTATAAGGCCTCTACATCTGCAGTTACCATCAGTATATGGTCCTCTAAGTAAAGGTTATTGAGTTTTTGGAGGGCCGATGTAGTGTCCTGGATATAAGATGGCAAAGTTGATACTATGGGTTTTAGGCAGAAATCAATTAAATCTGAGATAACTTCACATAAGCCACCGTTACCAGAAATGATTGGTCTTCCTGGGGGATCTAATGGATCCTTGTCAAGTTTCGGGATCAAATATAGAGTTGGTAGTTTTGGATGGAGATTTTGAATTGTTTCTACCATTTTTTTGGTGATAATTCCTTGTTCAAATGCTTTTTCTATTATATCTAAAAGTTCAGCTTGGTATTTGGAAAGGGGGTTGTACGATAGTTTCTTGTAACAATAGGGGGCATTGAGTAGTTTATATGATTGTTTTTCGTACATATTAGCAGACCATATTACCAAATTGCCACCCTTGTCAGCCGGCTTAAAAACCACATCTTTGCAGGATTGTAAGTGAATCAAGGCTTGTTTCTCCTCTTTTTTTAAATTGGAATTACAAGATGGTTTTTGGGCTAGGGCTTCAATTTCAGTAGTAAGGACTTTGGTAAAGACCTCAATAGCTGAACATGTATTTATGGGAGGAAATTTTCAAGATTTATTGAACAGTTTGTGTGGGAAATTACTTACCTGAGATGGTGCGTTCTCCTGTAAGAGTTCCTCCAATTTTCTTACCGCTTCCCTTTCTTCCACTCTGGAAAATGTATCGCTCATGTCATTTTTATAGTGGAGTTTTTTAAGAATGAGCTTCCTGGAGAAGAGGTGTAGGTCCCTCACCGCAGTGAAGGTATCCAACCGACATGTGGGTGAGAAGGTCAAGCCTCTCTCCAGGAGTCTCACTTTGGCCATGGATAACTCATGTCTAGATAAGTTGATTACCTTCAATTGGTCTCCCTGAGTACGGAGAGCTTTAGACCTTGTAAAGATGTCGGGCAATCTTCTGTCTGTCCTGGAAGTCTCCCCCAGTGGTGTTAACTCCATCACTTAACGAGGTGTTGTTATCAGAGGTGGATATGGCTGAACTTACAGAGGGACTTCTCTGGTGCGTGGACTGTGTTGTTTTCTTGTCACTCGATTTACTCCTATTAGGAGGATTTTGTTTCTTATTTTGCCACCGATAGATTTTATCAGTATCGTAATCATTTAAATCCCTCTGAAATTTTTTAATTTTGTTTTGACAGACATCATTTTCCCATTTATCCACATCCTTGTTGATTTCAATCATAATTTTATCAAAATTTTCCACTAGGATGTCTTTCATAAGTCATTTTTCACATTCTTCAATCTCTGACTCAATGGATTTTAATGACATGGTGTTCTTGTCAATAATAATCTGGATAAAATCCAGAGAACATGTAGTAGCTGCTGAAGTCCATCGTTTGATAACAATATCGTCCTCTAGTTCAAAGGAAGGGTACAGTTGTACTCTTAATCCTCTGGGAATTATTTGTTTATCCATGTAATTTTCCAAGGCCGATCTATTCCACCATTGCCGTATTTTTTTGTATAATGCATGTCTGTATTGTCTAATCAAATCTTTATTAAGTGTAACTGCATTCTCAGTAGTATTGGAGGCCCCCTGTCTAAACAAATCAGATGCCTTAGCTTGCCAGGTTTTTTTCCCTGGCCTTAAAGTCCATTTTGTAGAAAGTGCGGACAATCTGTTTGTAGAACACAGAAAAGATCATTATTCCCATAGTCCTATGTTTAGCAGCGGCTAAAGTCACTTCAAAAGTATGTCAAAAACATATTCTAATATGGTGGGTGCCATAAAAGAAAAGAAGTGATGAAAGAATGTAATTAAAAACTATATATTTATTTATAAATAATTAAAATATTAGTTAACACATACAGACAAAAACGGGGGAACGGAAAACTTCCAAATACATGGGGAGACTTGTCCAGCACAAATCCAAACAATGCTGTAAGCTATAGGTATTCAGATCTTAGTACAGCTATAATTAGTAATTACAGCAAAAAAGGAATAAAGTGCACAGTGACAGTATATATCCTTTGGGAAAATGGCTGCCGCGATCTCTTGTGCGCACGCGCGGCATCCCGCGGCCATTTTCCTGAAGCCCCGTGCAGCAGAGCACTCCATCTGCGTACGCGCGGCCCCAGGAAGATGGCCGCCCCCACCGATGAAAGGGATAATAGCGCAGATCGCGCGCTGTTTCTTCACGTGCGCGCAGGGAATTTGGAACTTGGACATGCGCACACCACTACGCCACCAACGGAAAGCTGGGGAAGAAAAGAGCGATGTCACCACGCCCACCTGACCAGACCAGCCTGATTGACAGGCGAAAACGGCGACTTTGGTAATGTATTTCTCAGCATAGGTGGGGAATCTGGGTACACTACATACACTATAGTAACACACAGCGCAGGCCCTATTTAACAGTATTTATATCTCAATCTGAAAAAACGGGGTGACAGGTTCCCTTTAAGTGATCTATGTCCTGAGTTGCTCATGTGGTCTCTTCTATGTAGGAGAGACCGCAATGGAGGTGAAAGCAAGAATAAGCAAACATAAGAGCACGATCAGGACTGGACTGACTGAACTTCCCGTGCCGAGACATTTCCGTGATATGGGTCACTCAGTTAATCAATTGAGATATAGGGTTATAGATGATGTGCCTGTTTTGAAATGGGTGGGGATCGGATCTCCATTCTAAAGAAAAAAGAATTGAGATGGATCTTTGAACTAGATACTCTTCAGCCAAATGGTATGAATATTGAATACAATCAGAGTTGTTTACTATAAAAATATGTGAACCAAAAAAGAAGCAGAGCTGCACAGCTATAAATCCGGAGTTAGGCTACGTTCACATTTGCGTTGTTGTGTGCTGTGTCGGCGACGCAACGCACAACGCACGCAAAAACGCATGCAAAACGCAGCAAAACGCTGCGTTTTGTGATGCATGCGTTCATTTTTATAGCGCAAAAAAAAATGCAACAAGCAGCGTCCTCTGCGCCCTGACGCTTGCGCCCAAAAAACGCATGCGTCACAAAATGCAACACAACGCATGTCCATGCGCCCCCATGTTAAATATAGGGGCGCATGACGCATGCGTCGCCGCGGTTGCGCCCGACGCACCGCAAATGTGAACGTAGCCTTAGCCGCAGCCCATATGGGGTGAAGTAAGGAACCTGGCAGCATCACTGGGGTGCTCGCATTAGAAAAAGCGAAATGAAACAAGCACTGGAACACCGAAAAAATGCGGCAGCACTCACCAGCCCTGGAGTGATCTGAGTCCTTTATTGAGACATCGTTAAAATAACATCATCACGGCTCGGGGGGGGGGTGCAGATGAAAAGGAGGTGTGCAGGGGATGACAATGGCCGTTTCGCGCCAAAGGCAGCGCTTCCACGATGTCTCAATAAAGGACTCAGATCACTCCAGGACTGGTGAGTGCTGCCGCATTTTTTCTGTGTTCCAATAAAAATATGTGAGCTCTGGATATATCTATTGTGGTTCCTCTTTGGTATATTGTTTTTAACCTATTTATATATGTATTTGGTTCCTTGTGGGAGCTCTATTATTTTGCTGATAGGGATAGGACAGTGTAGGTGGGGGTGGCATATGGTGACCTTCACATGGGGCAATGTCTATATGCATATTTGGGACAATATCCCTTTATTTGGGATTATATTTATGATATAGTGACGTCTATATACATGTCTCCCTGATATCCCTGTATCCGCATATATATTTCTGTAGTTTTATGCTTGTAATTGTTATTTGCCCAGCAGGGACATTCTCCCTGACAGGGTATGTAGGTGTGTTAATTCTGAGATTATGTCTGGAGTGGAGGTGGTTTAGAATACACGAGCTATTTCAATGGCCACGTTAAGCTGAGTGTGCTGGGATAGTACCAGCATAGGAGACTGGCTGGGAATCCCTGGTAATCATTGAGAAAGCTTCCCTATTCTCTTGGGTATTGACTATGCTCTTAGCCCCCTGAAAAGCTTATGTCCCCTGTATAAGCCAGGGATTGTGTCCACGTTGATTGTTAGTATTGTATTGCAATATATATTTTGTGGGGTCCCATGGGTAGTAATGTTAAGGATGAAGTGTATGTATATTTTTGCATCCTTTTTAATGGTCTGTTTTAGATTTGTATATCCTCCACAGACACTCTCCTGTCTGTATATTAGGTTGTTTTTCTGCTATCCCCCGTAATGAGCTCTCTGCCTGTGCAGTCATAATATAGTGTCTGGATTACGGCACATGGAAGCGGTAATGTTAATCGTTGGAGTTTGAAATAATCTATGTGATAATAGAGATGGTTCCGGGAGTGTCATGTGATGCCAGGATCTGCATAATCGTGACAACACTCAGGATGGAGCAAGAGAGAAATAATTGAGAACTACTATTGCTGGACATTGACCTGCGCAGTAAGGATGGATGCTGGACATTATGACCTGCGCAGTAAGGATGGATACCGGATATTATGACCTGCGCAGTAAGGATGGATGCCGGACATTATGACCTGCGCAATAAGGATGGATGCCAGACATTATGACCTGCGCAGTAAGGATGGATGCCGGACATTATGACCTGCGCAGTAAGGATGGATGCCGGACATTATGACCTGCGCAGTAAGGATGGATGCCGAACATTATGACCTGTGCAATAAGGATGGATACCGGACATTATGACCTGCGCAATAAGGATGGATGCCGGACATTATGACCTGCGCAGTAAGGATGGATGCCGGACATTATGACCTGCGCAATAAGGATGAATGCCGCACATTATGACCTGCGCAATAAGGATGGATGCCGGACATTATGACCTGCGCAATAAGGATGGATACCGGACATTATGACCTGCGCAGTAAGGATGGATGCCGGACATTATGACCTGCGCAGTAAGGATGGATGCCGGACATTATGACCTGCGCAATAAGGATGGATGCCGGACATTATGACCTGCGCAATAAGGATGGATACTGGACATTATGACCTGCGCAATAAGGATGGATGCCGGACATTATCACCTGCGCAATAAGGATGGATGCCGGACGCTGACATGCGCACTGGGGATGGATGACACAGCATGGAACCTTGCGACCCCTGTAGAAGCCGCAGGAGAACTATGACTTGCACAGCTCTGTGTATCAGGAGAGCGCCGACAGGTGACGTACTGTGCTTCACTATGATTGGACTGGGGATTGTAGATACACGCCTATGGGAGTGGCTGTATCTATGACAACTGGAAATGCTTTGCAGTGATAGGTGGGGAATCGTTTGTTTGCATTTTACCAACGGGACTCTTTTTGTGCTATTATGCTTTAAATTATGTGCATAAGAACGATCAGAGATAGCGGTTTGATGTTAGATCAGGCGATAATAATAACAATAATAATAATTTTTATTTATATAGCGCCAACATATTCCGCAGCACTTTACAATTAAGCGGGGACATGTACAGACAATAAATTCAGTACAAGTTAAGACAATTCAAACACTGACATTAGGGGTGAGGTCCCTGCTCGCAAGCTTACAATCTACAATAATATAGTAGATGCTCCGGTGGGATTGTTTTTATATGTATATGTGTTTTTTTTTTTATGTGATGGGATTGTGTTCACAATTATGTGTATATCCTTTTGGTGTTTTGTTAATTAGTGGGTGTAACTTTGTGTATATAATGGTGGTTAGAACACTGTGTACTGTGCTTGAAAAAGGTCTCTGGACTGAAACGTCGCCACAGGAGGCAGAATAAAATGTAAGATTTAATCTTCATTACAGTTTGAGATGTTGTTTTTTTATTTATTTGGATATGGAACACGCTCTGGGATGGACTCCCTGGTTTTGACATGCACCTCTTGGTCTTTAAAGACTTGGACATTTAAGGGTGCGGTTTAACATCTTTTTTTGTTTGGATATGTGTGTTGCGCCACAATCATGTGACATTGTGTTGTCCTTGTAAACGCCAGAAGCGTCCAGGATGCTATAGCATTCGTATATCGGTCATGGAAGTTTGCAGGATCTTAGCCATGCATGCCGGATAGGGGTGCTGGAAATCTTTTTGCTCAAGTGGTCATTATCCTTAGACTCTTTCTATACCTCTCATATCGAGAAAGAAAAAAAGAAAAATGCTGTCTGGTGCTGAAAAACCGCAGTGCAAATTAAGTGCATCTTTTACAAGTTTTTTTTAAATTTTTTTATTTTCTTTGAAAATCTTTAATAAATATGCTGGAAGAGTTGACATGCTGTATTGTTTTGTTTTTTTCAAAAAGATGAACCACAAGTAAAAAAAACCCAAGTATAAAAAATGCAACATGTAAACTACGGTAGATTTTAAAGGTCTTTTTTTTTCTTTTTTTTTGTACAGCAAAATGTTGCAATTTTGCCACTAAAAATGTGTATATTTGGTGCAAGCAAATCCACCACTATTTTTGCAACAAATTTGTTGTATGGATTTTATGTGAGTTTTGCCACAATTATTGTTACAGAATTTCAGTGGCCATAACCCTGTGCGTTGCAAGAATGAAATCCGCAAGGAATTCTGCAAATGAATTGATGATACACTGATAAGAATATCCACTCTGCATGTCAATTTACTTGTGAATGATATTCACAGTGTAATCAGCATATTAAAGGGACTCTGTCACCTGAATTTGGAGGGAACAATCTTCAGCCATAGAGGCGGACAGAGAATGAACTTCAATCCAATATTGCAGCCAGCATGCAGCCAGCGGGTAAGGAAAGGGTGAATCAAACACCCGAAAACCCCGCCCCTATGGCTGAAGATTGTTCCCTCCAAATTCAGGTGACAGAGTCCCTTTAAATATCATCTACATTGCTGTTACTTTTTGAAACTGTGGATTAGCGGCTACAAAGTCCACAAGTAATACGTTACTAGTTCACCTCAAAAGGTAAGTGTCCTTGAAGAGAGATCACATTTATCAGGTATTGATGTCTTATCCTACAAGTGCCATAAATGCCTATAATGGGAAAACCATCTTAAGAATATTTGCGCACAAAGGAGAGAATACCATTGTATTGTGTTTACAGGAGTTTTTGGAGGAGAAACTGAGCAGAAATTCTCTAAATCCTCCTCCAAATCTCAAAGCTTAGCAAAACCTGTGAGTTTCCACTCTGAAAACTTAGCAAAAAGACTCCATGTGCACATGATCTACAAGGGAAAATTCCCATGAAAGCCCCTTCTGATAAGTCAGGGTGTGACATAGGAAACTATCACTGAAGGGGCAAGTTAAGGGACTGCAGCGCTTAGTGTCCTGCCCAAACCCCCTTCAGAGATAGTCAAAATGGAAATCTCAAATAGTTTATGCTTTTCAGGTGGAATCCCCCATTAATAACAGAAATTAAATGAATAAATTAAAGGGATCTTAGAATTTTCCATGCTTGTTCTAATTTTTTTCCCCCACTTAAATAAATACACAGTATTTTAGATTCATATATTACATTTTTTTTAAACAAAAATGTAAATTATTGCCACACAGAATTAGTCACATTTTTCTATAGCATTGCTCATATCCTGGGTTCACTTGGCTGAGAATTGGAAATAAGGCCGAGGTTGTGCAGATTGATTATGGAATCTGCAATTATCCGCGCTGTCCTCTTTTGGTATCCTCCGGAGGTGACCATCAGTATTGGGATGGAACGGCTCCTGGCAATGCTGAACACAATTTCATCTCTCTTTATAATTCCCTAATCATAAAAAAAATACAAAAATGATTTATATATATATATAAAATAACAAAGCTCAATTGTTTATGGGAATAAGATTTTTTTTATGTAGCATGAACTCTATGATTTCTAGGTATAAGGCGACGTTCACATTTCGGTTTGCACATTCAGTCTGATGGTTCTGTTTTAAAGGAATAAACAAATAGAATTCGTATGCAACACAGATCCAGAACTGATGGCAAACGGAAACTGACAGATCCATTGATTATTATGGGTTCTGTATGGGGTCCATTAGGCCTCATTCAGACATCTGATTTTTTGGCGTATGAGAAAATCAGATTGATTATTCTGATCAGAATGAAATCTGATTTTTTTTCGTATGTGGAGAATTTTTAAAAAAAAATTCTATATCCTCTCCATTCTGACAGTCTGTGAAAATCTGACCGCACTCGGAAGTAATCTGAGTGTGGCCCAAATTTTTTATGGACCCATTGACTTGCATTGCTGATTTTGATCTGACCCACGGATTAAAATCAGAGATGTCTATGATATTTTTTGTTGACCATTTTGGAGGAAAAAATTTCCCATACAATATAATGGGTCAATAGACAGGTAGCACTCACATGCGAAAATCAGACGCCTTATCTGTAAGTTTTTGGAACAGAAGAATAAGTTCTGATTGATTTTCTTTCTCTTCTGTTCTAAAAACAGACAATAAATAATATCCAGATGGACCCTATAATAATCAATGAGATCCCTCTGTTTTTGTTTGTATCAATTATGCAATGGATCTGTTTTACATGAGTTCCTTTTGTGTATTCCTATAAACAGGTCAGACGAACGTAATGTACATAAGAAACGTAAAGCACAAAAAAAAAAAAGAACACCTTTGGAGTTTTAATTCATGATAACCATGAACAATGCTCTAAATAAGGGATTAGATATTACCATTAGAAAACTAATATTTAACCATGAGACAGCCCCTTTAAGCTTTTTAATCAGTTTAAAACACTGTGTAGATGAAAACCGCCTGGTAAAACTGTGGCGCCCCAGGGTCCTGGTCGTCACAGTAATGTCGCTTTCCTCACGGGGAAATTGATGTTACGTTTGGAGGCAAGAAAGGATAACTGTCACCAGGTAACCACAAGCATCCAACATGTTCACACTCCAGGCCACAAGGGGGAGCTTTTGATCCTATTTACTAGGTAACTCCCCTATATATTGTAGTTTTGGAGGGAAAGTTAGCTAGTATTTGCCAGACTGCAGACTAGAGCAGTCTGAGGAGAGAGGGTTTACGGAGCTGTGTAGCCGCAGTGCTGCAGCTCCTGGAAAGAGACTTACAGAAATCCGAATATATTGCAGTGAGCATGCAGGAGAGCAAAGCACAGGAGAGGATACCAGAGGGAGACCAGCTACGAGCAGGCAGCCTCCTTTTGAGGCACAGAAAACCGGTAGCCGGAACACTGAGGTTGTAAGGACCTCTACGACTTACATTAGAGACCAGCAGGACAGCTGAACTGCAAGTTAGCTGTCCGCACCTATACCCAGGAGGCACGGTGACACCCTTAGAGCCCGGGGCATGCTAGAGTCCCTATAATCAGTGTTATGATCTGGTAGCCTTGGAGCAGCATGAGACGGACTCTGGAGAAGGTGGTCCCTGTACTGACCGCAAACCCTGAACTAGCCGCGCAACTAGAAGTAGCCGTGGGGGGTACCTAACACTCCCTAGACCCCTCGGCACAGCCTAAGATCTAACTACCCCGAAAGGCAGAAACAGGAAACCTATCTTGCCTCAGAGAAAATCCCCAAAGGATAGATAGCCCCCCACAAATATTGACTGTGAGAGGAGAGGGAAATAACATACGCAGATATGAAATCAGATTTTAGCATAGGAGGCCATACTAGCTAAACAGAAAGAAAAGAACAGAGTACTATGCGGTCAGTACAAAAACACTAGAAAATATCCACCGCAGAAAATACGGATCACCACATCTGACTAAAGACATGGGGGGTATATCTGCATCTCCATGAAATATCTGGGCTGCAAAAAATCCTACACAGACTAAGCTGGACAAAACAAAAACATGAAAAATGCACAGAACTATAAAGTCCACTGCAGGTGGACAGAAAAAACCAAGCAGGACTTATCTTAGTAGAAAAGCACAGCAAACTGGAGGGACCAGCAGGGAAGTGAATCCTTCCAGAACAATGGACAACTGGCACTGACTAAAGGATCCTGCAAAGCTATATACTCCAGTCAGTTTTGCAATTAGTAGATACACCTGTCCACTCCTGCAGTCCAGGCACAACTGCATTACCCTCTACAACCACCGGAGGGAGCCCAAAAGCTGAATTCACAACAAATCAGGCTCAAGTCACCAGTCATACGGGTTATGTCCTATCCATCCGGGGGACAGAGAGAGAGATAACATCTGTGAGGACCTTATGTGAAGCCATAGGCAGTAAGAGACTACAACACCACCACGCTAGAGGAAGGCTTTGATTTCCACCTGGATAAGGGAACTCTGGACTTGCCTCCAAACCGGCCGGACCTTGCCTGCCCTGTGATCTGGTGCTCTGGACTGTGGCTGCTGAAATTAACAGTAAACAAGGTAAAGAGACTGCATACCTGTGTCCTCGTTCTTCACTGCACCATTCACCATTTACCATCTACACACTGGGAAGCCCTGGGAATATACTTCACCTGTGGGAAGGTATACCATCTAGCTGCCAAAACATCACCCCAGAGGACCCCTTAAAGCAGCGTCGGTCACTACTGACCGAATACCAAAGGTGGCGTCACGACAAACTCTAAACGCTATACCCCCATTTTAATGATGATCCCCAGGGCCACGGACCGGGTCACAGCCATCATGACATCCCCCTTTTTGTGACCGGATCCGGTACCGAGTACCCCATTGCCCAGTGGGCGCGTCAACTTTTTGGCGTCATGAACAGGATGGACTGACCCAGCAAAACGGGTCATGTGCGCCTAAAAGACTGTGCCTAACTGTGTTGTGCTGAGAGACTGTTTATTGTGAAATAGCGCCAAAATTGCTGCCAAAACCGCCGCCATTAGAGCGCCATGTGGCGTGCAGGAGGAGTGGGGTGTGTTGTCGTGGGCGTAGCTTGGAAAAATGGCGCAAAAGTAATAGCCGCTCCTCACAGATTTTACTATGCCTGAAAGATATGCCCATTAACGAAAGAGGTCCGCCTCCGGGTCAGGGATGGTGGAGGAAGAAGGAACCACCCACCAGAAGAGGAGGGGCAGAACCAACAGGAAGACGCCGAAGAGAACCTGGTTGGCATTATGGCGAGCGGAGGTCACCCGGAGGAGGGGGAGAAAGCCCGTAGCGTCTCTCCAATCAGATGAGGAGGAGGCCCCGCCATCACTTATGAACCCAGAGGTTCTTGGCGTGGAGGTCGAGGAGTTATGCCGTCAGCTCCGGAGGTCTTGGTACCGTGCAGCCACGAACATCACCGAGCAGCAGCACAGCGGACCCCAGGAGCCCAAGCCTGCAGCGGAGACCGGCACCGGAGACGCCGCGGCGGCAGGTAGGAATACCAACCCTGCCCCGGTAGCCGAGGACACCCATTTAGTTGTCATAGATGCTTCCCCACCACCACCACCCGGCCGGGTGTGCAAGCTCATCGAGTGGGAACAACCCTGGGAGACCTTAAAGACCCCTGACGCCCTGCTGCAGCCGACGAGGAAGACCTTAGACATACTGGGAGAATGGATAACTTTCAGGTGGAAGCATTCCAGTACTCACCTGATCGGGTTTCCTGGAGAGGCTCAAGCGGAAGGGGAGCAAGTGGAGGTTATCAGTCAGGAGGAGTATCGATGGCAACAGGTGCTCCAACGAGAACAGGAGGAAAGGGAGCAGGACCTGCGACGCCAGGCCGCAAAGGAAAATGACTGACAGGCTAAGGCCCGGGCCAGGAAGGGAAGCTATGAGGACAGGGGCCCGCGGAGACAAGGTACAGTGGTGACATTCCGCATTAAATCTGGATGGGGGTTTATTAAAGAACCTGACCTGTACCAAGAAATATTCATTACCAGGCGGGATGTGGAAGCTCACCTACTAGAGGGACACCTGGACAGGGACCTCTACCACGGTGACCGAGTGACCTATACCAGATGTTTGGGAGACAAAGGGTGGTACGCCCTACATGAACACAAATGTGTGCCAAAAGTCGCAAAATCACCAGCTCGTGACTTGGAGCCATTATCACCGACGGCTCTCCCTAACTTACCATCGCCCCCACCTGGCCAGGTGACACCTGCACCGGTCACCATGTGCACAAGGGCCACGCAGACAACAATAAAACAAACCAGTGGGCACACAGACTCTTATTCAGAGTATGGACGCGCTGTATGTGATACGTGCAGATCACCCAAATCCCCAGGTGTTACCCTGGAAAAAGACTTAGTAAATGACTTAGTAAATGATAATGAGTAACAGACTACTTCAAAAGTTAAATTAACCCTGTTGGGTTTGCACCCTGTCATCCAAGTTTACAGCTTCCCCTTGATCTGGCCAGATCACAGTTTACTATTAACTGTTTAATGTTTGAATAATTATTTAAAAGACATTTGAATCATGGACGGTGAATGGTTCACAAACTTTCTTTGTACATAGTTTGCACCTCTTTAGGTGCTTTCTACTGGTTTTACATAAAAGTTCTTAAAGGGACTGTTCCCATGTTGCCTTAAAAGTTGTTTTACATAAAAGTTCTTAAAGGGACTGTTCCCATGTTGCCTTAAAAGTTGATCTATTCACACAGGCCTGAAGAAAAACCCGTTGGCTTGGCAGAACTCCAGGTCAGGATACACGCCATGCAGCCCGCCCAAGTCCTACGTTGGGGGTTCGTAACGGGTCCCTCGCCATCGTTATTGTTGCTACAATGTTATTAACTGACTTGAATATTAATGTGAATAATATCATTGCACAATTTATTGCACTACCTCAATGCTAAAGGACTTGTTGCACTTTCTCAAAGTGATCATGTTTGAAAAGTTAGATAACATTGCATTTTATATAGCAGTTTGTACATATATTAGTAAGCTAGTATAGTGAATTGGAATAAACTGAAACTCTGATAGTATTATGAAGATATTTAGTGATGCAGTAAACCCGTGGGGGTTGGTCAAAAGCTTTGCACTTAGAAACCTTAAAGATAGTATACCCATAGAGGGTAATTGCACTTCATAGCTAGTTGTTATACCGTTTTCCATTTTCCAAAAGTACGCGTACAATGTAAATATGTTTTGTAATGTTCAAGCATTCATACCTCCATAAAGGGAAGCACCAGTTTACATTAACTTGTTTTACATGTTTATATAGCATTTGCTAATCTAATATTGTTGTTCCTCTTTTCCCAGTTAATGTTGATGCCCAGGGCCATGGACCGGGTCGCAGCCACCGTGACGTCCCCCTTTTTGCGTCTGGACCCGGTACCGAGTACCCCATTGCCCTGTGGGCACGTCAAAGCTCCAAGTAAAAAGAATGATCATTGGTTCCTTAGTTCAGTACATTGCAGATTTCCGCTGAATCATTTTTAGGAACATTAAGGGGGGATTTTATGATCCTGTTTAAGAAAAGACTTTTGGTTGCTCACAGCAACCAATCACAATGCAGCTTATATTTTGTATTCTTCTCTTGAAAAATGAAAGATGGGCTGTGATTGGTTGCTATGGACAACAAAGTCAAACTTTTTCAAACGTGCCCTATTACAATGGTGTAAAATCACACGTTCATGAAGCCATGTAGGGCTATATGGGATCTACAAGATTTCACTAGGGTGAAACATTTGCTACTCACTTGGGGGGAAATTGAGAGCCCACCGAGTGGATCTCCGTCCAGTATATCGGTCCCAGCATTGTAGATGATCACATCTGGGGTGACCTCATTCAGAGCCCCTTTCACATGAGTTTCTACTTTTTCCAAATATTCTTTGTCTTCTGTGCCCCAGTCGAGCTCTATTCTCCTTTTTATTGCTTCTAAATATTTTAAGAAAGGACAAAACAAAACCCAGAATGAATTAATATACGGTATGTCACCATCAAAACCACATGCAAAGCACAGATATATAAACAATTGCTATTTAAATCCCTTCCTGCCCCATGTCATACTATTACGTCATGGAGCGGGATCATAAGCTGATCCTGCGCCATACAATGTAGATGCCGGCTGTGTTACACAGCAAGCATCTGCTTCTTACAGCAGTGACCTGCACTAGCATTGATCGCTGCTGGTGCGCTGCTGCGTGATCCTGTGCAGGCTTCTGATCTGGGCTTCCATCAACCCTCCCCCAAGCAACGCGTTTGCAATGTACCAATGGAATGCAATGGCAGCCTGTTGCCTGCTGAAGGCCCTCATGGCTGCCATGTTGATTTTAATGTGCCTTCCGACCACAAACTGTGCATCATAGGAGACCATGATTTTCTGTATATGGTTGTATTAGAGTCTATAGCAATCAATCACAGGTTGAGGTCCCCCTATGGGGACTAAAGAAAAGCGAAACGTTTAAAAAAAAAGTTCCAAAATATTTTTCCACAATTAAAAATAAAGAAATTTAAAAAAAAAGTCTGTTGTATAAAAATACTAAAATTATTTAAAGGGTATCTGTCATAAGGTTTCTTCTATGCAATCTGAGGACAGCATAATGTAGAGGTTAAACACAGATTTCAAGGATATGTCACGTGTCAGGGTGGGTGCTGTTTACTTATACTGAAGGTTTTATCACCTGGTAATTATCATCGTCCAGACTCCAGCAGCATTTGCTTGCCAAACCAACTCCGCCCCCTCCTGTGATAAGCAGTTCACTGTCTATAGACTATCTAAATACAGAGCCTGGTGTGTGTGGGGTTAGGTTTCTCAGCTCCTCTGCATTGCTACTGTACATTTCTAAACTCTGATTGTGTCAGAACTGCTGCACCCAGTAAACTAAGTGATACATTGTTGGATTTAAGGTCTCTTTGCATATAACATGCTGCTCTCAGATGAAGTAGCAAAACATTGGTGAAATATTTTCTTTAACTTGTTTTGTAAAGGCCTGCTGCAGGTGATGTTTTTTTTACAATATATATAACATTCATCATGTAAACTAGGGGGCAGGTCAGTGAGAGATCACAGGTATATCATTAACTCAAAACTGAAAATAAAGATGAAATAACAACCTCAAGACGGATTTCATCAAGCCAGGTATCATTGTAATCAGTATAACGGTGCCCACCTGTCACTGTCTGTAGGTTACTGTGCACATTTCTGCTGACAGGTTCCCTTTAATGCAGTTTTGATGAAATCACTGTTTTATCTGCTGCAGATCTAGCAATTCTCTGAATGCTGAGCTCTGTATAACTCCGCCCCCACTGCTGATTGGCTGCTTTGTGTACAATGTGCATAGGCAAAAAGCTGAAAATCAGTAGTGGGTGTGTGGTAAGACTACATGGCAGCAACATTTTCTAGACCTCTAGTGATATATTGCTGATAACACAGTGATTATATAAAAATTACAGCAAGTAGCCTAGTAAGTAAAATACTGCTGGAACCAGGGTCTCCGTCTCTAAATTATGCTGCTGTCAGATTAGGTGGATAAAAAATGGTGACAAATTCCCTTTATAAGAGGTTAAAAAAAATCCCATTTACACTATGCAGCATACAGTTATTTCTAGAACAATGCTGCAATACTGATATTGTAGAGCCAGCATGGTGGCTCAGTTTTTAGTACTGCAGCCTTGCAGCGCTGGAGTCCAGGGTTCAAATCCCACCAAGAACAACATCTGCAAAGAGTTTGTATGTTCTCCCTGTATTTGTGCGGGTTTCCTCCGGGTTCTCCGGTTTCCTCCCACACTCCAAAGACATACTGATAGGGAATTTAGAGTGTGAGCCCCATTGGGGATAGTGATGATAATGTGTGCAAACTGTAAAGTGCTGTGGAATAAAATAGCGCTAAATAAAAAATAAAGATTATTATTATGATCTGACACTTCTTTATCACTAATAATCCCCAGGCTTTAACGCTGATAAAGAGGTAATATTGTTAAATGCAATTTACATACGTTTTGCCAATGTATCTCCAGGGTATATGTGCCGATTGTACATGTCCATGATGTACACCCGCTTATCATCCATGAAATCTCTTGCATGCCCATTACCCTAATAAAAAGAAAAATATATAATGGTACACACACACACACACGCATATATACATATATTACACACATATACATGTGAAAATTGAAATGAAAAAATGAAATGAAAATTTACAATGTCATCACTTTATTCCTTGTTATTTTTCCGTTTTATTCCAATATAATATGATCTGAAAACACATTTTTCTTAAATATTATGTGTTTTAATACATTGATCTAAAACATAAATCTTGAGGAATTGTGTCATCACAGTCAATCCCTTAAATGCGAGAGCAGCTGAAGCAATCGGGCCCCTAGACCCCAGCATAACGCTGAATCTGCCAGGGAAAGCTGTGATCTGCCGATCATCTGGCTGTTCATGTAATGTCATCTTTTTGGTGGGTTTCTATTCTGATTCATATAGCGAATTCCCCCATTCTATGGTAGTCATATGACATACCGGTAATAGAGAAATGTTAAACGACAGCTAATTATTGAGATACAGAAACAGAATCTACAGCGATCCCTGATCACAGATCATTGATCTGATGACATGAATATATACGTGGAGTTTGGTACCTGATGGGCGTCCAGGTCTATTATAGTAGCCTTAGAAATTCCTTCAAGACGCTCAAACAAGAACTAGAAAAAGAAATATGTAAAGTTTATTATATATATCTGTTTTCAGGTTACAGACATACAGCACTCACACCCTAAACTCCTACCCGCTGTGAAAATCAATTTAAGGGGTTTTTCAATCTTATAGAGTGAGGACATATTAATATTACCTTGATATGCCATCACTCTATGATCATTACAGGTCTGAACCTTGCGACCCACGCTAAGGTCCCCTTCACATGTCCGTGTTTCAGGTATGTGTGGCATCAGTTTTTCCACGGATACCACACATACCCGATATAATCTATGATGATCTTCACATGCCCATTTGTTTGCATGAACCTTGTGTCTGAGAAAAACACGCAGAAACATGTCTGCTTTTTTACTAGCAACCCGGATGACAAGAGCCAATAACCGTATATTAGTCTGTGTAAAAAACATACAGCACACGGGCTGTATGTGTATAATTTTGCAAAGTATACAGTGCCTTGCAAAAGTATTTGGCCCCCTGGAACTTTTCCACCTTTCCCCACATATCATGCTTCAAACATAACGATACCAAATGTAAATTTTTGGTGAAGAATCAACAACAAGTGGAACACAATTGTGAAGTTGAACAAAATTTATTGGTTATTTTACATTTTTGTGGAAATTCAAAAACTGAAAAGTGGGGCGTGCAATATTATTCGGCCCCTTTAACTTAATACTTTGTTGCGCCTCTTTTTGCTGCGACTACAGCTGCAAGACGCTTGGGGTATGTTTCTATCAGTTTTGTACATCGAGAGACTGAAATTCTTGCCCATTCTTCCTTGGCAAACAGCTCGAGCTCAGTGAGATTTGATGGAGATCGTTTGTGAACAGCAGTTTTTCAGCTCTTTCCACAGATTCTCGACTGGATTGAGGTCTGGACTCTGACTTGGCCATTCTAACACCTGGATACGTTTATTTGTGAACCATTCCATTGTAGATTTTGCTTTATGTTTGGGATCATTGTCTTGTTGGAAGACACATTTCCGTCCCAGTCTCAGGTGTTTTGCAGACTCCAACAGGTTTTCTTCAAGAATGGTCCAGTATTTGGCTCCATCCATCTTCCCATCAATTATAACCATCTTCCCTGTCCCTGCTGAAGAAAAGCAGGCCCAAACCATGATGCTGCCACCACCATGCTTAACAGTGGGGATGGTGTGTTCAGGGTGATGAGCTGTGTTGCCTTTATGCCAAACATATCATTTGGAATTGTTGCCAAAAAGTTCGATTTTGGTTTCATCTGAGCAGAGCACCTTCTTCCACATGTTTGGTGTGTCTCCCAGGTGGCTTGTTGCAAACTTTAAACAACATTTTTATGGATATCTTTGAGAAATGGCTTTCTTCTTGCCACTCTTCCATAAAGGCCAGATTTGTGCAGTGTACGAATGATTGTTGTCCTATGGACAGACTGTCCCACCTCAGCTGTAGATCTCTGCAGTTCATCCAGAGTGATCACGGGCCTCTTGGCTGCATCTCTGATCAGTCTTCTCCTTGTTTGAAATTAAAATTTAGAGGGACAGCCGGGTCTTGGTAGATTTGTAGTGGTATGATACTCCTACCATTTCAATATGATCACTTGCACAGTGCTCCTTGGGAAGTTTTGGAAATCATTTTGTATCCAAATCCGGCTTTAAACTTCTCCACAACAGTATAATGGACCTGCCTGTTGTGTTCCTTGGTCTTCATGATGCTCTCTGTGCTTCAAACAAAACCCTGAGACTATCACAGAGCAGGTGCATTTATACGGAGACTTGATTACACGCAGGTGGATTATAGTTATCATCATTAGGCATTTAGGACAACATTGGATCATTCAGAGATCCACAATGATCTTCTGGAGTGAGTTTGCTGCACTGAAAGTAAAGGGGCCAAATAATATTGCACGCCCCACTTTTCAGTTTTTGAATTTCCACAAAAATGTAAAATAACCAATACATTTAGTTCAACTTCACAATTGTGTTCCACTTGTTGATTCTTCACCAAAAATTTACATTTGGTATCTTTATGTTTGAAGCATGATATGTGGGAAAAGGTTGAAAAGTTCCAGAGGCCGGATACTTTCGCAAGGCACTGTATGTCACGATAAAACACGACCCAACGGGGGGTCGGTCAGCGGACGGCGCAACATACACACAACGCGATGGAAATGGGGAGAGGAAGGCCCTACTGATAGGGAAATGAGGGATGTTCACCACCTGAGCTCAAACCTGAGTCTGTCCCTGCACTCCCCTAATGCCCTATGTGGGTCCTTCCCCCACCCCTGTCAGGAACTTCGTCCCTCGCCTCGCTGTCACCCAATACTGACCTGGCTAGTGCATTGGCCGGCAAGGGGCATTAGCCTCACCACTGCAGATAGTACCACACAGGGGACAGTGACAAACACGAAAGGGACAATGAATAAACACAACACTTAGCTTCCAGATACTGCTGCCAAGCTCCACACCGCAGATGACACAGAAACAGGACTCCAAACACCAGAAGTAGCTGACACCAGAGAGCTGCAATTGCACGGCTGGTCTCCATAGAGAAACTCTATCAGCAACAGTCAGCTGATGCATCAGGTGACCATTTAAAGGATGATGGGAGTGGTCACCACCACATCAGCTGACCCAGCAGCACTGCAACTGCAGAAGGTTGCCAGCGAAGGAAAAACTGACATTAACCCTCGCTGGTCCTGAAAGGAAAAAGCTACATTTAAAACAGAGTGGAACCAGAGCTGCCACAAATTCAAAAATGGATTGTGACAATATACGAGAATCTTTGGAACTGATTTTTCTTGAGCCATGCCAGAAAACAACGCATGGCTCACTGATGACACAAGGATGATACACTGATGGCACACTGATCACACAGTACTGTTTATCCGATATCGATATTATATGGACATGTGAAGGGGGTCTAATCCAAAGAATGAATGGCCACCACATTTAGCACTGTGTTGTCCTCATTGTTTTTGCTGCACAGCATTGTAAAAAATGGGTCTGTAGGGACTCAAACATATTTTTCAAGCACGCCGAAGACTCTCGTTTAGCACATGAGCACGGCGGATAACACCTTATCCGAACACGTTCGCTTTTCACAAGAAGAGCCATATTTTGATCCCGCAAAAAAACCTGCTAATATCAGCCAAACCATATACCCATGTATAGGACTGCACCATTTCTGGGCTTTTACCCCTCATCAGTACAGAGCAAAGTACTGGTTGGCTGTTTGAGATACCTAGGCAGAGCTCAGAGGTGGAACCATCTCTCATTGAAGAGACCCGAGTACACATGGAGACTTATTTACAAGGCAACACTCCATGGGGAAAATATGCAAAGTAACACAAACCAGCCAAACCAAAGAATTATCTGTAGACTGAAGTAATTTTTATGCCTTTTTGGTCCTGATTTGAAGCAGCATTTTAATGTGTTTATTTTTGAGGGTGAAAAATGCTGGGAGTCTGCACTTAAAAAATCATTTTTTTACATTCATACTTTTACATTCCTCAACAGAAGCCTAGGGGGCAAAATACATCCTCCAAAAAAATGCAAAACAATGAACAGTTCAATAAACACACAGTAGGCATGAGTTATCATGAGTTCACATCCACTTTTCTCGAAATGTTAAAAACATTGGATTTTCTGCATAGAAAAAACCACAGCGGAAAAAAATGTGGTTACTCTACAGGGAAACTTGGACCAATGGTTTAATAAGACCAGTAGATATTCCCAGGAGTGCTCATTCCCAGTTCTCGGCTCATGTACATGTGCCAGCAATCACCAACAAATGAGTAAATGTTTGCAGGATCCTGCTGGCAGGTAAGAGGAGGTTCCCCGGCCATGAACTACCAACATGGTCACTGGACTAACGTTCCTGCAATTCCTTTTGCCCAACCCTAAATGATGCATCGATGCACCCAAATTGGCATTTCTAAATGCACCCCTGAAGATCCATAGATGAGATGAAGGCAGAACCTGCAGATGTCCTAAGAAAAGTGTCAACTAGTGAAGTGCACACTCAACCAAACAGTGCTGTGATGCTTTCGGCAGAACTACAAGTCCTTTAATGATGTTGGGCGCTTCACGTTCATTTTAATGATTGGACTGAAAACACAATTATGTACATATAAACTAGTGCAAGTAAGAACAGGGGTGCTGAACCTGAAATGAAGACAGAACTTTGATTGGTTTCCACTGTCTAGGTTTCATCCATCTGCTCCTCCAGGTGACCTCTGGGCGCCTCATTTCATGGTACACTCTAGTCCTCATTGGCCCAAATGCAAATTAGAGGCTTGTCAGGTACCACTGAAAGTGGAGAGTTCCTCCATGTTTTCTTTTCTGTACATGGGGGTTAACTATCATTTATATAACACCTTGTGTATCATGGTTTATAATAAAATAAACTACTATGTCAAAGTAATACCTCTTGAACTATACCTTAATTGATAACGTTATGTCAGCATATGCACAAAATCCTCCTCCTTTATCACCGGAACAATGATGAAAGCCTCCACCTTAAAAATAAGACCATATGAAATTTAAGTTAAAGCGGTTTGCCACTTTTGGGGACAAATTGTTGTTCTATCCTTGGATAGGTCATTACTGATCATTATCATTATCAGATTGGTGGGGTCAGAGAGCCACTATTCTCTTAAAGTCTGGGGTCACACTTGCGAGTGCAATGCGAGAAACTGGCACGAGGTTCTCGCATCAATACCCGGCACTGCCGCTGGCACTAGGGACCGGAGCATGCAGCTGCATAGAAATACATGAAAATACATATTAATCTGCAAGTTATCCTGCAGATTAACCCCATATCTGCAGGTTAATAGAGTTTTTTCACATGACGTTTCCTTTAAGAGGTCAAGCAAAGCTGTAGAACAAGAAAAATCTATGATAAATTTTGATTGGGTGCCAATAGGTAACATGGCTGCCATGATCCTGCTGAAGATCCCTATTGCCCTATTGCCGTTATTTTGGTACTCCTAACTATAAACTGCAATTCTAAAAGTGCTAAATTATAAAACACTAGTGTCACATGATTGCAGGTTCAAGTCCCTAAAAAACAAGACAAAAAAAAAACTAACAAGCAGTATAAAAATAAAAACAGTATACACAAAAAATAAAAAACACCAGGATTCCCATTCGACGAACTGCAAAAAAAAATTAGATAAAAACTTGTCAAAAAGTTGTATGTATACAAAAGCTGTACCAATAAAAACTATAAATAGTAAAAACACAGCGGTATCGATGGAAAAGTTCTCAGGAAATAGTTATCAAAACCGCACTTCTTTTTACAACTTAAAAAAAAAACAAAAAAACAATAACCGTGATGAGGGAGCAGCCGCCATCTTGGATACGGGCATACTAACAGAGATTGGCGTGACTCCATTTTGTCTCGTGGTCACAGGTCTGCAGAGATAAACACTCCTGGCCTCCACCTTTTCTCATGAATAAAGTTCCTATTAGCATGGTAATGGCATTAAGCTCAGTGTAGCAGGCAGAAGGTACTTCAAAGCTCAATGAGGAAGCCACACCAGCAGGGGACAAGGAGGTGCCTGGGGCCTCAATTAAAGCACGCATGTTAAGTGGCCACAGGATACACGTCTATTGTGGCCTTCCAGTCGAACCGTCTCCAACATGGAATCATGAATTATGGACGCATCGTCTGAGGTACAGCCTCAAAAAAAATATCCCCCGCCCTAAAGAAATTGCGCATCTGACAATGCAACTCCCGGATCCGTCGGAGTTTTGGAACCTGAGATATGGAGATCAGCCTCCCACAGCGACCGAATGGGTCTGGGTTTGGTCCCTGGGTGACCGGCAGAACAAACCTTGTGCGCTGGTACCGCCCGTGTGCTGATCCGATCATCCTGAGAGAAGTTATCCATTTATTAGATACTAGATTGTGGCCCGATTCTAACGCATCGGGTATTCTAGAATATGCATGTCCCCGTAGTATATGGACAATGATGATTCCAGAATTTGCGGCAGACTGTGCCCGTCGCTGATTGGTCGAGGCAACCTTTATGACATCATCGTCGCCATGGCAACCATTATGACATCTACGTCGATACTGTGCCCGTCGCTGAATCAGAAACGTGAGATGTCTACGTCCTTTATGATATCATCGTCACTGTGCCCGTCGCTGATTGGTCGAGGCCTGGCGGCCTCGACCAATCAGAGACGCGGGATTTCCAGGACAGACAGACAGAAAGACAGACAGACAGACAGACGGAAAAACCCTTAGACAATTATATATATAGACTAGATTGTGGCCCGATTCTAACGCATCGGGTATTCTAGAATATGCATGTCCCCGTAGTATATGGACAATGATGATTCCAGAATTCGCGGCAGACTGTGCCCGTCGCTGATTGGTCGAGGCAACCTTTATGACATCATCGTCGCCATGGCAACCATTATGACATCTACGTCGATACTGTGCCCGTCGCTGAATCAGAAACGTGAGATGTCTACGTCCTTTATGATATCATCGTCGCTGTGCCCGTTGCTGATTGGTCGAGGCCTGGCGGCTTCGACCAATCAGAGACGCGGGATTTCTACGTCGATGCTGTGCCGGTCTCTGATTGGTCGAGGCCTGGCGGCCTCGACCAATCAGAGACGCGGGATTTCCAGGACAGACAGACAGACAGAAAAACCCTTAGACAATTATATATATAGATTGGATACAGATCTTGCAGGGAAGCTGAGGGGTGGAGATTCTTAGCCCGCCCAGGTACAGAGGGGAGGGACACAGCAGGGTTAAGAGCTGGGACCCTTGGAGAGTGGGTCAGAACAGAGGAAGATGACTAACTAAGGAACTAAGGGAGAGGGTATGCCAGCCAGAGGGGAGCAACCACACGCTTTCTGGGGGCTACCCGGCAACTAAGTCTTGGACCTGTGGAACGCTGAGCCCCATGGCTTCCACAAGCGACCTTCAACCTGGTAAATTGATCTCCAGCTTTATACCTTTAAGCCTTGTATTATTATTGTTATATTTTACTCTGACTGTAATTCTTGATATATTTTGACTGTATATTTCTTGTAATTACCTAGTGTGCCCTTAAGGCAATTAAATCATAAATATATTTTGGGCTGATCCTTTTACTCTGATTGCGAATCTTAGAATACCCAGCGTGGGTAACAGGGCAGTCTCACCGGCAGTTATTTGCTCTAGGTGCAGTTCCCTTATTGACCTGAGAGACGAAGGGGGCGCCGGAGAGCTGTGAATGTGTAGTGACGTCACAGATTGGTGACGTGGGAGGAACTGGGTTTCTTTCACAATAACAATATATACTGAGCAGTATATATTATATGTATAGGTTTGATATCGCTGTAATCATACCGATCTGCAGAATTATGTTGTCTGGTTATATTTTACCGTACATTTAACATACGGTATTTAAAAATGAAATTCTATAAGAAACGGTGAAATTGCGTGGATTTTTTCACCATTTCACTGCACTTTGATTTTTTCCAGCACATTATATGGTAAAGTGAATATGGCTTTCTTTATCGCCTCTCATTGGGGGACACAGGAACCATGGGTGTATGCTGCTGCCACTAGGAGGCTGACACTATGCAAATAAAAAAGTTAGCTCCTCCTCTGCAGTGTACACCCCACCGACTGGCATTAAACTCTTCAGTTTAGCTTAGTGTCAGTAGGAGGTGGACACGGGTCTTTCATTAGACCCTTATCTACCTCAATGTGCGTCGTTTTTCCTTCAGGTTTCCGGATGGGATACAGGGTGAATAGTCACACCTGTAGTCCCACATTATGGACTATGAGTACGGCGTGTACTGCCACCCCGTATCCTCATAAATCCCTCTCCAGGACCAAGAGCCTAGCACACAAGCGTGCTCAGAAGTCCGGTCCTGGCTCCGTCCCCCACCCACTCGCCCACCAGAGCCTGTCGGTCGGAGGAGACGGGGACATCCGTCACCACCTACACGGACGTCTAATACCTTCCACCTTTTTAAGGTTAGTACCGACGGCGTGGGAAGTTAGGTGAGTATTTGTGCTCCCTATCAGTCGCTACTCCTCCTAGGGGGCTCTGTGGATTCCCTACGTTTCCTGCGCAGCTTTCCTTCTGAGCAGCGCGGCGCCTTACTGGCAGCCGCACCGCTATTTCTGCGGCCGCACTTCTCAACCTGCGGCCGCACCTTTTTCTGCAGACCCACCGCAGCACTGGGCGACACTTAGGCCCCATTGCTTCCCTATCTTTGCGGTGGTCTTGATGACCGACTGCGCTGTCTCCCACCGCGGCCGCGTTTTTACAGGCAGTTGCACTGCCTCACCTGCGGCCGCATCCTTTTAATCTTTGCGGCGCGGCCCCATTCAGGCAGCCGCACCATTTTCCCCGGCGGCTGTACCTTGGGAGGTGACGCGCGGCCGCGGTCCTCTCCAGCGGCCGCCGGCTTCTAATACAGGCCCCGGCTCTTCCCGGGGCCTACTTCCGGTGCCGGCATCGGCGCTCCCCTTTTCCTGCGGCGGCTGCCGCGCCTATCAGCCGGGCGGCGCCCGCACTGTTTTTTGCGCCGCACCGCCGATTACCACCTTTTCTGCGGTCACTGGCTTCTAATTTAGGCCCCGGCTTTCCCCGGGGCCTACTTCCGGTGACGCGCTCCGCCCACTTCCGCTATCATCGGGCGGGCTTTCTCCCGCCCGACAAACTCTGCTCTGCATTCCCCACCCACCGGCGCCATCTCGGCTGGCTCCGCCCCTTCCTCCACGCCGCTGCTGGACGCTCAGGGCACGAGTTTTCTTCATCGTGCCACGCACCTGCGCCGGGGGAACTTCGCAGAGCGCTCTTTCTGGGAACACAGCACGCCATCTGCGCTGGAGATCCACAGCATCTTCCTCCAGGCCTGCAGCTCCTGGTATCCGGGGTTTTTCGTCTGCCGTGAGTAGCTCTGCACTGCAGACTGACACCCTCCTCTGCCCCACTGTCCCCTAACCTGCTGGCATTTTCTTCAGGGACCTCTTCAAAATGTCTAACTCTAAAGGGGGCCGCTCTCGTCCTCCGACTTCTTCATCTTCTGCCTTAGTCACGTACTTTGCATGTTCATCCTGTAACAGCAAACTTCCCTCAGGTCAGTCCTCCCCGCTGTGTCAGTCCTGCAGCAACCCGATTGTTCCCACCGCCCAGGATCCCCCGGCTGTTCCGCCCGAGAGTGATCCCCCCATCCCAGGCTGGGCCGCCTCTCTGTCTCAATCGGTGGCCGATTTAACACGGGTATCTCAAACCCTAGTGTCCGCGCTGGATCGGTTACCCCTGCAGACCCCTGCATGGCCAGCGGGTCGCAGGAACCGCCGCCCGAGCCCTCCTTGATAAGCCACAAAAGGTCCAGACAGGAACGTCGGTCTGAGTCCTCTTCGCGCTCCATCTCACCGCTTGGCCCTCCCCCGCGGTTGGTGTCCCACCGGTCCTCCTCCACCGGAGTCAGGCGAGGCATTATCTGATGCGTCTTCGGAGGATATTTCGGAGCTGGATCCTAACCAAATCGCCACCATGAGTGAGACAGTACAGAACCTCATTGGGGCAATAAACCAAACCTGTGGCATCAAGGATCCCTCTACGGAACCCGCAGATCAGGCGGTTTCGTTTAGACGGGCCAAACCACCTTCTAAATTCTTCGCTCCTCATCCTGAATTCGAGGAAATCTTGTCCAGAAAGAGAGAGAACCCCACTAGGTGTTTTCAGAGGGGAAAACGCCTGGGTGTGCTATATCCTTTTTCTCCAGAACTTACCGCCAATTGGACGGTCTCTCCCTCGGTGGATCCACCTGTGTCCAGGCTGTCCACCAACACGGTGCTTCCTCTGTCCGGCGGAGCATCTCTGAAGGATTCTAACGATAGAGTTATAGAATCCTTCGCGAAATCTGCTTTTGAAGCGGCTTCAGCGGCTCTATGTCCAGCTTTTGCGTCCACTTGGGCTTCAAAATCCATTTCAAAATGGGCCAAGGATCTTCGGCGAGGTATCCTGGACGGGGCGCCTCCCGCGCAATTAGCGGAACTTGCTAACCAGATTTCCCACGCTGGTGAATACCTGGTTTCCGCCTCCCTGGATGTCGCGTCTTGTGCGGCTCAAGCTTCCAGCAATGCCGTTGCCATCCTTCCAGGGCTCTCGTCTCTTTGGTTCCCAGCTGGACCAAATAATTAAGGACGCCACCGGGGGTACAAGTTCTATTCTCCCCCAGGCTAAGCCTCGTCGCCCTCCTCCTAGACGACAGTTTCGTTCTTTTCGGCCTTTTCGTCACTTTGCTGCGTCAAACTCCTTTTCCCAGCAGCAACAGAGGCCACAGGCACGTCAAGAGAAGAAGGCGGTGTCCTTTAGGCCCACTCCGTCCTGGCGTCCTCGTTTCTCCCAGGGTAGATCCTCCAGGCCCAGGACTGGAAGATCCACCTCGGCATGACTCTCGGCAAGACTGCAGCCCAACTCCCAGATTGGGCGGCCGTCTTCTCCTTTTCAGGGACGTCTGGATTTCCGCAGTAGAGGATGCATGGGTCAGGGAAGTTGTATCCTCGGGATACAAAATAGAGTTCGCTTCCCGACCTCGGGATCGTTTCTTCCAATCCCGTCCTCCAAGAGACCCCGCTCTAGTTCCGGGCTTCTTCTCAGCCATCGCTTCTCTGCTCAAATCCGGGGTAATCGTTCCCGTCACAGAAAAAGAACGCTTCACGGGTTTCTACTCGAATCTTTTTGTGGTACCGAAAAAAGACGGCAAAGTTCGCCCCATTCTGGACCTCAAATTGCTGAACAGGAGAGTTTGCCTGAGACACTTCAGGATGGAATCCCTTCGTTCAGTAATTGCTTCCATGGAGGCTCAGGAGTTTCTATGCTCAATAGATATCCAGGACGCCTACCTCCATGTCCCGATTTTTCCTGGACATCACCGTTTCCTGCGCTTCGCAGTGCAACGAGATCATTTTCATTTCGTCGCCCTGCCGTTCGGTCTCGCAACTGCACCAAGAGTGTTCACGAAGATCATGGCGGCGCTGATGGCCATCTTGAGAGTCAGAGGCTTGGTCCTATTTCCATATCTCGACGACATCCTCATCAAGGCTCCGTCCTTTGCTCAGGCCCACGAAAGCCTGTCCATTGTTCTCGACACCTTAGCCCGTTTCGGGTGGCTGGTAAACCGGAAGAAGTCCTGCCTTATTCCTTCTCAGCGCATCATCTTTCTGGGCATGCTTTTTGACACTCGTCAGAGCAGAGTCTTCCTTCCCAAAGACAAGAGATCCACTCTTTGTCGGGACATACGCTTGCTCCAGGGTCCTCGATCTCCCTCCCTCCCTCCGTTCGGCCATGAAGGTTCTGGGGAGGATGGTAGCTACATTGGAAGCGATTCCCTTCGCCTAATTCCATTCGCGACCCCTTCAGCAAGCCATTCTGTCTCAGTGGGACAGGTCGGTCTTCTCCCTGGATCGACCGATCAGACTCTCCTTTCGGGTCAGGCAGTCTCTCAACTGGTGGCTGACGTCACCTCTCATCTCCTAGGGCAGGTCCTTCCTTCCGGTTCACTGGCAGGTGGTGACAACGGACGCCAGCCTGATCGGCTGGGGTGCGGTTTTTCGCCACCTGACGGTTCAGGGCCGTTGGTCGCCGCAGGAGTCATCTCTGCCAATCAACGTCCTCGAAATTCGGGCCATCTTTCTGTCCCTCCGCCACTGGGAAAGGATCCTCAGGGGCCTTCCAGTCCGGATCCAGACGGACAACGCCACGGCTGTGGCATATGTCAACCATCAGTGGGGGACTCGGAGCTCCTTGGCCCTTGCCGAGGTATCCAAGATCCTCCTTTGGGCAGAGGCAACGGTTCCGGTGATATCCGCGGTGCATATCCCCGGCGTGGAAAACTGGGCCGCCGACTTCCTCAGCCGCGAACTCCGGATGTGGATCTCACGGCGTCTCGAGTCAACAGGAAGGTTCCGCAGTTCGTCTCCAGGTCCCGCGATCCTCTCGCAGTGGGCGTCGATGCTCTGGCCATTCCTTGGTCACAGTTCGAGCTGCCCTACCTGTTCCCACCCCTTCCGTTACTTCCCAAACTGTTGAAGAAGATCAAAGCGGAAGGGGTGCCGGTCATCCTGATCGCCCCGGATTGGCCCAGGAGAGCTTGGTTCGCGGAGCTCGTCAACCTTCTCGCGGACGCTCCCTGGCGCCTTCCAGACAGGCCCGATCTGCTGTCCCAGGGTCCGATCTGCCACCCGAATTCTCGGTCGCTCAGTTTAACAGCGTGGCTGTTGAGAACGCGGTTCTAAGAGCGTCGGCCTTTCGGACCGGGTGATTCACACCATGATTCAGGCTCGGAAGCCTTCGTCTTCCAGGATCTACTACCGCACCTGGAAGGCCTACTTCCGTTGGTGCGAGTCCAACCGCGTTCCGCCTATGGTTTTTTCCCTGCCTTCTCTTTTGGCCTTCCTTCAGGCAGGACTGGATTCGGGCCTGGCTCTTAGTTCCCTGAAGGGTCAGGTCTCTGCGCTTTCCATCCTCTTTCAGAAGACCTTGGCCTCTCGGCCACAGGTTAAGACCTTCTTTCAGGGGGTAGCCCACGCCGTCCCGCCGTACAGGGCCCCTGTGGAGGCATGGGACCTAAACCTGGTACTGGACGTTCTGAAGGTTTCTCCCTTTGAACCTCTTAGGGAGATTCCTCTATCAGTTTTATCATGGAAGGTGGCCTTACTTGTGGCCATCACGTCCATTCGCCGCGTTTCCGAGCTTGCGGCCCTGTCTTGCCGTCCTCCGTTTTTGGTAATTCACCAGGACAAGGTGGTCTTCCGGCCCCCACCTTCTTTTCTTCCTAAGGTGGTTTCCACCTTCCACCTCAACGAGGACATCGTTCTACCTTCCTTTTGTCCAGCTCCGACTCATCCTCTGGAGCGATCGTTGAACAAGCTGGACCTTGTCAGGGCTGTGAGGATCTATCTGGACAGAACGTCCACTTTCCGGAAGACAGATCCCTTTTTCGTCATTCCTGATGGCACGCGCAGAGGCCAGCCGGCTTCTAAAGCGACTATTGCTCGATGGATCAGAATGGCAATTTTGGAGGCTTACCGGGTCAAGAACAGAGTGCCCCCTCCTGGGATTAAGGCTCACTCTACCCGGGCAGTTGGCGCCTCCTGGGCGGTGCACCACAGGGCTTCCGCCCTACAGCTTTGCAAAGCGGCAACTTGGTCTTCCATCCACACGTTCGCCAAATTTTACAAGGTCCATACCTATGCATCGGCGGACGCCAGCCTAGGCAGAAGGATCCTGCAGGCGGCAGTGGTGAGTCCTCTGACCTGATGGAAGTCTGTTTTTCCCGCCCTTGGGACTGCTTTGGGACGTCCCATGGTTCCTGTGTCCCCCAATGAGAGGCGATAAAGAAAACAGGATTTTTGGTTGCTTACCGTAAAATCTGTTTCTTGAAGCCTCCATTGGGGGACACAGCTCCCTCCCAATGTTTTTGTTATATGTTCTCTGACTGTTCTCACGTTTACAGTTCTCAAGTTTGTGGTTATGGTTTTTCAACCTTGTTCTTTCTCCTACTGCTTTCTCACTAACTGAAGAGTTTAATGCCAGTCGGTGGGGTGTACACTGCAGAGGAGGAGCTAACTTTTTTATTTGCATAGTGTCAGCCTCCTAGTGGCAGCAGCATACACCCATGGTTCCTGTGTCCCCCAATGGAGGCTTCAAGAAACAGATTTTACGGTAAGCAACCAAAAATCCTGTTTTGCGGATGGAAAAATAAAAATAAAATTATGGCTCTTGAAAGAAGGGGACGATAAAACAAAAAGGGCAAGAACAGGAAACAATGGATCATTTTCTGATGAAACTCGGAAGTCCCTAACATCTTATATGAGACAGTTTTTCTAAACCAGACAACTCCTTTATCTTCTATAGAAGCTGAAGAATATTGTCATATTGCACCCTTTAGGCTATGTGCACACGTTCAGGATTTCTGAGAAAAAACGGACATTTTCTGCCAGAAATCCGCAAGAAATCTGCATGCGGTTTTGCCGCGATTTTGCTGCAGTTTTTTCTGGACATTTCCCAATGCATTTTGTAGTGGGAAATCCGCAAAAAAACCCCGCAAAATTAATGAACATGCTGCGGTTTTTCCGTGAAAAAAACGCATCATGTGCACAAAACATGCAGAATTCATTCTAAATGATGAGATGCTTATTGTATGCGTTTTTTTGCGGTTTTACAGCGTTTTTATCGGGAAAAACCGCAAAAAAACCGCAACGTGTGCACACAGCCTTATGCTAATCTCCATTGTACACGGCAGGCACGAGCCTTCAACAGTCATTACAATGAATGATTGCAGGCACCATGATACATGGACTTGGATCTTAAATTTTTGATGGTAAGTGACATAGAAGTACATATTCTAATCACCTTCTTATTTTTGTAAAACAATATGCATGCTGAGTCGTGTACGTAACGTCAGATTAGCTTCCTAGTGAAGACAGACTGAAGAACAAGTCCCCCCGGTCTTATTCTCTCATAAGGGAGACATCTTTTGACGTTTTACTATTCATGAGCCATATGACAGAGAATGAATCTTATACTTACCGACGTTGATTGCCCATCCTCTTTCAATAGCCAGTTTTCCAGCCTAAAAGAAAAATAAATAACTTTTGGTTCAAGCCCATGATAGCAACAGACATTATATAATTATCGGCTGATGCCTTCTGTTCTAGTCCATGGACTTGACACTGACCGGACAGCTGCCATTAGAGGAGTCTAAGGTTGTATTTATACTTATTGGACGCTGAGTGACGGATAAGTGCACAACAAAGGGGAAAGGGAGCCCAAACACTAGGGAAGTGGGGAGTGTAGACCCCTAGGCAGATCTAAAATCACCTTGACTGCCCTAACCATCCCTATATAGGTTGTGCACCTGTCGCTGAGCAGGAACCTAATCCCTGCCTGACCCTAGCGATGGGCCCTGGTTAGGGAGGGGATGCGGTTGGCACTAGCCAGTCCCCACTACAACTTAAGACCAAAAGAGTAGATGAACAAGGGGAACTCTTAGCTTGAGAAGACAACCGAAATGTCACGCCAGCAATCCTCCAAGAGTCCTCAGAGAAGGATCTAACCGACTGTTAGTACATTCCAACTAGACAGAGACAATTAAGAGCTAACACCAGCAACATGCTGCAGACACGGAATTAATATAAACCTTCAGCACATGTGTCTAATTAGGAGCAGAAGGTGGAAGCAACCGTTGGGTCATAAAGGGAGAGGGATTTCACTTCACAACAGAGATACAAAAATCAAGAAGGTGCTTGAGCTAATTGCAAAGACCTTCTACAGTCGGATCTAGGATGACTGTTTCACACCTGACCCACCCGTGACACTTATAGGGTTTTTCCTATAAATACAACCTATCAGCTATTCACAGGTAAGGCGATAAGTATCTGATTACTGAAGGTTCCACTGTAGGGACCCCGTAATCACAAGAAGGGGTACTCTTGATTCCCAAGTTGGAACAAAGCAAGCACGTGACTGCTCTATTTGACATCTATGACTCTGGCGGGTTCTACAAATATAAATGGTCATCTCTAATCCTATGGACACAGATTTCATTCAGATTACAATCCAATTCCTATTTCAAATGTTTCTCTCAATAGCCAGATTTGATAACCATTTACATTATTTGCCTTTTTGGGAAGTATTATATGTAAATACTCAAAAGAGACTCTGTCTCTGGGACCTCAAGATTGGGGTTTTGCAGCTCTGTTTTGAATGGAGCGTAGGTGGGCCTTCACTCCATTGATTGTCTGTATGACTGCTGGGGAAAACAGCACTTAGCTATTTCCGTCAGTCCCATAGACAATGAACGGAGTGAAGGTTGTACACACGAACCCACTCTCTATTCAGGACAGAGTTGCAGAGTCCAGATATTGCGGTTCCAGAACCCCCATCTCAGGCTCCATGGGGGTCTCACTGGTTAACCACTCATAAAACGGTAAGTTATGCCCGATCTATAGATGACGAATAACCTGCCTTTTTGAGAATAACCCTTTAATGATTAACATTTAAATTTATCTTGGCTATAAAAGCGAATCACACACCGATTTTGTCAAAGATGGAAAAAAAAAATGTCTCCATCGTCTCCATTCTGTCAGTCTGTGAAAATTAGACAGCACACACATGTCGTTCGCGTCAACGTCAATGTGCAGTCCGAATTTTTTGACACACCCATTGACTTGCATGGGCGAGTGCAATCTGATTTATGGATGCCAATCGTGCATGCTGCAACTTTTTCCTTCGACAGGCTCGGTGTCGAAAAAAAAAATCAGACATGTGCACAGCCCAATAGAATACCATAACATTGGTCCGAGCGTGATCTGATGTTTTGTCAACTGACAATTCGGTCGACTGCACGAGCCATAATCAGGGTTGGTTTTGGAATTATAACCAGGGCGATGAATTATATCTCTTGAAAAGTTTCCATTTCTGGTTGAGGTCCCTAGATGACTTTTAGCCATTATAATGACCCTTACAACGCAGGCCAAACACCAGTCATTCCAGTCTAGATATTACCACATTATGATACACACAATATATTCCTTCTACATACCATTATGGTGCCTCCTGTCTGAGTCCTCAATGGCTTCAATACTCTTCTTTGAACTAGAAAGTTGGGAAGGAGAACCAGTGGTGGAATCTCAGTTATGGTGGCAACTACAAATGACCACTAGAAGACATAAATATTGCAGCAAGGAGTTCACTTATTTATTACAGGATTCTAGCTAAAGACAATGTTTAAAGAATACCTTAGGTTATCATAATGTCCTCAACATTCATGATCTGGACTGGTTATGGATCTCCTGACCCAAATTCAAGTCTCATATACTGTGTTCCAAAAAGGCTGTGGAGTTTGGGTCAGGAGACCAAGGGCCAGTCTGGACTACGCAGTTCGTACTTGCGGCGTGATTGTCAGACACGTGAATCTGGACATACTCTTATATAAAAATGACAAACGGGTCATATACAGTTAGCGTGTAACTTTCTTTTTACAAAAGATGTGATAGAGGCACGTCAAGGACACTCCCTCTCCCCAATCAGTAGAACCAAGGGATACAAGACCTCTGCTGAGAGACTTGTGGACACTCCGTTCATTGCGGTTCATGCTCAGACCGAGTTTCACGGACGTCTGTAGGAGCCCTTAGATATAATGCTTGAGGCCCTTGTATTAGCACCGATAGCTAAAGCAAAAACACGAGAAATATGGGATCGATTCATCACTGTTTTGTGTCTTTTATAGTGTCACTTTTTGGTGTTTTCTATTTTTTTTTAGTTCATTATGGACAGGGTTCCAGATGTTTTGGCTGGATTCTTCATTTACGACTTTTAGAAAAGCACTAAATTTTTTGCAGAAATGTTCTCCATTTCCTAAAGGAGTGATTTCACGGAAGTTAAAAAGTCATAAAAAAGGTTAAAAACAGAAATGAAGAACATTTCCGCAAAGTAATTATTTTTTTTTTGTCTTCAGTCGCATGTGTCATTTTGAAGAATTTATCATAAAAGACGTCTTGTTGACCACAAGACAAAAATGAAAAGTCACTAGAAAGCTCCACAAGTGATGAATCAGAGATTGTGTTTTACGTTAAAAGATAAACTACCTTTAATTTATTTATGTAGCGTCTCGTATGTACCACCAGTAAGTCATCTTCTGTTGCCTCCTTTGCAGTTACAATAGTGTCATCTGTGATTAACTTTTCATCTAAAAGGGAAACAAGTAACAAAAATTAAAGGTGTTGTCCTCCTTTGGGGACAATATTTTTTTTACTTTAATCTATTTATATTGAGGTTAAAAATCATTTTTGGAAATTAGTTTTACACACTCCGGTAGCTCCTATTACCATCCAATACAGGTGAGTCAGTTTAGACCTACACACATCCAACATTAAAGGGGGTTGCCCGGTCACAACATATTGATGAAAAGTGGTAATAATAGGATATGTCAGCAACATGAGATTGGTGGGGGTATGACACTTGGCATTCCCACCAACTGACTGTGCACTGAGCAGCTTTATTCAGTGTGTAGCAGCCGCTGCCTAGTACTGAAGCACAGCATGTTGTTCTGCAGCGCCTGGCAGTGGACACTACACACTGAATGCAGCCGTACATTGCAGATCCGTTAACAGTTTTTACACAGCACAGTCCTGGACCATGGACCGAGATGGCGTGCAGTAAACTAAATAATTACCCCTGAGAAAGTTGATGATTTTTCCCCATTTGCCGGCGTCAAACGGATGAAGCTTCTCCAGTCCAATAAATGTGATGTTATAATTGGTAGAATATACAATCGGCCAGAGACTTGCAGGGATGTCTTCATACAGTCTAGTATCATGAGGCCTAGGAAACACATCCAAGCAGTTCATCATTACTTTAATTATATTACAATACTATTTCCTTGGTGGCTTTATTCTGCTCCCTATAAAAAGTTGGTAAGTCATTAAACTGTATCTCGCCATAACTGCACTTGAACAAATCGTCTGAAATGGAGAATTCATCAAGTCCTTTTAGAGAGAAAATTGGAGTACAAAAGTTGAGAATTTCTGGGCAACTGGGAGCTGAAAAATGCACCAAATTTTTAGAAGGTTCATCTGATGAATTTGGCACATTTTTCTCCATCAAACCATGAAGACTGTAACAAGTGTAGAACTTGGCACTCAGAAGGATAATTCATTATATCATTATTTGTGACTGTAGTCCAAAATCAAGCGCTTCTCTGCGTCCTACAGCGGTGGATACCGCGTCTATGCCATTGCACCGAATGTCTTTATATTTGTTTCCAACAATCCGTGTTACTGATGAAGGTCTATTGTTTGGACCAAAATGTTTGATTTCAATCACAAATAAATATAAAATCCATTATCCTTCTGAGTTCCAAGTTCTACATTTCCTGCATAACGGAACAGAATTTTACTTGGACACGTATTATTTACCTTTTTTCCCCCCCTTGTGTCATTAACCCTGGGTCTAGACGATGACAACTTTTGCCTGTGACACAAGTCATGTGGACATAGATCACTATGTGACTAGGCTGCAACCACGAGCAAGTTGCAAAAAATCCAAATGCTTCTGGACTTTTTGCAACTTGTTTGTCGCGGTCACCTAGGTTTGGTTTTTCTCATATGCAACAAAACCCCGAACCCAACAACTATTGTTATTATTATTATAGCGCCATTTACTTCATGGCGCTTTACATGTCAGGAGGGGTATACATAATAAAAACGAGTACACTAATCTTATCATTAAAAGTCACGACTGGTACAGGAGGAGAGAGGACCCTGCCCGCGAGTTTTCTCAATCTTCTAGCAGTCAGTGAAAAATGGACAGCACTCAGATGCAAGAAGGATGTGATCAGTGTCCTGTCCCAGTTTTTCCACAGATCTGCAGACTTGCACTAGCGAGTTTGACCATAACTCAAATCAGAATTAGACCTTTGTTGTTTTTTTCCTTTGTGTGGACACTCATGCACGAGAATTAAGTTTAATGGCTACATATTCTATCCATGAAAAATACCGATACAACACGGACGTCTGAATGAGGCCTTATTAAGTATGCGAAGTGCTGGTGGTCATGCATTCTCCATCTCGGTACTCCAGTGTACCACATCCCCTTGTATAACATCTGGCTGGCCTAAATGCTTGCAGTTCTTGACCAGCAAACTCAGTCTCTGCCTTTCTTCCTATGCCCAGAACATCCATACCATTACTGTATAGCCGGATCCCAAAATCTGCAGCCCTCTCCCTTCCTGCAGATCCCCAGTAACCTGCATTCAGCCCCTGCCTTCCTATTTATACCCAGGCAGCTTGCCTCCCTCCCATCCTGCCTATATGTGGAGCAGCAGCTGCATGCCCCTGTCTATCCATACACTGACAGGCCGCCTGCTCGCCCTCCATGTAACATCTCCCCCCTCTCTGATTACTCACATGTTGTTTCCTTCCGTGGGGCTGGTTTCCTCCTCCAACACATGAAGTCACGAGAAGGCAGGGTTATGCACTTGTCATTGTGACGTCATGAAATGTGCTACACATATCGAAAGAGAACTCTGAGCTGCAGGAAATGAGAGAGCTTCGAGTGTTCTGTGGTTGAGCACACTGCCGGCCTACGTCCAAGAGGCGACATGGCCACTATAGACTCCGAACAGGGGCGGACACACCATATGTGCACCCTGTGCATCTGCAAGGGGGTAGGGGCTGCATTCGCACCCGGCTTTGGAGACCGAATGGGGTCAAGTCGTTCATTGGGTCCATATAAGAAGTCCTGCAGTATTAGAGGCCCATGATAGTTGGGGGCCCTGTTGGAGATTTTGAATTGGGGTCCATGAGCTTCAAGTTGCACCTCTGGACATTGGGATTTTCACCCAACCTTTCTAGGCTCCTGACAAGTTAACGGTTAAATTATGCATCATGAACTAAACAAATTTTCCAACTTGTTTAAAAAAATGAGGGATAAAAGAGTAAAAAAAAAAGAAGCTATACTCACACGATGTCTGCTTCAGGCAGATCTGCTCTAAAACCCACCTTAGAAAGTGAATTTTGAATGCCAAATTTGCTGGAACTATTAGTGAACACCATGTTACGTTTGGAGAGCCCCTGATGTGCCTAAACAGTGAAAACCCTCCACAAGTGATGCCATTTTGGAAACTAGACCCCTCAAGGAATGTATTTAGATGTGTGGTGAACATTTTGAACCCCAAGATGCTTCACAGAAGTTAATAACGTTGTGCCGTGGAAAATTAAAAAAAAAATAACAATCATTTACCTCACACACATGTTTTTAGCCCCAAATTTTGGATTTTCATAAGGGTAACAGGAGAAATTGCACCACATAATTTGTTTTGCAATTTCTTCTGAGTACACCGATGCACCATATGTGGGGGAAAACTACTTTTTAAGCACAGTGCAAAAAGGGAAGAGGCGCCATATTGGAGTTCAGATTTTGATGGAGTGATTTGAGAGTGCCATGTCACATTGGCAGAGCCCCTGAGGTGCCAGAACAACAGAAACCCCCTATATGTGAATTAATTTTACAAACTACATCCCCCATTGAATTAATCTAGGGGTGCAGTGATCATATTGACACCACATGTGCCTCAGAGGTTTATACCACGGAGCGGTGAAGAAAGAATAAATTACATTTTTATTGTAAGCATATTGCTATGCTTTATACCTGTCAGTGCTGCACTGACATCAGCTAGTTAGACCATGCACTGCACATTATCTAACTAGCTTGCAAGCCTTGGTGATTCAGATGTTGTCATGATGACATTGGGTCATCATGGCAACAATCGGTCCCTTGCTATGACGGTTCCCTGAAAAATGCCCACAGGAAAATTGCCCACAGGAAAATTGCCCACATGAAAAGTGCCCACAGGAAAATTCCCCACACGGAAAATTGCCCACACGGAAAATTGCCCACATGGACAATTGCCAATTGCAGCATCACAAAGTTTCAGATCTATGATATTTGAGGTGAAAGGTGAGGATGTTCACATGATGTGTGATCAACTTGTGATTTACAGCTGACCTAGTGCAAAACTGCAAACATGCTGAAGATCTGTGGTTTGTAGCAGTCTGTCATTATCAGCAATAGATAGATCTAGTCTGCTCTCATGTCTCACTGATTCTGCCTTACTCCTCCCACCAGCCCAGAACAGCAGCACATGCAGAAACAGCAGCAGTGTGATCCAGAGGAGCCATCACTGCTATCATTACCCACAAAAGAATCGCTGTACTATCTGTGGAGTTACATGGGACTGCAGGTCAGATCTAATACATTATCATCTCAGTGGGAGCCCACCAAAAGCAGGTGCTGCTGGCTGAGATAGATGGTCCTGGAAGCCCAGAAGGCGCCACAGAAAGGTGAGATTCTGTCAGAATCTGTCAGAGGAGCGGAAGTGTCATAGCAGCTCCGCTCTCCCATTGACTTCAGTGGCAGTGAATCTGGGGCCTGCACTTCCTTCCCTGTCCACTTATGGCTACCAAGAGTAAGAGTGAGCAGATCCTACCTAGTTATGTATAATACACATATACTGCAGGTGCAGGCAGGCATAGGATGAAAGAAAATGCAGAGTGGATTTGAATAAGGGTCTCTAGGCCCAGACACACCACAATGAGAGTGGAATAAGGGTCTCTAGGCCCAGACACACCACAATAAGAGTGGAATAAAAGTCTCTAGGCCCAGACACACCACAATGAGAGTGGAATAAGGGTCTCTAGGCCCAGATACAGCACACTGAGAGTGGAATAAGGGTCTCTAGGCCCAGACACACCACAATGAGAGTGGAATAAGGGTCTCTAGGCCCAGACACACCACAATGAGAGTGGAATAAAAGTCTCTAGGCCCAGACACACCACAATGAGAGTGGAATAAGGGTCTCTAGGCCCAGACACACCACACTGAGAGTGGAATAAGGGTCTCTAGGCCCAGACACACCACAATGAGAGTGGAATAAGGGTCTCTAGACCCAGACACACCACACTGAGAGTGGAATAAGGGTCTCTAGGCCCAGACACACCACAATGAGAGTGGGATAAAGGTCTCTAGGCCCAGACACACCACAATGAGAGTGGAATAAGGGTCTCTAGGCCCAGACACACCACAATGAGAGTGGAATAAAAGTCTCTAGGCCCAGATACACCACAATGAGAGTGGAATAAGGGTCTCTAGGCCCAGACACACCACAATGAGAGTAGAATTATTGTTAGCACAGTGGAATGACAACTCCTAAGAACAGAATCCATACTCTGGGACTAGGGATGAGTGAACCGAACCTGGAGAAGTAAACTGGGCCCAGAGACCTTTGTTGAAATCCATTCTGCATTTTCTTTGCTGCCTGTGTTGTACTGTATTGTATTTCAATGGAGCCCATGGAAGTCAAGGACAATCACCCGGCAGCTAATTATTTGCAGGTATGCAATGATTGTTTTCTTTATTGTTTTATTTGTTTATTGTTTTAGTTATTGTTGTTATTAGAACTCCTTAATAAACTGTTCTTAATAAACTTGTCGGTAGTTTTTTATGTGGGCAATTTTCGCCGACGTTCTTCTGTGCTGCAGAGCATCTCACCTATAATTCTATACTATTCTGTTCTGCAGAGCATCTCACGTATACCTGCATACTATCCCTCTGTCCTGCAGAGCATTTAACCTATAGATCTTTGCTATTCGCTATCCTGCAGAGCAACTCACCTATAATTCTATATTATTCTTCTGCTCTGCAGAGCATCTCACGTATACCTGCATAATATCCCCGTCCTGCAGAGCATTTAACCTATATCTCTTTGCTATTCTCTGTCCTGCAGATCAACTCACCAATAATTCTATTTTATTCTTCTGCCCTGCAGAGCATCTCATGTATACATGCATATACTATCCCCCTGTCCTACAGAGCATTTAACCTATAAGTCAGCCTGTGGGCAATTTTCTGTGGGCATTCTTCACCTTGCACCTCAAATATCATGGATCTGAAACTTTGTGATGCCGCAACTGGCAATTTTCTATGTGGGCAATTTTCCGTGTGGGCAATTTTCCATGTGGGCAATTTTCCTGTGGGCATTTTTCTGGTCACCACGTAAAACATATAGAACCAAATTTACCATTATCATCTATATATATAATTGTCTAAGGGTCACTTCCGTCTGTCTGTCTTTCTGTCTGTCTGTCACGCATATTCATTGGTCGCGGCCTCTGTCTGTCATGGAAATCCAAGTCGCTGATTGGTCGCGGCAAAACAGCCACGACCAATCAGCGACGGGCACAGTCCGGAAGAAAATGGCCACTCCTTCCTCCCTGCAGTCAGTGCCCGCTCCGTACTCCCCTCCGGTCAGCGCTCACACAGGGTTAAAGGCAGCGTTGACCGTGGTATAACGCACTCGGTTAACGCTGCTATTAACCCTGTGTGACCAACTTTTTACTATCCATGCTGCTTATGCAGCATGAATAGTAAAAATATCTAATGTTAAAAATAATTAAAAAAAAAAAAAATAGTTACATACTCACCCTCTGTTGGCCCCCGGATCGAAGCGGCCGGTAACCGATGCTCCTCGCGACGCCCCGGTGACCGCTCCATGCATTGCGGTCTGGCGAGACAGCTATGTCATCATCTCGCAAGACCGCAATGCACTCTTCAGACCGGGGCGCGCGAGGAGCATCGGTAACCGGCCGCTTCGATCCGGAGGCTCCGGAAGGTGAGTATGTAACTATTTTTTATTTTAATTCTTTTTTTTTTAACAGGGATATGGTGCATACTACGTGACTTGCCAATATACTACGTGACTGAGCAGTATACTACGTGGCTCTGTGCTGTATACTACGTGGCTCTGTGCTGTATACTACGTGGCTCTGTGCTGTATACTATGTGGCTGTGCAATATACTATGTGGCTGGGCAATATACTATGTGGCTGGGCAATATATTATGTGGCTGGGCAATATATTACGTGACTGGGCAATATACTACGTGACTGAGCAATATACTACGTGGCTGGGCAATATACTACGTGACTGGGCAATATACTATGTGGCTGGGCAATATACTACGTGGCTGGGCAATATACTATGTGGCTGGGCAATATACTACGTGGCTGGGCAATATACTACGTGGCTGGGCAATATACTACGTGACTGGGCAATATACTACGTGGCTGGGCAATATACTACGTGGCTGGGCAATATACTACGTGGCTGGGCAATATACTACGTGGGCTGTGCAATATATTACGTGGCTGGGCAATATACTACGTGGGCTGTGCAATATATTACGTGACTGGACAATATACGTGGCTGGGCAATATACTACGTGGCTGGGCAATATACTACGTGGGCTGTGCAATATACTATGTGGCTGGGCAATATACTACGTGGACATGCATATTCTAGAATACCCGATGCGTTAGAATCGGGCCACTATCTAGTAAAATATAATGAGTCACGACTCAACAATCTCAAATTTACTAGGATATGAAGAAACATTCCGGAGTTATTACTACTGGGAAATAATTGACACTGTTGCGTTATACAGATGATGAGAAAAATAGAGTAAATAAAGGATATGTGAGGAATGTGGCCGATTGTAAACATAGTTGTATACAAGTTAACAAGATGAGCACAAATAGGAATACATACTAGGCCAGCAAAGATCATTCATCTAAATGGTTAATGAATATGTAGTTAAATGTAGCGTTTCTCCATTGGTTGGAAGTCCACAAAAGTTAATAAACTAGTGATAATAGCATGTAATTGAAATGCCAGAGTAACCAATGGAGAAACGCTACATTTACTAGCTACATATTCATTAACCATTTAGATATATGATCCTGACACGTCAGGTTTGAAAAATGTGACCTAGTCACTAAGGGATTAAAAAAAATGTGTCCAGGATTCCACAAGTGCACATTTTCTAGGTTTTTCATACACAATAGTTGCAAAAATAAGTTGAGAATGGTGCAGAAAATAAAATCACCTGTATCGGTCTTTGACAAAAAAAAAATGGTAAGAACTTGAACAGCTAAACCAGCCCCCTTCTGGAGGCCAGTGCATACACATAAAAGGAGCTGGATTAGCTGTCGAAATGAGCAAGAAGCCAGTCCTCTTCACAAGCAGAACCACTTACTTTCTGACACAGGAAACACTGTCCATTGCTGAGTACAAGGATAGAAGACGAGTTGGCAAACCGGATGATAGCTGCAGATCTGGGCACCTATAGTAAAAGAAGTATATTAGTTGATTGTACACATTGCTATTTCTGACTCATTTTAAACAAAAAAAAACAAACAAACAAAAATAATATATATATATACATATACACACACACATTGGCTTGCGAAAGTTCACCTCCCCCCTTGGCATTTTTCGTATTTTGCTACCTCACAACATATAATTTCACTGTTTTTTCTTGAGGGTTTGCATCAGTTCATGTAAAGAATATTCCTACAACTGTGAACATTTGTTTTTATTTTGTGAGGCAAATAACCACTAGGACAAAATAACTGTAAACTTCAGTGTGCATAACTATGCATCACCCTAAAGTCAGTACTTTGTAGAGCCTCCTTTTGCGGCAATTACAGTTGCAAGTCACTTAACATCAGTCTCTAGGAGCTTTCCACATCCGGCCTCTGGGATTTTTGCCCATTCCTCAAGGCAAAACTGCTCCAGCTCCTTCCAGTTCGAAGGTTTTCTCTGGTGAACAGCAAGTCTGACCACAGATTCTCAATCGGATTAAGGTCTGGGCGTTGACTAGGCCACTCCAAAACATTTACACATTTCCCCTTAAACCACTCGAATGTTGCTTTAGCTTTGGGTCATTGTCTAGTTGGAAGGTGAATCTCCGTCTCAGTCTCGAATCACTGACAGACTGAAACTGGTTTTGCTAAAAAAAAAATCCCCGAATTTCACGCCATCCATCATCCCCTCGACTCGCTCCATTTTCCCTCTCCATGCTGCCGTAAAACACCACCATGTTTCACTGTGGGGATGGAGTTCTTGGGGTGATGAGCTGTGTTGGTTTGGTGCCAGACATAGCGTTTACCTTGCTGGCCAAAAAGTTCAATTTTAGTCTCACCTGACCCCAGCACCTTGATCCATTCATTTGAGTCTCAAACGTCTTTTGGCAAGCTCAAAACGAGCCTTACAATTTTTGTGTGTAAGTAAAGGCTTTTTTCTGCCCACTCTTCTATAACGGCCACCTTTCTGAAGTGTACAGCTTATTGTGGTCATATGCACAGATCCCCCAGTCTCTGCTTGAGAACTCTGCTGCTCCTTCAGGGTTACCTTTGGTCTATGTACTGCCTCTATGATTAATGCCCTCCTTGCTCGGGCTGAGAGTTTTGGTGGGTGGCCATATCTTGGCAGGTTTCTTGTGGTATCATGTTCTTCCCATTTGATCACAATGGATATGAGGGTGCTTCGAGGGGATCATCAAAGATTGGGATATTTTTTTTTTTTTTTTTTTATAACCCAACCCTGACTTGTACTTCTCAACAACTCTGTCCCTGACTTGTTTGGAGATCTCCTTGGTCTTCACGGTGTTTGGTTAGTGGTGCTTCTTGTTAATGGTATTTCAGCCTCTGTGGGCTTTCAGAAAAGATAACGTGTATACACTGACAGTCATGTGACACAAGTGGACGTCCTCTCACTAGGCATGTGACTTATGAAGATAATTTCTTGCACCAGAATTTTTTAGGAGCTTCATAGCAAAAGGGGCAAATACATATGCACCCGCCAATTTTTAGCTATTTGATCCCATAAATCGGATTACAATAAAAATATAGCTTGTAATTTAACCCCTTCATGACCTTAAAGACCTTGCCCTTTTTTGCAATTCTGACCAGTGTCCCTTTATGAGGTAATAACTCAGGAACGCTTCAACGGATCCTAGCGGTTCTGAGATTGTTTTTTCATGACATATTGGGCTTCATGTTAGTGGTAAATTTAGGTCAATAAATTCTGCGTTTATTTGTGATAAAAACGGAAATTTGGCGAAAATTTTGAAAATTTCGCAATTTTCACATTTTGAATTTTTATTCTGTTAAACCAGAGAGATATGTGACACAAAATAGTTAATAAATAACATTTCCCACATGTTTACTTTACATCAGCACAATTTTGGAAACAAAATTTTTTTTTGCTAGGAAGTTATAAGGGTTAAAATTTGACCAGCGATTTGTCATTTTTACAACGAAATTTACAAAACCATTTTTTTTAGGGACCACCTCACATTTGAAGTCAGTTTGAGGGGTCTATATGGCTGAAAATACCGAAAAGTGACACCATTCTAAAAACTGCACCCATCAAGGTACTCAAAACCACATTCAAGAAGTTTATTAACCCTTCAGGTGCTTCACAGCAGCAGAAGCAACATGGAAGGAAAAAATGAACATTTAACTTTTTAGTCACAAAAATTATCTTTTAGCAACAATTTTTTTATTTTCCCAATGGTAAAAGGAGAAACTGAACCACGAAAGTTGTTGTCCAATTTGTCCTGAGTATGCTGATACCTCATATGTGGGGGTAAACCACTGTTTGGGCGCACGGCAGGGCTTGGAAGGGAAGGAGCGCCATTTGACTTTTTGAATAAAAAATTGGCTCCACTCTTTAGCGGACACCATGTCACGTTTGGAGAGCCCCCGTGTGCCTAAAAATTGGAGCTCCCCCACAAGTGACCCCATTTTGGAAACTAGACGCCCCAAGGAACTTATCTAGATGCATAGTGAGCACTTTGAACCCCCAGGTGCTTCACAAATTGATCCGTAAAAATGAAAAAGTACTTTTTTTTCACAAAAAAATTCTTTTAGCCTCAATTTTTTCATTTTCACATGGGCAACAGGATAAAATGGATCCTAAAATGTGTTGGGCAATTTCTCCTGAGTACACCAATACCTCACATGTGGGGGTAAACCACTGTTTGGGCACATGGTAAGGCTCGGAAGGGAAGGAGCGCCATTTGACTTTTTGAATGAAAAATTATTTCCATCGTTAGCGGACACCATGTCGCGTTTGGATAGCTCCTGTGTGCCTAAACATTGGCGCTCCCCCACAAGTGACCCCATTTTGGAAACTAGACCCCCCAAGGAACTTATTTAGATGCCTAGTGAGCACTTTAAAGCCTCAGGTGCTTCACAAATTGATCTGTAAAAATGAAAAAGTACTTTTTTTTCACAAAAAAATTCTTTTCGCCTCAATTTTTTCATTTTCACATGGGCAGTAGGACAAAATGGATCATAAAATTTGTTGGGCAATTTCTCCCGAGTACGTCGATACCTCATATGTGGGGGTAAACCACTGTTTGGGCACTCGGCAGGGCTCGGAAGGAAAGGCGCGCCATTTGACTTTTTCAATGGAAAATTAGCTCCAATTGTTAGCGGACACCATGTCGCGTTTGGAGAGCCCCTGTGTGCCTAAACATTGGAGCTCCCCCACAAGTGACCCCATTTTGGAAACTAGACCCCCCAAGGAACTTATCTAGATGCATATTGAGCACTTTAAACCCCCAGGTGCTTCACAGAAGTTTATAACGCAGAGCCATGAAAATAAAAAATAATTTTTCTTTCCTCAAAAATGATATTTTAGCCTGGAATTTCCTATTTTGCCAAGGATAATAGGAGAAATTGGACCCCAAATATTGTTGTTCAGTTTGTCCTGAGCACGCTGATACCCCATATGTGGGGGTAAACCACTGTTTGGGCGCACGGCAGGGCTCGGAAGGGATGGCATGCCATTTGGCTTTTTAAATGGAAAATTATCTCCAATCATTAGCGGACACCATGTCACGTTTGGAGAGCCCCTGTGTGCCTAAACATTGGAGATCCCCCAGAAATGACACCATTTTGGAAACTAGACCCCCAAAGGAACTAATCTAGATGTGTGGTGAGGACTTTGAACCCCCAAGTGCTTCACAGAAGTTTATAACGCAGAGCCATGAAAATAAAAATAAAAAATTATTTTCTCAAAAATGATCTTTTAGCCTGCAATTTTTTTATTTTCCCAAGGGTAACAGGAGAAATTTGACCCCAAAAGTTGTTGTCCAGTTTCTCCTGAGTACGCTGATACCCCATATGTGGGGGTAAATCACTGTTTGGGCACATGCCGGGGCTCGGAAGTGAAGTAGTGACGTTTTGAAATGCAGACTTTGATGGAATGCTCTGTGGGCGTCACGTTGCGTTTGCAGAGCCCCTGATGTGGCTTAACAGTAGAAACCCCCCACAAGTGACCCCATTTTGGAAACTAGACCCCCAAAGGAACTTATCTAGATGTGTGGTGAGCACTTTGAACCCCCAAGTGCTTCATAGAAGTTTATAATGCAGAGCCGTGAAAATAATAAATACGTTTTCTTTCCTCAAAAATAATTATTTAGCCCAGAATTTTTTATTTTCCCAAGGGTTACAGAAGAAATTGGACCCCAAAAGTTGTTGTCCAGTTTCTCCTGAGTACCCTGATACCCCATATGTGGGGGTAAACCACTGTTTGGGCACATGCCGAGGCTCGGAAGTGAAGTAGTGACGTTTTGAAATGCAGACTTTGATGGAATGCTCTGTGGGCGTCACGTTGCGTTTGCAGAGCCCCTGATGTGGCTTAACAGTAGAAACCTCCCACAAGTGACCCCATTTTGGAAACTAGACCCCGAAAGGAACTTATCTAGATGTGTGGTGAGCACTTTGAACCCCCAAGCGCTTCATAGAAGTTTATAATGCAGAGCCGTGAAAATAATAAATACGTTTTCTTTCCTCAAAAATAATTATTTAGCCCAGAATTTTTTAATTTTCCCAAGGGTTACAGGAGAAATTTGACCCCAATATTTGTTGTCCAGTTTCTCCTGAGTACGGTGATACCCCATATGTGGGGGTAAACTACTGTTTGGGCACATGCTGGGGCTTGGAATTGAAGTAGTGACGTTTTGAAATGCAGACTTTGATGGAATGCTCTGCGGGCGTCACGTTGCGTTTGCAGAGCCCCTGATGTGCCTAAACAGTAGAAATCCCCCACAAGTGACCACATTTTGGAAACTAGACCCCGAAAGGAACTTATCTAGATGTGTGGTGAGCACTTTGAACCCCCAAGTGCTTCATAGAAGTTTATAATGCAGAGCCGTGAAAATAATAAATACGTTTTCTTTCCTCAAAAATAATTATTTAGCCCAGAATTTTTTATTTTCCCAAGGGTTACAGGAGAAATTGGACCCCAAAAGTTGTTGTCCAGTTTCTCCTGAGTACGCTGATACCCCATGAGTGGGGGTAAACCACTGTTTGGGCACACGTCGGGGCTCAGAAAGGAAGTAGTGACTTTTGAAATGCAGACTTTGATGGAATGGTCTGCGGGTGTCACGTTGCGTTTGCAGAGCCCCTGGTGTGCCTAAACAGTAGAAACCCCCACAAGTGACCCCATTTTAGAAACTAGACCCCCCAAGGAACTTATCTAGATATGTGGTGAGCACTTTGAACCCCCAAGTGCTTCACAGACGTTTACAACGCAGAGCCGTGAAAATAAAAAATCATTTTTCTTTACTCAAAAATTATGTTTTAGCAAGCATTTTTTTAGATTCACAAGGGTAACAGAAGAAATTGGACCCCAGTAATTGTTGCGCAGTTTGTCCTGAGTATGCTGGTACCCCATATGTGGGGGTAAACCACTGTTTGGGCACACGTCAGGGCTCGGAAGTGAGGGAGCACCATTTGACTTTTTGAATACGAGATTGGCTGGAATCAATGGTGGCGCCATGTTGCGTTTGGAGACCCCTGATGTGCCTAAACAGTGGTAACCCCTCAATTCTAACTCCAACACTAACCCCCCCACACCCCTAACCCTAATCCCAACTGTAGCCATAACCCTAATCACAACCCTAACCACAACCCCAATTCCAACCCTAACCCTAAGGCTATGTGCCCACGTTGCGGATTCGTGTGAGATATTTCCGCACCATTTTTGAAAAATCCGCGGGTAAAAGGCACTGCGTTTTACCTGCGGATTTTCCGCGGATTTCCAGTGTTTTTTGTGCAGATTTCACCTGCGGATTCCTATTGAGGAACAGGTGTAAAACGCTGCGGAATCCGCACAAAGAATTGACATGCTGCGGAAAATACAACGCAGCGTTTCCGCGCGGTATTTTCCGCACCATGGGCACAACGGATTTGGTTTTTCATATGTTTACATGGTACTGTAAACCTGATGGAACACTGCTGCGAATCCGCAGCGGCCAATCCGCAGCCAAATCCGCACAGTGTGCACATAGCCTAATTCTAAATGTATGTGCACACGCTGCGGAAAACGCTGCTGATCCGCAGCAGTTTCCCATGAGTTTACAGTTCAATGTAAACCTACGGGAAACAAAAATCACTGTACACATGCTGCGGAAAAACTGCACGGAAACGCAGCGGTTTACATTCCGCAGCATGTCACTTCTTTCTGCGGATTCCGCAGCGGTTTTACAACTGCTCCAATAGAAAATCGCAGTTGTAAAACCGCAGTGAAATGCGCAGAAAAAAACGCGGTAAATCCGCCATAAATCCGCAGCGGTTTAGCACTGCGGATTTATCAAATCCGCAGCGGAAAAATCCGCAGAGGACCAGAATACGTGTGCACATACCGAAACCCTAACCCTAGCCCTAACCCTACCCCTAGCCCTAACCCTACCCCTACCCCTAACCCTACCCATAACCCTACCCCTAACCCTATTCTAACATTAGTGGAAAAAAAAAATTTCTTTATTTTTTTATTGTCCCTACCTATGGGGGTGACAAAGGGGGGGGGGGGGGTCATTTATTATTTTTTTTATTTTGATCACTGAGATATAATCTATCTCAGTGATCAAAATGCACTTTGGAACGAATCGGCCGGCAGATTCGGCGGGCGCACTGCGCATGTGCCCGCCATTTTGTAAGATGGCGGCGCCCAGGGAGAAGACGGACGGGACCCCGGCTGGATCGGTAAGTATGATGCGGTGGGGGGGGACCACGGGGTGGGGGGGGATCGGAGCACGGGGGGGGGGGAATCAGAGCGCGGGAGGGGTGGAACGGAGCACGGGGGGCGTGGAACGGAGCACGGGGGGGCTGGAATGGAGCACGGGGGGTGGAACGGAGCACCGGGGGGGGGGGGTGGATCGGAGTGCAGGGGGGGTGATTGGAGCACGGGGGGGTGATTGGAGCACGGGGGGAGCAGACAAGAGCACGGGGGGGAGCGGAGCACTGGATGGAGGGGAGCCGGAGCAGTGTATCGGCCAGATCGGGGGGCTGGGGGGGGCGATCGGTGGGGTGGGGGCACATTAGTATTTCCAGCCATGGCCGATGATATTTCAGCATCGGCCATGGCTGGATTGTAATATTTCACCTGTTATAATAGGTGAAATATTACAAATCGCTCTGATTGGCAGTTTCACTTTCAACAGCCAATCAGAGCGATCGTAGCCACGAGGGGGTGAAGCCACCCCCCCTGGGCTAAACTACCACTCCCCCTGTCCCTGCAGATCGGGTGAAATGGGAGTTAACCCTTTCACCCGGCCTGCAGGGACGCGATCTTTCCATGACGCCACATAGGCGTCATGGGTCGGATTGGCACCGACTTTCATGACGCCTACGTGGCGTCATGGGTCGGGAAGGGGTTAACAAAATAGGTAAAAAGCCCAAGGGGGGTGAATACTTCCGCAAGCCACTGTATAATATATATACATATATATATATATATATATATATATATATATATATATATATATATATATATATATTATTTTTATAAATCTGGAAAACACTTTTCATTTCCTCTGCAGTGTCACTAGAGAAGAAATAAAGTCTAGTCAAATTCTATACCATAGTCGATCTGTGTGCTGGCGAATGGCGCTGTGTGTGACGTCTTATTACAGTATTAGTGCATATTACAAAGCATTGTGTCTCTGGAAGAACAGAAATCGGATGAAGAATGCCAGTTTATTGCTGTGGAGAGCTATGGTGGTACAGAAAGATGCCTCAGTAGTCTATAAGGGCACTATGAGGCTGCCGTCACAGTAGCAGTATGTGGTCAGTATTTTACCTCAGTATTTGTAAGCCAAAACCAGGAGTGGAACAATAAGGCCGGGATCACACATGCGAGAAACACGTCTGTGTCTCGCATGTGAAATCCAAGCTCTGGTGCCAGCACTGTGGAGCGGAGCGTGCGGCTCCATGTGTTGCTATGCGGCCGCACGCTCCGCTCCACAGTGCCGGCGCCAGAGCTTGGATGTGTTGCCTGCCTGGGCTGCAGGTTAGGCCGGAGACACCGACACACGTAGACACATTAAAATGAATGTGTCTCTGCAGATGTCAGCGTGTTTTCACGGACCGTGTGTCCGTTAGCAAAACACGGAGACATGTCAGTGTTCGTGGGAGCGCTCGGACCCATTAAAGTCAATGGGTGCATGTAAACACGTACCGCACACAGATGCCGTGTGCTTTTTTTTAGTCATAGGGTTAAATTTGAAACAAATAATACACGGACGATAAACACGGACACACGGATAGCTCCGGGACCGTTTCTTCCAGTACTGGAAATATCTGGACCTGTGAGACTGGCCTTGTTTTCTGATCGCTGCACTTCCCCTTATGACCCAATAAAGTTTACCTCAGAACGGTAGCAAGAAAAACGGCAGCTCGTTACAGGACTGAAAACCTTGCGCGCAATCGAATTGTTTTTTTTTACAACTTTAAGATGTTTTTGGGCCGATATAAAATACAAAGTTTGGTATCGATGTAATCATACGGACCTCCCAACCCCCCCCCCCCCCAAAAAAAAAAAAAAAAATCACATTGAGGGATCATTTTTACCACACAGTGCACAACATAAATACAACCCCCCCCCCAAAAAAAATAAAACAAATAAATAAATAAATTACTGGGATTCACCATTTCACCCCACTTGGGATTTTTTTTTCCTTTTTCCTACGGTAAAGTGAGCGGTGTTATTCCATACTACAAGCGCCGCACTGAAGGGGTTAATGCAATTACAGCAGAAACCTAATGGCAGTGCTGGAGTCGCCGTGTGTGCAGCCCCGTGTCTGTGTGCAGTGGTGACAGCAGCCCCGTGTCTGTGTGCAGTGGTGACAGCAGCACCGTGTGTGTGCAGCACTCAGCCCGCCCTCTCTTTACGGCTCTTTCTCCCAGATAGCGGTGCGGGCAGGAGGAGGTGATGAAACACATGGCGGGAGCTGATAAGCAGCGGCAGCCGGCGGCCCCCCGCGTACACTGCGAGCTGTAGACCCGACGAGCTGCTGCACAAGCTCCGAGAGCCCTGCTGGCGGCGCTGTCCCGTCCTGCGACTCTCTGGGAGTTGTGAGCACAGCAGCCGGCACACAGAGGCGGACGCACCGAGGCCGGCATGGGGCACGGGGACTGCTGGGCGCTCGGAGTTATTGCCCTGACTCTCCTGCAGGTCTCCTCATCGTCCAAACTGAGTATCCCCAAAGTCCTGCTGCCCTTCACCCGAGGGACCAGGATAAACTTCACCCTGGAGGTCACAGAGGGCTGCTACAAGTGGTGAGTGCCGGCACCATGTGCACTGGAGCTATATACACAAGCTCTGCGCCCGCCCCGCGTGCGTACCAGAGCTCTGCGCCCGCCCCGCGTGCGTACCGGAGCTCTGCGCCCGCCCCGCGTGCGTACCGGAGCTCTGCGCCCGCCCCGCGTGCGTACCGGAGCTCTGCGCCCGCCCCGCGTGCGTACCGGAGCTCTGCGCCCGCCCCGCGTGCGTACCGGAGCTCTGCGCCCGCCCCGCGTGCGTACCGGAGCTCTGCGCCCGCCCCGCGTGCGTACCGGAGCTCTGCGCCCGCCCCGCGTGCGTACCGGAGCTCTGCGCCCGCCCCGCGTGCGTACCGGAGCTCTGCGCCCGCCCCGCGTGCGTACCGGAGCTCTGCGCCCGCCCCGCGTGCGTACCGGAGCTCTGCGCCCGCCCCGCGTGCGTACCGGAGCTCTGCGCCCGCCCCGCGTGCGTACCGGAGCTCTGCGCTCGCCCCGCGTGTGTACCGGAACTATACGCTGGGGCTATACACCTGCCCGCGTGTTTTCTCGGGTGTACCGGAGCTATATGCCTGCCCGCGTGTTTTCTCGGGTGTACCGGAACTATACGCTGGGGCTATACACCTGCCCGCGTGTTTTCTCGGGTGTACCGGAGCTATACGCCCGCCCCGCGTGTTTTCTCGGGTGTACCGGAGCTATATGCCTGCCCGCGTGTTTTCTCGGGTGTACCGGAGCTATATGCCTGCCCGCGTGTTTTCTCGGGTGTACCGGAGCTATATGCCTGCCCGCGTGTTTTCTCGGGTGTACCGGAGCTATATGCCTGCCCGCGTGTTTTCTCGGGTGTACCGGAGCTATATGCCTGCCCGCGTGTTTTCTCGGGTGTACCGGAGCTATATGCCTGCCTGCGTGTTTTCTCGGGTGTACCGGAGCTATATGCCTGCCCGCGTGTTTTCTCGGGTGTACCGGAGCTATACGTCCGCCCCGCGTGTTTTCTCGGGTGTACCGGAGCTATATGCCTGCCCGCGTGTTTTCTCGGGTGTACCGGAGCTATACGCCCGGCCCGCGTGTTTTCTCGGGTGTACCGGAGCTGCAGTGCCTTCCTCGGGGGTGTGTGTGCTGGAGCCCTGATGTTTTATACATGATGGCTACAGACCCATTGATTATTACAAGATCCGTCTGGTTCTGTTCTGTGACTGATTTTAAAACTAAACAAACTTGTTTTTCTGTTTAAAAAATGAGCAAACGACGAAAACCAAACGAGTCCACAATCATCACACGGGTCCCTCTGCTTCCATTGGCATCAGTTATGTGATGAGCTCATTTTGGACATTAAGGCCCCATCTTGACATCCGTGTTTCATGTATTTGTTCTTTATTTTTGCGGATAGAACACGTAACCATTATAGTCTTTGGGGCTATTCACATACCCGTGCCTTTTTTTTATATTTTAACATATCTTGTATTCCCAAAAGTAAAATCACTGAGCTATGTCCCAGCTTTTTTTCATACAAATCACTGATCACAATCGCCTGTACAAGTCTATGTCCCCATGAAAATGATGGACACTATAATGGGTAGGAGAAGCTTTGCCAATTTTTTTTTTTTTTTTGCACACTGATGGGAAAAATGGACCAAACCAAACATGATCCAGCACTTAGGTGAATATTGTCATGATCTGGGAACATGAGGCCTCAGGATTGGCTGCCCATGGCCTACACCTGGTCACAGTCTCTTACCTCTATCTCCTGCCTGTGCCATATGGTTTGCATCGTTCACTTTTCCTTTTTCCTTTTTTTTTTTTTTTTTTTCCATATTGAAATAGTCAGACGTTTTGCGGCGCTCTTGTGGTTTGATGCAGTTTATTTCAACTTCCATTAAGTTTTTAATGTTCCACAAAAAGCAACTTCTGAAAGCTGCAGATGCCAAGATGTGATGTATTCCGGATTGCAGCACCATAGTAATCAGCGAGGCCATTATGTTCTGACACTATAAGAAGTGGTGACCTAGTTGGATCTTCACGCTCCTTTTGAAGATCCTGCAGTGTCGCTCATTGTACGGGTAGGTTCACACAAGCGTAGTTTCCATCCAAGTGCAATCCGTGAAAGAATCGGACCTCACACGGACCAATGTTATTCAATGGAGCCGTGCCATTGAGATTTTTTTTTTTCGTCTGACCAAATCTGTATGTGAAAAAAAAAAAAAAAATGCAGCATGCACAAGTATCTTCCGTGTGTCAGAGGAGTGCACAACAAACAAAACAAAAAAAACAAAACACGAATGCCATACAGAGCAGAGCCACAGTATAGCATCCATTGTTTACAGATACATTGTAGGTGCTGGGAAGTGGAAGAAAGTGCACACCAAAGGGTGACCTTCAGTGATGAGCGAACGTGCTGGGATAAAGTGTTATCTGAGCATGCTCGGGTGCTAACCGAGTGTCTTCAGTGTGCTCGAGTAATATGTTCGAGTCCTCGCGGCTGTTAGGCAGCCACAACATATGCAAGGATTGCCTGTTTGTTAGGCTATCCCTGCATGTGTTTCGGCTATTATTCAAGCAGGCCGAAGACACTCGGATGACATCTTATCAGAGCACGTTCGCTCATCACTATTTTTCATGTACAGGTTTTTTTTTTTTGTTTTTCTTCCGTTGATTGCACTTGTACTTATGGATTTTCTAATGTCAGATTTCTTTTTTTCATCCCAGATCAAGTGGTCTGTGCAAAATCACAGAGACCTATCTAATATTGATCTGAGCATTGGATTAAAATGGTGCCAAACTATGAGTCAGTGAAAAATGTGGTGGCAGCCTGATGCTATCCGTGTGCTGTCAGTTTTTCACAGACTGATAGGAGGTGGAAAAACTTTTTTTTTTTTTTTCTTATTAGTGGACAAAAAAAACCCGCTGTGGAAGTTTTCTATCATTTTTGTCTCAGTTCCGGATATGAGCCTGACTTATACTTCCTGTCATACATAAAAGATGCAAAATCTTCTACAAAGGCTCGTGTGTGTGAATGACACGTTTCTGCTTTTCTTTCCTACCCACAAATCGTGCATCTTTTGACTTGTAAGGGTCTGGAAATAAAGGCTTACTTTTGGGGAGAGGAAAAAGGATGGCACAATTCCTATAATATAAATTAACTGCTTACTTTAGTCTGGCAAATGAGGCCTAAATGAAAAAAATCAGGTTGCTTTGCAAAGAAAAAAAACAAGATCTTGTACCACTCCGCCTACAGTACTATAGTACATACAAATAAAAAGCTGTGGCGGTGTATGTGGGAAAGCAAAATGAAACTAGATGGGCATTTCCTGAAGGAAATACATGGTGCTTGAACAGCGCTGCTATCCTTACAGCAGCACTTATCACACACAGGACGGGGGGGGCACTTATCACACACAGGACGGGGGGGGCACTTATCACACACAGGACGGGGGGGGCACTTATCACACAGGACGGGGGGGGGACACTTATCACACAGGACGGGGGGGGGGACACTTATCACACAGGACGGGGGGGGCACTTATCACACAGGACGGGGGGGGCACTTATCACACACAGGACGGGGGGGGGGCACTTATCACACAGGACGGGGGGGGGACACTTATCACACAGGACGGGGGGGGGCACTTATCACACAGGACGGGGGGGCACTTATCACACAGGACGGGGGGGGGGCACTTATCACACACAGGACGGGGGGGGGGCACTTATCACACAGGACGGGGGGGGGACACTTATCACACAGGACGGGGGGGCACTTATCACACACAGGACGGGGGGGCACTTATCACACACAGGACGGGGGGGCACTTATCACACACAGGACGGGGGGGGCACTTATCACACAGGACGGGGGGGGGACACTTATCACACAGGACGGGGGGGGGCACTTATCACACAGGACGGGGGGGCACTTATCACACAGGACGGGGGGGCACTTATCACACACAGGACGGGGGGGGCACTTATCACACAGGACGGGGGGGCACTTATCACACACAGGACGGGGGGGGCACTTATCACACACAGGACGGGGGGGCACTTATCACACACAGGACGGGGTGGGGGCACTTATCACACAGGACGGGGGGGGCACTTATCACACACAGGATGTGGGGGGGCACTTATCACACACAGGACGGGGGGGGCACTTATCACACAGGACGGGGGGGGCACTTATCACACAGGACGGGGGGGCACTTATCACACAGGACGGGGGGGGGGCACTTATCACACACAGGACGGGGGGGGGGCAGTTATCACACAGGACGGGGGGGCACTTATCACACAGGACGGGGGGGCACTTATCACACAGGACGGGGGGGCACTTATCACACAGGACGGGGGGGCACTTATCACACAGGACGGGGGGGGCACTTATCACACACAGGACGGGGGGGGCACTTATCACACAGGACGGGGGGGCACTTATCACACAGGACGGGGGGGCACTTATCACACACAGGACGGGGGGGCACTTATCACACACAGGACGGGGGGGCACTTATCACACACAGGACGGGGGGGGGGCACTTATCACACAGGACGGGGGGGGGACACTTATCACACAGGACGGGGGGGCACTTATCACACAGGACGGGGGGGCACTTATCACACACAGGACGGGGGGGGCACTTATCACACACAGGACGGGGGGGGCACTTATCACACACAGGACGGGGGGGCACTTATCACACACAGGACGGGGTGGGGGCACTTATCACACAGGACGGGGGGGGCACTTATCACACACAGGATGGGGGGGGGCACTTATCACACACAGGACGGGGGGGGCACTTATCACACAGGACGGGGGGGGCACTTATCACACAGGACGGGGGGGGCACTTATCACACAGGACGGGGGGGGGCACTTATCACACACAGGACGGGGGGGGGCAGTTATCACACAGGACGGGGGGGCACTTATCACACAGGACGGGGGGGCACTTATCACACAGGACGGGGGGGCACTTATCACACAGGACGGGGGGGGGCACTTATCACACAGGACGGGGGGGGCACTTATCACACAGGACGGGGGGGCACTTATCACACAGGACGGGGGGGGGCACTTATCACACACAGGACGGGGGGGGCAGTTATCACACAGGACGGGGGGGCACTTATCACACAGGACGGGGGGGGCACTTATCACACAGGACGGGGGGGGGCACTTATCACACACAGGACGGGGTGGGGGCACTGATCACACACAGGACGGGGTGGGGGCACTTATCACACAGGACGGGGGGGGCACTTATCACACACAGGACGGGGGGGGCACTTATCTCACACAGGACGGGGGCACTTATCACACACAGGACGGGGGGCACTTATCACACACAGGACGGGGGGCACTTATCACACACAGGACGGGGGGCACTTATCACACACAGGACGGGGGGCACTTATCACACACAGGACGGGGGGCACTTATCTCACACAGGACGGGGGGCACTTATCTCACACAGGACGGGGGGGCACTTATCTCACACAGGACGGGGGCACTTATCACACACAGGACGGGGGGGCACTTACTTTTCACACACTGGACCGGGGGGCACTTACTTTTCACACACAGGACCTGGGGGGCACTTACTTTTCACACACAGGACCTGGGGGGCACTTACTTTTCACACACAGGACCTGGGGGGCACTTAGTGTTGGATTGTCGGGTGTCATAGTCACTTTATTCTGATGTTTGACTTTGATAAATGATCATGTCCTAAAATGGACACTGTACATTTGCATAGCTGCCATCTTTGGAAGGTCAAGTTGGGGGTCATGGAAAGGTCGCCATTAATTCCTATGGGAATTTTTTTTTTTTTTTAAATGCGATTTAAAAAAAAAAAAAAAACACCTACAAATCGGATCGACTCCAAAAATACATCGCACACCTGTCCCCACCGAGGGCTTCGAAACGCCACCTGATAGGGGTCTCTGCGCCGAGCGGTTCGGGCCGCATTAATTGCGGAAAACGCAGAGAAGAATAAAATATAAGAAATCGGATTACAATATGTTGCTTGAACCTAGAGGGTTCAAGCACCATAATAATACGGTACATTTCAAGGCTGTCTTTCAAGGCTGTCCTTCAAGTACCAGCACCACCCTTTTCAGCATTGCAAGGGTTTATTACAAACATTGTGGTGTACGGCCGCCTGTCTCCGCCTTTTTAAGAGAACCTGTTAGGCCTCTTTCACACTTCGTCTTTTCAGATCCGTTACAATCCGTCGATTTTTTGAGAATGCAAGATCCTGCACCTCGGAAAATCGGCCAGCGACACATCCTGCGCTGTCTGTCGTCAGCTACAATGGAAGCCTATGGACGCAGGATCCGTTGCTGACCGTCACACACAGGAATCCAGCGACGGATCCAGTTTTTCCCTTCTGCGCATGCCCGGAATGATTTTCAAGTCCGAGAAAAAGTTCTCTCTTTCTCTTTCTCTCTCCTTCATTGACCAAGTACCCACATAAACCTGTAGATGGCCCTGGGGGCATTCAGATGAAACTATTTATTTTTAAAGTACTCACCAATAGATCTGATCAGGAACCTTTTTATTGCTTGAAATTTTTTACTACAGTCCGTATATATATTTTTCAAAAAATTTTTTATTTTCATATTATTTTAGGTCATCAACACGGCCCGAGGTTGCCAGCATCGAACATGTAAGCATCGATGATCATCAGTGTTCGCAACGGGCCGTGGTGCAGGCACGTGCCACCCATCCTACACGGGTGACCAGCATCATTTTTGCAGAAGATATATGTAAGTGTACAGTTTTATATCACTGTCCGTCAAAACGTGAGTTCAGTGTTTTTTCTTTTTTCCCCATTGTATAAGTAAAGCTTAATCCAGTGTAACTAAATCCTAGTATTGTTGGTTTGTAGCTGACACTGGCATCTATTCTCAGCAGCCGACCACGTGTGTGTCAGCCGGGCTTTTCTTTGAGGTCCGTATTACAGAACCAGTTGCTGACCTCAGGACACTGATGTCCCTCTTCTTAAAATAACCTGGTGCGAAGGGTCCATGGTTACAACTGCAGCATGTATCACTGAAAGGCCCCCTTCACACATCAGTGCCTCCGGTAGGTGTGGTGACAGTTACACACATACCAGGGACACTTACACATGCACACCCATAGTAGTCTATGGGGCTGCGTACATGTCCATGGGACCCCGACATAAACATGTCCGTTGTGGGTTTTTTTTTCAGCAGCATGGGTGACAATACATTCCAAACATTGTTGACATAAAGTGTGACATCCCAGTGCTGTCTGTGTGACACGTACCGTAATAGAAATGACAGATGTATAGGTGTTTGATGTGCAGAAATAGATATGGGGTAGATGGATATCCGTGAGATATATAATTAGTGCTTTACGTGTGTAGTTTACTGTATTTGTATTAATGGGAACCTGTCACCCCGAAAATCGCGGGTGAGGTAATCCCACCGGCATCAGGGGTTTATCTGCAGCATTCTGTAATGCTGTAGATAAGCCCCCGATGTTACCTGAAAAAGGAGAAAAAGACGTTAGATTATACTCACCCAGGGGCGGTCCCGCTGCTGGTCAGGTCGGATGGGCGTCTCCAGTCCGCTCCGGCGCCTCCTATCTTCTTTCCATGACGTCCTCTTCTGATCTTCAGCCACGGCTCCGGCGCAGGCGTACTTTGCTCTGCCCTCTTGAGGGCAGAGGATAGTACTGCAGTGCGCAGGCGCCGGAAAGGTCAGAGGCCCGGCGCCTGCGCACTGCAGTACTTTGTCTGCCCTCAACAGGGCAGAGCAAAGTACGCCTGCGCCGGAGCCATGGCTGAAGATCAGAAGAGGACGTCATGGAAAGAAGATAGGAGGCGCCGCAGCGGACCAGAGACACCCATCCGACCTGACCAGCAGCGGGACCGCCCCTGGGTGAGTATAATCTAACGTCTTTTTCTCCTTTTTCAGGTAACATCGGGGGCTTATCTACAGTATTACAGAATGCTGCAGATAAGCCCCTGATGCCGGTGGGATTACCTCACCCGCGATTTTCGGGGTGACAGGTTCCCTTTAAGCTAATGAATAAATAAATGAAAAAATGATGTGAGGTGCCCTAATTTTGGATAACCAGCAAAGGTAAAGCAGACCTCTGTGGGCTGATATTATCAGGTTGGGAAGGTCCCTGGTTATAGGGCCCTCCCCAGCCTAAAAATACCAGCTAGCAGCCGCCCCAGAAGTGGTGTATTACATTAAATGCGCCAATTGTGGCACTTTGCCTCACCTCTTACCAATTGCCCTGGTGCGGTGGCAATTGGGGTAATGGTAGTTGGATTTGATGTCAGTCAAAAATCACATCTGGCATCAAGCCTTGGGGTTAGTTATGGAGCGGTCTACCAGACACCCTCATTATTAACCCAGTTATCAAAAATAAACCCACACAATATAAAATAGTTTATTTGAAAAAACAATCCCCGACATGTTCCCTGGTTCACCAATTTATTAAGAAAAAAAAACGTCATGCAGGTCTGATGTGATCCAGAAATGGATGCCTAAAAAATGAGAAATAAATATAACTGTCCCTCTTTCACCAATTCATTAGAAAAAATGCTCCCATTCAGTTCCGACATAGTCCAGCATTCCCCGAATCCGGCCCTGGTGTCTTTTATTAGCAGTAAAGTTACTGTTATTCTCGCAGGTGGCGAGTACTCACGATAATGCTCCTCAGAATTGGTGAACCAGGGAGAGTGTGGGATTGCTGCGGGCTGGTATTTTCAGGCTGGGAAAGGCTCAATATCCAGGGACCTTCCAAGCCTGATAATATCACACGACAGCTGTCTGCTTTACCTTTGCTGATTATCAGAAATAAGGGGAACTTAACATTGTTTTTTTTAATTTCTGTATTAGCTTCTTAAGTGTACATTAAGCTACACACACAAGGGGCTAATTATAGGTCTCACTCCTCTCCCAGCTATCCTCTCCCAGCTATCCTCTCCCAGCTATCCTCTCCCAGCTATCCTCTCCCAGCTATCCTCTCCCAGCTATCCTCTCCCAGCTATCCTCTCCCAGCTATCCTCTCCCAGCTATCCTCTCCCCGCTATCCTCTCCCCGCTATCCTCTCCCCGCTATCCTCTCCCCGCTATCCTCTCCCCGCTATAAATATGTGAAACCAACGTAAGACGGATGTATGGATATTTTGGATACTTTTACCTTTATCAAATTCTTTTCCAAGTTGCAGTTTTGTTTGTTTATTTTTTAGGGTGATGTAAGAGGACCAATGGAGAACAAAATGTCTTTTCTATGTGTCCCAATCCTTATCCATTACTTTACATTCTGAAATTTGTGGTTGGAGCTCAAAGAAAAGAAGTTCATTATTTTTTTTATTTTTTTTACATTTATTTTTTTAAAGGGAACCTGTCACCCCCGTTTTTTGAGATTGAGCTATAAATACTGTTAAATAGGGCCTGCGCTGTGCGTTACTATAGTGTATGTAGTGTACCCTGATTCCCCATGTATGCTGAGAAATACATTACCAAAGTCGCAGTTTTCGCCTGTCAATCAGGCTGGTCTGGTCAGGTGGGCGTGTTCACAGCGCTCTTTTCTTCCCCAGCTTTCCGTTGGTGGCGTAGTGGTGTGCGCATGTCCAGAGTTCCGACTTCCCTGCGCCCACGTGAAGACACAGCGCGCGATCTGCGCTGTAATCCCTTGCATCGGTGGGGGCGGCCATCTTCCTGGGGCCGCGCGTGCGCAGATGGAGTGCTCTGCTGCACGGGGCTTCAGGAAAATGGCCGCGGGATGCTGCGCGTGCGCATTAGAGATCGCGGCGGCCATTTTCCCAAAGCCGAGATGCAAACTCGGCTTTGGGAAAATGGCCGCCGCGATCTCTAATGCGCACGCGCGGCATCCCGCGGCCATTTTCCTGAAGCCCCGTGCAGCAGAGCACACCATCTGCGCACGCGCGGCCCCAGGAAGATGGCCGCCCCCACCGATGCAAGGGATTACAGCGCAGATCGCGCGCTGTGTCTTCACGTGGGCGCAGGGAAGTCGGAACTCTGGACATGCGCACACCACTACGCCACCAACGGAAAGCTGGGGAAGAAAAGAGCGCTGTGAACACGCCCACCTGACCAGACCAGCCTGATTGACAGGCGAAAACGGCGACTTTGGTAGTGTATTTCTCAGCATACATGGGGAATCAGGGTACACTACATACACTATAGTAACGCACAGCGCAGGCCATATTTAACAGTATTTATAGCTCAATCTCAAAAAACGGGGTGACAGGTTCCCTTTAAGATTTTGGTTTTGACTTGAGGTTTTAAATATAAAATAAAATGTGCAACACTTAGCTGTTCTTGCACTTGTTGTTTGTGCAATTGCTGCTTTTAATGGCTCATGAGATGAAAAGTATAAATTGTTATATGTTAGTTATTCCCCTGGACCGCATGCTAAGCTACAAAATCTACGTGGCCTACAGTGGAAAAAGGAAGTGGGCGCCAACCTGCTTATTTCTTTATTTTTCTTTATCTTTAATGGAGCTGTCCATATTGTTTAACAGTTTTTACAGGAGAACCTCAATCAGCGAATGGTAACCTCTACTTTGGTGCATGGTGTGTAGATTATTTTTTTTCATAACTTCCGTGAAATGGCTTTACATTTTTTGACCTCTACGTTTGCAAATTGATTCTTTTTTTAGTTTATTTTTTTTTACCTGCCGTTCTGTTTTTAATAGTTTTTTCTCCTGCGCCTCATTGGGGGACACAGGACCATGGGTGTTATGCTGCTGCCACTAGGAGGACACTAAGTTAACACAGAAAGATTAACTCCTCCCCTGCAGTATACACCTTCTCACTGGCCAATATACAACCAGTTCTTTCTTAGGGTCTGTAGGAGGCACTTGGGTCTGTTTCATACTCCAGCGTTTTTATTTTCATTTTTGTTTTCGGTAAATTTTTATTTTTTAATGGAGTGAAGGGGGCGATGGATCCCTTTCAAGGCTCCGCTCTCCCCCTAACCATCAACAGGCGAGCACGCGGAGTATATCTCCCTGTACCCTCTCCTGCAACGACTGGGGCACGCCAAATTCTATTCTTGGGCGACGGTTCCTCCTTTGGTCCTGATCTCCCCCCCCCCCCCCATCCCCCATCCTTATAACACGGCGAGCACATAGAGCTTCTGCTCTCATGTTCCTCTCCTGGGCCCAACGCTGTATGATCAGAGGCCCCCACCTGATGGCGTCACTGCAGCCCCACGACCGCTGGAAGCCCCGGAGGTGAAGATGGATGGAGGGCCCTCTCCATCCCCCGATCAGGGAGGATAGATGGAGCGCTTACCCTCACAAGTGACAGGAGGCTGGGGAAAGGCTGCATCACGCTGTGAGTATATTCTCCTCGCGCTTAACGGTGTCGGAGAGTGCGGTCCTGGTCCCTGGGGAGAAGCGCTGTTGGCTGGGTGCCAGCGGCGGTCAGCTAGCGTTCCGTAGCGGGCTGCCGGCGTGCATCGCCGGCAGGCCCCAGAAATGTAGTCCCCGCCTTTTTTGCCAGACTAGGCCGCGGTTTGCATTGCTCCACCCACCAACTGAGCTCCACCCACTTTCTTGTTGCTCGCACACCTGTGAGGAAACCTGCCGCACAGTGTCACCACGCTGACTGACCGCTATGGGGCCGCCGAACATCCCTTCTGCCGCCCTCTTCCTCCCTGGGGACACAGAGGAAGAGCTTAACCCTTTCTCTGCACGCATACCCTGCCTATCTCTAAAGACACACTATGTCTCACCCTAAAGAGGCCAAAAGGGTTAATAAAAAGCACACAGTGTTTTTTACTTCATGTGCCACTTGCAGCACTGCCTTGCCCCGAGCGCACAATACCCGTTATGTGCGGATTGTGGTGCGGATTGTGATCCGGCCTGTGTGCAGCCGCTTCCCGCCACCACCAACGCCGCCTCCGACCCTGCTGAGCCTAGTCCCCCTGAGTGGGCCGCTTCCCTATCGCGATCTATGGCTTCACTGGCCAAGGTAATAGACTCCCTCCGGGGTCCCTCTTTAAGTCAGAACGTGGAGAACTCTGGCGACGGTACGGATCCGCCCACCTGCAGGAGGCGCACTCCGTCACTAAGGGCTCAGGGTTCTAGATAACGGACCCATGTCGCGTCCCCTGATCCCAGCCGTGCTTGTGTTTCATCTTCTACGAGCTCAATTTCTCTTTCCCCTTCTCCTGAGAACCATAACGCACACGACTCTGAATACGAGTCTGATGCATCTTTAGTCCAGGATTCCTTGACTTCTCAAGAGACGCTTGATTCTCTTATTGAGGAGGTCAACAAGACCCTGAAGGTGGACGAGGAACCTTTATCCACCCAGGAACACGAGGTGTCTTTTAAAAAGACTAAACGTGCCCAAAAGGTATTCGCCACTCATCCTGAATTTAAGGACATTGTCCAGAAACACAGGGACTGGCCCGATAAACGTTTCACGGGTCAAAAGCCTATTGAGTCCAAATACCCTTTTGCTCAGGAACTAATGAAGGACTGGCTAGTGTCTCCTTCAGTGGATCCTGCCGTATCACATCTCGCCTCCAAAACGCTCCTATTTTTGTCTGACGGTTCTTCAGTCAAAAACCCCACTGACCGTCAAATTGATTACCTGGCTCGCTCTGTCTTCGAGGCTACAGGAGCGTCTCTCTTTCCATCTTTCGCTGCTACTTGGGTGGCTAAGGCTACGGTCGCTTGGGCTGAGGTCCTGACCACAACAATCCATGACAGTAATCTCCCTCCAGAGGCGATCAATCTGGCTAACCAGATAGCCCAAGCCAGGGAGTTCGTGGTTAATGCTTCAATAGACGCTTCCAATTGCGCTGCACAAGCAGCCGTGAACGCAATCTCATCAGACGAGCCCTGTGGCTCAGAGATTGGCGAGCAGATTCTGCTTCCAAAAAATCATTGACTTCTCTGCCCTACCAAGCTGGTCGCTTATTCGGAGAAAAGTTGGACCAAATTATTTCCGACGCTACCAGAGGAAAGAGTAAATTCCTCCCTCAACAAAAACCTGCCCGGCCGTTTCGGTATCAACAACCCCGATTCCGGCCCTTTTGCAACAATCCCAATTGGTCATCTCCATCCTTTGGATCAGGTCGAGTATCGCGTGGAGACAGAGGTTCCCAGGTCTCATACAGGCCCACCCGTAGCTGGAAACCCAGACCGAGGTCATCCAGATCTAAGGGATCCAGATCCCTTAGACCTAATCAATGACTCGTTGCAACATCCGGAGGACATCGACAAAGTAGGCGGTCGTTTACTTTCATTCCGCCAAGCCTGGCTCTGTCACCCACGACGAGTGGGTCAGAGAACTGGTGTCCTCCGGATACAAAATAGTTTTCTCCCCCCCGACACGCTTCTTCCAGTCGTGTCCTCCCAAAACAGAGACAAGGGCCTTTCTCCAGGGCATATGGGCACTACAAGGACACGAAGGTTCAAGGGATTTTACTCGAACCTATCCGTTGTCCCAAAAAAGGACGGTTTGCTACGACCAATACTGGATCTAAAGCTTCTGAACAACTTTGTCAAAATCCGACGCTTCAGAATGGAATGTCTCCGTTCTCTTGTCGCGTCCACGGAAAAGGGAGAGTTCCTAGCAGCCATAGACATCAAGGATGCTTAACCCCACATCCCAATTTTCCCTCTTCAACAGTTCCTTCGTTTCGCCTTTCGCGAGGAACACTTCAGTTTGTGGCCTTACCCTTCGGCCTTGCCACCGCTCCCAGAGTTTTCACCAAGGTCATGGCTGCTGCATTGGCCATTCTTCATGCTCGGGGAGTGTGGGTACTTCCGTACCTGGACGACCTACTGATAAAAGGCCTGTCATTTCCAGCCTGCAAGGAGTCAGTCGATATCACGGTGGATACATTTTCTCACCTGGGTTGGAAGATAAACTTCGGCAAATCTTCTCCGGTCCCGGCTCAGCGGATTTCCTTCTTAGGAATGACCCTGGACACTTCCCGCGGCTTGGTCATTCTCCCCCAGAAAAGGCCTTGGCCTTGCAGCAGGGAGCACGGACTCTCTCCCGCCCAGTCTCTCACTCCATTCGTTTCAGCATGCACATTCTCGGACAAATGATAGCATCCATGGAAGCGGTTCCGTTCGTGCAGTTCCATCTCCGTCCCTTGCAACATGCGCTTCTGTCGACATGGAACGGGAACCCGTCCTCTCTCGACCGTCTGTCTCAGCAGGTCAGGCAAACCCTCAGGTGGTGGACGCTGAAGTCCTCCCTGTACCAGGGAAAGTCTTTTCTCCCAGTGCGCTGGCTGGTGGTGACAACTGATCCCAGCCTTTTGGGCTGGGGTGCTGTCTTCAACCAACACACAGCACAGGGGCGGTGGTCCAATCTAGAGTCGCGTCTCCCCATCAATATCCTGGAAATTCGAGCGATCAGACTAGCCTTGTTCAGTTTTCACCATCTCCTGGCAGGTCACCCCATCAGAATCCAGTCCGCCAACGCCACAGCGTACATCAACCGTCAAGGGGGAACCGCAGCAAGACTGCCATGCTCGAAGTGACCCACATCCTCCATTGGGCCGAGAGCAACCATTCGCCCATCTCGGCGGTCCACATACCAGGTGTGGAGAATTGGGCGGCGGACTTCCTCAGTCGCCAGGGGCTCGCCTCGGGCGAGTGATCCCTCCACCCGGAAGTTTTTCAGCAGATGTGTCATCGCTGGGGTACCCCGGATGTGAACCTCATGGCCTCCAGGCTAAACAACAAGGTCCCCCAGTTAATTGCCCGATCCCTCGATCCATGTGCCGTCGGAGCAGATGCCCTGGTCCTGCTGTTGCATCAATTCCGCCTCCCGTACATTTTTTCCCCCTCTTCCCCTGCTACCGAGGGTCATCAAGAAAATCAAGGCAGAAGGGGTACCGGTAATCCTAGTTGCGCCGAACTGGCAGCGCCGGGCATGGTGCGCGGAACTGGTTCAGCTGGTCGCCGACGTCCCCTGGCGGCTTCCAAATCGCATGGATCTTCCCTCACAGGGCCCGATTTACCACCAGAACTGCGGGGCCCTGTCTTTGAATCCAGGATTCTAGCCCAAGCTGGATTCTCCCCTGAGGTATCCTCCAGCATGATTAGTGTTAGGAAGCCCATGTCCATGCGCATTTATCACCATACCTGGCGAATCTTCTTTGCCTGGTGCTATGCCCATGGACAATCTCCTCTGGTATTCTCCATCCCTTCCATATTGGAATTTCTCCAATCAAGCCTAGAGTTGGGTCTAGCACTTAGCTCTCTCAAGGGACAGGTGTCAGCATTGTCAGTCCTGTTGAAAAATTGCCACCAGATTACCAGTTAAGACGTTCATTCAGGGAGTTTCCCATGAGGCGCCTCCCTATAAAATGCCTTTTGATCCATGGGATCTTAATTTGGTCCTTGGAGCTCTTCAGGAGGCCCCTTTCGAACCACTGCAGGACGTCTCTCTGACCTTTTTTTCCTGGAAGATGGTTTTTCTAGTGCTATTACGTCAATCAGGCGTGTCTCTGAGTTGGCGGCTCTTTCCTGCCGACCCCTGTTTCTGACTTTTCACCCAGATAAGGCAGTCTTGAGGACCTCTCCTTCCTTTCTACCCAAAGTCCTTTCCTCCTTCCACCTCAATGAGGAGATTTTTCTGCCTTCATTCTGTCTGGCACCAGTCCATTGCGTTGAGAAAGCTCTGCACACTCTCGATGTGGTTAGGGCCCTTCGACGGTATGTCTCACGGATGGCTCCCTTCCGCAAGTCAGATGTCCTATTCGTAATTCCAGAAGGACAAAGAAAGGGCTTGCCCGCTTCCAATGCTACTCTAGCCAAATGGATTCGATTGACTATTCAGGAATCCTATCGTGTAAGGGGTGCTCCTATCCTGGCAGGGATTAAGGCCCATTCTACTCGGTCGGTGGGCGCCTTTTGGGCCATTCGGCACCAGGCGTCAGCACAACAGGTCTGCAAAGCTGCGACTTGGTCCAGCTTGCATACTTTTACCAAACACTACCACGTTCATTCTCTATCCTCTGCAGACGCCCTTGGCAGGCGCATTCTGCAATCGAATACCCAAAAATGAAAGACCAAACTTATCATATGGTATACTTCCAAAATTACATGAATCCAGAGAAGACTGGAAGTACAAGGCCCAAGAGTAAAATTTAAGATATTTTATTCACAATAAATTAAAATCAGAATTCATCAACATACATAAGGGACTCAAACAAGGCAGAGTGAGCTCCAAGCAATCCAAAATACAAACAATAATCTGCAAAATGCTGATGGCAAATAAAGCCAAATAGTTATATATGTTACATAAAAGTGAATCAGCAGGCTCTAGATTTGTAAAGAGTAAGTTTCATAATGATTGCACAAAAATGCCTATAAAATCAGGAAAATACCATCTGTTAAAGTGCAAGTGCACAGGCTCCAAAATTATATCAGTGCATAGTTAAAGGAGATCAGATAAGGGCCAAAAATGACTTATGGTAAGGAGCAAGTGCGTCATAGCAGAGTAATAGTAGGCACAAAAAGGCCATTCATAAGTGCCAATGTAAATAATAGAAAGGCAGTAACACCATGTTAATTACCTGCGTTAATGTGGATTGCAAGGAGAAGGAAAAACCCCCGACGCGCATTTCGCACGTAGCTTCTTCCTGGGGGTCGTAGCATTCTACAGTCGGCAGTAACTTCGCTCTAAGCCTATGGTACATGGGGTATTAGCAGCTATGTTGCTCCCCACCCAGGGACTGCTTTAGGACGTCTCATGGTCCTGTGTCCCCCAATGAGGCGTAGGAGAAATAGGGATTTTTGTGTACTCACCTTAAAATCCTTTTCTCCGAGCCAATCATTGGGGGACACAGCACCCACCCTATTAGCCTATTGGCTTGTTGTTACTCCATTGGTTTTGACAGTTTTATTGTCTCTTGTTTAAAACTCCTACTGCTCTACTACCGAACTGGTTGTATATTGGCCAGTGAGAAGGTGTATACTGCAGGGGAGGAGTTAATCTTTGTGTTAACTTAGTGTCCTCCTAGTGGCAGCAGCATAACACCCATGGTCCTGTGTCCCCCAATGATTGGCTCAGAGAAATGGATTTTACGGTGAGTGCACAAAAATCACTATTTTTTTCTTGTTCCTTAGACACTGGACAGGTCCTCCGATGTGATGCCATCGTTGACATAGTTCATGACATCCAGATTGTATCGACTACAAGGGAACTTTACCTGGAGGACTCGCCACTGAAACTAAAGATACAAGCACTGGACTCTGAAGGTAAAATATTACACACCTTAATTTCTATACAACCTGGTTATACGCCATTTTATAGACAGTAAATCCACTCCAAAACCTCCCCTCTTTGAGAAGTCCTCCTCCTATCCAGACCAGATTTCCTATGACAGATTCTCAGTTTCATCATATAATATTTTGCATGCCGGTTGTCTGAGAAGACCACCTGTAGAATGCCTATTTATTATACTGCAATTTTATCCGATCCTCCCAGAAGTTTCGCTGTGTAATGTTTTGGTATTTTGCAGGGAATACATTCAGCACTTTGGCTGGCATGGCCTTTGACTGGTCAGTGGTGAAAGATGCCGATGTGGACGGCTACGCCGATTCACACAACACGTTGCGGTAAGCTAAATAGATTTATTAGATATGTGAATTTTGCTAGATTTATCCCGGCAGAATATTTTTTGCTGTAATTTACTTAAAGGAAGCCTCATAAACACAGGGTCATTTCCATGTGATGCATCGGAAAGCAGGGAAAAAAATTCCATGTGTGTTGAAATTGCAAAATAAAAGTGCAATTCTACAAATGTTTTTTTTTTTTATTTTTTTTTGTATTTACCATGTACATTGTATGGTAAAACTGACCTGGCATTATGGTTATCTAGGTCAGTACGAGTACCCAGATACCAAATGTCTGTGGATATTTGTTTTGTTTAAGCAGTGCAGTTAATATTTAAAAATGTGTTAAAAAAAAAAAAAAAAATAGAGAGAGAGAGAGATATTAGAATAATAATACTTTTTTTTTTTTTTATACATATTCTGAGACCCATAACCTTTATCGAGATATGTGGCTGGGTGAGGACTTTTCTTTTTTTTTTTTCTTATATCCCTTAGCCAACATTTTTACTGATACCATTTTGGGGTATATGCAGTGTTTTGATTGCTTCTTATTGCATTTCGTTGCAATATTAAAGCGGCAAAAAAAAGCCCTCATAATTCTGGCATTTTTGATTTTTCTTTTTATTATGATGTTTACAGATCAGATTATTTTATTTTATATTTTGATAGATTGGACTTTTACGAATGCAGCAATAACATTTTTTTTTTTTTTTTAAATGAAGGTGATTTGAACTTTTGTGCGGTTTTGTTTTTCTTTCTGTGTTAGTTCCCTTAGAGGACTTTAAGCTACGATTGTCCAGTTGCTTATGTTATACATAGCAGTGCATGTGCAATCCTATGTGTAGCTAAAATCACGATCTCCTATGAAGGCAGAGCTCTGCCTGCGGCTATTAAAGGCACATGATGGCTGCAAATTTCTTTTTTATAAGCCCCATCTATGAAGGTGGAAATAACCCTTTTAAAATAAAATGTAATCTCTTGATTTTTAGAATTCTTAAATTTTTGGAGTCTACCTACGTGCCACCAGTTTACATTTCTGAGATGGAGAAAGTTGCGAAACAGGGGGACACCGTTCTGGTGTCTGGAATGAAAACTGGGAGCTCCAAACTGCGGGCGAAAATGTTGGAACCAGTGTATGAGGCAAGTGGATTGGTAACTTTGCGAGAGGGGTGTCATTTTGAGTTATTTCTATATTTTATTTTACTTGCTTATATAGCACCATTAATTCAGCATCAGTAGATGTGGGAGGAAACCAGAGAACCTGGAGGAGACCGACGCAAACACGTGGAGAACATACAAACTCCTTGCAGATGTTATATGAATGTGAATTTCCTCGTCAATGTAATCTACAAGGGTTTTTGAAAGTTTTGTGTCCTCATCTTGCATTACAGAATGTGAATCCGGCAGAAGTCCGACTCCTTATTTTAGAAAACATTCTCCTTTATCCGGCATCTGATATCTATTTGCTTGTTGGTTCCTCTATAAAATACAAAGTACAGAAAATCAAACAGGGAAAAATCACAGGTAAGCTTCTCTGATCCAGGACACTGAAATAATTGTCTGTCAGCAGGATTTCACACACCCCAAACTATTTATCTGCACATGTGGCTCTTTCAAAGACAAGTCCAGAAACACCTTTGCATGGCCAGTCCATTCTGCTATCAGCGTTTGCGTTAATATGCAAATGAGGCTGTAGATCAAGGGTAGATCTGAAGCCTCTGTCACTCCAGCTCTATTCCTTGCCCAACATTGCCGCCTCCTGCGGTTAACACATCAAGCTCTGACAGCTGCATTAAAAGTGCATCGGCCTGAGGTCACATCATTCTATGCTCTGATCCCTGCCACGGGACGTCATTGCTGATGCGTTGCTTTGGCAACCAGGAGTCTGATGAAGACCTCCATGCCTTCCATCACAGAGCTTCATTGAAATCCAGTCTGTAGCTGGGCTTCAAAGGAGGCCTTTCTCCTTTTGTTACACGTTATATATACTAGATTCCTTGATAGTGCGTTGATCCAGGGAACTAGTCTGATTGCAGTATGTGGAGTCACGAAGGAATTGAAAAGGATTTTACGGTGAGTACACAAAAATCCCTTTTTTTTCCCCAATGTGGAGCTTACTCTTTGCCACATGTTTTTTTTTGCTTTCCTCTGGATCAACATGTTAGGGCATGTTAGGTTAGGCTATGGGTTGAACTAGATAGACTTCGTCTTCCTTCAACCTTAATAACTATGTTACTATGATTTTTCCTACATACTGCAATCCTGTGTTTTGTTGTTTTTTTGCTCTTGATTACACCTTCATATCTGTAAGCATTGTAAAGGCCTTTTCAATTCTGTTGTTCTCTCTCCAGATTTAGCCATGCCGTCTGATCAATACACTTTCCAGCTCCAGAACCACGTTCCGTCTCACGGGGGCTACAAGGACAGACCTGTAGCCAGGCTGGACCAGGGGACGTCTACTGTGACTGCGTTACAAAAGGGCCAAACCAGCATAGTGCTGCTTCATAAAAATATCCTTGTGCGATGGCTTCCTGCGATTTCCACATTTCAGATGTTTTCGTAGCTCGCCCCATATTATAACTTGTGTCCCCAGGTGGGGGGCGATTGGCAAAGTCCCCGAGGGAGTGGGGTGGGCTCGGCAATGTCCCCGGGGCTCGCCAAAAGAGACAGTATTGTACTGTGTGAGCTACACATGGCGTGTACTGTGTCCGTGTACTGTCCAGGAGTGGGAGCGTGCAGTCAGAGCGAACACAAACAGCTCTTTAAGTGTTTGTACCAGTGGCCGATTATCATGGCAGGCTGCCACCAACCGCACAAACAGATCCTGCCGCCTTTATAGTTTCAGATATTTATGCTGCACATACTTTAGTGCTAGAAACTATTTACAATGCAAAAAAGTAAACCTAAAATTATGGGGGAGTTTTTGATTGTTGGTAATGAGGAAGAATATTAAGTTTACTGCTTTTTTTTTTTGTTAACAAAATTGTTTGCTGCTTTTTTTGTTACAGACCAGTAATAAATTTCCTGTTAAAATTGTTACATTTAATCACATTTGGGCAAGTAGTAGAAAGAAAGAAAGGGGCACTTTTGTCCTCCATGAAATTGGAGCAGCAAGTGCGCAAAACTTACTGGCCTCTCCATTCATTTACTGTGGGACATTTACTGAGCTTGACTGTCGACAGTCCCATAGAGAATGAATGGAGCAATGGTCGAGCACATGCACTGCTGCTCCGTTTTAATGGAGATCAAAGTTCTGCCAGTCGGTCCAGATCCCACCATTCAGTAACTCGTCAACTATTCTGTAGTTAAGTGATAATGTTTCTTCTCTTTAAATTTTTTTAAAGCAGTTGTTTGGTCTGGACTGCTCTGCTTACTTCTCAGATAGCTTGTCTACCAAAAAATGATCTAGTTTAAAGTTGAGTTCTGTTTCTTAAGAGATCTGTCAGCAGGATTGTCATGTAATCTGAGAGCAGAATGATGTAGGGGCAGAGATGCTGATTCCAGCAATATGTCACTTATTGGGCTGCTTGCTGTAGTTTTCATAAAATCCCTGTTCTCTGCTGTAGATCTAGCAGAGCTCAAATGCTGAGCTGTATATAACCCCGCCCACACCACTGATTGGCAACTTCCTTTGTTCACTGTGCAGAAACCACCAATCAGAGGTGGAGGCGGAGTTACACAGATTAGCCTGACTATCTGGTAGGTGAGACCTAGTCCTGCAGTTATAATCTCCTGCTGATAAAATACTGATTGTATGGATTCTACAGCACACAGCCCAATAAGTGACACATCCTTGAAATCAGGCTTTCTCCTTCGCCTCATTGGGGGACACAGGACCATGGGGACACAGGACCATGGGTTATGCTGCTGTCTCTAGGAGGCTGACACTAAGCTGAGACAAAAAAAGGGTTAGCTCCTCCCCTGCAGTATACACCCTCATGCTGGCTTCCAGAGACCCAGTTTAAGCTTAGTGTCCGTAGGAGGCACACTGATTTTTAATCCTCATGGATTTTTTTTTTTTTTCATTTTCAATCTATTCCGGACGAAGGGGGCGACGGATTCTTCTAAGGTCCGATCTCCCCCGAACCAACAACAGGCGAGCACGGGAGTTTCACCTCACCGTATCCTCTCCTGCGACGTGGGAGCCACTGCCTGAGCTTACCTTTTTTGGGCGACGGTTTCTCCCCTAAAAGGGCCCCGATCTCCCCCTTTTTTATACAGACGAGCACTGGTGTTTTACCTCCAGTATCCTCCTCTGCAGCCAGGCCTTTTTATTGCCGGACATCTGCCCTGTCCACCAGGTTCTACCCTCGGCTGTACAGTGGTCCTATCCCCGTGGCGTCCGTGCAGACCACACTGCATCACCAATGCTCTGCGTGACTCAGGTGGTGGACGGTTCCTCTCCACCCCCCATCGGGGGCCGGTGGATAGAGGCTTCCCAACCCCTGCACCGTCCCTATTCCAAGGCACCCTCTCACCTCCAGATCAGGGTAAGTGTCCTGTGGGGGGATTGGGGGGGGTCGCCGGCGGTTCGGAGGGCTCCTCAAACTTCTGGCACATCGGCAGGCTGATACCGCTCATTGGGGGGCGGTGTCCCCGTTTTTTTCGGCTCTTGCGGCCACGCGCCGGGCCGAGGCCGCAAAATTTAGCCCCCGGCTTCGGCCTAGCCGCTGGTCGCCGCCGTTAGGCTCCGCCCACTCACAGCGGCGCCGCCCCCCGGTCCTGGCGCTTCTCGCAGCCGCCGAGATCTCTCTCCTGATCTCGGCGGCCATCTTGGTCCCTCACTACAGCGCCGCAGCTCCTGCCTGTCGCATCTCCGGTGTGTCACAGTGGCCCACGTGCAGCCGGCTTTCACTTCTCAGAGGGGAATTCTTCGCAGTTCGTCTTCCCTGGACAGCGGGACACAGGACCGGGGTAAGGAGACATCGTTAGCTCTCCTCTGCAGCGCCGCCCTCTCAGGCTCGGTTACACTTTATAGACCCTGTGATTTTTTGCATTAGAATCATGTCGCAGTCAAGGTCTAAAAAATCCTCTAAGCTGCATACGATCTTTTTTTCTGCGTGTACCACCTGCCAGGCCCCACTTCCCAGGCCTCAAAGCTCTCCCCTCTGCTCTGCCTGCGATGCCCCATGTGCCCAGGAGCCCTCCACCGTCACCGACTCCGGCGTACCTAGTCCCCCCGCTTTCACAGTCCGTGGATTTTTTAGCTAACGCCATCAAATCCATTCAAAATCCTCCCGGGGAACGAGGCAATCCGTTACAGGTGTTAAGAGATCCCTCCATAGCAGGGGAATCGTCGGCCAGCAGGGGCCACTCTCCTCTTAAAGAGGCACGGTCATCCAGAAAACGGATCCGTACTACCTCTCCTGAGCGTTCACCTCGCCACTCAGACTCTGGCAGCTCCACCTCTCGCTCACCCTCTTTGGGGGCTCGCAGCGTTCAAGACTCTGAACATGAGTCCAAGATATCTTTGGACCCGGAGGCTCCGGAGTTCAGAGCTACGGTTGACTCCCTCATTGTAGCAGTCAATCACGCACTTAAGGTGGATGACGACTCTAATTCCGCTCCGGAACACGCGGTCTCCTTTTCCAGAACCAAACGTTCTCACAAATCTTTTGCCTCTCATCCAGCCTTCCTGGATATAGTCAGGCGTCACAGGGAGCGCCCAGACAAGCGCTTCACAGGTAAGAAGGACTTGGTTTCCAAGTATCCCTTCTCAGCTGATCTCGTGAAAGACTGGACGGATCCCCCTACTGTAGATCCGCCGGTCTCGCGCCTGGCTTCTAAAACTCTTCTTTCAGTCCCGGAGGGCGCTTCAATTAAGAGCCCCACTGAACGCCAGATAGACTCCCTAGCTCGGTCAGTGTACGAAGCCTCTGGCTCTTCCCTGTCTCCCTCCTTCGCCGCGGCTTGGGTGACCAAGGCTATGGTTTCCTGGGCGGATGCTCTAGCGAAATCCATTAATGAGCAGGATCTCCCCTCTGAAATGGCGGACCTAGCTAAGCAGTTAGCCATGGCCAGTGATTATGTGATGTTCGCATCCCTCGACACGGCGAATTGCGCAGCATCGGCGGCTTCCAACGCCATCGCTATTAGAAGGGCTCTTTGGCTCAGAGATTGGCGCGCAGATTCTTCCTCTAAAAAATCCCTGGTCTCTCTCCCTTTTGAAAGCGGGCGTCTTTTCGGCGAAAAGCTTGACCAGCTTATTTCCGACGCCACAGGGGGAAAGAGCAAGTTTCTTCCCCAACAGAGGCCCAAGGCGGCCTTCCAGCGCCAGCCTTACTTTTGTTTTCGGCCTTTTCGTACCAGCTCAGCCTGGTCCAATCCCACCGGTCTTCCCAGATCGGACCGTTCCGCCCGCGCAGACAGAGACGCTCGTCCATCCTTCAGGCCTAATCCTTCCTGGCGCGGGAAACCGAGGCAGCCCAGAACCAGAGGTTCGAGACCCCCCAGATTCCCGTCTCAATGACTTGGGAACGGCGCCAGTCGATACCATCAGAGTAGGCGGACGTCTACTCCTTTTTCAGCAAGCCTGGCTCTCCGTCGTTCACGACGAATGGGTCAGGGATCTGGTATCGTCTGGCTACAAGATAGAGTTCTCCTCTCCTCCTCCAACTCGGTTTTTCCCCTCTCGTCTCCCCAGTTCGGGAGCTCAGTATCGCGCCCTTCTTTGCGCCATCCACTCCCTCCGCCAGAGCGGGGTCATTGTTCCGGTCCCGGAACACGAGAGGTTCAAAGGCTTCTACTCAAACCTCTTCGTCGTGCCAAAGAAGGACGGGAAAGTGCGTCCCATTTTGGATCTGAAGCTCCTGAACAAGTGCGTAAGAGTCCGGCACTTCAGGATGGAATCGCTCAGATCGGTGATCTCTTCCATGGAAAGAGGGGAATTCTTGGCCTCGATAGACATCAAGGATGCCTATCTTCACATCCCGATTTTCCCGCCTCATCAGAGGTTCCTCCGCTTTGCCATTCTGGAGGATCACTTCCAGTTCACGGCCCTACCCTTCGGCCTCGCCACGGCGCCCAGGGTATTCACCAAGGTCATGGCGGCTGTCATGGCCATTCTTCACTCTCGAGGAGTCGTCGTGTTACCGTACTTAGACGACCTCCTCATAAAGGGCCCGTCTTTCCAAGCCTGCGAGTCAAGCGTCCACATTACCCTGGATTCTCTTTCGCGCCTGGGCTGGCTGATCAACTTGGACAAGTCCTCTCCCGTTCCTGCCCATCGGATCTCCTTTCTGGGAATGATCCTGGACACTTCAAGGGGGCTGGTCTTGCTTCCTCGGTCCAAGGCCCAAGCGCTCCAACAGGGGGCCCGTACGCTCTGCCATTCTCGCCCGCGAACCATTCGGTTCGCCATGAAGATCCTGGGAAAGATGGTTGCGGCAATCGAAGCGGTTCCCTTTGCTCAACTCCATCTTCGCCCCTTGCAACAGGCTCTGCTGGACAACTGGGACAGGAGTCTTTTTTTCTCTCGACCACCCTTGTCCCCTGTCCCCAAGGGTCAGACAATCTCTCGTTTGGTGGACCCTGGGCCCATCTCTTCGCCAGGGGAAGTCCTTCCTTCCGATCCGCTGGTTAGTGGTGACCACCGACGCCAGTCTTCTTGGCTGGGGGGCGGTGTTTCTTCACCACTCTGCCCAGGGCCGTTGGACTGTTCGGGAATCCAGACTCCCCATCAACATTCTAGAGATTCGTGCTATCAGACTTGCACTGAGTCACTTCCACGCTCTGCTCGCGGGTCACCCAATACGAGTCCAATCGGACAACGTCACGGCGGTGGCTTACATCAACCACCAGGGGGGTACCCGCAGCAGGGCGGCGATGCGGGAAGTCTCCCTCATCCTTCGTTGGGCCGAAACCAACCACTCCATCATCTCCGCGGTGCACATCCCGGGAGTCGAGAACTGGGCGGCGGACTTCCTGAGCCGCCAGGGTCTTGCCTCGGGGGAGTGGGAACTCCACCCAGAGTTTTTCCAACAGATCTGTCTTCGTTGGGGCACCCCGGACGTGGATCTGATGGCGTCCAGATTGAACGCCAAGGTCCACAACTTCATTGCACGTTCTCGGGATCCCCAGGCCATAGGAGTGGACGCGCTGATTTCTCCGTGGCATCAGTTTCAGCTCCCATACGTGTTCCCTCCCCTTCCCTTACTGCCGAAGGTAATCCGAAAGATCAAGACGGAGGGAGTTCCGGTCATTCTGGTCGCTCCAGACTGGCCTCGTCGCGCGTGGTACGCGGAACTCGTCCAGCTCGTAGCAGACGTTCCCTTGCGGTTGCCAGACCGCCCAGACCTACTTCGCCAAGGACCGATTTACCATCAGAGTTCAGGGGCCCTACGTTTAACGGCGTGGCTGTTGAAACCTGGATTCTAACTCGTGCCGGTTTCTCTCAGCAGGTCATTCCCACCATGTTAAGTGCTCGCAAGGCGTCTTCCGCCTCTATCTACCACCGCGTCTGGAAGACCTTCTCATGGTGCAGGCTCCGAGGGCACCCTCCGCTCGTGTTCTCTATCCCTTGTATCCTGAATTTCCTTCAGTCTGGTCTGGATTCCGGTTTGGCCCTGAGCTCTCTTAAAGGTCAGATCTCAGCCTTATCCGTGCTGTTCCAGTGTAGGATCGCCACCAACCTTCAGGTCAAGACTTTCATTCAGGGAGTCTCCCATGTTGTTCCTCCCTACAGGATGCCGTTGGAGACCTGGGATCTCAACTTGGTCCTGGGGGTTCTCCAGGAACCTCCGTTCGAACCCCTTCAAGACGTTCCGCTCTCTGTCCTCTCTTGGAAGGTCGCCTTCCTGGTAGCGGTGACGTCCATCAGAAGGGTTTCAGAGCTCGCCGCTCTATCCTGCCGGGCACCTTTCCTTGCCTTTCATCAGGACAAGGTAGTCCTACGTCCTTCTCCGGCATTTCTTCCAAAGTTGGTCTCATCTTTCCACCTTAATGAGGACATCATTCTTCCCTCCTTTTGTCCGCAGCCCAAACATAGGGTCGAGAAGGCTCTCCATACTCTGGACGTGGTACGGGCCCTCAGGAGGTACATTTCCAGAACGGCGCACTTCAGAAAATCGGACGCCCTTTTCGTGCTCCCGGTGGGTCACAGAAAGGGTTTGGCTGCGTCTAAATCCACGATAGCCAGATGGATCCGATCTGCTATCCAGGAATCCTATCGGGTCAGGGGCAGTCCTATCCCGGCGGGGCTTAGAGCACACTCCACTCGGTCGATGGGTGCTTCCTGGGCCATCCGGCACCAGGCAACAGCGGAGCAGGTTTGCAAGGCCGCAACGTGGTCCAGCCTGCATACCTTCACAAAGCATTACAATGTTCACATCCAATCCTCTGCGGACGCGGCCCTTGGCAGGTGTATCCTGCAGACGACCATTGCGCATTTGTAGTCAGATGGTACACGGAGTTACTTGGTTGTATTGTTTCCCTCCCAGGGACTGCTTTGGGACGTCCCATGGTCCTGTGTCCCCCAATGAGGCGAAGGAGAAATAGGGATTTTTGTGTGTACTCACCGTAAAATCCTTTTCTCCGAGCCACTCATTGGGGGACACAGCACCCACCCTGGTAGCCTTACGGCTTGTTATCTTTTTTAGTCTTTGACTGTTGTTTGACAGGTTATATTCTAATGTTTTTTGATATATTGTTATTATTATCCTACTGCTTTTGCACTGAACTGGGTCTCTGGAAGCCAGCATGAGGGTGTATACTGCAGGGGAGGAGCTAACCCTTTTTTTGTCTCAGCTTAGTGTCAGCCTCCTAGAGACAGCAGCATAACCCATGGTCCTGTGTCCCCATGGTCCTGTGTCCCCCAATGAGTGGCTCGGAGAAAAGGATTTTACGGTGAGTACACACAAAAATCCCTATTTCTTGCTCTAAATATTTACATTCGCTTGCCATCATTTCTACCTTTTAATTCTATTTTACTTAATGATCTTGTACATATTCGTATGCAAGGTGCTTCCCGGCTGCCAAATGGTACCATCCATGTGGTTGACCCTGGATATTTAGGTAACTATATTTGTCTTCTGTATCATGATGATTGCAATTGTCAGTGCACGTCACTTTTGGGTGAGCACAGATTTGAGAGCAGGGTGGTCATTATCGTGCTTTCAGTCCTATTTAAGGTCAGGAATGGCACATGTAATTTTTCTGGTTTTAACATTGCGTTGATGCATTGTCATTTCTGATGACGATTGCGATCTCTAAAAAGGAATCTTGAGCACTGCAGGAGCTAATATTTCTGCCTTCCTGCTGGCCGGGGCGTGGCGAGCTCCTGTTTAATTGATAGATTGAACCAGCAGCACGGTTGAGTTGCCGGTCCATACTGTCCGCTCTTGGATGGTTCCAACATGGGCAACATAGGAGGAGTGCAGTGGTTCCGAAGCCGGGCGGATACAGCTATCTGCCTAGGACACTGTCCACCAATGGGGGACTACAAAGGTGGCCAGTAACTTGGGCAACGAGCGGTAAGCAATAGAATTAAAGCTCCCTAAGTTCTTGAGAATGGAGAGAAATTCTAATTACTATTTTTTTTAAGTTGCTTTTTGCAAATGCCTTACAATTTTAACCATTTATGATGCTGAGAAATTTATCTTTAACAAATCAGTAGATTTTTGGAATAAGAGAGAACCCAAATACCTGGGAGCTGCCCACCCAAATGCTGGGGAACCTACAAACTCAGTGCAAATATTGGGTCTTGCCAATTTCTAGCTCGGAATCTGTCCTGTGATATATTGTGTTTTGTTTTTTTTTTGTTTGTTTTTACTTTTTTTTTTTCGTTATACAGGTTTTACAGTCTACCCTGGTGACCGGTGGGTTCTCGAAACTGGAGGATATTATGAAATAACCATTGATGTATATGACAAGTCTAGTAACAAGGTCCACTTGTCAGATGTAAGAATCTTAATTATTTACTGCCTTATTTCCCTCCCCTCCTATAAGTTATATTAAAGGCGTATTAAGGTAAGAAGACGTTATGGCCAATCCACGGGATACATGATAACTTCTAGATCCGTGAGGATCCGATCTCTGAGACCACCAGAACTGTTCCTCTGTTATAATGGAGTACTGTGCATGCTTGACTGACACTTTCTTGTCTATGGGACTGCCGGAGACAGCTAATCAAAAGCTTATCATTGATCCTGAGGATAGGCGATAACTTTTTCTTAAGGTACCGTCACACTAAGCGACGCTGCAGCGATACCGACAACGATCCGGATCGCTGCAGCGTCGCTGTTTGGTCGCTGGAGAGCTGTCACACAGACAGCTCTCCAGCGACCAATGATCCCGAGGTCCCCGGTAACCAGGGTAAACATCGGGTTACTAAGCGCAGGGCCGTGCTTAGTAACCCGATGTTTACCATCGTTAAAGTAAAAAAAACAACCACTACATACTTACCTACCGCTGTCTGTCCCCGGCGCTCTGCTTCTCTGCTCTGGCTGTGAGCACAGCGGCCGGAAAGCAGAGCGGTGACGTCACCGCTGTGCTTTCCGGCTGCCCGGCGCTCACAGCCAGAGCAGAGAAGCAGAGCGCCGGCGACAGACAGCGGTAGGTAAGTATGTAGTGGTTGTTTTTTTTACTTTAACGATGGTAAACATCGGGTTACTAAGCACGGCCCTGCGCTTAGTAACCCGATGTTTACCCTGGTTACCAGCGAAGACATCGCTGAGTCGGCGTCACACACGCCGATTCTGCGATGTCAGCGGGAGAGCCAGCGACGAAACAAAGTGCTGGACTTTCTGCCCCGACCAACGATGGCACAGCAGGGGCCTGATCGCTGCTGCCTGTCACACTGGACGATATCGTTAGCCAGGATGCTGCAACGTCACGGATCGCTAGCGAGATCGTCCAGTGTGACGGTACCTTTACCGGAATACCCCCTTTAAGCCCTTTCAGTTGGCTATGGATGTTGGAGGCCGATATATCAGTTGAGTTGCTTTGGCACAAAAAATACATAAATTTGCAAATGTGAACATTCGTGTCCAGAGGCGATGACTGATCAGACACTGTGATAACTGCACCATAACTCTCATGGAAATGACCCAGTTGAGAGGACGTTTCTTGCTTTAACTATTCATTTATTTTAATGATTGATTTTTAGAATATCCGAATTGAAGCGAAGATACCTAAAGAATATTTTGATGTCCTGGACTCATCCCTGAATGGTTCGTACCATCGTGTGAAGGCCTTGAAGAGCGGTCAGACAGTGATTGATGCGGCTCTGACTTGCATGGTTGATGAGGTACGTGGCGCTTGATTTTTTTCTCGTTTCAAATCTAAGGGGTAAAAAAAAAAATCCATACATGCATAAAGAGACGCTGTGTACAATGCAATGTGTACAGAATACCTAAAAGTATCTTCTGTTTTAGGATGGGGGTGTTCATGTGTTGCCAAATCCAGTGCGGAATCAGCAGGAGGTGGAGATCTACACACCAATTACTCTGTCACCCAAAATCCTGACTTTCCCCTGGCAGCCGAGACCTGGAGCCTATCAGTATATAATTCAGGTATTCGCTATTTTTTTTTTTGTAATGGCTAGATATCTCCAAGCCATTCGGATATCTATTGCACAGATGATTACACACGTGGCCAGCGCATTCTTCTAGCCATGTTTTCTACTTTGCCTTTGTTATATCGACGATGTGCGTCGTGTTTAGTTGATTTTATATGAAAAAATACATTACTCTTTAATCCTTTATCCATAACTGATGATTTTTTTTTTTCATTTCAAGGTACAAGGTGGAAGTGGTAACTTCTCTTGGTCCTCATCTAATAATGCCGTGGCCACTGTTACCGTCAAAGGTCTCATGACTACGGGAGACGACATAGGTGTCAGTGTTGTACGGGCTCGAGATGTTCAGAATCCTCTACATTTTGGAGAAATGAAGGTAAAGGGGAAAAAAATAATGGGTCTAATTCTACTCTTCCATAACCTCTGTTCTGTCATCTACTTGCTGGTTTAATTTGAATATCGTTGCTTGATCCGCAATGTGAAAAAATCTAGTGCATCTGGTTTTAGAAGCCATGGACCAGGCTCATGGATGGCGGCATGATGGTGCGCTCGTGGATTGGCCGAGCAATGGTGCGCTCGTGGATTGGCCGTAATGTGATGCGCTCGTGGATTGGCCGAGCAATGGTGCGCTCGTGGATTGGCCGCAATGTGGTGCGCTTGTGGATTGGCCACACAATGGTGCGCTTGTGGATGGGCGGCACGATGGTGCGCTTGTGGATGGGCGGGCACGATAGTGCTCTCGTGGATTGGCCGTACGATGGTGCACTCATGGATTGGCGGCGCAATGGTGCTCGTTGATTGGTGGCGCAATGGTGCGCTTTTGGATTGATGGTGCGCTCGTAGATTGGTGGCACAATGGTGCTTTCTAGCAAAAGAGGGGATGGCACTTCAAGGTTGTGATATGTAAAGTGGGTTCCCAGAATTCTCAGTGGCCCCTCTCTCACAGTGAAAGTGGGTGATCACAAGATCTTGCTCTTTATACAAACTGATTTCTGCCCTGTACTTTACTAAGCTCATGCTACCCTTTGGTAAAGTACATGTCAGTGCATGGAGGGAGTTATGGAGGGCTGTGGGGTTCCGCTCTGTATGACTGGATTGCATAATTCGGAAGTTTGGGTTAGACTTTTGCAAGAAAGTTGGGTTCTTTTGTGGGGGAGAGGTGATATTTGTTACTCATCTGCATTTTTGACAACACCTTTAGTAAAATCACAAATCGCCAGACTTTAAAACTAGCATTGCCTCCTCGAAGGGGTGGACAAGACTAGAGAATTCTGGTGTGTATGGAAAACTGCACGTGCACTAACATTTTGGCTGTCATTAATCAGTGTGTTGGTCGCGTGTAGTCAGTGAGGGAGACGGACAGCACATTGACCTGAAACGCATTCATCTGCACATTCCCTTATTTTGCCGTAAGCGTGGCATAACAAGTAGCTTGCCAGGTTTATGGAAAAAGTGACCAGTATCGTTATGCAGCCGTATCGGTAACAATGCAGACAGTCCTGTTGGTGAATGTAGAGCAAGAAGAGATGTGACATACAAAGGGTTTTGAAAGAAAATAAATCTTCACAAGATTGCGTTGGGATCGCACTTTATTAGATCACCGATGGAGCTACATTCACATGGTTTATAATCCAATACCCACAAATTCGAGCAATCCAGCACACAATGGAACCTCCAGTATAAAATCCTATTCTATTTCCACACATTAAGACATTTCCAGCCAGGATCCCGCACAGCCAAACTACGTGTATCGGATGGCTCCTTCCTGAAGGTAAGACTTCATGTGTTGAAATCTAGAAGGATGATCTACTGGACGCTCCATTGTGTGCTGGATTGCATGCGATCCTGGATGCCGATCGTCCGTGCACAGAACTTGCTGATAAATGGTTCATCTTTTTATATTGTCTTGTTTTTCTATATGATTTTAAGATGGTCCAAATTATTTTAGGGGTCTCTTCCCACAGACCGTCTGGCAGCACTAAACGGCTTCTGATCGGTAAATGTTTACCGATTAGTAGTTGTTTAATTCGGTGCCCGGTGAACGAGCGGCACTGACTGACCAGTAATAGTTCAATGAACAGTGGCGGCCTAAGCCCTGTTTACACAGGACAATGTGCTGCCGAGACATGATAATTTGTGCAGCACATAAGATCATTTCACCTGATGAACAAGCTTTTTGCTCTTAGGAACGCTCGTAGATGATGATCTTTGTGTAAGTTCACCGCTGTATCGAAGAGGTCTTCCTCTGTCACTTACCTGTATTTTATGATTCTTCTCATGGATAGATTTCTTTATGACTCGGTAATTCCTAACCTATTGTAATGTAGGTTTTCGTCATTGAACCCACTGGCATGGAGTTCATCCCTTGTCGGGTTGAGGCCAGACTGGGGAAGCATCTTGAGCTGCCTCTCAGGATATTTGGCCTCTTAAGTGGCGACAACGAAGTGGTGACACTGAGCGACTGCTCGCACTTTGACTTGGTTGTAGAAATGGAGACATCTGGGATATTTAAGATACTGCCAGGTGAGTAAATTATACTATTTTTCTGTCCGATTCTGGAAATCTGTTCATAACCGACTGCGCCTGTGAAAATGGAAGCCTTTATACTGCCAGTGTGTTTTTTTTTTTCCATTAAAGTGGTGTTTCCATACATTTATGGCTTATCAACCAGACGTGTCATAAACGCCTGATAGGTGTGATTCCCAGCTCCGGCATCTTCTCCTATTAATACCTTTATATTTTTAGTATACTATTAATCTGTGAGATAGAAGAACCGCTTTAATGTGAGATTTAAGAACTGATCTTTTATCTTACTGCTCAGGTTAAAGGGGTTGTCCACTACTCAGACAACCCCTTCTCAATTCCTATGTTTCCTCCTTGTGAAATCATAACGCCTATACTGGCCCCCAGTTGCGTTCCATCGGTGTCAGTGCTGGCTCTCCCAGGGCTTGTGTGACATTGTCACGCGAGCCCTGCTGCCTATTAGCGTCCGCTTCACTCTCCTCTCCTACAGACAAATCACATACATCTAGAGGAAGTGAAAGAGCAGCCGCAGCTCTGATCTCCTCCGGATATATTTGATTTGTCCAAAGGCCGGGAGATTGAAGTTAGCGCTGATCCCTGTGGCCAGTGTCGCACACGATCTAGGAGAGCCAGTGCTAATGCCTCCGAAGGGGAGTTAGGTGTAGGGGAAACCTAGGGATTGAGAAGGGGTTGGCGGAGTAGTGTGCAATCCCATTAATGCTTATCATATACAAATGTGATGAAACTCTCTCCTTATTTTCCAATTTTTTTCCAGGAAGACTAAAGCCTGGTATTGACTATTGTAGCGGTATTACAGTCCGTGCTGAAACACCCGGATACACAACTATATTTGTCAGCTACACACATGGCCATGTACATCTAAAGACTAAAATCATTGTGGCTGCCTACCCTCCCCTGAAGGTAACTCCAACGTGCATTCATTAGGACTCCCTTTTTGTGGAGTACAGAAGGACCAGTTCACCTGATCTTGTCTCTAAGGACCTATTGTGGGCATTAATAATCTTGGGGAAAATGAATGCGTATGTGTGTAAACAAATAGTTTTTTCTCTTCTTATAGACTATTGATCCGCCATCAGTAGCACTGGTTACATTGGGTTCCTCTAAAGACATGCTCTTTGAAGGTGGGCCAAAGCCTTGGGTTCTCGAACCTCTGAAATTCTTCAGGAATTTATCTGCAGAAGATGAGGACAGCACCGGTCTGTTCCTTCTTGACACCCCATTAACTCGTAACCATTTCCAGCATTGGATCAGAACTGTTTGCCGAGACCTTGGGGAACAGGTAAGGTTGAGTGTTTACTTGGCTGTTTCTGAAGTTTGAGCATACACGTCTATGGTTTTATGGTATCTATGTGACGTATATCTGGCTACATATATGTCTGGCAGACAACTGCTCCATATGCCACTGTAGAGTTGTAAAACTCGCCCTTACGATACCATTCTTTGTGTGGGCGATATATGCAACTCTATGGTACATCACGCTCCATACACATTCGCGCTCCTGTCGGCCAAGAATTCATGCGTCTCCCAAAGAACAAACGGCGTCAGCACTGTCAATTTCCTGGCAGTATTTTATTTCCATAGTAAAAATAGTCTAAGCGCTGTAATTCAGCATGCCCAATACTTCTATTAAAAGGAAAAGGAGTCCCCAGGCACAATAGATGGTCAGACGGTTCTGCAGACTTTAACCTAATCTGTACCTGCACCTTTTAGACCGACGCATTTCGAGGCATAACTTGGACTTTTCTTTTTCGGTAGATAATTTCACTGTCCATTGGAAATCAGCCCACAGAGACCAACCCGTTTCCAGCAGTGGAGGGTGTTAACGTGAAACTTGCCTGTTCTCCCCCATCACGATTTACTGTGAATCCGGTGTATAAACATTCTCATATGGACCTCATATGTCCCCTGATGCAGCAAGAGAAGCAAGTGGTACGTGATCGATCTTCCTGCATTATATGCTGAATGATGAATTGACAAAATTTGTGCAAAATTTAGTATCTGGTGCCGAGTGTTTCTACTTCATAGGTAGCACATGCATTGGTAAAAATTGTATGGTTTTTAAATGTTTTTGTTTACGGCTTGTTGCCTAGATTACCAGCCACCTCTGCAGTCTACCAGAAGTGGCTGGTCTCAAACACATGGAACATACACTTTAAAGTTTTAATTTAGAGTATTGGATCCAGCCAGCTGAAGTGTTCCAATGCTGCTGAGGCAAAGCTGCTGAGCATAGGATGATTTGTGGATGAATCCCATCGCTGCACAATAGTATACCTGATCCAAATCCAGACAAGAGATAATAGCGGTTTTCTTTATTCTGTTGATGCGTTTGGAAGTACTACAGACTTCATCAGGCCATATAAAACATGGTACTGTAGTAATTCGAAACATCCGCCTGATTAAAGAAAACCACTATTACAACTTGTCTGGATTTGGATCTATTATACTGTTGATCATCCACAGATCCTCCTTATCTGTATTTCCTCTATCTGATGACCTGTTGAACTTGCAGCAACTTGATCTATATGTCATGAAAATGTTGTGTATACAGAACTAAACCAGGTTAGCATAACCTTTTTTTAAACACTTTTAGCTCTCCCAGATTAGACCTTATTGCGCTGTTTTTCCTCCTAGTTCTCTAAATTTCCGCTAGAAGCGCGGGAGAGCACACTTCCAGGCTAGTAACAGAACCATGTTGCTGGTCCAAACTGAAAAGCAGGAGGCAGAGGAGCACCATGCTCCTGAGCAAACATCACATAACCTCTTTAAAGGGGTATTCACATCTCCAACATCCTGTCCCAATATATAGTAGGTGTAATAATAGCGAATGCCTCCTGTGAAGAACATTGGAGATCTAATTTGTCAATCATTTGTATCCTATTTGACATGGGATTATAAAACTCCCTTCCCATGTGCAGCTGTAACAGGACACCTACCTCAACAGAGGGTCAAGCCTCAAAAGGCTGTTAGTGACAGATCTCGCACCTTGAGCCAGCTAAGCTCCAAACCAAAGATTTGCTTGCAAAATGAATACCATGCAGTCTAACCGCTTTGTTGAGTCAGCTATGAGTTCATAAGGAGAATATGGATTTATCATACATCCTTGTTACACACTGGTTACATTTTCAAGGTCTCTGGACCGGACCGAACACCTTCGAGTCTCGATTTTGTTTTAGCACCACACAATAAGAAATGCGTGAAATGGGTAGAAGGAGCCAGGTAGAAAAGCTGTGTTTGGTCTCAGCGTATAGCAGGGGCCAGGCTGGATCCGATGGCACCAAAACCGCTTTCCTAAGACCATCCATTAAGGAGTTATGACCCATCTTAGGTTTTGGAGTTTTTAGCTGCCAGAGGCAAGGGGTGGTGGTTTCGGTTCAGCCCACAGGACAGGAGGGAGTGTCCCAAAGGGGATAAAGGCTAGTGTAAGGCCATGTGGCACCTCAGTCTGTTATGCTTGCAGTTCACCCAGAAAATGGGGGCCATGTCGAGTAACATGTTGTGAAGGATCGAGGAACCAGCTGCTAGCCCATGCCCCCTGCGGCCCAGCGCACATAGTCTAACATCAAACTGGTAATTGACATGATCCATCTGCTAATATCTTTTGGCCTACCACTATTTTATTTGCATATCTGACCATTGTATATGTATAACCATTGTGTACATAGTGTATTGTCTAGTGTGCCCTTAAGGCGATTAAATATATAATTTTAACCTTGCGCTGCTCTTTTATCCCAATCCAAGTATCCACACGTCTGTTTCTTGGCTTAACTTTCCATGCTACCGGGGCTGGTTTCTGGCCCGACATAATCCCGTTAATGGACCGGGTTTATATCCAACGAGGAACTCGTGGCAGTCCTACGGGGCTGACCAGTCACTGGTGCTATTGAAAGTGGCCTCTCAGCCAGTCAAGGTTGTGGGCAAGTGTGGTGACATGTCAGTGACTGCATTGGCCACATCCTCTCCCTGGACCTGTTTGGACAAGGTATTTGTATAAAACTGTATCAAGCTGACTTTGCATGTCCCCAGGGGGTGCGGAACGACATGGTGAAAGTGGGAGACCGCATTGCTTAATAAGGATGTCAGGCGGAGTTGCGAGGTGCGGGTTCATCACACCTCCAAATAGAAATGTAGTGTAGTTTTTAAGATTTGCTTTGTTGCTTAACCCTTGTTTAGCAAATGCAGTAACTTGGGTATCAATGGTTACAACCACTAACGACTAACTGTCACTATATGAGTGGTCGTAACCATGGATACCTAAGCTACTGCAATGCCTGCACAGGGTGTATGTGACACGGCAAATCATAAGAACTGTACAACATTTCTAATTGGGAGGTATTTGCTAACATTTTTATTACATCTACTACATATTGGGATAGGATCCTGGAGATGGGAATACGCCTTTACTGCCAAATATCTGAATAAATGTAGTCCTTATGTTGCAGAATAGATTTTTTTTTTTGTCTGAAGCTATGAAAAAAGCATAAAGATAATGCAGTAACTTGAATGAAGTCAGAATCTTTCTTCTCCAGCCAAAAGGTGTGTACCGCACTTGGCGCTTATCCTACCACCAAGTGTTGATCTTGAAGAACACAGATGTGTGTTATCTTTATAGAACTTACATTTATTGGCATTTACACAGAAGGCTTGAAAAACCGGGTGAGCTGTAGTCGTAAAGTACGTCTGTAAGATATGATCTGTAAGCCGTTTCACCTGAGGGTTGATGCTTTGGAACTATCCCTATAAAATTCCTCCCAGGTAAATAAAATGTAGATGGAGTTCCTAGTGTTCACCTTACCTCCACGTGACCCACGTGGCTGTTGAGACCGCAGTTCTAAAAGCGTCCGGTGTTTTCAGATCGGGTGATTCATACTATGATCCAGGCTAGTGAGCTTTCGTCCTCCAGGATCTACTATGGAACCTGGAGGGCCTATTTCCTCTGGTGTGAGGCCAATCACGCTTCACCTATGTCCTTTTCTCTTCCCTCTATTTTGTCCTTCCTCCAGGCAGGACTGGATGCGGGTCTTGCCCTTAGTTCCCTAAAGGGCCAGGTTTCAGCGCTTTCCATCCTCTTCCAGAAGACGTTATCATCCCGACCACAGGTCAAAACTTTCCTCCATGGAAGAGCACATGCTGCTCCTCCGTACAGGGCTCTTGTGGATTCCTAGGATCTCAATCTTGTTCTAGAGGTCCTGAGGGGTCCCCCCTTTGAGCCTCTCCTGGAGGTTTGCTCTATATAATGCTGCACATGGCCCCATACAGATATTTGTCCCATATAATGCTGCACATGGCCCCATAAGATGCTCCATACAGATAATTGCCCCATATAATGCTGCAAATGGCCCCATAAGATTCTTCATACAGATATTTGCCCCATATAATGCTGCACATGGCCCCATAAGATGCTCCATACAGATAATTGCCCCATATAATGCTTCACATGGCCCCATAAGATTTTTCATACAGATATTTGCCCCATATAATGCTGCACATGGCCCCATACAGATATTTGCCCCATATAATGCTGCACATGGCTCCATACAGATAATTGCCCCATATAATGCTGCACATGGCCCCATAAGATGCTCCATACAGATATTTGCCCCATAAGATGCTCCATACAGATAATTGCCCCATATGCTGATGCTACGATTAAAAAAAAAAAAATCACATACTCACCTCTCAGGCCCCCAGCACTTGCTATATTCACCTGCTCCGCGTTCCACCGCCGACCGCCGCTGTGTCTTCCCGTCCCCTGCACCAACATTCAGGCAGAGGGCAGCGCGCACTAATCGCGTCATCGCGCCCTCTGACCTGAGCGTCACTGCAGAGGATGCGGAAGACGCAGCAGCGCCGACGATGCAAAGTTATACTCGCCTGTTCCTGGCGCCGACGCCAGCTTCTTCCTGTAGTGAGCGGTCACATGGTACCGCTCATTACAGTAATGAATATGCAGCTCTACCCCTATGGGAGTGGACTGGGGTCCATATTCATTACTGTAATGAGCGGTACCATGTGACCGCTCACTACAGGAAGAAGCTGCCGGGGAAAAGACGTGCAGGGACCACGCCAGGAGCAGGTGAGTATTATTGCACAGCTCCGCTTCCCCTCCCCTGCCGACCCCTGGGTATGACTCGAGTATAAGCCGAGAGGGTTACTTTCAGCCCAAAAAAGTGGGCTGAAAATCTTGGCTTATACTCGAGTATATACGGTAGCTATCCACGGACAGGTGCAAAAGTCAGACCTGGGTCCTTCTCTGCCTCCATCTATTGAGGTCTGCTGTCACATAGTGAGGTGAGATAGTAAAGTTAGGGACCATCCTGATTGAGTCACCTTGACGTGGTGGGATGGCTTTTATGCTTTTTTTTTTTTTTAATCAAAATATCAACTAAGAACCCTATTAGTTACATGTACGGTTACGATTTACTTGCTAACTGTACGGTATTTTCTGATTGTTTTTTTTAATCTTAACTTTTTTCTGTCTCAGAGAAATTAATCTTTGAAATATTATGCGAATGAGTCGCAAGTGCAGAGGGGTTGAACACTGCGACTCTCGTACCTTATTTCCCACCCTCTGCCTGCCCACCGGTCAGTGACTGACAGGTCCGTCGTCTTTGTGACCTGCCTTCCCTAGCGAGATCTCTTGCCTAGTGCAGTCACTGCCTGGGGCAGCACATGTGCAGACTGATCATCTGGACCTTACTGCGGATGCGCCACCCCAGGCGATGACTGCGCTAGGTGAGACACCCAGATAGGGAAAGCTGGTCGCTGAGACAAGTGACATGTCATGTTTTTATTTTTTTCTGAAGCGTTCTTTGCAGCCTTTTGAGCGCACAGTCCCTAGTTTAGAGAAGTTTCCTTCAGGATCATCTTGGAAGAAGTGACAAGCATGTTCATTTGTCTATTGTGCAGTTTTTTTTTATCTTCCTAAGAGGGAAGAACCTAAAAAAAAAACAACCAAATGCCTAAACTTCATACGAACAGCAAAATTACGGTTATTGCAAGAATTAGGCTGTGTTCATGGGGTAGCAATAAGGATAAATAGTGATATGAATCAAGAGTTCAATTTTCCTATTCTATCTCAAAAAATGGGGAACATGCAAACAAACAAATACACAAAAGTGCTCAATAAAAAGCAGTTGTCATTAAAAAAAAAAGGTTTCGTCTCACCCCTTTGTTGTCCAGGATGAGCCAACCGTCATCTTAGGAGAGAGGGGAGAAGGGTGGTAAATATTTCTAAACAACCCTGTCGTGCCCTGTCTGTCTCCTGTCCTAGCAAGGATAGTCTCCAGGTGTGGTGCTGTCCTTACTAGTGTTCCTTTGTAGCTCTGCGACGCATTTCAGGGGAGTTTCAAGAAATCTTGGGGGTTATTTCAAGTGTCCAAGTTTAGAACCACCATGAAATTGTGGGGACAAAGGTCCTTGAGGGAAACCCTCCCTTGCATGCAAAAGTGCTGCACACTAAACAGAATACTGACTAAGGTCATATTCTGCATTCGTATCAGTTGCAAAAATGCAACATGTGAACATAGCGTGAGAGGTTTTTAAGCCAATTGTGGAAAGAATCCACTCAATGAAAAAAAAAACCTTTGATACAGTTATAAAGAGCAAGGAATTAAGCCTATATACTTAACTGTTCTGCGGTTAAAGGATCAGGGAAGTATGGTATCCACAATATAGATATATATATCTACACACATAAACATTAAAAAAACAATTCAAATTGTGTATGTATAATGATTCTTCAAACCAAGCCCACGATTTACATAATAAATCTCCGTACCATTTATTGTGTCCTAGATTCCAGTTTCCAACTATCGGAATCAGTTACTGCAGTTGTCGGCCTACGATCACCAGGGAAGAAAGTTTGACAACTTTTCCTCTTTGGCTGTGGAGTGGGAATCCTCTAAGATGGCATTGGCCAACTTTGATCTTTTTAAACCCATGGAATATAGCCAGAAAGAAGATGGTAGTGGTCAGAGGAAGATGCACGGTATTCCGCCCATTCATGTTTTCCATGTGACTGATCTGTAACCAGGACGCTATGAGATCTCATTTACGGTCATTGTTTTAGGTCTGAACACGGTTCATGTTCATCAAGTATCCGGGACAGCAGTTATTACCGCCAAAGCAAATAATTACCAGGAATCTCATCTCCAAGCCGCCAATGTCAAAACACTGGTAAGTCTCAAAAGCCTTTGTAGTCTTTGTGATTATTATAAATGATCCCATTGTTCTGTGTAATGCAGAATATGCAATCAGGCATGCAGGTACAAGATTTTTAATTTTAACCGTTTCACCCACCTTGCCGTATCTGCAGCCGTCACACTCTGTGTGTGCGTGTATGAAGCTGGGCTCAGGTTCTCTTTGCTGCCATACTGGTCCAGCTATGAAGCTAAGCCTTATATGTATGACCGGGTTTCATAGGAGAATGTCAGTTTACCTATATACTTCAATTATGTAACATTGAGTATATAATCTAAGTTGTTAAGTGGTCTTAACATGGGGGGGACTAAAAAAAATTAGTTTCCTTCTCGCATCATTGGGGGACACAGGTAACCATGGGTGTATGCTGCTGTCTCTAGGAGGCTGACACTATGCAAATAAAGAAGAAGTAACTCCTCCCCGGCAGTATACACCCTCCGACAGGCACCAGACAACTCAGTTTTTGCTTAGTGTCTGTAGGAGGCGGACCTGGATCTAACACCAGATCCGCTTTATCTTTTCTTTCAGGGATTTTGTGTGTGTTATTAATCATTTTCCCTTTCTTTTTCAGATTCATTTCTCTGGGTTGCAGGGTGCAGTTTTCTCACCCTGTTTTCCCCACATTATGCGGCCGAGAGAGCAGTGTGGTTTCACCCACATCGCCCACTCTCGGACCCGCTGGGCAGGACTTCGTTCCCTGTCACCCTTACGGGTGTTCAGGGTGATCTTTGGTAGCCAGTCCTCGCCCTTTCCCCTCCTCATCCCGCTCCTCGGAATGGGCTGAGAGGAAGACGGTGGTCATCTGCGGTGACCTCCCCCCCTTTTTTAAGGGGTTGACGCCGTCTTCTGCGCCGGCCGGAATGGTGCGGGAAGGAGGATCCCTCTGCCAGGACCCTTCCTACCCTCCAAGGGCTCCTGACGCGATCCTCAGCTACAAGGACTACTCTTCAATCAGGTACTCAAGACATCCTCCCCTGCCCCGGCCAGTCGCCTACCAGGCGCGCCTACCGTGTCCGCAGCGATTGCCCTTCTGTAGCGCTCGCCGCCGTAGCGTTCTCGAGCCCCAATCAGACACTTTTTCAAATTTCGCTCCTGTTTTCTTTTGGAGCGCGCTGTCTCGGCCCTCTTTTTCCTGGTAGACTTTGGCCCGGCAGGCCACGCCCCTTCTTTCGTCTTACCCAGTGCGTTTCTCCCCAGCTCTGGGCACGCCTCCTCTGGATTCCAGCGCCAGCATTCTCAGGCGGGCCACGCCCTTCCAAGCGTTCAGCCTATCGAGCCCTTGGTTTCTTTTCAGCCCGCCACACCCACTTCCAGCGCGCTCGATACATGCGCCGATTCCAGCAGCCCCCGCTTCACTGGCGCCTTCTCCCTGGATACCTCTTCTAGGCGGGGCACACATTCTACTGCGCTGCCGCTATCGCTTGGAGTCTGGTATGCTTTGCTCTGCTCCTTCCCTGGCCTTTACTTCCCTAAGCAGCATCGCCTTCGGGATCCTGCTTCAGCTATCATTTACTCTCTACCTATGCCCAACCCTGCAGGGGCCCCTGGCTATATTCCTACGGTCACTCACTACGCTTGTGCCCGCTGTAAGAAAAAGTGGGCTTCAGGCCAGTCTCCTTTCTGTCCATCCTGCAGTCCTTCCACCATGTCCGTACCTCAGGAAGTCCCTAATGCTCGGGATGAGTGCACTCTCCCGGAGTGGGCTGTTGCCATGTCTCAGTCAGTGTCTGACTTGACTAAAGTGTCTCAGTCCCTGGTTCAGGTCCTAGAACATATTCCGCTTCTAACTACTGCCACCAGTGCCACGAACGCCTCACACGGCGATTCGCTCGCACCTGACCAAGACCCTCATAGGGGCAGACTTGAGAAAAGATCCAGGAAGTTCACCAGATCACACTGCATCAGCCGGAATAACCCTCTCTACCCGTTCCCCCTCCGGGGACGTCGGGTCAGATTCAACCGGTCCGCATTCAGTCGGACAACGCCACGGCGGTGGCTTACATAAACCACCAGGGAGGGACTCTCAGCAAGCAGGTCATGAAGGAGGTGGCAAAGATTCTACGGTGGGCAGAGATTCACGTCCCCTCCATATCGGCTGTCCACATCCCAGGGGTGGACAATTGGGAAGCAGTCTTCCTCAGTCGTCAGGGACTCATGTCGGGCGAGTGGGCTCTTCTCCTCGCCGTCTTCGACCAAATTTGTCAAATGTGGGGCGTTCCGGATGTCGACCTAATGGCCTCCCGAACAAACCGCAAGGTTCCCCAGTATGTATCCAGGTCTCGGGATCCGATGGCCGTCGAGTGCGACGCCCTCTTGATCTTGTGGGCTCCGTTTCAGATGCCTTATCTGTTTCCTCCTCTTCCCTTGATCCCAAGGGTCGTAAAAAAGATAAAGGCAGAGGGGGTTCCTGTTCTCCTAGTAGCTCCAGACTGGCTTCGGAGGGTGTGGTATGCGGAGCTAGTGAACATGCTGTCGGACGTCGTCTGGAGACTTCCAGACCGTCCGGATCTTCTATCGCAAGGACCCCTCTTCCACCCGAATTCTCGGTCTCTGAATTTAATGGTATGGCCGTTGAGGCCGCGGTCCTGAAGGACACAGGCTTTTCCCACAGCGTCCTACAAACCATGATAAAAGCTAGGAAACTGGCATCTTCGTGTATCTACCATAGATGTTGGAAGGCCTTTTTGTTATGATGCGATAACAGTTAGTTCCCTATGGTCTTTTCCCTTCCTTCAGTCCTTAGTTTCTTTCAAACGGGTCTCGATTTAGGCCTCTCCCTGAGCACTTTAAATGGTCAGGTTTCCGCTCTGTCCATCCTCTTTCAAAGAGACCTGGCTTCCCTTCCCCAGGTGAGGACCTTCCTTCAGGGTGTCGCTCATATAGCGCCTCCTTACCATCCTCCGGTCGAACCTTGGGATCTCAACCTCATACTCGGCGCCCTCCAAAGTGTGCCTTTCGAACCGATTCAGGTCATTTCCCTTTCCTTTCTTTCTTGAAAAGTGGCCTTCTTGGTCTCCATCACCTCGATTAGGAGAGTCTCCGAGTTGGCGGCGTTGTCCTGTCGTTCTCCCTTCCTGATTTTACACCATGATAAAGTGGTCCTTCAGCCTGTTCCCTCCTTTCTACCAAAGGTAGTTTCGGCTTTTCACATCAATGAGGACATCGTCCTTCCTTCCTTGTGCCCTTCCGCAGTTCATCCTTTGGATAAATCTCTCCACAAGCTGGATTTTGTCAGGGCTATACGAGTCTATCTGTCCAGAACTGCTTCTTTTCGCCAGTGCGATCCTCTTAGTTATCTCGGAAGGTCGTCGGAGTGGGGCTCCCCACCTCTAAATCCATAATTGCTCGTTGGATCCGTTCGACGGTTCTGGAGGCATACCGTGTCCATAATAAACAGCCTTCTCCGGGGTGAGTGCTCACTCTACCCGGGCTGTGGGAGCTTCCTGGGCAGTTCGTCACCAAGCTTTGGCCTCTCAGGTTTGCAAGGCCGCAACGTGGTCGTCCATTCATACCTTCGTAAAGTTCTATAAGGTGCACACTCAGGCTTCTGCGGACGCAGGCCTGGGTAGGAAGATACCTCAGGCGGCGGTTTCTCACTGGCCGACCTAAGTCTCCTCTCTACATATTATTCCCACCCTAAGGACTGCTTTTGGACGTCCCATGGTTACCTGTGTCCCCCAATGAGGCGAGAAAGAAAGAGGGATTTTTGGTTCTTCCAGTAAAATCTTTCTTGGAGCCTTCATTGGGGGACACAGCACCCTCCCTTTATGTTGTACCGTGTTGGCCGATGTGCCGTTGTTTTGGGTTGGTACATAGGTTGTTTATTTTTACCTATTCCTACGACTGCTTTTGCACCAACTGAGTTGCCTGGTGCCTGTCGGAGGGTGTATACTGCCGGGGAGGAGTTATATTTTTCTGATTTGCATAGTGTCAGCCTCCTAGCGACAGCAGCATACACTCATGGTTACCTGTGTCCCCCAATGAAGGCTCCAAGAAAGAGATTTTACGGTAAGAACCAAAGATCCCTCTTTTAAGAAGTAAAAAAAAATACAGAAATGAAAGACAAAACATGAAATGGTTTAAACTGTGCATTATACAAACTAAAAAAACTAAATTGTCATTCTTTTTGGTTGCCGCATTTCCATTGCAATTACACAGTGCTGGGCACAGAAGTCTGTAAATATATTACCTGTGTGCAGTCTTCCCCTCTAACTAATATATTCTGGGATTTTGTAGTTATCGCGCCTTCTGTCTATGCTGATTTTCCAGATTTGTGATCTAGTTTTTTGTCTGATATTTTGCACTTCAGTTAATTGTCTCTTCTGTTCCAGTCCAAATCACTCGCACCAGTTGCCGCCAGTTTAGAGCTTCTTCTCGTGGAGGATGTGAGAGTAAACCCTGGATCAATTTCCATCTATAATCATCCGGATGTCACGGTGAGGTTTGGATGAATATGACGGCTAGCCCTGCGGACTAAATTGAAAAAGAACAGACAAACTTGATCTGATCTTAAAGGGGTTGTCCAGGCATGGGGCTCAAGTGGCTGTCACCATATGTGGCTGCAAGATTTGTGAATCCGCACACTGCGTGCTGTCAGGATTCTCCGGTGCCAGGAGCAGGTGATCATGTGATAGCTAGTATGCAATTTGCCTACATCCGGCCACATTCCAACTAGATGTGTCCAAGCACAATCAATTCACTTGTATTGAATGAGGCCATGCATGTCTAGTCGGCACATGACCGCATGTATGCAAAACACATATTTGTAGTCCTTCCTTCCCAGCACCAGAGTCCTGACAGCTCACAGTGTACACTTTGTGAGGATTCACAAGTCTGCATATCACTTTTTATTTTAAGAAAACAGAATGCAGCCATAGACAGATGATTTTACCAAATCACATTAATTAGAATAATTGCCCAGAAGAGCTCCTAGTCACACCATAAAGGACCTGATCAGGGTCGAACATCTGGAACTGGAAATCCCGGCATACACGGTGGAGTCAAATCCTGGCATACACGGTGGAGTCTCGCAAACCACTTTTGTCCCCCATACTGGCATAGTACGAGATCTAGCATTTTTAACTAAAAAAAAGTGAGAATAAGAAAATTGTAAACCCATGTGGGGGTAATGTGTCCCTCAAGGCACTAATGAACTGATACCGAAAAGGGGAGAAAAAAATGTGCCAGGAGAAATTAAAATAATTAAATATTTATTTAATTAAAATATCATTTTATTAGTGCAGATATTTAAAAAAACACATAGGGAATATTTAAAAAAAAAATCTACAGACACACAGATAAAAAAGCTGGGTAAGTGAGGAATACTCTGGGACTGTGGGGACCCTGGAAATTGAATATTGGGTTGAACTGTAATATATAAGATGGCAAAAAATGCTACTTATATTGAGGAGTCTCTAGTTGTTCCATATAAAGTCACAATAGAATAAGAGCCGACAGTATGGATAATAAGAGTATGACCCACAGTGCATATAGAATATAATGTTTCACAGTGCTACGTCAGTAGACAGATAAAAGGGGGAGGAGAAAATAATACCCCAATGCAAATAAAGCGTATTACATATGATACCAAACATTATAGGCAGAGATACTCGCCCACCAGGCACTCGACGCGCGTTTCACAGTTGCTGACGAAGCAACTGAATCGGGTGTCAGGTGGGTGAGTATCTCTGCCTATAATGTTTGGTACGTGCAGGGATGGCCTGTTTATTATGGGTTTTTGTTTTATGTAAAAAAGTTTTTTTGTTTTTTTTTCAGGCTGAATTCACAATTTTAGAGGGATCAGGATATTTCTTTATTAACAGCAGTGTTCCTAATATTATTAACACAGTTTTTCAAGAATCAAAAGGCACCGTGACGGTGAGTACAGTTGCGTTTGCCAGATGTCAAATTGCTCACTTACTAAACATAAGGGCTATTTCTCCCATTGGAGAGAAGCACAAGGGTGTATGTCTAATAAAGTACAGCTACAATTGTATTTTCCAATTGCTTTTCCGCAGTTTTATGTAACTTTATAGAACTTTAGGTTCTCTGAGTGTTTGGTCCATGCACCAAATGTATTCATGGAGCTTCAATCACCTAACTGGGGACCAAAAAATGTCCTTTTTGGCCTCCTCCTGGCCAGTATATCAGCATACCTTTATTGTACTATATGGAAAAGTTTTTTTTGTTTTTTTTTCGTACAGTCACACTGAAATGTAATATACTGTATTTCCACGTCTCTTCCATACCAGTAGTGGGCACTGGGTCTTTGACCGAGCAGACCTTAAAGGGAACCTGTCACCCCCAAAATCGAGGGTGAGGTAAGCCCACCGGCATCAGGGGCTTATCTACAGTGGGGCAAAAAAGTATTTAGTCAGTCAGCAATAGTGCAAGTTCCACCACTTAAAAAGATGAGAGGCGTCTGTAATTTACATCATAGGTAGACCTCAACTATGGGAGACAAACTGAGAAAAAAAAATCCAGAAAATCACATTGTCTGTTTTTTTTAACAATTTATTTGCATATTATGGTGGAAAATAAGTATTTGGTCAGAAACAATCAATCAAGATTTCTGGCTCTCACAGACCTGTAACTTCTTCTTTAAGAGTCTCCTCTTTCCTCCACTCATTACCTGTAGTAATGGCACCTGTTTAAACTTGTTATCAGTATAAAAAGACACCTGTGCACACCCTCAAACAGTCTGACTCCAAACTCCACTATGGTGAAGACCAAAGAGCTGTCAAAGGACACCAGAAACAAAATTGTAGCCCTGCACCAGGCTGGGAAGACTGAATCTGCAATAGCCAACCAGCTTGGAGTGAAGAAATCAACAGTGGGATCAATAATTAGAAAATGGAAGACATACAAGACCACTGATAATCTCCCTCGATCTGGGGCTCCACGCAAAATCCCACCCCGTGGGGTCAGAATGATCACAAGAACGGTGAGCAAAAATCCCAGAACCACGCTGGGGGACCTAGTGAATGAACTGCAGAGAGCTGGGACCAATGTAACAAGGCCTACCATAAGTAACACACTACGCCACCATGGACTCAGATCCTGCAGTGCCAGACGTGTCCCACTGCTTAAGCCAGTACATGTCCGGGCCCGTCTGAAGTTTGCTAGAGAGCATTTGGATGATCCAGAGGAGTTTTGGGAGAATGTCCTATGGTCTGATGAAACCAAACTGGAACTGTTTGGTAGAAACACAACTTGTCGTGTTTGGAGGAAAAAGAATACTGAGTTGCATCCATCAAACACCATACCTACTGTAAAGCATGGTGGTGGAAACATCATGCTTTGGGGCTGTTTCTCTGCAAAGGGGCCAGGACGACTGATCCGGGTACATGAAAGAATGAATGGGGCCATGTATCGTGAGATTTTGAGTGCAAACCTCCTTCCATCAGCAAGGACATTGAAGATGAAACGTGGCTGGGTCTTTCAACATGACAATGATCCAAAGCACACCGCCAGGGCAACGAAGGAGTGGCTTCATAAGAAGCATTTCAAGGTCCTGGAGTGGCCTAGCCAGTCTCCAGATCTCAACCCTATAGAAAACCTTTGGAGGGAGTTGAAAGTCTGTGTTGCCAAGCGAAAAGCCAAACACATCACTGCTCTAGAGGAGATCTGCATGGAGGAATGGGCCAACATACCAACAACAGTGTGTGGCAACCTTGTGAAGACTTACAGAAAACGTTTGACCTCTGTCATTGCCAACAAAGGATATATTACAAAGTATTGAGATGAAATTTTGTTTCTGACCAAATACTTATTTTCCACCATAATATGCAAATAAATTGTTAAAAAAACAGACAATGTGATTTTCTGGATTTTTTTTTTCTCAGTTTGTCTCCCATAGTTGAGGTCTACCTATGATGTAAATTACAGACGCCTCTCATCTTTTTAAGTGGTGGAACTTGCACTATTGCTGACTGACTAAATACTTTTTTGCCCCACTGTACATCATTCTGTAATGCTGTAGATAAGCCCCCCGATGTATCCTAAAAGAGGTGAGATTAAACTCACCCAGGGGCGGTCCCGGTGCTGGTTCGGTCCGGCGCCTCCTATCTTCATCAGATGACATCCTCTTCTGGTCTTCACGCTGCGGCTCCGGCGCAGGCGTACTTTGTCTGCCCTCAAGAGCAAAGTACTGTAGTGCGCAAGCGCCGGGAAAGGTCAGAGAGGCCCGACGCCTGCGCACTGCAGTACTTTGCTCTGCCCTCAACAGGGCAGACAAAGTACGCCTGTGCCGGAGCCACAGCGTGAACACCAGAAGAGGACGTCATCGTAAGAAGATGGGCGGCCCCCGACCGCGACGCCCATCCGATCGGACAGACCGCTCCTGGGTGAGTATATTCTAACCTTTTTTTCCTCATCTTTTGGGATACATCAGGGGCTTATCTACAGCATTACAGAATGCTGTAGATAAGCCCCTGATGCCGGTGTGCTTAGCTCACCGTTGATTTTGGGGGTGACAGATTCCCTTTAAATTTTGGGCACTTTAGTGTGGACTATCTGCACTTTGACCCCACTGTCAGGGTGGGGACAGTCTGTAGGACAGGGAATTATGTATACAGTTATTTTCTTAACTTGCCTCTGAAAAACCTGTCTTTGCCCACTGAGCCTCCCAGCTGGCCTTTGGCTGTCTAAAAACAATTCCCCATCCTCCCTTGTTGAAGGGAATTTATGCATAAAATATGTCTCCATTACTGAGATAGGAAATGACAGTTGGTGCTCATAAAGTTCTTTGGTGGGAGGAGCTAGATGCAGACATTGTGCTGGAAGTTCTACTGAAACAGTTCTCGATAGAACCTTATGGGTATGTGCACACGATGCGGATTTTGCTGCGGATCTGCAGCAGTTTCCCATGAGTTTACAGTTCAATGTAAACCTATGGGAAACCAAAAAACGCTGTGCTCATGCTGCGGAAAAAAACGCACTGAAACGCAGCGGTTTACATTCCGCAGCATGTCACTTATTTCTGCGTATTCCGCAGCGATTTTACAATTGCTCCAATAGAAATCCGCAGTTGTAATACCGCAGTGAAATCCGCAGAAAAACCACTGTAAATTCGCGATAAATCCGCAGCGGTTTTACACTGCGGATTTATCATATCTGCTGCGGAAAAATCTGCAGTAGACCAGAATACGTGTGCACATAGCCTATGAGCGCCAACTGTCATCTCCCATCTCTGTAAATGGAAAAATCTGTGTTCACTGAAGACAAATTTTCCCAGAGAATTGTCATTTTTAATAATGAAACATCAGTCCTGGAGGAGAAAGAGGCAGATTTCTCTGATAAAATATTATAAATTCTCTTTTTTTTCACATATACAACAGTACCCCAATGCGAGTAAAGCTTATTACAAATTAGATACCAAACATTATAGGCAGAGATACTCACTCCACCAGGCACCCGGCGCGCGTTTCACAGTTGCTGACGAAGCAACTGTGAAACGTGCGTCGGGTGTCTGGTGGAGTGAGTATCTCTGCCTATAATGTTTGGTTCTCTGCCTATAATGTTTGGTACGTGCAGGAATGGCATGTTTGTTAGGGGTTCTCATGAAATAAGAATTAAAATGACGGCTATAATCTATGGGGTAAACCTACCGGTAATTGTTCAGTTTTCCTGCAGCGCCACCACAGGGGAAATGAAGCATTACAAAATGATCATTCAAATCAATGGGTTGTCTGTAAAATACTGGACAGGTCCTGAAGAGCAAAAGATAATACTGGCAAATCCTCTTCACTCTGGCCAAAAAATGCTGATCTCGGGATTCCCCAATTGAATAACATTGGTCGTTTTTTTTTTTTTTCACGGACAGTAATTGGACCTAAAATACGGTGGCGTGAACGAGCCCCTAGAGTGAGTGTGTCCTTTTAGGAGACACTACATCACATATATTGTTTAGTCCTCGAGTTTTACATTTATTATTTATACACTCCTTTTATATTCCCTTATTTATAAATGTTATTTTATTCATTTTCTTGCCGTGTACCCCTTTGTTATAGGGCTTTTGGTATGTAATTACCATTTCAGTTGTTGTTTAGTCTCTTTTCTATATGAAAATACATAGAGCTGCATTTATTAAATCCACTAAATCAATGTGTTTTTATTGTAGACATCGCATTCTCTGCAGGTAGGCTGTAATGGTCTTCGCTGTTAATGGTCACGACTTTTAGACCTGCACTTGTTTTATGACTTAATATGTCTTTCAGGTTTATCCTTTGCGTCCAGGAACATTATCAGTCATGGTTTACGACCTATGTCTCGCCTTCCCTGCGCCGGCCGCAGTTAGCGTTCACGTGTCGGATATTCTCCAGGTGGATGTTAGGGTGGTGGACAAGGTAATATCATTGATTTGTGGTCATTACGTTGCTCCTTGGCTAGGCTATATTTATGAAACCCGCAATTTTACACTTTAACTAAAAACCAAACCACTAATACAATGCCTTTTTGCAAAAAAACAAAACAAAAAACAAACCCGAAAACAAACACATTTGTTTAATAAGTTGTCCATGAAATATGAAAAGTTTTAACAAAGTTTCTTCAAATTATACAGGTAGAAATTGGGAAGACTGTTAAAGCCTATGTGAGGGTCCTGGACTCTTCTCAGAAACCGTTTCCTGCTAAATATTTTGCTTATATGAATTTGGAGTTGGGATCGTCCTCGCAGATTGTGTCAATCAAGTCAGTGTGTTCTAGAGTTTTCCTAAGAATCCTTGGAAAATACATGATAATTGATTGTGCAATTCATTTATTGTGTTTTTTTTTTTTTTTTACTTTCAGGGCCCTGAGCGAGAAAGTGGATGATGTTACTGCTGTCTTTGCTGTCCGTGGTCTGGCCATAGGTCAGACGAGTCTCACTGCATCTGCTGTGGACAAAGGCGCTAACAAAATTGACTCTTCACCCAAATCATTAGAGGTAAATTGTGTTGGCTAGGTATTGGTTTGGATCTTGCTTTTCGTAGGAAGTAGTGATGAGAGAACGTACTCGGATAAGGTGTTATCTAAGAGTGCTAACCAAGTGACTTCGGCGTGCTCGAATAAAATGTTTGAGTCCCTGCTGTTGCATGTCTCGCGGCTGTTCAGCAGTCACAGCACAATGCAGGCTGGCAATTCAGCTGCCTCTGCTGACGTCATGTCGACAAACCATCGACTTATTTTCTGTTCTGTTGACGTAATGTGACTTTCGATGTCATTGTGATAGACAACCGCCTCTCCCAGTTTGACAGCCAGATCCTCACTGCCTATCAGCATTACGTCAACAGAGCAGAGCGGAAAAGAAGCTGCCATGTGACGTCAGCAGAGGCAGCTGAATTACCGGCACAGAGCGGTCTGTCCGAACTGCGACAACACGCAGGTAGGTAGCAAATACCTACCTGCCTGTTCTTTCTTAGGCACATTTTTTTTTTCAAAGTCCTGGATATCTCCTTTTAAAGGGAGTCTGTCACCCCCAAAATCGTATATTTGTGCTGCGGCCACCGGCATCAGGGGCTTATTTACAGCATTCTGTAATGCTGTAGATAAGCCCCCGATGTATCCTGAAAGATGAGAAATAAAGGTTATATTATACTCACCCAGGGGCAGTCCCGCTGCGGTCCGGGTCCGATGGGCCTCCCATCTTCATCAGATGACGTCATCTTCTTGTCTTCTTGCCGTGGCTCCGGCGCAGGCAAAAGGTCAGAGAGGCCCGGCGCCTGCGCACTGCAGTACTTTGCTCTGCCCTCAACAGGGCAGACAAAGTACGCCTGCATTGGAGCCGCAGCGTGAATACAAGAAGAGGACGTCATCTGATGAAGATGGGAGGCACCGGACCGGAATGTGACGCCCATCGGACCCGGACCGCAGCGGGACCGACCCTGGGTGAGTAAAATCTAACCTCTTTTTCTCATCTTTCAGGATACATTGGGGGCTTAGCTACAGCATTACAGAATGCTGTAGATAAGCCCCTGATGCCGGTGGCCGCACGTCATATGTGATTTTGCGGGTGACAGACTCCCTTTTAAATAAAAAATAAAACTATGTAAGTTTAGTATTGTAGAAATAGTACTGACCTGGGAGAATCATGTTTCCAGGTCATTTTTACCACGCAATGAAGTTCATAAAAACAAAACTGAAAAAACTATGGCAGAATTGAATTTTTAACCATTTTTTTTATAGTGAAAAAGTAGTAGGGAATCAGAAACTAGAACGCAAGAATGGAAAAAAATTGCGGTGTTAATGGATTAAATGACTTACAAATATATGTTTGACTATTTTATAGCCTACAGATACTTCAAACTATGGTGGATCTAATGTTTTGTTCCTTATGTCACAGGTATTCCCTCCTTTTCGACTTCTGCCTAGACGAATCGTGCTACTCATTGGGGCTTCCATGCAGGTGCTTATTTGGGGAATGTAAATTTGGGTGATTTATGATCTTTCAAGGGTTCCTAAAATCTGATTTATGTATTGAAACATTGAATCTGCGTTCATCTAGATAACGTCAGAAGGAGGCCCACAACCCCAGTCCAACATCCTCTTCTCCATCACGGATGATGCCGTAGCCTCGGTAAGCGGTAATGGATTGGTGAAAGGAGCAAAAATTGGAAATGTTACCGTGACCGGCGTCATCCAAGCCGTTGATGCGGAATCTGGAAAAGTGGCGATCGTTTCCGAGGTAAAGAGATCCTTGTTTAATAGAATGGGCGATCAGGTAATGATTACAGGGAAAGCCAACCACCGACTACGGCTTTTCTGTGTTCATGACATCACTAAATTTTTCCTGTATTTATGAGCATTTGTTTACCTCTTTTTTTCATTTTTTTTTAAAGGATAAAGTACAAGTTGAAGTAGTTCAACTCTCTGGTGTCCGGATTCACGCCCCGGTCACCAGGATGAAGAGCGGCACACAGGTAGGTAGTAATGACGCAGTGACTGGACAAGCACTGATAAGATAACATGAAAAAGAGAAAACGGGCTGGGGATCTCACATAGGTGACGCAAGGAAGTTCTGGACTGTGGATCTGCTAATGTACCGTCCCCTCTGAGAAGATGACCTGCGCGGGGAGTGATCCCATCTGTGTCAGATTTCCAGCAAGAAGGGGGATTAAATAAAACTGAAAAAGATAAACTTCATGAACTTTTATTTTCTGTTGTCGCTGATCCAGATGAAAAACGAATGTATGAATTGTTCCATTAAACTCTATAGTGTCTGTGTGCTTTCTCCTTTAAAACGGGACTGAAAAGCCTTATAAAAAGTGATGTGTGAATATGCTCTTACATTGTTATATAATTTTTTTTAGTAGGAAATTAGTATATCTACAAATAAATGTTTTATGCCAATATTGTGCTTTTTTTTCTGACAGATGCCGGTTTACGTAATGGGAATGTCCAGTAGCCAAACCCCATTCTCATTTGGTAATGCTGTTCCTGGTCTTACTTTCCACTGGTCTGTGATAAAACGGGATTTCATAGAGTTGAAGAGCAGGCACGATGAGGTAAGGACAGGTTTGTGCTAGAAATACAGGTTTTAACCTCTTAACGACGAGCGCAGTTAATGTATGGTGCTTTTCAGGAGCAGATATAAGGAGCAGGCTCAGAACCTGAAAACAAATATGAATATGGAATTTGCTCAAAGGGGTTTTGTCACCACAGCAATCATTGTAAAATAGGAAATAATGAATAACACAAACATTTTAACAAGAGTGAGGCTAGTGACTTCCAATCCAGTTAAAAATGTCACCCATAGAGCAGAGTACCCCTACAATAGCAGCTTGCATATTTCACCTACAGAGACATATGTTTTACTTCAGTAGCGCACAATAGAGCAGCTACAGATAGAAAGCTCGTAGTTTGATTCTGTATACAGATAGTGGTCCACCACGAGGTTTGCTACCGCCAGTCCCATCGACTTTGCCTTGTGACGCCTCTCCAGTGCTGTTGCCTTTGGGACGCAGGAGCCCGAAGTGTTTCCTTTTGGAAAAAAAAAAAAAACTTCAACTAGGGATAATGGGCTTGTACTCAGTTTCTAGTTTTTTGTTCGAACTGGGGCCATGAATAAGAGGGGACCCGGGGGAACACAACGTTCAGGAGCTGGAGGCACTCAGCCATCCAATCTCAAACCACCCACAGGTGGGTTTGCAGACAAAACACTGGAAACTGAGAATCTTGTCTCTATTCCAGAGAGGCAACCAGATAAACATGTACCACATCCAGTGAAGGCAGCAGTAAAGCAAATTAACCACGTCTCAGCTGAGTCAGCAGCTGATATTGCGAGACAGAATAGCCATCCCTGACAATTTAGAGGCTCTGTAATTGGAATGAGTAGTGAACTTTGGGCCCATCCACAAACGTACAGTAAAATAATTTTTTAGGCACACTACTTGTACAGACATGGCTGCAGAGTACACAGAGGCTTTTGGGCAAAGTACCCCCACGGAAGCAAATTTCACCCACGGAGCATGTTTCCACACTTATGCCACAGAAGCTGATAAATTTCACCCACAGAGCAAGGGGCACAGTACTCCCGACAGCTCCCAAATATCTGCTCCAGTAGTGTACATTCCAAATGCCACTGGCGAAAAGCTTGTAGTATGATCTTGGATCGAGCTGGCAGTCAAGTTAAAAAAAAAAAAAAAAAATTTCACCCCAGAGCCTTTTTCCACGTTTCACGCACAGAAGCTGATAAGAAATTTCACACACAGACAATGGCACACAGTAACCCCACAGGCATGGTTGCAGAGTGCACGCAGCGACTAAAGGCACATTATTCACACAGATATGGGTTAAAGAATACACACAATGGCTTTTGGCACAGTACTATCACAGACTTTGGTGAAAGAATACACACACCGGCTTTTGGCACAGTACCATCACAGACATGATTGCCTAAGAGTAGAAAAATAGGTTTGCTCACACATCACTCTCTTGGTTATGCCCGGTACTATCACAGACACTGCGCAATACTGTAAAACTGCGCAATACTGTCCCTTACTACAGCTGCATCCTGCCCCTACGCTAAGCAGAGTAGAAATAAAAAGTAAAGATCTTAAACCAGGATGAACAGGTCCACGTGGAGGAGGTAGCCAACACAGTTTTTTTTATTTTTTTTATTTGTGGATGAGGCCCCGAAATGAAACGAATGGCAAATAGCGTTGAAGACTGGCTGGGTGCGGCTTTTATAGTTGTCTAGTCATCCAAAGGTATGGAGAAGTCCTGTGGGACCCACGCCTGGTTAATTTTAACCCCTTCCCGACCTTTGACGCCACGTAGGCGTCATGAAAGTCGGTGCCAATCCGACCAATGACGCCTATGTGGCGTCATGGAAAGATCGCGTCCCTGCAGATCGGGTGAAAGGGTTAACTCCCATTTCACCCGATCTGCAGGGACAGGGGGAGTGGTAGTTTAGCCCAGGGGGGGTGGCTTCACCCCCTTGTGGCTACGATCGCTCTGATTGGCTGTTGAAAGTGAAACTGCCAATCAGAGCGATTTGTAATATTTCACCTATTATAACGGGTGAAATATTACAATCCATCCATGGCCGATGCTGCAATATCATCGGCCATGGCTGGAAATACTAATGTGCCCCCACCCCACCGATCGCCCCCCCAGCCCCCCGATCTGTCCGGTACACTGCTCCGGCTCCCCTCCGTCCTGTGCTCCGCTCCCCCCTGTGCTCTTGTCCGCTCCCCCCGTGCTTCAATCACCACCCCTGCACTCCGATCCACCCCCCTCCGTGCTCCGTTCCACCCCCCCGTGCTCCATTCCACCCCCCCCCCCGTGCTCCGTTCCACCCCTCCCGCGCTCCGATTCCCTCCCCCATGCTCCGATCCCCCCCCCTCCCCCCCCCGTGCTCTCCCCCCACCCTATCATACTTACCGATCCTGCCGGGGTCCGTCCGTCTTCTCCCCGGGCGCCGCCATCTTCCAAAATGGCGGGCGCATGCGCAGTGCGCCCGCCGAATCGGCCGGCCGGCAGATTCGTTCCAAAGTGCATTTTGATCACTGAGATAGATTATATCTCAGTGATCAAAATAAAAAAAATAATAAATGACCCCCCCCTTTGTCACCCCCATAGGTAGGGACAATAAAAAAAATAAAGAATTTTTTTTTTTCCACTAATGTTAGAATAGGGTTAGGGCTAGGGTTAGGGCTAGGGTAGGGGTAGGGGTAGGGTTAGGGTTTTGGTATGTGCACACGTATTCTGGTCCTCTGCGGATTTTTCCGCTGCGGATTTGATAAATCCGCAGTGCTAAACCGCTGCGGATTTATGGCGGATTTACCGCGTTTTTTCTGCGCATTTCACTGCGGTTTTACAACTGCGATTTTCTATTTGAGCAGTTGTAAAACCGCTGCGGAATCCGCACAAAGAAGTGACATGCTGCGGAATGTAAACCGCTGCGTTTCCGTGCAGTTTTTCCGCAGCGTGTGTACAGCGATTTTTGTTTCCCATAGGTTTACATTGAACTGTAAACTCATGGGAAACTGCTGCGGATCCGCAGCGTTTTCCGCAGCGTGTGCACATACCTTTAGAATTAGGCTATGTGCACACGGTGCGGATTTGGCTTCGGATCCGCAGTGGATTGGCCGCTGCGGATTCGCAGCAGTGTTCCATCAGGTTTACAGTACCATGTAAACATATGGAAACCAAATCCGCTGTGCCCATGGTGCGGAAAATACCGCGCGGAAACGCTGCGTTGTATTTTCCGCAGCATGTCATTTCTTTGTGCGGATTCCGCAGCGTTTTACACCTGTTCTTCAATAGGAATCCGCAGGTGAAATCCGCACAAAAAACACTGGAAATCCGCGGAAAATCCGCAGGTAAAACGCAGTGCCTTTTACCCGCGGATTTTTCAAAAATGATGCTGAAAAATCTCACACGAATCCGCAACGTGGGCACATAGCCTTAGGGTTAGCGTTGGAATTAGGGTTGTGGTTAGGGGTGTGTTGTGGTTAGGGTTATGGCTACAGTTGGAATTAGGGTTGTGGTTAGGGGTGTGTTGGGGTTAGGGTTGTGGTTAGCGGTGTGTTGGGGTTAGGGTTGTGATTAGGGTTATGGCTACAGTTGGGATTAGGGTTAGGGGTGTGTTGGGGTTAGTGTTCGAGGTAGAATTGAGGGGTTACCACTGTTTAGGCACATCAGGGGTCTCCAAACACAACATGGCGCCACCATTGATTCCAGCCAATCTCGTATTCAAAAAGTCAAATGGTGCTCCCTCAATTCCGAGCCCTGACGTGTGCCCAAACAGTGGTTTACCCCCACATATGGGGTACCAGCATACTCAGGATAAACTGCGCAACAATTACTGGGGTCCAATTTCTCCTGTTACCCTTGTGAAAATAAAAAAATAGGGATTTTTGTGTGTACTCACCGTAAAATCCTTTTCTCCGAGCCACTCATTGGGGGACACAGGACCATGGGTTATGCTGCTGTCACTAGGAGGCTGACACTAAGCTGAGACAAAAAAGGGTTAGCTCCTCCCCTGCAGTATACACCCTCATGCTGGCATGCAGAGACCCAGTTAAGTGCAAAAGCAGTAGGATAATGAGAACAATATATCAAAAAACATTGGAACATAACATGTCAAACAACAGTCAAAGACTAAAAAAGATAACTAGCCGTAAGGCTACCAGGGTGGGTGCTGTGTCCCCCAATGAGTGGCTCGGAGAAAAGGATTTTACGGTGAGTACACACAAAAATCCCTATTTCTCCTTCGCCTCATTGGGGGACACAGGACCATGGGACGTCCCAAAGCAGTCCCTGGGAGGGAAACAATACAACCACGTAACTTCATGTACCATCTGACTACCAATGCGCAACGGCCGCCTGCAGGATACGCCTGCCAAGGGCCGCGTCCGCAGAGGATTGGATATGCACATTGTAATGCTTTGTGAAGGTATGCAGGCTGGACCACGTTGCGGCCTTGCAAACCTGCTCCGCTGATGCCTGGTGCCGGATGGCCCAGGAAGCACCCATCGACCGAGTGGAGTGAGCTCTAATCCCCGCCGGGATAGGACTGCCCCTGACCCGATAGGATTCCTGGATAGCAGATCGGATCCATCTAGCTATCGTGGATTTAGACGCCGCCAAACCCTTTCTGTGACCCTCCGGGAGCACGAAAAGGGCGTCCGATTTTCTGAAGTGTGCCGTTCTGGAAATGTACCTCCTGAGAGCCCGTACCACGTCCAGAGTATGGAGAGCCTTCTCGACCCTATGTTTAGGCTGCGGACAAAAGGAGGGAAGGATGATGTCCTCGTTAAGGTGGAAAGATGAGACCACCTTTGGAAGAAACGCGGGAGAAGGACGTAGGACTACCTTGTCCTGATGAAAGGCAAGGAAAGGTGCCCGACAGGATAGAGCGGCGAGCTCTGAAACCCTTCTGATGGACGTCACCGCTACCAGGAAGGCAACCTTCCAAGAGAGAACAGAGAGCGGAACGTCTTGAAGGGGTTCGAACGGCGGTTCCTGGAGAGCCCCCAGGACCAAATTGAGATCCCAGGTCTCCAAAGGCATCCTGTAAGGAGGAACAACATGGGAGACTCCCTGAATGAAAGTCTTGACCTGAAGGTTGGTGGCGATCCTACGCTGGAACAGCACGGATAAGGCTGAGATCTGACCTTTAAGAGAGCTCAGGGCCAAACCGGAATCCAGACCGGACTGAAGGAAATTCAGGATACAAGGGATGGAGAAGCTGAGCGGAGGGAGCCCTCGGAGCCTGCACCAAGAAAAGAAGGTCTTCCAGACGCGGTGGTAGATAGAGGCAGAGGACGCCTTGCGAGCACTTAACATGGTAGGAATGACCTGCTGAGAGAAACCAGCACGAGCTAGAATCCAGGTTTCAACAGCCACGCCGTCAAACGTAGGGCCCCTGAGCTCTGATGGTAGATCGGTCCTTGGCGAAGTAGGTCTGGGCGGTCTGGCAACCGCAAGGGGACGTCGGCTACGAGCTGAACGAGCTCCGCGTACCAAGCGCGACGAGGCCAGTCTGGGGCGACCAGAATGACCGGTCCTCCCTCCGTCCTGATCTTTCGGATGACCTTCGGCAGTAAGGGAAGAGGAGGAAACACGTATGGGAGTTGAAAATGATGCCACGGAGAAATTAGCGCGTCCACTCCAATGGCCTGGGGATCCCGAGATCGAGCGATGAAGTTGTGGACCTTGGCGTTCCATCTGGATGCCATCAGATCCACGTCCGGGGTCCCCCAGCGAAGACAGATCTGGTGAAAAACTTCTGGGTGAAGTTCCCATTCCCCCGAGGCAAGGCCCTGGCGGCTCAGGAAGTCCGCTGCCCAGTTCTCGACTCCCGGAATGTGCACCGCCGAGATGATGGAGTGGTTGGTCTCGGCCCAACGAAGGATGAGAGAGACTTCCCTCATCGCCGCCCTGCTGCGGGTACCCCCCTGGTGGTTGATGTAAGCCACCGCCGTGACGTTGTCCGATTGGACTCTTATTGGGTGACCCGCAAGCAGAGCGTGGAAGTGAATCAGAGCAAGTCTGATAGCACGAATCTCCAGAATGTTGATGGGGAGGCTGGATTCCCGAGCAGTCCAACGACCCTGGGCCGAGTGGTGAAGAAACACCGCCCCCCAGCCAAGAAGACTGGCGTCGGTGGTTACCACTAACCAGCGGAACGGGAGGAAGGACTTCCCCTGGAGAAGAGATGGTCCCAGGGTCCACCAAATGAGAGAATGTCTGACCCGAGGAGACAGGGGACAAGGGAGGTCGAGAGAAAAGAGACTCCTGTCCCAGTTGTCCAGCAGAGCCTGTTGTAAGGGGCGGAGATGGAGTTGAGCGAAGGGAACAGCTTCGATTGCCGCAACCATCTTTCCCAGGATCTTCATGGCGAACCGAATGGTTCGCGGGCGAGGATGGCAGAGTGTACGGACTCCCTGCTGGAGCGCTTGGACCTTGGACCGAGGAAGCAAAACCAGCCCCCTTGAAGTGTCCAGGATCATTCCCAGAAAGGAGATCCGACGGGAAGGAACGGGAGATGACTTGTCTAAGTTGATCAGCCAGCCCAGGCGAGAAAGCGAATCCAGGGTAATGTGGACGCTTGACTCGCAGGCCTGAAACGACGGGCCCTTTATGAGGAGATCGTCTAAGTAAGGTAATACGACGACTCCTCGAGAGTGAAGAATGGCCATGACAGCCGCCATGACCTTGGTGAACACCCTGGGCGCCGTGGCGAGACCGAAGGGCAAGGCTGTGAACTGAAAATGGTCCTCTCGAATGGCAAAGCGAAGGAACCTCTGATGAGGCGGGAAGATCGGGATGTGAAGATAGGCATCCTTGATGTCTATCGAGGCCAAAAATTCCCCTCTTTCCATGGAGGAGATGACTGATCTGAGCGATTCCATCCTGAAGTGCCGGACTCTCACGCACCTGTTCAGAAGCTTCAGATCCAAAATGGGACGAACGGTCCCGTCCTTCTTTGGCACGACGAAGAGGTTTGAGTAGAAGCCTCTGAACCTCTCGTGTTCCGGGACCGGCACGATGACCCCGCTCTGGCGGAGGGAGTGGATGGCGCAAAGAAGGGCGCGAGACTGAGCTCCCGAACTGGGAAGACGAGAGGGGAAGAACCGAGTGGGAGGGGGAGAGGAGAACTCTATCTTGTAGCCAGACGATACCAGATCTCTGACCCATTCGTCGTGAACGACGGAGAGCCAGGCTTGTTGAAAAAGGAGTAGACGACCGCCTACTCTTCTGGGATCGACTGGCGCTGTTCCCGAGTCATTGAGAAGGGAATCTGGGAGGTCTGGAACCTCTGGTTCGGGGCTGCCTCGGTTTCCCGCGCCAGGAGGGATTAGGTCTGAAGGATGGACGAACGTCTCTGTCTGCGCGGGCGGAGCGGTCCGATCTGGGAAGGCCAGAGGGATTGGACCAGGCAGAGTTGGTACGAAAAGGCCGAAAACGAAAGTAAGGCTGGCGCTGGAAAGCCGCCTTGGGCCTCTGTTGGGGAAGAAACTTGCTCTTTCCCCCTGTGGCGTCGGAAATAAGCTGGTCAAGCTTTTCGCCGAAAAGACGCCCGCTTTGAAAAGGGAGAGAAATCAGGGATTTTTTAGAGGAAGAGTCTGCGCGCCAATCTCTGAGCCAAAGGGCCCTTCTAATAGCGATGGCGTTGGAAGCCGCCGAAGCAGCGCAATTTGCCGCGTCGAGAGATGCGAACATAACATAATCGCTGGCCATGGCTAGCTGCTTAGCCAGGTCCGCCATCTCCGAGGGGAGGTCCTGCTCATTAATGGATTTCGCTAGGGCATCCGCCCAGGAAACCATAGCCTTGGACACCCAGGCCGCGGCGAAGGAGGGAGACAGGGACGAGCCAGAGGCTTCGTACACCGAGCGAGCTAGAGAGTCTATCTGGCGTTCGGTGGGACTCTTAATTGAAGCGCCCTCCGGGACTGAGAGAAGAGTCTTAGAAGCCAGGCGCGAGACCGGCGGATCTACCGTGGGGGGATCCGTCCAGTCTTTCACGAGATCAGCTGAGAAGGGATACTTGGAAACCAAGACCTTCTTACCCGTGAAGCGCTTGTCTGGGTGTTCCCTGTGACGCCTGACTATGTCCAGGAAGGCTGGATGAGAGGCAAAAGCTTTGTGAGAACGCTTGGTTCTGGAAAAGGAGACCGCATGTTCCGGAGCGGAATTAGAATCGTCATCCACCTTTAGTGCGTGATTGACTGCTACGATGAGGGAGTCAACCGTGGCTCTGAACTCCGGAGCCTCCGGATCCAAAGAAATTTCAGACTCATGTTCAGAGTCCTGAACGCTTCGAGCCCCCAAAGAGGGTGAGCGAGAGGTGGAGCTGCCAGAGTCTGAGTGACGAGGAGAACGCTCCGGAGAGGTAGTACGGGTCCGTTTTCTGGACGACCGTGCCTCTTTAAGAGGCGAGCGGCCCCTGCTGGCCGACGATTCCCCTGCTATGGAGGGATCCCTTAGCACCTGTAGCGGATTGCCCCGTTCCCCGGGAGGATTTTGAATGGACTTGATGGCGTTAGCTAAAAAATCCACGGACTGAGAAAGCGAGGCGACCCACGGGGGGGGGCTAGGTACTCCAGGGTCGGCGGCGGTGGAGGGCTCCTGGGCACACGGGGCATCGCAGGCAGAGCAGAGGGGAGAGCTTTGAGGCCTGGGAAGAGGGGCCTGGCAGGTGGTACACGCAGAAAAGAAGGTTGTATGCACCTTAGAAGATTTTTTAGACCTTGACTGCGACATGATGCTAATGCAGACAAAATTACAGGGTCTATATAGAGGTGACCAGTGACTGAGAGGGCGCTGCAGAGGGGAGCTAACGATGTCTCCTTACCCTGGTCCTGTGTCCCGCTATCCAGGAGAGACGAACTGCTGGGGTGTTCACTCTGAGAGGAGGAAGCCGGCTGCACGTGGGCCACTGACGCGCCAGAGATGCGACAGGCAGGAGCTGCGGCGCTGAGGAGAGGGACCAAGATGGCCGCCGAGATCAGGAAGAGAAATCTCGGCGGCTGTGAGAAGCGCCAGGAGCGGGGGGCGGCGCCACAGACACTGGCTGGAGTGGGCGGAGCTTAGCGGCGGCGACCAGCGGCTAGGCCGAAGCCGGGGACTAAATTTGCGGCCTCGGCCCGGCGCGCGGTCGCGAGCGCCGGAAAGGGACAGGGACCGCCCAAAAAGCCTGCAGATGGAGCCCAGGGATGAGGAGCCCTCCTGACCGCCGGTGACACCCCCCCCCAGTCCCCCCACCGGGCACTTACCCTGAAGATGGAGGTGAGAGGGAACCATGGTGCCATATATAGGAACGGTGCAGGGGTTGGGAAGCCTTCTATCCACCTACCCCACATGGGGGGTGGAGAGGAACCGTCCACCACCTGAGTCACAAGTCACATTGGTGATGCAGTGTGGTCTGCACGGACGCCACTGGGATAAAGCCACTGTACAGCCGAGGGTAGAACCTGGTGGACAGGGCAGATGTCCGGCAATAAAAAGGCCTGGCTGCAGAGGAGGATACTGGAGGTAGGAACACCAGTGCTCGTCTGTATAAGGGGAGATCGGGGCCCATTAGGGGAGAAACCGTCGCCCAAAAAAAAAGGACAGCTCAGGCAGTGGCTCCCACGTCGCAGGAGAGGATACGGTGAGGTGAAACTCCCGTGCTCGCCTGTTGTTGGTTCGGGGGAGATCGGACCTTAGAAGAATCCGTCGCCCCCTTCGTCCGGAATAGATGAAAAAAGAGAGAAAAAATCAGTGTGCCTCCTACGGACACTAAGCTTAAACTGGGTCTCTGCATGCCAGCATGAGGGTGTATACTGCAGGGGAGGAGCTAACCCTTTTTTGTCTCAGCTTAGTGTCAGCCTCCTAGTGACAGCAGCATAACCCATGGTCCTGTGTCCCCCAATGAGGCGAAGGAGAAATGCTTGCTAAAACATCATTTTTGAGGAAAGAAAAATGATTTATTATTTTCACGGCTCTATGTTGTAAACGTCTGTGAAGCACTTGGGGGTTCAAAGTGCTCACCACATATCTAGATAAGTTCCTTTCGGGGTCTAGTTTCCAAAATGGGGTCACTTGTGGGGGGTTTCTACTGTTTAGGCACATCAGGGGCTCTGCAAACGCAACGTGACGCCCGCAGAGCATTCCATCAAAGTCTGCATTTCAAAACGTCACTACTTCAATTCCGAGCCCCGGCATGTGCCCAAACAGTAGTTTACCCCCACATATGGGGTATCACCGTACTCAGGAGAAACTGGACAACAAATATTGGGGTCAAATTTCTCCTGTTACCCTTGGGAAAATTAAAAAATTCTGGGCTAAATAATTATTTTTGAGGAAAGAAAACGTATTTATTATTTTCACGGCTCTGCATTATAAACTTCTGTGAAGCACTTGGGGGTTCAAAGTGCTCACCACACATCTAGATAAGTTCCTTTCGGGGTCTAGTTTCCAAAATGGGGTCACTTGTGGGGGGTTTCTACTGTTAAGCCACATCAGGTTCTCTGCAAACGCAACGTGACGCCCACAGAGCATTCCATCAAAGTCTGCATTTCAAAACGTCACTACTTCACTTCCGAGCCCCGGCATGTGCCCAAACAGTGGTTTACCCCCACATATGGGGTATCAGCGTACTCAGGAGAAACTGGACAACAACTTTTGGGGTCAAATTTCTCCTGATACCCTTGGGAAAATAAAAAATTGCAGGCAAAAAGATCATTTTTGAGAAAATAATTTTTTTATTTTATTTTCATGGCTCTGCGTTATAAACTTCTGTGAAGCACTTGGGGGTTCAAAGTCCTCACCACACATCTAGATTAGTTCCTTTGGTGGACTAGTTTCCAAAATGGGGTCATTTCTGGGGGATCTCCAATGTTTAGGCACACAGGGGCTCTCCAAACGTGATATGGTGTCCGCTAATGATTGGAGCTAATTTTCCATTTAAAAAGCCAAATGGCGTGCCTTCCCTTCCGAGCCCTGCCGTGCGCCCAAACAGTGGTTTACCCCCACATATGGGGTATCAGCGTACTCAGGACAAACTGGACAACAACATTTGGGGTCCAATTTCTCCTATTACCCTTGGCAAAATAGGAAATTCCAGGCTAAAATATCATTTTTGAGTAAAGAAAAATTATTTTTTATTTTCATGGCTCTGCGTTATAAACTTCTGTGAAGCACCTGGGGGTTTAAAGTGCTCAATATGCATCTAGATAAGTTCCTTGGGGGGTCTAGTTTCCAAAATGGGGTCACTTGTGGGGGAGCTCCAATGTTTAGGCACACAGGGGCTCTCCAAACGCGACATGGTGTCCGCTAACAATTGGAGCTAATTTTCCATTCAAAAAGTCAAATGGCGCGCCTTCCCTTCCGAGCCCTGCCGAGTGCCCAAACAGTGGTTTACCCCCACATATGAGGTATCGGTGTACTCGGGAGAAATTGCCCAACAAATTTTATGATCCATTTTATCCTATTGCCCATGTGATAATGAAAAAATTGAGGCGAAAAGAATTTTTTTGTGAAAAAAAAGTACTTTTTCATTTTTACAGATCAATTTGTGAAGCACCTGAGGGTTTAAAGTGCTCACTAGGCATCTAAATAAGTTCCTTGGGGGGTCTAGTTTCCAAAATGGGGTCACTTGTGGGGGAGCGCCAATGTTTAGGCACACAGGAGCTTTCCAAACGCGACATGGTGTCCGCTAACGATGGAGATAATTTTTCATTCAAAAAGTCAAATGGCGCTCCTTCCCTTCCAAGCCCTGCCGTGCGCCCAAACAGTGGTTTACCCCCACATATGAGGTATCAGCGTACTCAGGACAAATTGGACAACAACTTACGTGGTTCAGTTTCTCCTTTTACCATTGGGAAAATAAAAAAATTGTTGCTAAAAGATAATTTTTGTGACTAAAAAGTTAAATGTTCATTTTTTCCTTCCATGTTGCTTCTGCTGCTGTGAAGCACCTGAAGGGTTAATAAACTTCTGGAATGTGGTTTTGAGTACCTTGAGGGGTGCAGTTTTTAGAATGGTGTCACTTTTGGGTATTTTCAGCCATATAGACCCCTCAAACTGACTTCAAATGTGAGGTGATCCCTAAAAAAATGGTTTTGTAAATTTCGTTGTAATAATGAGAAATCGCTGGTCAAATTTTAACCCTTAACTTCCTAGCAAAAAAAAAAATGTTTCTAAAATTGTGCTGATGTAAAGTAAACATGTGGGAAATGTTATTTATTAACTATTTTGTGTCACATAACTCTCTGGTTTAACAGAATAAAAATTCAAAATGTGAAAATTGCGAAATTTTCAAAATTTTCGCCAAATTTCCGTTTTTATCACAAATAAACGCATAATTTATTGACCTAAATTTACCACTAACATGAAGCCCAATATGTCACGAAAAAACAATCTCAGAACCGCTAGGATCCGTTGAAGCGTTCCTGAGTTATTACCTCATAAAGGGACACTGGTCAGAATTGCAAAAAACGGCAAGGTCTTTAAGGTCAAAATAGGCTGGGTCATGAAGGGGTTAAAGAATGTGAGATTCCCCACGTTGAATATGGACGGCAGATGTGCCTGTCTGATGACCCCCCTTCTTCCTTTACTGCAGTGCTAAACCCACGTTCCAACAGTACACTTGCCGCAGGGCAGGCCAGCTCCTCCAAGGCATAAAAGACAAGCTCAGGCCATGTGTCCGATTTGGAGACCCAGAAGTTACATGGGGCAGACCCATCTGTTAGTACATAGGGATGTGTGGATATGTACTCTTCAACCATATTGTAACGCTGCCTCCTGCTAATACGGACCGTATCAGATGGTGATTTTGTGGCGTGCTCATAAAGTTCTGCCACGTTTCGGCCATGTGAACCCTGCCTTCCGAGTTGCTGGTGGTGCCCCAGCTGTGTTGGCGACTTCCTCCTTCGCCTCTGGCTTGTTGTTCCACTGAACCTCTGCTGTCAGGTGGGAAAGCCATTAGTAGTTTTTCTACCAACGTGTTCTTGTATTCACGCATTTTGCGATCCCTCTCCAGTGACAGATGTAATAATGGTACCTTGTCCTTGTATCGGGGATCCAGCAGGGTGGCCACCCAGTAATCTGCACTAGTAACAATACGGGCAACTTGGTGGTCATTCCACAGACACTACAGCATGTATTGTGTGCCAGGCTGCCTAGAGACGATGACAAGCTATCCTCGGTGGGAGGTATGTCGTCTGGGTACTCAATTCCTCCAGCCACACTCCAGTGATGCCCATGAGCTGATCTGAGTGCCACCCTGCAGTGAACACAATTGTTCCTCCCTCCCCGCCTCTTCATCACTATACTCCCAAAATGTCCCCTGGCTGTACAGTTAGGTTCATTGTTGATGTTGGGACAGCAACCATGGCCTGAATTTTTTTTTTCCAGCAGGCATACAAGTGGTATAGTAACACTGATGATGGCGTCATCCTCACTGGCCATATTGGTGGAATGTTCAAAGCAGCACAACACGGTGCACAGGTCTCGCATGGAGACCCACTCATTAGTTGTAAAGTGGTGTTCTGTAGAGCGACTCACCTGTGCCTGCTGCAGCTGAAATTCCATTATTGTCTGTTGCTCGCAGTCTCTTCAGCATAGGCCAAGATGTAGTTCCACCTTGTTAGTACATCTCATATCAGCTGGTGACCGGGAAGGCAGAAGTGACGCTGCAGAGCAGACAGGCTATAGCAGCAGCAGGGTGAGAAAGCCGAAAGTGTGCACACACTTCCCGCACTTCCAGCAGCAGCCACAGTTGTGTGGGTAGTTTTTCAGGAAGCTCTGCACCACCAAGTTCAGCACATGTTCAAGGCAAGGGATGTGCGTCAGACCGTCTTGGCCCAGAGCTGCTATTAGATTTCTCCCGTTATCGTACATTAGCAGGCCGGGTTTTGAGGTTCACCGGCAAAAACCACTGATCTGTTTGCTGCTTGATCCCAGTCCACAACTCCTTCGCGTTGTGGGAATTGTCCCCTAAACAAGAGTTTAAGAACAGCCTGCTGTCGTTTCACGCCGGCTTTGCTCAAGTTGGTGGTGCAGGTCTTCCTGTGACCGAATGAGAAGGCGGTGGATGATGAAAAGGAGGAGGGAACCTGGACCGATAAGCATCCAGTAATACTAGGTGGTGGCAGGACAGAAGCTAGAACTCCTTCCGCCTCTGCCCCAGTGGCCACTACATTTATCTAGTGGTCAGTTAGGGAGATGTAATGTCCCTGGTCATATTTACTGGACCACGTATCGGTGGTTACATGGACCTTGCTACTGATGACGATGTGCAGTGCACACTTGGTTTGGTCTGCAACATGTTTGGGCCGGGATGACCAGCTTGGAAAATGTGTGACTGCTGGGAACAACGTACTGCCAGACAGCCACAGACATCAGTTTTTTAAAAATTGTCCATCTCCATCAGCCAGTATGGCAGCAATTCAGAGGTCAGTAGTTTGGAAATGCTGTCATTCAGGACCATGGCTGTTGGCTGATCTCCTCTTTCTCTCGAGGAGTTGGGGGATGGAGAGCTTAACACTTCCATGGGACGATGTGGAGTTGCTCCTTGACACTGATGGTGATGCTGTCACATCCTCTCTTTGCGGGTAGGCAGATGGCCGTGTTTTTCGTGAGCGGGAGGAAGAGGCTGAGACCACAGCAGATGAGGGAGCCAGGAGGAGGCTCAGATCTGCCATGCTTTTTAAGGTGTGCATTCCACTGCACCTCATGCTTGGAATTCGGACGCCTCATCATACAGGTGGTGCTCTGGTTCAGAAAATTTCATGCCTCGATTCAGGGTCTGACAGCAGAGTGTGCAAACCATGTGTCGCTTGGCAGCAACACATTACCAGGGAGCGCTTTTGAACTGTCTTTGGTGTGCTTAAAGCAGCGGCACGGTGGGCAGCATCAGCCGATGTACTGGTGGCCTCCTCTTTATCCAATCTGTGAAGGTGGCTAGGCTGGCATCTGCTCCATATGGGTTCTAGGACCATCTCATCCCCCGCATCATCTTCCACCAACTCCTCAACCCTGCCTTCCTTGCCACTCTACACACTGCATAAAGACGCTGCAGTTGGCAACTGAGTTTTATCATCCTCTGACGTGATGCGGTTGTCCACTGACTGTGCACTAAACCTCCCACCTACTCCTCATCCAACCTAACAAGTGGTTGGGCATCAGTGCACTCAGTCGCTTCCACTTCTGTAGCAAGGTCGGGTGGATGGGCCATGGAACCGCAGCCAGCAGTCATCAAAAAGCAGAACAGACTGCTGCATGACTTTGGGCTCAGACTGCTTGGCTGATTTGCAAGGGGTTAGGTGGAAGCCGGCTGACCATGGTCCTCGGGCGCCAACTGTGCACTTTCTGCACTGAATCGGGTTTAAGATAATGCAAAGGAACTGGCGCCACTATCAGCCACCCAATCTAACATGTTTTCAACATCTTGTAGCCTCACCATTCGTGCAGCGGTATTCGGGCCTATGAAAGGATGCATAATGTCCTGTCGCCTGCGTGCACCGGAGGAAAGTGTTGGAATTGTGCTTGTTTAAGGTGCAGAATAACCATGTCATCTCCCTGCATCAGCTACACCATCATCAGCAGTTATACCAGCACCGCCATGTCCCTTTGTTTGATGGTTTCCTCAGTTTTGGAAGTTGATTTTCTAAACCATGTTCGCAAAGAGATGGCTGAAGAAAAGATTTATTTATTTGCCAAAGTACTAGAAAACACACAGCGGTCCTGAAAAATTATTTATTTGGCCTACTAATGGTAATAAGATGGCAGATGCCAATTATTTCTTAGACTACTAGAAAACACAGTGACTTAAATTAACAGTACTCCCACAGGCGGGGGGTGCAGAGTACACACAGCGGCTTAAAGGACATTACTGCCACATTCGGGAGTGCAGAGTACACATAGTGGCTTAGGCCTCTTTCACACTTCCGTCGCCTGGCGGCTGTCACATCCGTCGGTGTAAAATAGTGTAAAACGGATGCAACGTTACATCCGTCTTAGGCTACTTTCACACTTGCGTTTTTCAGCTTCCGTCACAATCCGTCGATTTTTGAGAGTGCAAGGATGCTGCAAAAAAATTACATACATAGACTTGTATTAGCGACGGATTGTGACGGATGGCCATACGTTTCATCCGTCGTGCACTGGATCCGTCGGAAAATAGCGGTCCGTCGTGCAGAGAAAACATTCATAGGAACGTTTTTTTCTGCACGTCGGAAAATCAGCCAGCGACGCATCCTACGCTGCCCGTCGTCGGCTGTGATAGAGCCCTATGGGCGCAGGATCCGTCGCTGACGGTCACACACCGGAATCCAGCGACGTATCATGTTTTTCCCCTTTGAGCATGCCCGGAAGGATTTTCAAAGCCGGGAAAAAGAGTGTTTGTCTCTGTTGTTCTCTCTTTTGCTCATCCGTCATTACACTGGATCTGTCACACACGTTTTTCACTATTTTCGTGACGTTCGTCGATACGTCATTTTGCTGCACAACGACGAACAGCAGAAAACGCAAGTGTGAAAGTAGCTATACAGACGACGCTAATACAAGTCTATGAGAAAAAAATGGAATCCTGTGGGCAAATTCGCAGGATCGGTTTTTTTTCACAAAACGACTCATTATGAGGAAAAATGAAAGACTGAAGTGTGAAAGAGGCCTTAAAGGACAATAGGTGGGAGGGTGCAGAGTACACAGTGACATTTAGCACAGTACTACCACTGATAAGGGTTGCAGAGCACGCAGTCACTATCTGTCCCGCACTCCAGCTGCATCTTATCCCTACACTGAGAGCATAATGGAGCGCAATCACAGCTATGGCAATACTTGGCGTAGCTGTGATGGCTTCGGAAGTGCCCACAGTTTATAAAAGCTTGTTGATTGGCTGTACTGCAGCTTTTCTACAAGGTTTATTAGACTGGCGAACCCAAACAGGAGAAAGGACGTACAGTAAAAAGTCAGGGTTTGATAACGGCCACTAAGTGACTGGTACGAGCCCCGATATGTGTCTCTCTCTCTCTCTCTCTCTCTCTCTCTCTCTCTCTCTCTCTATAGTGGTTTCGCTGGGTTCATAAGAGTTCGATCTATCAAAATGTCAAACTAATTAACCCAGAGAGAGAAAAAAACATTGGAATTGTGTTCACTCTGTCGCCTCATTGGGGGACACAGGACCATGGGTGTTATGCTGCTGTCCACTAGGAGGCGACACTATGCATAATGTGAAAAAGATTAACCGTGGCTCCTCCTCTGCAGTATACACCCCTGTACGGCGTCAGCCTTCTCCAGTTTTTGCTTAGTGTCGCATAGGAGGCACACCTAAAATTTTTTACTCCGTTTTTTTTCCAACGGATTACAGATGAAGAAATGTGGGTCTCCTGTGAGACTCCCGGCTTGGCTCCTTCCTCGGCCCCCTACGGTTGAAGTCGAGATGGCTATTCCCCATGTCGCTCCTTCCCCAGTCCCTCGGGTGCTGGTTCGAAGTCGAGACCCCACCACCCCCCCCCTCCTTCCCCAATTCCTTTTGGTTTCTGGGTCGAGGCGAGGATAAAGCACCCTGAAGGTGACAGCAGCACCCTCCCTAATCCCCCTCTGGGGGCATTGGGTTGAGACGCCTCAGGTAGGGCCTGTACAGGCAGCACTCTGCAGCTCCCAGCAATGGGCCAGCACACTGCGCCTGTATCCAGGGACCCCAGCCCAGCTGCGGGCTCCTGTCGGGGCCCGGGGGAGTGCAGGCAGGCATGGCACAATAGAGACACAGGGCTCCCTGCGCCCCTGTCTCTGCGGCAGCACCAGCTCTATCCTGCCTCAGGGGGACCCCTCACAGGGCCCCCCTTCCGCTTATAGCTCCACCGCTATCCTGCTTTTAAATCTGGGGGGGGGGTCCGGTTCAGATCCGACCCCCTCCCGGACTTTCGCGCCGACCTGGAGCCTTACTGGGCATCAGGCATCTAATTTAGGCTGCGGCTTCGGTCTAGCTGAAGCTGGCGCCTCCTCTCCGCGCCCGGATGACAAATATGACACTCTACAGTGTCATAGAAGGGGCGGATCGAGACAGAAAGGGCGCGTTTTTACACAGGTTTGCCACCTTTTTTCTTAGCTCTCCGCCCCCCTTCTCCCCCTTTTTCTTCTCCTCGACGGCCATTTCTACTGCAGCAAGGATTAACGCTGCATCTCCCGGTCAGCAGGACCAGGCCAGCCAGTCTCCGGGGGGCACTGGACTGTGGATCTTCGGCGCTGGACCTAGGGGCAAACTGGTGGGGTAAGATGACAGTTGGGTTGTTTTACTCGACTGTGAATCCATATTCCCTAAAAGGCTCCCCTATAGGTTCCTCTGCATAGCTACCCCTGTAAAGTCCTCTGCATAGCCAGCCCTTCTACACTCTGTGCACTATGCTGGGCTCAAGGTCCAAGAGAACCAGGCAGGACTGCTATTATGCATTCTGCACAGCCTGCAGGACCGCTCTCCCCAGTGGCAGCACGTACCCGCACTGCCAGGACTGCACTCAGACTACTGTGTCAGAGCACCAAGAAGCCCCTGCCAATGCTTCGGTGTCTAATGCCACGCTGGGACGGGTCACTCAGATGTCGCAATCTATGACGCAGTCTATAGATAACCTAACCTCCTCATTGCTTCAGGCTCTGCAGAGTCATGCCTCAGCTGTGACCGTTACCCAGCAAAGGGAGAGCTTGACTCAGGGACAGGACGATCCTGGCACATCCACGTCTAGGTCAGGACGCAAGCGGACCCATAGGTCAAGTCCATCTGCGTCATCCCATAACAGACTGTCATCCCCTTCTAGGGAGAGACACCGTAGGTCCAGGTCATCTAGACCGTCCCTTTCCAGGGGCAGACAATGCAGATCTCCGCAATCCCAGAGAAGTCCTCCGCCCCAGCTCACCCAACAGGGAACGCCTCAGTGATACACAGGATTCGAAAGGCATCTGTGACTCAGACTCCGACAAGGAAACGGAGGGGTCCCTGATCCCAATCCCCCCTAGCAATACAGCGCTAGTTGAGGACTTAATCTTTTCCTTCCATCCATCGGGTGCTGGACATTTCTGATCTGCCACCAGAGGCCCCAGAACACAAGATTTCCTTGGAAGGACCTCCTAAAGCCGCCTAAGGTTTTCTTTAACCACCCAGAGTTTAAGGCAATCCTTAAAAAGCAGCTCTCACAGCCCGAGAAAAAATTTGCTAATCGCAAATATCTGGAGGCGAGGTACCCCTTCCCGCAGAAGGACACCAAGGAATGGACAGATCCACCCGAAGTGGACCCCTCAGTCTCTAGACTAGCAGCACAGACCCTCCTTTCACTGCCAGATAGCTCAACCCTTAGGGACGCAGCAGACTGGCAGGTAGAACGCATGGCTCATTCAATTTTCGAGACTGCAGGGGCATCCCTGGCTCCCGCGTTCGCTTCAGTTTGGGCTGCCAAGGCCATTCTGGCATGGGCCAAAAATTGACAAGCTGGCCTTCAAGCATCCGTTCCTGAGCTGTCGAACCAAGCGGTTCAAATAGCAGTCGTAGCAGATTACATGCTTCATGCAGCTCTGGATTCAGCAAGGGGTGTAGCGGGGATAGCATCAAACGCCATCACAATTCGGCGTATCCTCTGGCTGCGGGAATGGAAAGCGGACGCAGCCTCAAAGAAGTCCCTCACGCACCTCCCCTACCTCAGTGGGCGACTTTTCGGTGAACAGTTGGACACTATGCTATCCAACGCCATCGGAGGTAAGAGTACCTCTCTTCCCCAACGGAAACCTAAACGCACTTACAAGAAGCGTAACCAAACTCGATTCCGATCCTTTCGGAACTCTTCGGGCTGGTCGCGTCCAGCACAAAATCGTAACCGTTCCCCATGCAGGGACAACTCACGATCGACGCAAAGGTCGGACATGACCTGGCAGTCAAAAGCATGCCGGTCTAAGCCCAGAGGAGGAAAATCTCAGACTTTTTCCTCATCATGACTCATGGACTCCGGAAGACACCACACCCGTAGGCGGCCAACTTTTTGCTCTTTCATCAAGTCTGGCTGCCTATTACAGAAGACAGGTGGGTCAGGGAACTAGTGTCTTCCGAATGCAAGATAGAGTTCACCTCCAACCCACCGGACAGATTCTTCCTCTCTGTCCCACCAAAACCACCAGCCAAGGCTCGTGCCTTCCGACAAGCGGTCTCCTCACTTTTTCAAGCAGGAGTCATAGTATCGGTCCCCATGGCCGAGCGCTTTCGAGGGTTCTACTCCAATCTATTCATTGTCCCCAAGAAAGGAGGCAGCATGCGGCCCATACTGGACCTAAAACAACTCACTAAATATGTACGAGTCCATCACTTCCGCATGGAGTCCCTTCGGTCAATCATTGCGTCCATGGAGAAGGGAGAATATCTCGCCTCCATAGCCATACTGGACACATACCTGCATATACCGATTGCACCTGCCCATCAGAGATTTCTCAGGTTCGCAATCGACCACGACCACTACCAGTTCGTGGCTCTCCCGTTCGGACTCGCCACGGCTCCCAGAGTGTTTACCAAGGTCATGGCAGCCACCATGGTCGTCCTGCACTCCAGAGGCATAGTAGTCGTTCCATACTTGGACGATCTACTCATCAAGGCTCCCACCTTCAAGGATTGCGAGCTCAGCGTCTCCGTCACAATCGACACTCTGAGTCGCATGAGCTGGTTAGTCAACCTACAAAAGTAATCACCAACCCCGAGTCAGTCTTTGACCTTCCTGGGAATGCTATTCAACACTTCCACGGGTCTAGTGCTCCTTCCCAAGAACAAGGCACTGGCTCTCCGCCTAGGAGTTCGCACCCTCCTCCGCAAACCCCCTCGATCTCTCCAGTTTGCCATGAGAGTCCTCGGCAGGATGGGGGCAGCAATAGAAGCGGTCCCATTTGCCCAGTTTCACCTCAGGCCTCTTCAACTAGCCATCTTCAAGTCCAGGGACAAGAATCCTTTCTCTCTCGACAGGGAGTTCCAGTTAACGTCGTTAACCAGGAGGTCCCTGCACTGGTGGCTCAAGCCAACCTCACTAGCAAAGGGGAAATCCTTTCTCACAGGTCAATGGAAGGTTCTGACCACCGATGCGAGCCTGACGGGTTGGGGTGCAGTGCACCTACACAACAGGGCAAGTGGTCCCCAGTGGAAGCGACCATGCCCATCAACATCCTTTGAAATTTGTGCCATCCTCCTGGCATTGAGGGCCTTTCATCACTTACTGGCAGCCTCTCACATCAGAATACAGTCGGACAATGCCACGGCTGTGGGATATGTGAATCACCAAGGGGGAACCCGCAGTACCCAGGTGATGCGAGAAGTGACACACATCCTCCACTAGGTGGAAGACACAGGGTCGGTTCTCTCGGCGGTCCACATTCCGGGTGTGGACAACTGGGAAGCAGACTTCCTCAGCCGACAAGGAATAGACTCCGGAGAGTGGTCTCTCCATCCCAAAATTTTTCGCCAGATCTGCCATCGCTGGGGGACCCCGGATGTGGACCTAATGGCATCCCACTTCAATGCTAAGGTCTCCAACTTCATGGCCAGAGCACGCGATCCGCTGTCGCTCTGAGCAGACGCTCTGGTTCAGGACTGGACCCAGTTCCAGCTTCTGTACATTTTTCCACCTCTCCCCCTGATATCCAGAGTGGTGAGGAAGATCAAGCAAGAGGGAGTTCCAACCATCCTAATCGCACCGGACTGGCCCAGACGTACATGGTACGCCGACATCGTACAACTTACAGCAGGTGCCCCCTGGCGCCTCCCCGACCACCCGGATCTTCTATCCCAAGGCCTGTTCTACCACCAGAACTCAGGGGCCCTCAATTTGACGGCGTGGCCCTTGATACCTGGGTTCTAACCCAGGCAGGGCTCTCGACGGACGTCATTAGGACCATGATCAAGGCACGGAAGCCAGCCTCTGCCAAGATTTATTACTGTACCTGGAAAGCTTTCTTTACCTGGTGCGAATCTCGTGGCCAGACCCCACTCCCTTATTCCCTCCCCAAACTACTTGGTTTTCTCCAATCGGGTCTGGAGGCCAGGCTGTCCCTGGGCTCGCTTAAGAGCCAGGTGTCAACCCTCTCGGTGCTTTTTCAAAGGCGCATTGCTACCAAGCCGCAAGTAAGGACTTTTCTTTAGGGTGTTTCTTGTTTGGTTCCCCCTACAGACGACCACTAGAAACGTGGGACCTCAACCTGGTCCTGACAGCATTGCAGGAACCACCCTTCGAACCCCTTAAGGAGGTCCCGCTCCACCTTCTCTCCCAGAAGGTGGTTTTTGCTGGTGGCGATCACCTCGCTACGCAGGGTGTCTGAACTGACAGCACTCTCCTGAAGAAGGCCCTTCCTGGCTTTTCACCAGGACAAGGTAGTTCTCCGTACGGTCCTATCTTTCCTTCCGAAGTTTGTGTCCAACTTCCAACTCAATGAGGAAATTTCTCTGCCTTCCCTTTGTCCGGTCCTGGTTCATAGAGTGGAGAAGGCTCTGCATACGCTTGACTTTGTCAGGGCATTGCGTATATATGTGTCCTGGACTGCGTCCTTCCGGAGGTCTGATTCTCTTTTCCTTCTTCCGGAAGGCGGCCGCAAGGGTCTGCTAGCTTCCAAAGCTACCCTTGCTAGGTGGATCAAATCCACCACACAAGAGGCCTACCGCCTTAAGAATTCCCCTCTTCCAGCCGGTATTACGGCACACTCTACACGGGCGTTAGGGGCCTCCTGGGCCATTCGGCACAACAAGTGTGTAAGGCGGCCACTTGGACTAGCCTACACACGTTTACTAAACACTACAGAGATCATACCCAGTCCTCAGTGGACGCGAGCCTGGGTAGATGTGTTCTGCAGGCGGCGGTGCCTCAGGTGTAGGGGCCTGTCTGCACAATATTCGTCTATTGCTTCCCACCCAGGGACTGCTTTGGGGCGTCCCGTTGTTACTGTTGAGTTCTCATATTGTTTTCTTGAGCTCGTGCATAGTTGCCTTCTTATAGGCATGGTTATGTTATTCATGTTACGTTCCTCCTACTGCTTTTGCACAAAACTGGAGAAGGCTGACGCCGTCCAGGGGTGTATACTGCAGAGGAGGAGCCACGGTTAATCTTTTTCAGATTATGCATAGTGTCGCCTCCTAGTGGACAGCAGCATAACACCCATGGTCCTGTGTCCCCCAATTAGAGCCTAAGAGAAAGATTTTACGGTGAGTACACAAAAATCTCCTTTTTTTTGGTCATTGCAATCTCCGTAAAAAAGAAAAAATTCAATAAGAAGCAATCAAAGTATCATAGCTTACATATAAAATGGTACCAATAAAATAGTCGGGTTGGGATAAAAAAAAAACAAATAAACAAGCCTTAACACAGATTACAGGTCTTTGAAAATGGCAACATAATTTTTTCTTTTACAAATGTCCGAATATGTTTTCATCACATAATAATAATAATTTAAAAAAAAAGGTATCAAAGTTTGGTATCCCCGTAATCATGGTGACCTGGAGACTCCTATTACCAGGTCATTTTTTACCACACAATGAATGCCGTAAACAGAAAAAACAATTGAGGAATTGTCTTTTTGTATGAAATGAACTGCATAATCTGATGCATAATGTCAGTTTCTTCTTGAGGATTACAATATCTGCCAATTCTAAAGTGTATGGTTTGACATATTTGGGTGTCCACAGTGCTAACTCGCTTGCCACCAGTTTCTTCTGTCATCGTATTGCTTTGAATACTCCAGACATGTTGTTTATTTATTTATTTATTTTTTTTTTACAATTTTTCCTGCCAGGCATCCTTCAATCTTCCCGAACAATTCAACTTTGCCATGAATGTTTATGCCAAAATGAAAGGAAAAACTGGTCTCAGAGTAACTGTGCGAGTAACAGATGCTTCGGCAAATCAGTTCTCCGGCAAGACACGGGAGTTGTCGGATGAGATTCAGATTCAGGTAAGTTAATCAGAAACACTATTTTAATGGCTCCTGTGCACATTAGAGAGCTGTATGAACGATTGATCAACTGACTGAACTTTAGCGACTCCACCATACACCAAGTGCTTGTGTTCTCTGAGAGCAGCTGCCTTGTTCTTCTCGCCACTGATATTTCTCGGGAAGCCCCCACATAGTTGACAGATTTGGGTAGGTTCTGCCGAAATTAGTCTGTGTTTGGGGGTCTTTTTTCCATGTTACCCCCTCTTTACGTGATGGTCACTGTCCTGTTTTTACAAAGCAGTGGTGTCACAGCACTATTGCAGAATATCCCAGGGTTTAGTAGCTCCTTCCCTATTTCGAAAGCTAGGGGCGCACTAGCTATTCCTGCTTCCCAGATTACTTCTGATGGTGAAGACACTAGGGCCACGTGCCTTGCTGAGCTCCTTAATCAGCCGTTATGTCTTCTTCCCCACCCAGGGAAGTGGGGAGTTGTGTATAAGAATACACTTACCAGACTAACAAGGGAAGACGTATAGGGATAATTGAAAATACCAATCCTACAAATATGCACTCACAAATGGAGTGGAACCCCGGGAAGTAAAGGAAGGAACAACCAAATAGGAGAGGATGAAGATTTGCACACAGACAAATCACCAAGCAACAGTCTTCTGAACAACACTCCTAAAGTCTCGTTAAACAACCAGTACCTCCAACTGCAGAACCAGGTAGCATGAAACTAATACTGGCAATTCCTGATTGTCAGAGGTGAATATATATAGCAGAGGGGAGTGAGGAACACTGAACAACTGAGACCATCAAAGCAGGAAAGCTCCGGGAGCTCCAACTGAACAAATGAACCCCTGCACTGTTAGCAGAAACCTGCACTGTTTAATATGATGGTGGATTGCTTCTAATTAGTGCAGAAGTATGTGAAATCAGACAATGCTGTCTTCTGGACCCTCTCCATCACGCTAAACCTGTGACAAGTATTTAGTTACATGACTTTTCATTATTGTTTTTTTTCTCCATCTGTTCTTGCGGCCGTTTTCCTTTAGCAATTTTCTAACTTCCAGTTTCTGTTCTAGGTATTTGAGCGATTACATTTAATAAACCCCAGTATAGAAACTGAGCAGATACTTATGTCTCCAAATTCCAACTTGAGGCTACAAACGAACAGGTAATTTAATTTCTTTTTCTCTTGAAAGAAATATATAGTGGTGTAAGTTTCCAAAACCTTGAAATGTAATAAAATGAAAAAAGAAGGGTGAAGGTAAGAATAAGGTGTGTAATAAAAAAGAAAACAAAACAAAAAAACCCTGAAACATCAGAAGTAAATACAACAGGTCCATGAAACTCAAACTAAGCAACCTAAAATAAATTTAGTGATCTATTGATTTAAAGTCATACTCTGCCTGCAGAATTGTGAATCCTCAGTGTGCGCTGTCAGGATTCACAGGCATGTGACTGCAAGCTTGAGATTTAACCCCTTCAAGACGCAGCCCTTTTTCTTTTTTGCGTTTTCGTTTTTCGCTCCCCTCCTTCCCAGAGCCATAACTTTATTTTTCCGTCAATATGGCCACGTGGGTGGCGCTCACAGCAAGCCGGCATAAAAAACCATAGAGGTCTCAAGGAAGTTGTCATGCCGACGCATCGCTGACCCCCGATCACATGATGGGTGTCAGCGACGCGTGCATTTCCGTCCCCATGGCCGGAAGCAGTACTTAATGCCGCTGTCATCGTTTGACAGCGGTATGTAACTAGTTATTAGCGGCAGGTGGATCGCGATTCCACCTGCCGCTATTGCGCGCACATGTCAGCTGTACAAAACAGCTGACATGTCGCGACTTTGATGTGGGCTCAGCGCCGGAGCCCACATCAAAGGGGGAGACACGACATGCGCAATACTAGTACGGCGCATGTCGTGAAGGGGTTAAATACAAGTGAATTGAGTAAGGCTGGACATGTCTTGTCGGAATGCGACCCGGAGTCTGCAAATCACAAACTTGTGGTCACATGACCCATCAATCCCCGAACTGGAGAATCCCGACAGCGCGGACTGTGCGTGGTGTGAGCATCCACAAGTCTGCAGTCACTATATGACTGCAGACTTCAACTCCAAGCCTGGACAACCACTTTCATTCTAGTTTCCATAATTGTTTTTTTTTTTTTTTTTTTTTAACTTCCTAGATCACGATCTATGTTGGAAGAAACTCCTGAGTTCTTGCAGTTTGCACTTAAACGGCTGAATTCTGTAATAGGCTGACAGCTTCCTGTTCTGTAGCGATCACTTTCCAGCGGTCTTTTCATTGTCATCACAGTAACAGCTATGCAGATGTAGCAAGCGCTATACTGACGTGTGGTACTTGTACATTTACACCCCCCACACATTACCCCATTTGCAGTTACTTCCAGGCATGTTACTCAGCCTGCGTACTGGTCCCAGTGGTTTTCTCCTCTGCTCTTCACCAATCGCATAGATCAGTGTAGTGCAGGAGGCGGAAGAGAAGTTCCCTCCGTGACTGGGAAGGATGCAATCCTCCATCACAGGAAGCTGCCTCCGCACACACTTTTTTTTCACGAGTTTTTCTTAATAAAAAACGCACCTTAGGGAAGAGTTGGACTGTCGTGTAATTCAAGGATTGCAACCCAATGAATGGACTGACCGTCTGCTCTCTCGACCAGAGCGTGACCGTTACATAGACATACATGCTGCCTCCTTTTCAGAATACATCAAGACCTAAAATGTGTTTTATTTTCTTTCTCATTTATTTTTAACCTTAAAAAAGATGGGTGATTTGCACTTTTATATTGTTATTATGATTATTTTTAAGGAAATTCTATTACTATTTTATGCATGTATATATGTAAAAAGAAAAAAATAAGGCTAAATACATGTATGTTAAAAGAAAACAAACATTTTTTTCTTTTAACTTGCATGTATTTATATAGCCTTGTTTTTGTTTGTTTTTTTTACATGTATACAAGCACATATACACACGTATGTATACGTACAAAATAGATTTTAAAAAAAGCTAAGAAAAGATTCTTCTACTTTTGCATAAAGTTCTATTCCTTCACTTGATATGCAATCCTGACATGTCATCATCATCTTCCTACAGAGATCGAGCCGCCGTTGTTAATTACCGGATATTGGATGGGCCAAATAAGTTGCCTGTTGTACAGGTGGACAGTAATGGGCTACTGACATCGGGTTTTCTCACTGGACTTTCTACCATAGAAATTAATTCTCAGGAACCCTTTGGAATCAACCAAACCATTATTGTGTCCGTTAAGGTAATTTTCCTGGTGCTGAGTGACTGTAACAATTATCTTTGTGTTTTGCGCTCTTTAGTAACTTTGTTTGTCGTTGAAATTGAAGATCCTTCTCGATGCTGCGGTTAGAAACTTAAAGTGCGTAGTGGTGCTTGTGTATAACCGCCGCAGAGTGACATAAGTTATAGCCCAAGTTGGATTCGATTCCTGCCTTACGCATTGTTTATGGCCGGGCTGTAGCTGTGATTGATTGACCTAGCCACAAAAAGCTGGAGCAGGCAAAGATGGGTCCATTGAAAGCTCATGGCAATGGGGAGTCTGGATTAAAGATGTGTCAGATTCAATGTCCATTTTCCTAATGTGGGACAAGCAATAGGTGATGTATTCGAGGGAGCAGTTCAGTTTGAGAGTTTTAGATTATTGTTTTGTATGAAAAGTTGAGTTCTGACCATCAAATACATCATACGGCTTAAAGGGAATTCTGTAGATAAGCCCCTGATACTGGTGGGCTTAGCTCAACTTCCATTTTGAGGGTGACAGGTTTCCTTTAAACTGATGTTAAAAGTGGTTGTAAGACCTCTACGCAAACCTTACAGGGGGCGGCAAGTTCAGAAAAATTGAGCACTTCACCCTTGTGACTTGAAATCGCACATAAAGTTCAGATGCCATTATCTAAAGTTACACGGGGCCATGTGTAAACTACCAGGAGTGCGATAACGTCTAGAACTATAGATAAAGTACTACATTGTTATCTTACTGCTGATGAGCAATCCGTAGAGCAGGTACCTATGCCCTCTTGGCGGGGTAAACTGTAAGAATACGGGGAGTAAACGACACTTGGATATTTATAATAATGAAAAGAGATATGCCTGGACTTAAAAATCAATTTTTTTTTTTTTTTTTTTTTTTAATTGGGGTCACAAAATAAATGCTACAAAAAAATTGGTTCTACAATTACGAGAGAGTGGCACAATCTCCATGATATTAGGAAATTTATTAAATTGTCTTCCAGAAAATCTTCACATGTTGTTGTGTTCAATAGGAGCTCATAATTACAAAAAATAGAACACTTTAGGGGTCAGAGAACCTCCTCTTTCTTTATCAAACCAAACTGCTACAAGTGCTTCTGCTCCTTCACAATGGCCATCATTTAGTTAGGAGTGGTGGTGGTGAAGCTAGAGGTCAGGGAGTGGTGGTGAAGCTAGAGGTCAGGGACTGGTGGTGAAGCTAGAGGTCAGGGACTGGTGGTGAAGCTAGAGGTCAGGGACTGGTGGTGAAGCTAGAGGTCAGGGACTGGTGGTGAAGCTAGAGGTCAGGGAGTGGTGGTGAAGCTAGAGGTCAGGGACTGGTGGTGAAGCTAGAGGTCAGGGAGTGGTGGTGAAGCTAGAGGTCAGGGAGTGGTGGTGAAGCTAGAGGTCAGGGAGTGGTGGTGAAGCTAGAGGTCAGGGAGTGGTGGTGAAGCTAGAGGTCAGGGAGTGGTGGTGAAGCTAGAGGTCAGGGAGTGGTGGTGAAGCTAGAGGTCAGGGAGTGGTGGTGAAGCTAGAGGTCAGGGAGTGGTGGTGAAGCTAGAGGTCAGGGAGTGGTGGTGAAGCTAGAGGTCAGGGAGTGGTGGTGAAGCTAGAGGTCAGGGAGTGGTGGTGAAGCTAGAGGTCAGGGAGTGGTGGTGAAGCTAGAGGTCAGGGAGTGGTGGTGAAGCTAGAGGTCAGGGAGTGGTGGTGAAGCTAGAGGTCAGGGAGTGGTGGTGAAGCTAGAGGTCAGGGAGTGGTGGTGAAGCTAGAGGTCAGGGAGTGGTGGTGAAGCTAGAGGTCAGGGAGTGGTGGTGAAGCTAGAGGTCAGGGAGTGGTGGTGAAGCTAGAGGTCAGGGAGTGGTGGTGAAGCTAGAGGTCAGGGACTGGTGGTGAAGCTAGAGGTCAGGGACTGGTGGTGAAGCTAGAGGTCAGGGACTGGTGGTGAAGCTAGAGGTCAGGGACTGGTGGTGAAGCTAGAGGTCAGGGACTGGTGGTGAAGCTAGAGGTCAGGGACTGGTGGTGAAGCTAGAGGTCAGGGACTGGTGGTGAAGCTAGAGGTCAGGGAGTGGTGGTGAAGCTAGAGGTCAGGGAGTGGTGGTGAAGCTAGAGGTCAGGGAGTGGTGGTGAAGCTCAAGCTGGAGGTTAGGCGGTAGTTCTGGTGAAGCTGGAGGTCAGGCGGTGGTGGTGAAGCTGGAGGTCAGGTGGTGGTGCTGGTCAAGCTGGAGGTCAGGTGGTGGTGCTGGTCAAGCTAGACGTTAGGCGTGGTGGTGCTGGTCAAGCTAGAGGTTAGGCGTGGTGCTGGTGAAGCTGGAGGTCAGGTGGTGGTGGTGATGAAGCTGGAGGTCAGGTGGTGGTGGTGATGAAGCTGGAGGTTAGGTGGTGGAAAAGCTGATGGTGTTTGTTTTTTTTTGTTTCAAGCAGATGTCACTAAATTTCACAGCCTAAACTACATACATTTAATACATCTCATATACCTTTAGAAGCTGGCATACTTGCCATGAGAGGTCATATCAGAATGACTGTATAATCCTTTTAATGGTTTTTACACCTGGTATTAAAATTAGGCTTTCATGAGTAAAATCTAATTGAGGCTAGTTTCACATTTGCGGATGGAGGTGCTGTGGAGGGCTGTGTACTTGACGCTCTGCCCACCGCCGTACCTCCTGCGGTCAGCTCCGCCTACGTCGGCATGTGGCGTGTGTACCTATCTTTACCATTATGTTCGCAGGCCGTGGCGATGTATGTGGATGCCTCCGCATGTGTTGTTACGGTGCGGCTACCGCAGCAAAATGCAACTCGTTGCAGTCGGCGCAGCGTGAAAACGACACATACGGAGGTATCCGCATACATCCGCACGGCCTGCGTACCCAATGTTAAAGATGGGGTACACATGATGCATGCAGACGTAGGCGGAGCTGAATGAAGAGGCGTGGCAGTGGGCGGGGCTTCATGGAGGAAGGCCGCAGTCCTCCCGTACGCTAGTGTGAAACCAGCCTTACCTGAACATACAGCAATAACAATATACAAGTCTGCATTGTGTACCACTGGTGGTAATATACACAGGCCCTGTGCAGTGGGGTCAGCGCTGCCGCCTATGGGGGGTCTGAGAACATAGAGGTGTTAAGGGTCGGGAATAAACCTCTTATATTTGTGTAAATGATGGGTCCCCACTTTATACCTGCTGTTTTTTTCCATCTTGTCTTTAAATCTTCCCTGCTATTGTCACACAGGTTTCGCCAATCTCGTATATGCGGCTGGTGACCGGCCCGGCCGTACACACGGGCAGCGGCCATCTATTGTCTGCAGTTCCGCTGGGAGCCACATTGCGTTTCTCGGCCCGTTTCCATGACAACACTGGCGAGGTCTTCCACGCACAGAATTCCATTCTCAACTTTGCAATTAACAGGTTTGAATAGATTCATTATTTCTGTGCATTATCAAAGCCATTAGTTTTCTGTAAATGGTGAATCCGGCAGCCACTTTCCCTGCAGTCTCAGATTTGTCATTTAAAAAAAATAAAAAATGTAGAGACCATGTCTGACTTTCCAAATTTGCATAAATACATTTACATGGTTAGAATTTTTGTCAATGACAATATGTATAAGAAAGTGTTAGAATTTAAAGGGACACCACTCCTACATTCCTCTATGAATTCACTGATCTTTTCAGCTTAAGATCTTCAGTGAGACTCCGGCTTCACCATCACATATCTTATCGTGCAGATCTTGGTCTTATAAAAAAAAAATAAAAAAATTCCATATTTATGAATGAGTTTCTTGACATTAGCAATGCATTTCTTTAACCACATGATGGCAGTGTTGTAGCGTTACACTCTTACATGGTAACTGTGGATCTTTTTTGTGTTTTAATATCAGGTTGTTTTTTTTTTTTATGTTCTTGGTTGCAGGGACGATTTTGTACAAATTGGAAAGGGGGCAACAAATGACAGCTTTATCATGCGCACAGTCAACGTTGGTTTTACAATATTTAGGGTATGGGATACCGAGAATCCTGGAATTTCCGATTATGTCCCCGTCCCTGTACAGCACGGCATATACCCAGCTCTGAAGGAAGAAGCTGTGGTTGGGGATATCATCTGTTTCTCATGCCCAATAACAAGCCAGGAGGGTAATAAACTATTATTCAATTAAAAGAAAGAAAAAATATTAGTAAAAAGTGTGTGTATATATATATGTGTGTGTGTATATATATATATATATATATATATATATATATATATATATATATATATATATATATATATATATATATATATATATATCTCTATATCTTAGTCTGCTGTATACTAATCAGAACATATAATAACAGTATATTATGAAGTGTGTGTATGATATATGTAATCAAAAAAAAAATAATATATGTGTGTGTATGTATATATATATATATATATATATATATATATATATATATATATATATATATATTATATACATATATATATTTTTTTGGGGGGGTTATATGGTAGACAAAAAAAATAGATAGTCGTGTGAGTGTATGTATGTAGTGCATGTACGTACATATATATATATTGTATATTAGACATTAAAATACGTGTGTACATTATATATATATATATATATACACATGCGTGTGTGTGTATATATATATACATATGTATATATACACACACACGCATGTGTGTGTATATATGTGTGTGTATGTATATATACATACATGCACTACATACATACTCACACGATTATCTATTTTTTTGTCTACCATATAACCAAAAAAAAAAAGTGTGTGTGTATATATATATATGTGTGTATATATATATATATATATATATATATATATATATATATATATATATATATATATATATATATGTAATATATTGTAATATTCTATCCCAAAATCATCTGTTGTTAGTCCTCCAGTTTGCAGAACTATGATTGTAGCTCTGGACTTCATGCATACTTAAGAATAATGTGGTGGCTGTATAAAATCGCTTTACTATTTAGGCTACAATGTAGTGGAGCGGGGTTGGGTTTTCTTTCTTCTTCACTCTGCAGTACAGAGCCTGTTGGATGCGTCACAGTACAAACATGGCTGGAGCTCGTTCTGTGCAGACACTGAATGCTTTAAGATTTCTGTTCTGACGCTTGAAAAAATTGGTTAATGCAGCTGTGATTGATGAAACAGATGGGGATTTCAGATCAGTGTGTGATGATTTAATGAAATGTACAACCAAGCATCTCTGCTCTGAAAATTATCCAAGAAGGACATTTTCTTTATGAATAGCTCGTTGGTGTGTGCTGGGACAGAATTGGGTCCAATAATGCCGAATCTCTGAGAATGAAACAATCCTGTGTCACATTAGATAAACCATTCATGTGTCGCTTTGGTGACAGATTGCGATGTTGGAGGGTTATTCCCATCTGTGAATATGATGGTAAATCACTTTATGATCACGGAGCCTCGACCTCTTTGACCTCCACTAATCCTGAGATTGCTGCCCGGTATAGTGTTTGTTTTCCCATGCACAGCGACCTGCCCATCCACTTGTCTTTGTAGCCATCTCTATTGACTTGCAGGCCCATGGTTGGTGACGTTGAAGCTGTCCGTGATCGGGAGCCATTGGCGCACTCCAGCGATCCTTGCCAGCTTCAGTGCCGTGCATATAAGATCACGTGTGAGCACCGCACACATTCAGCTCAATCGCAACGTGCTATAAACATTAAAATGTACAGTAATTATCAGGAGAACGAGGCATAATTTTACTAAAAAGTTATTTTAAATGGTATTTTTTGTACAAGCTGTTTCCAATATTCTGACATTTTAAGATGGGACTAACCCTTTGCAGATTGGACTATAACTTTGGCTTCTAATACATTTATTTTTTTGGTTTACAGGGTTGTCTGGGACATGGAGCACTTCCTCTAGGGCCCTTCTGCAGATTGATCCCAGGTCCGGTGCCGCTGTAGCCAGAGAATCTGGACATGTTACTGTGTACTATGAAATTCCTGGGCTGCTGAAAACCTACCGAGAGGTAATGGACTTTATAATGAGCTTTGATCAACAGACACAATCAACGATAAGTACAGTCTGTACGCAGCGGTAGAAGCTATCGAAATAAATCTGGGGCTAGACTCCAACTTCCCTAAGTCCCCTCCTCTACTTTCCCAATTCATTTGTTACTGCATGTCTCGCACCCCCTGGCTAGGTTCCCTAAAATGTGCCTTCTATAAAGATAATCAGTAGTGATGAGCGAACATGGTGGGATAAGGTGTTATCTGAGCATGCTCGGGTGCTAACCGAGTGACTTCGGTGTGCTCGAATAATATGTTTGAGTCCCTACAGCTACATGTCTCACGGCCGTTTGACACCTGCAACACATGCAGAGATTACCTAACAAACAACAAGCAAATGCTGCACGTGTTACGGCTGTCGAACAGCCGCGGGGACTGGAACATATTTTTCTAGTATGCTGAAAACACTTGGTTAGCACCCGTTTTGTTCGTTTTAGTAAAACTTTGTATTCCCCACTGATTACCATTTCTGTAAGATTTTTTTTTTTTCTTCCAATATCTGGCAGTACTATTTCTCTGAAATGCTTCCTGAATGTGTATTTTAATAAAAGGGGGGCTGTCCATAACTTTTTATACTGCTGTGGCAAAAAATGTCAACTTTTTGACGACCGAGCAATAGATGGAATAAAGATGCGCCGAAGTTATTATCTAGCAGGAGCCACTGTGATTCATTAGACAATTTTACGACTGATCTAGTTGTCATTTTCCTAATAGTTGGACACGATTGGTAAAACTGGCCTAAAGTTCTAAGAAAATATGATCAGGAATTATTTAATGGGGAATACAAGTGGTTACTAGAACGGACATGTCAGGGGAGGGTCACAGATCCTCGTTAGAGAAAGGCTCCTAGTGGAATTTCCTTTGTCACAATCCCAGCTGTTAGCGGTTACAAATACTTTGTGCAGAGTCCAGTGAGATCGGCAAAATTCTTACGGGATTTTCTTACAAGATCCAGACCAAATATATAGTAATCGGATGCGATGCAGAATAGATTGTCTTAATAAACTGACAATCTCTTTTCTGCCTATTTATCTCCCTGCTTTCCCGTACATACGAGTGCTCTTCTGAGCGTTTGTGTATTTTCGATGGGGAGAGGGTAGAAAGCACCTGGCAGGCACCTCCAGCAGTGGCCACAGAAGGCTCAGCAGTGGAAGTTTTAACTCCCTGACCCCTCTCTCCCTCACTGCAGTCTGTCAGGGTAGAGGTGGAGGCCCCCATACACATCAGATGGTCTACTGGTTCTGCATATATTAGGGGGTTTGCACCGACTCAAGCTTTATAACCCAAAATCTCTGTCTTCTCAGTGAACATTATAAGAAAAGGATTTTACAGTGAGCGACAAAAAATGTATTTGCTGAAGTATGCTTTTACCATACCGGTTTGATTTTTGGATCCATTAGAAACCAAATGAAATGTCTCATACAGCAGCCTTTAAATGATCATATTATCAAAACCACAATTCAGACTAACTTAGTACAAAGTGGTGATCTTTGATTTCAACTTGCGCTTTTGTGGCCGGCACTACTAACTAGCAAGGGAAAATATCCTTCATGTGGGTGATCATTTGTACTGTATGATGTGGGGCAGCACGATGGCTCAGTGATTAGCACTGTAACCATGGACCGCTGGGATCCTGGCTTCAAATCCCACCAAGGAGAATGTCTGCAAGGAGATTGTATGATCTACCTGTGACTTTCAAGCCTTGATCATGGTCTGCACAATTGTGTTGGCAAAACCTGAGGATCTCAGAATTGCGGCTTCAACAGTTCAAATTGAGCAGCTGAGAAGTGGAAGAGGAGACCTTGGGAGAGAAGGTCTGGATGGCCCAGGAGCCTCCACAGAATGTCAACTGGAAAATTGACCTCTTATGTGTACCCTGATCTTCTAGACCAGTCTGGGGCCACGAGGATGACAGGAATACATTTTGACCTGATCTTCTTGAGAGTCCTAAGTAGCAGAGTTAAATTTGAGAATGGATAAGGAAGGGAAACGTGAGACCAGGCAATTGCCAGGGCGTCAGATGGAACTGCAAGAAGACCCACAAGCTCTGGACACGAACTAGGACACCTTGTGGTTGTGCATGGATGCCATCAGGTCATGGTCTGAAGTGTCCCAGTGTAGACAGATGTGATCAAAGACAGTCTGAGGCAGGGACCACTCTCCCGCAGATAGACCTTTTGAGACTTAAGACTTCTGTGTTGGTTGGGATTCTTTGTGCTGCCCAGTCGAGAATCGGAGAGACCTGTGAAGTTGATGACCACAAGTTCCTCCTTAGTAATTGATGTAAGCCACGTCGGTGGCATTGTCAGATTGGGAGACTTAAAGCTAAACCTACCAATGCAATAGTGCAAGACGAATTGCCCCGAATTCTAGGATGTTGGTCTAGAGCAGTGTTCCCCAAGTCCGGTCCTCAAGAGGCACCAACAGGTCATGTTTTTAGGATTTCCTTAGTATTGCACAGGTGATAATTGCATCACCTGGACAGGCAAGCATTCAATGACCCGTGCAATAGTAAGGAAATCCTCAAAACATGACCTGTTGGTGGTTCTTGTGGACCGGAGTTGGGGAACACTGGTCTAGAGGAACACTTTGTGGCTCTTCCACCAACTCTGCAATGTCAACTACCGGAAGACTGCTCTCCAACAGAGTAGGCTGCTGTCCATCGTCATCATCTGCCAGTGAATAGGGAGGAAGGAACAACTGAGAAAAACAAGGGGTGAGTCCTGCCACCATAACAGAGACTGTCTGACCTGGTGGGAAAGGCAAATTGAACGATCCATGGAGTTGACAGACTTTTCCTAGCTAGAAAGTGGTACCAGCTGCAGTGGTATGATGTGGAATTGGGAAGGTCCATATAATACTGCAGGGGAAGAAAATGGCGCTTCACAGAAAGGAGGAGGGAGCGGAGACATTGCAGGGTGGGAGAATTACAGAAATGTCTGGCCGAGGAGAAAGGGGGCATGGCCTACTGGCTCGACTAGGCCACAACTGAAGCCAGGGGCTAAATTTGAATCCTGACCCCAGGTGAGGTTTCAGAAGGCTGTGAAGGAGCCTCAGGAAGAAGAGAGACAGAATGAATAAAAGGTTAGGAAGAAAGATTGAAAAAAGGTAAAACGTCGCTGGACGTTGAAGAAAATTACTAAAAAGGAAAAATAAAAAATAGACTTTTCACAGAAACTGGTTTGGAGCTCCAGACTCATGTCTGCCTTCTAGTGACAGTAAGCTAAACTGAAGAGCTTGGTTGCCAGTACGTGGGTGTAGCCTGTTGGGGAGGAGCTGACTTTTTTTTCTTAGTTGTAATTCTCAGTATCAACCTCTTGGCGGCACCAGCGTACACCCATGGTCTCCTGTGTTCCCCAATGAAACGACAGAGAAAATATTTTATCCAACACTCAATTGTTTTCACAGCATGGAAAACATTACTCTTCGCAGCGTTCATGCATATCATGGCAATACTTTTAGTCTATCGAATATGCAAATATATATATTTTTTTGTACATTACAGGTGTTAATCCGCTCACCGCAGAGAACACGAGTTGTGGATGCAAATGGAGAGAAAATCAATTTGCAGTCTGCAAATGTTCATAAATTCCTTGTTGATATTGGGGAAAATGGCAACAACTTGAAAGGTAACTCTAACACGTGGCTCTCTTACAATTTTTTGCATGAACAGCCTGGGAGCAGGGAGCGCAAACAATATTGCAAAATGTGTTTTCTCAGTCAGACCGTAATTTTTTCCAGTGAACATTATTCTGGCCTATTGTTTTGTTTTTTTTTAATATATATATTTAAAAGCATTATTTTATATTTTGCGCCCAGTAATGGTAGAACAGTTTACATTACAATATTCCACTCTTTCCGCTTTTCTTTTCCATTTGCACAGTTTCCTTTCTATTGCATATGTGACACCCAAGAATATCCTAGGATGCTGCAGTATTCTGCGCAATATTTCCCCCCTTCCCTAAAGTGATACCAGTTTAAAAATTGCCCCCTCAAGGTAATCAAAACATGAGCCCCCTCCTGCTGTTCACCATTTAGTTGCTGGTGTTTCTATTGACAGCAACATGTAATGGGATAAACAGCCATGATCGGTGCCAACATCGATCGTTGCCAATGAAGCAGGATTTCATCTATAAAATAAAACTGGCGCCCTCTGCATTTTCGCCCGTAGTGGAGCATTATTCTCTTTCCTTACGTTATTTTCATTGTTGAAGAATTTGGATTACGGCAACAGTGCAGCCCACCTAACTTTTTTTTTTATCCAACTGGATCCACGCATGTGTGAATGTGACATTAGACCGTATTGGTAAATGGGCCCCAATATATTTTTTCCAAATCATCTTTTATGTTCTGGTGTGAAAAAGATTTATACTTTGATTAATTTTTCACACTATTTGTTACATTTAAAGACAATATATTTTGGTTGGCAATTATCAGTATCTCGGCAAGTTATGCCGGAAGTAATAATTGGCATGAGGTGGTAATTTGATATGTGTTCTTGTTTCCATAAAGTTCCAGGGCTTTATAAGGTAGCACCAAACACAGTATGTTCCTGCCTAACATGCCAAAGAGAATTCAGGGGCATCGATTGTTCCATCCAATCTTTGGTGCGCAGATTCTTCAGACCATTCCCGTGTAAGCCAGGATTACTCTGTGCCGTAGCGTCTTGGAGCCATTTGTGTGTATGACGTCTGGCTCGGCCACACAAGGGCTAACACTTCCCTTTCTGGCATCGTCTACATTTGTATGACGGCAGATCAAGTGAATGTTCCTGTAAAACGCCATATAATGCACTGAAACCCCAGAGCTTTTCCATAATAACTGTAAGTGCAGGATGTGTTTGCTTTATGAAAGATTACTCCTCTGCGTTCGTGAAAGAATTGTATGGACTCAAGTGTAATGAAAGTGTCCCTTTTAATGTTTGCAAAGTTTTTTAATTCCTGACTATAAGGGCAGAGCAAGGCGCATTGGTGACGACAATGATGACATTCATGGAGTCTCCTTAAATGAAAGAAGTAGTTGTGTTTTTAGATGGCAGCTAGTGATTATGGTTCATCCATGTCATTGCGATTACTCGGTTTGGTCCATCAGAACCACTTAAGTTCTCTATTCATGTAAATGCCTCCATTATGCAGTAACACTTTATAAAATTACACTAGTGCGTGAGCCCCCAAAGCTGCATGTACATAGAGCAATTTTACAAGCCAACAACAAGTTTATTGTTTAGTGGTTTATTACCACTTCTGTCTTCTCGTATGGCGGCATTGAGCAAATAGAAGAATTGGCCCTTCTGATGCTACTGTAGGACCCGGCAATCACATAATTGGGCTCAGGTGGTTACAGCCTTTAGGGTTCTCTTTTTATTGGGGGGGGTGGGATGGTGGTTGATGGCGCCTAAATAATATGAGATGTACCAATAAATTTGCCCGACCCTGGTCCAGCGGTCACATCAGTATTTCGTAGCAGTGGAAGTAAAATACTGTGGACTTAGTGAGCGCTGCCACTAAGATGGCAACCAATAGGGATCAATGGTAAGATTAGAAACTTTTTATTCAGACTACGCGTTTCGGGGCCGATCTAGCTCCTTCATCAGGTGCAGTCCTCATGAAGTCCGGGGTATTTTTCCTCCACTGTTATATGAGTCCTCGTACCTGATAGCCTGGGGCTTCGCGGACGGAGCTGCAGCCTTTGGAGGGAGACAGTCTGTGCCATTGCCACTGTTTTGCCTTCTCGCCCAACCCGAGCAGGTGAGTGTAACAACTCGCAAGTCTCCTCCTTCTTTCATTTGGTTGAGCGCACTAGGAGCGCTTGTTCTTCTTTCTTGCATAGCCACCATGGCCGCCACTTGCCTGCTAGGCAGAGCCTACAAATCGGAAGAGGTCTCCCACTTGGGGTCCTACAAAGTTATTTTCTCATTTTTTAGTAAATAAACTTGGACAGGACGCATTATAAAAAGCTGCCCCCCGGGCCACGAGTGCTGTCCCACTCGGGGGGCCTCGAGTGCTATTCCCCCCGGGGCCATGAGTGCTGCCCCCCCCAGCCACGAGTGCAGCCATCTCTGCACCCACTGTGGGTACTAAGTAGTGCGAGAAAACTTTTACAATTGTGAGGACAACATAACGGGACGTGTGGATGGTAAAGGAAATGACTGACTCACCCATCCTACAGTGCGTTGTTCAGTAGGACATCAAATTGGTTGTCCTTATTATTACTTATCTTCTCAGCTACAATTATATGAAAAGCTACTACTACCTCGTAGAAGGATTTTTATTTTTTTTTTTACTTGATGGCTGTATTCCCGTCTGGCTTATCTTGTTGGATCGTTTTATTGCCTAGACGTCTGAGCTAGAAAATGAGCTGGGCTTGTCATTGTTTAGATGGTTAATAAGGCGTCTGAAGCGGCGATGATAACCATTCTTGTGATGTCTATTAGAAAACAAAATAGATGGGTTTTTTTCTATTTTATATCCACAAAGGACTTCACTGTCTGACATGCCAGTATATCCGAAGAAAACGCTTAAGTTCTGGTAGCTCAGAATAAAATATGTCCTGTATTTCTCCTGACTTGCTGCCTTTGAGACTTTTCAATGGTTATAAAAGTTTTATTTCTCTGGTATTTGTTTTTTTCATATAATCCAGAACTTAAATATCAATTTATATGTCTTACCCTGAAAAATAAGGTGTACAGTATACAACTCCAGATCATGAGGTACAGGCAGCAGATGGGCCACTGGGCAATAATGTACGTTGTTTGCTTGAAGATCATATATTGTAAGACAGATGCACCTCCAACATGTCTGTCTGATTTTCTGACATTACTGTTTTTTAGTAATTTCTTGTATTTCTCATACAGAAAGTCTAAGTCCCTATCAAGACGTTTAGACTGCAGGATGTCATTTTCTAGATAATATTAGTAGTTTATATACAAATTACTATATTGTGTTTCCACCAAAAATTCACTTCAAACTGCCGGCCACTAGGGGGTCTCCATAATGTCTTCGTTTGCTGTCCCCTGCCTGTTGTAAAGTGTAATCAGTCTGTAGCAGCAGAGTGACAGGAAAGTTGTAGGAAGTGGTGGTGGTCAGTCTATGTCTCTCTGCTTCTCTTGTCCAACTACATAAAAGCATAACTTGAGGTGATGTTTCAGTTCAGAACAGGTTCAATGCATGCTTACAAGTTGGGGAAAAGAAGTTCCAGCACATATTGTACTAACAGAATGCTGAAGAAGAGAAACCATTAAATAAAAAAAATAACTAAAAAGGTGTTGATGAAAAGTTACTGAGCATAAGACTTGGGAATGTTTCTGGAAAAATTACACTGGTTTTAACTAGTTGTGGGGCAAAGCAGGCTGTCCATCACCGTGCCGATGAGCCATAACAGCCGCGCCCACAGTATTATTATTTCTTATGCATTGTTTATATAGCACTATGATATTGTACAGCGCTTTACAGACATTATCATGGCTGTCTTCACTGAGGCTCACAATCTAGATTCCCTATCAATATGTCTTTGGAGTGTGGGAGGAAACTGGAGAACCCCTGAGGAAACCCACACAAACACGGGGAGAATATACAAACTCCATGCAGATGATGTTTTTGGTGGGATTTGAACCCAGGATCCCAGTGCTGCAAAGTATCGTTGCTAACCACTGAGCCACCATGCTTTCCTATGTCATAGTGATCAGTGACGGTAACCGCTGTGTGCACCACCCCAATTACTGGAAACGAGCAGCTTCAGGAAAAATATGATGTGATATTTCTCCCTGTTGCATTTGTGGATGTGACGGGTTCCCTTTAAAGGTGTTATCCGGGACGTTATGCGCCATCTTTAGGATGGGTCATCAGTGTTTGGTGGGGCTGTTGCACCCTCACCGATCAACTGTTCCTGGTCTTGGCAGTGGTCGGAATCAATGGGTCATCGATGTCTGGTGGGGCTGTGACACCTGGCACCCTCACCGATCAACTGGTCTTGGTGGTGGCTGGAGTCAATGGGTCATCGATGTCTGGTGGGGCTGTGACACTCTGCACCCTCACTGATCAACTGTTCCCAGTCTCGGTATTGGCCGGAATCAATGAGTCCTCGATGTCTGGTGGGGCAGTGACACCCGGCACCCTCACCAATCAACTGTTCCTGGTCTTGGTGGTGGCCGGAATCAATGAGTCCTCGATGTCTGGTGGGGCTGTGACACCCGGCACCCTCACCGATCAACTGGTCTTGGTGGTGGCTGGAGTCAATGGGTCATCGATGTCTGGTGGGGCTGTGACACTCTGCACCCTCACTGATCAACTGTTCCCAGTCTCGGTATTGGCCGGAATCAATGAGTCATCGATGTCTGGTGGGGCAGTGACACCCGGCACCCTCACCAATCAACTGTTCCTGGTCTTGGTGGCGCTGGAATCAATGAGTCCTCGATGTCTGGTGGGGCTGTGACACCCGGCACCCTCACCGATCAACTGGTCTTGGTGGTGGCTGGAGTCAATGGGTCATCGATGTCTGGTGGGGCTGTGACACTCTGCACCCTCACTGATCAACTGTTCCCAGTCTCGGTATTGGCCGGAATCAATGAGTCATCGATGTCTGGTGGGGCAGTGACACCCGGCACCCTCACCAATCAACTGTTCCTGGTCTTGGTGGTGGCTGGAATCAATGAGTCCTCGATGTCTGGTGGGGCTGTGACACCCGGCACCCTTGCCGGTTAACTGTTCCTGGTCTCAGTTGTGGCTGGAATTTCTCAGTTACTGTGCTCTTAAGTTGTAGTGCGACTGGAGACCGCCTTTCTCAGTTTGCTTTATCTATTGACATTCTTTTGGCCTCCAACACCTTGTAAAAAAAAAAAAAACCATAAACCTATAAAATGTATATACATAACATCTTTCCTACGTTATATGGGAAAGGACATCGCCAGCAGTGTAAAATAAGCAGAAGGATGGTCTGATGTCTGCTTTACAGTGGTCCAGCAGTGAGATCTCCTAATTACCCTTTTGTCCCGTCTGTTCCCCAGAGTTACATTATCTGTAAGATCTATAATAAAATAAATAAATCAATTAATACCAGTTTAATAAAGCTATCCACAGCAACTCGGCAACAAGTGATTTTCTGTTGTTTTTCTGTTTTTGTTGATGGTTTTGGTTTATTAGTATTTGCAGATTTAAAATTTCCTAATTTTTCTTTTTTTAATCACTTTAAGGGGATTGTTCTTCCGTCCAGATTGAAGCAATTCAGGATCTTCACCCAGAAAACCTCATCCATTGTCATCTGCATTTTAAAAATCAGAATCCAGATGTTTCACCTCCTGAAATATTTTCTATTAAAACTGGATTTGATGTAGAGACAGGTACGATGATTGTCATAGATTTGTTGTGTTTTTTTTATTATTTTGTGTGGCTGTGGAATCGGACTTTTTCCGCTTCTGGAAAGTTATCTCAGTGGAGCATTTCCATTTTGAAATTTTCTTTAAAATTTTTAACACTTGTGGAGTTGTAGACTAAAATTCAACATTTTGTAGGGAACCTGTCACTCAGATCATGTCGCCCAAACCATGGATCAGAACATGACTGCAGGCAGATATGTTTTTCTTGGAAACGCCGCAGCGTTTGACAAAATACGGTTTGAAGAGACCTGACTAGTTTTCTGATTTTCCCATGCACCAATCTAGTTGAATGACGGGTGATGAGCGAATGTTCTGGGTTTCGTGTGGTAACCGAGTGTCTTCGGCGGCTTGAATAATATGTTCGGGTCCATGCGGCTGTATGTCTCGCTGCTGTTCTGCGGCTGTATGTCTCGCTGCTGTTCGACACTGTGTCTGTTGACGTTTGGGCATCATGAATTGAGTGACCGGTCCCTTTTTAAGGTTTATTGAAAAGATCATGCAACTAATTACTCTAAAAAGGTACATAAAAATCATTTATTGAATTTGCGCCAATTCATCAAAAATTACAGACATTTTTGGTGAATTTGGTTTAAAATTTAAGATTGTGACAAAAAGAAAAAAAAACTTGGAAAGCATCAGGTAATGAATGGATTAGGATGAGCGAGAGAACGGATCTTGATTTTGTTGCGAGATTTTAGTAAAATTAAGGTCCACTAACTTTCTGCGGAGTTCGGGGTATGAATGTGTGCAACATTTTTTTTTCTTTCTTTTTTTCCCCCCACGTTTTTACTGCTAGGTCCGGGTTATGTTTGAAGCAGGTTTAAGCTTTTCCAACGTCGTGATTTTAATTTGCCTTTATTCTTCATTAATACACTTTGTACAGCTTATTTGGAAAGCCGCCGTGCTAAGTGCTATGCCTCGCGTCTGTCACTTATCCTGCTAATTCTTTGCTGTCATAACGGCCTCCTCTGAGCCGAACGAGCCGACTCCTCACCATTATCTTATCTATCCGATATCTAGGTCACTACACCTGTTCCCTCTCAAGACAGCAGCTTTCGGAGAGCCAGCTAAAACATCTCAGCATGGGGGACACGTCTCTTACCGTAACGGCAGCCATTCTTGGGAATCACGTCTACAGAGAGCAGATCAGTGCGCTGGCGTCTGTTTATCCCGGCTTTTATGCCAATCAGAAGGAAATTGTTCTAAGCAATCATTATACAACGGCCGACATTAAGATATTTGGAGCCGCCGAAGTTCTGAACAATCTGGAGGTGAGCGCTCCAATGCTAATCATCCTTCACACGTCGTAACGAAGCGGGAACCTGCCCAAATGTTCTGGTTTCTCGATGCCCGATCATATCACCATCTTCAAAACCCGAAAGTCTTATCTCAACCCCCTTCCAGAGTCTTTAAGATTTCAGTAAGATCTTGTAAAGCAAGCTGTTGAGTTATTGCACGGGAAAATCAGATGTGCACAGTTTGTTTCTTCTTTTTTCTCGTGCTTCTCTCTGCGGGCAAACAATACTGACAAGTTTTAGATCAATTTAATATTGCGCAGGCTGGTTTATTTTAAGGCAATAAAAAAAACTTTTTTTTTTTTCTTCTTTTTTTTTTATTCCTTTTCCTGCCATGATATGTATGCTGGTTACTAAGCATGGCAGTAAAGGGATCGACTCTTAGATTGAAGCTGGCTCAGTTCTTGCTTGATCGTGGCGGTTTCTCTTCTTCTAAAATCCCAGGAGATGACAGACGACTGCTAGGGGTTCCTGAGGCCGGACCCATGTCCATCAAATAAACGCAGGGTCGGCTTTAATCTAAACAGGGCATGCTTCGATGAGACAAGCTGCGGCCGTTCCAGCATTTCTTTTGCAGCCACTCCTGCAGGGGAATTGTAGTATTATATTGAGGCCATTAAAATGAGTGGCCGGTTTGTAATCCATGGAATAGACCTAGTAGTGAGGGCCCATTCATGGGGGGTGGGAGATGCTTATTTAGCATTTTAAATGGTCACTGTAATTTCCCCGAACTTTGCATAAATTAATAAGATACAGTATAATACAAAATGTTTTATCAGATAAATATTTTTATTTTAACACTTATAAGTCACTGCTTCCACCAGCCTCCTGAACCCACCCCGCCATTCACTCTGGGGGGAAAAAAACAGGCACAGTGAGGTATCCGGCTTAGACCTCCTATTAGATATTATGGATAAGGGAGGGGTGAGAACTATTTAGCATTGGGAAGCTGCAGCTTCAATCAACTCTGACCTAGCTCCTGTGCTGGATTCACAGCCACACAGCTGCAGCTTCAATCAGCTTTTATCAAACACCAGTTCTGGATTCACAGCCACACAGCTCAGTGGTGCTGCATAATTTGCTACATAGGGAAATAAAAGCAGGAATCCCCCTCTGTGTGCTCTTTTTAGAAGACAAGATAGCAGCTAGATTTCACCCACTCGTTCATGGGGAACTGCGAGGCAGAGGCTCGTTCTGACTGAGAAAACATCGGACGGCACATTGACCAATGTAATTTAATACATCTGATCAAATTACAGTTGTATCACACGGACTGAGTGGCCATGCTGGGAAAAAAAATGGCAGCATGCATTAGTCTCTTCTGTTTACCGGATGTGATTCGCCTATACAAGTCAAAGGTTGCACAGAAAAGAAAATCAGATACCATACGGATCATCTGTGTAGCATTTGATTTTTACTGATACATTGCTATTGTTAACCTAGGATGCTATTTGATCATGTATATTTTAAAATGTTGATGTATAAAAACGGATGGGCACGGATGAAAATCGTATGAAATTTCTGGATGGAAATTGAGCGATTTTTGATACTCTTGTTTGCACCCGGCCATAGACACAGCACCTCCAGAGGGGAAAATTCGTGAAAAATGCAGGATGCAAGTAATACAGAGTCACATGTTTATCTTTATACTTTCTTAATAGCCTTCCTGGGCAGCATACATTTTATCATATATTTAAAAAAAAAAAAAAATGACTGCATATAATGAAGACTTGATCTTCATTACTTGGGCTATAATGTAGTACGTTCTACTGAATAAAATCTGTCTAAACTTGTGTGATCTCTTCCGACAGGTGAAGGTTGGATCCCCGGTGGTGACGGTGTATCGGAAAGAGAAGTCCTCTGGAGTTCCCAGCTTTGTTACATATGAAGTTGGCATTACTGATGTGCAGGCTTTAAACCGAGGATCATTGTCCACATCGCTTTCTGTTTCCAGCTACATGTCAGACCAAACCATAGATGTTCCCATCAGACTTATGGCAGCTACAGGCCCACTTAATGGTATGTATGTGTGTAGCTTTTACCATTGTGGTGATCGAGGAATGTAGTGGTGTCTTCAGCTTTTCATGGCCGGTCCCACAGCTTCTGTGCCCACCGCCTTTTCTAAAATGAGACGTCATGAGGGAGGCGGTGATAGGACTGAGAGTGATATCGGTGCCGCATCACAGCTGTCACAGCTCTGAAACAAATAGTCATCAAGGGTCAGCGCTGCGATCACTTACCCTGCTTCTATCGCCATCCCTGATGACGTCTCAATTCAGTGACCAAGGCGGCAGAGACAGATGCTATATGGCAGTGGAGACTGAAGATGTGGGCGGTGGGGACAGAAGTGGTGGTGGTAAAAGAAGCTACAGTCACTTCTCCCTCCCTCCATCTCTACAAGTGATTCAGAACTTCATCTTGGGTGATGGAAGCTGCGGGGAAGTGACTGCAGGACCATCCCCCTGGGACATCTTGTTTGAGACTCTTCCAATGAAACGTCACATCACAGGAAATAAAGTTAAAAAAAAAGGTTATAGGGAATAGCAAGATGGAGAATTTATAATAAAGCAAATTAGTGGATATGGGTTAAAAATAGATTTTTATAAAGGGCAATCTATGTATCGGCCAACCTCTGGCAGACTCCTAATGCCTTTATAAATACGCCATATGATTCCAGTGATGAACAGAAGCCTAAATAATGACTTTTCTCTTCCGCGGTGTTCCTCTATTGCAGTGCCTTATACCAGGGAGCAAAGCTTTTACAAGACCTTTATGGACTCTTATCCTGTGTTCTTCTTCACCTTGTTTGCTCTCATAGCCGGGGCAGCCATTGCTATTCTCCGTAAGCACAGACACAGTAATACAAGTGTAGTTAAGTCTCTTAACGTCACAATTCGGTAATATTTGGTTTTTCCTTTTTCAGTTCTTTCACCAAAGGAGACTGTTAATCACCCGGCGTTTATACCACGTTCTCCTCCTCCATCCGCCCCACCGAATAGTAAGTGTTAATACCAGCACCGTGCACTTCAGTAAACTTTACTATTGCAACAACTGTATCTCCACTATTAGGTGTTTTTTAGACTATTTTGGGGTGAAGATGGGGTTGGCGTTTTCATATCCTTCCTAATACTAGCAACGTTTTCGCAATAAATGGTTGAAACTTTCTAAAAGCTTTTGCCTTTGTTGTCTTTTTAGGCTTTTCTTCGACACCACCAGGGAGTTTTACCAATCACCACAGCCCAAACTGGCCTCAGAGCAACTCCAAGTCTCAGCCACTGTGGAGTCCAGGCTACGCTTCCAACTAAAAAAAAAAAACGGATTTACCAAAGAGAAGACTTGTTTTGATTTGGGTGCCTTTTGTAGTGCATGTGTCGCGCAGCACGATGCTGACATTTTATGCATTTTCTTTTCTTGTGTTTGATGACTGGAGTTTCACACACTTTTCTTAATACAGGTGGATTCCTCTGTGCTGCATGGGCCGAGATCCATGCGTCTTAGGGCATAGTAAACCTTCTCATTTATCGCTATCGGCAGCCATCTTTAATGCCGTCCATTTAATTTAATTGTTCGGTACTTTTTTCGAAGATCTGATTGAATTGTTTGTTTTTATGTGAATCTTACTGCAATTTTAGTTGTTGATTGAAGGACTGTTTTATCCCCCTTTTTTTTTTTTATCTTCTGTTATTAGAATTTCTGCTTTTTCAAACCACTCGCTTTTCCCTTCAGGTAGAAGTTAGAAAGCGTAATGCGTGGCAGCTCTTTCTGTGTAACTCAGGAATATTTTGCACTGATCAGTAATTGTAGCCTTGCAATGTGAGCCTGACCAATTGGAAATTCATAGCTGTGAATGAATCCCGTGCATGTTAGTCTCTATCCAAGGAAACGACAAACTAACTGCACTATACTGTACTGCCAGTCCTGGCATTGTCTTTCGGTAGTTAACGTGCATGAGGTGTCACAATAAGATACAGAGTACTCTGTGAGCTTGAGGCATTAATGATAATGAAAAACCACTATCCCCAGGACCATTCTTCTCTTCTGCATGCAAATAGACTGGCTGCTGCCTCCTAGTACACCAATTTTTTTTTTTTTTTATAAATTATAAGAATATTATTTTTATCCTGCCATTTGCTTTGCTTGGGTTAGCAGATCATCGTTATACAACTGGACAAATTGTGAGCATCAAATCAATGTTTCCTGGATAAAAACGAGCAATAATCCGCCATTACCTCTGCACAACGGTCTAAATTGCAAGAATGTAAGGAAGGGATCCATTATAATTCTTGTGGCATTTACACCTATTTTATAAAGCTAGTGCTAAGCGAGTCGGGTTGGGTACATAAAATTCACACCGAAACTGTGAACTCCCCCAATGGAAAACTCTCATAAAAGAGCCATTAAGTCTAGGTTCACACTTCCTGGTTGTCACCTGGTGAAAACATGATGGCGATCACCTTACGAATCAGTGTTTTTTTTGTTCATTGGGTAATTTTTTTTTATGGTGCAGAAAATCCTAATGGGTTGCGCATTACCCAGTGTATATGAGCGATGAGCTGCTGACAACCTGACACTGTATGTGGTCAGATCTGTTGTAATTCACGATCATCGTTCTGCCCCATCATTGGTCACCGGTTTGTGTGATCAGGTCATTTAAGGGGTGCCAAACGTCTTGTGTATGGTCGAATGGCGCTAGTTTAAGGGGCATTGACAGGCCAGAGTTGTGGTGACTAAATGCTCCTTTATAGAGTATAATGTGGCACTACTGTGAAGATACTCAAGTAGGTTACCCAAACCAATGAATACAAAAATAAAACTTGGCACTCAACTTATGAATTTTTGTTGAAAATGTATTTGCAGTCCATAAAACGTTTCGGTCCAACATGGACCTTCATCAGTCTGACCGATTGCTTGTGAAAGCAGGAATTTGATAAGGGTGTAGTAAAATGGCCGTGCATCTGTGCCACCAAGAAAAGGAGCCTGAAGTGGTGCAGAATTCTACCAATTAGAAGAGGGTCAGAAGATCTAGAGTAATCGGCTGTTGGGGCAGCGATCCAATGAATGGCAGTGGTGGTCACTGTGTCTGTTCAGTGTAGTAGACGCGGCATCTACAATGCAGAGCAGACCCACTGACCACCTCTGCTATTCACTGTATCGCTGCCCCAACAGCCGATTACTCTAGATCTTCTGACCCTCTTCTAATTGGTAGAATTCTGCACCACTTCAGGCTCCTTTTCTTGGTGGCACAGATGCACGGCCATTTTACTACACCCTTATCAAATTCCTGCTTTCACAAGCAATCGGTCAGACTGATGAAGGTCCATGTTGGACCGAAACGTTTTATGGACTGCAAATACATTTTCAACAAAAATTCATAAGTTGAGTGCCAAGTTTTAAATGCTCCTTTAGACTTATAGTGATTCCGCTGTGTACACGTTCTAGTACATATCGCCTACATTCCATTATATACCTATATACCTCACCCTTGCTTCTAGATTGGTGACATTTGGAAAAGGATGTAATCCAATCTCCTGAATAATAGCTTTTTTTTAATTACTGTGCAACTAACAGTTCTTGGTGGGCAAATCGTGCCACGTTGTTCAATCTAACCATCCCTGGTAAAGTGTCAATATCCCACCGTCCGGTTTAGTACCGGGAGCATTTGATTATTTCGTGTTTCAGGTGATAATTGTTCGGTCGATGAAGAATCTTGCAAGAGATTCACAGTTTTCCCTTAATGCAGACTTCCTGTACTACTATTGATTGAATGGGCACAGGGATACCGTGTGTTAAAACATCTTAAATAATTCAGTCTGCCTGTTTTCAAGATGCTAAAATTTTAATGGCCGATCGCTGTTGTACCGGCATCACGTGAGACGGATCACTGTGATGTGTAACGGGAGCGATACAATGTGAAAAATGTCAGTTTTGTTTTCTTTGCCGCAGTCAAGTGCTGAAAACTGATGAAGCTCAAACTCAGGGGCCAGCAAAGTGTAGTAAAGTGTTCTCTACTCAAATACCTCAAGCTTTCTTTTCTTATTTTTTTCTCCCTAAAGATAAACCACGCTGAATGTACTTATCTGTTTTTGTCTTTTTTTTTTTTCCTATACTGTAATAGCTCAGAATCCTCATTTGTTTTGCTCGCTATCGTTGTGAATGCCGTTTGTGCCTTATTTTTTTTTACCATGTCAGCTGCATTGCAATTTTCCTTTTGTATAATAAACTGTTTCTTAATACTTGTTGTTCGCTGAATTATTACATTTTATATATGTCTGTAACACAATTCTTATGATAATACTATGCTTTAAAGCTGCGGTACTGTACATTAGTGTGATTTATTTCTGTTGTGTGCCATAAATACGGAACCCAAGGCCAACTTATAAAATAAAGAAAAAGCATAGACTCGCCTCTCACACCGTTCCAGCAATGTCAGCATTGGGTCTGCCAGGATTCATGCGGCACGTGAGCACTGCAGCCAGTCCGCAGCCCCTTATGGGCTACACTCCTAGCACTTGTACCCTTGATAGTCTTTAGGACTATACACTTGTCCAATTTTTTTCCTTCGGCTGTGTGGTCCAAAAATAACAGCATGCACAATTTTCCTACGAGAATCGCGTGCTACTAGACTGTTCATGTCTATGGATCCTTGGAAAAAACACTCTGATGACCACATATAACCCATTCTATTAGTCAAATTATAGAAAAAGGTCTGAGAGGTTTTTTTTTTTTTTATATCTTACATAGATTATTAATCAAAATTGTTAAAATTGAATCAAATCAGAGTAACACAAAAAGCAGGATTGTTGAGGGATAGTATAAAAATTATATCTGCTCCAAAAAAATGGAATGCCATATGCATTGCTAGTATAGAACTTGTGTATTACACACTATAGAGATTAAATATATAAATCGATATCATGACTGCATCTAATTATCAAGTGGTCCCATCAGGGGTCCTAATATAATATAAAGGATACAACAGGATTGCTCAAACATAGTGCAACAACAATACTACATATATAGGTTTGTCCAGAAGGAATAGACAAGAAAGGAAGCATAAATGTGCGCAGTAAAGCAGAGATAAAGTGCAATAGTGCGTATTAAACGAGTAGACTATAGGTGCATATGTATAAATGTAACTTAGTGCTGTAGACCCCCACCTGCCGCCTCAACGCGCGTTTCGCCGGTCTTTGTCAGGAGGCATGACATCAGAATGCAGTCCATTTTTTACACTGACATAATGGAGAAGGTGGAGAAAACTTTTTTTTTTTTCTCCACCTCCGACAAAATCGGATCCCACTCTGATTTTTCGAGATAGAGAAAAAAACTGTTGTGTAACCCTTTCCTAAGGATGTTGAGACCAAACCGTATCCTGTCCATGATCTCTCCGTGAAAAACAGACATCTGAATGAGGCTTTTCTCTGATCAGAACATGCAAGTAAGTTTACAAGCTAAAACAAAGGGTTGGTCCAAAATGCGGAAGGAGGCGCATCCTGTTGCTTTTCCATCAAATGTATCTTGTGGAGAACCGTAAAGAAATACTGCAACTTTTCAATATACAGCACTGTGCAAAAGTTTTAGGCAAGTTTGGAACAAAATATTGCAAAGTAAGAATGCTTTCTGAAATAGAAGTGTTTAGTTTATTTTTTTAATCTTAAATTGCCAAGATTTAAAGTGAATGGACAAAATGGAATTCTAAATCAATTCAATATTTGGTGTGACCACGCTTTACTTTCAAAATAACATCAGCTCTTCTAGGTACACTTGTAGAACGTCAGAGATTTTTGTTTGATTACAGTCCGGTGTATGAATAATCAATTATACAAAATGGGTAATCTTCTTTATCATATGTAGGTTGAAATGCAGTCATCAACTTTAAACAGAAACATTGTGTAAGAGGCTTAAAATTGGGTAAGGAACAACTAAACTCTTACAAAAGTGAGGTTGTGGAAGACCGTTTCATGTCACAAGTTATACACTATGGAAAGTGTGATCACAGCAACAAGACACAAGGTAGTTATACTTCATCAGCAAGGTATCTCCAAAACAATGATTTCAAAGGAGACTAGTTTTAAGGTGTGCTGTTTAAACTCATTTGAAGAAGAACCAAGAAATTGTCAACGTTGAGGACTGTACTGGTCTGTGAAGGTAACTTTGTGTTGCAGATGAAAGACACATCATGCTTCTCTTCCAAATCAGAAGATGTTCATCAGTGCCATCAGCTCCGATCTGGCAGCGATCAGTTGGACCAGCTACATCAATCTAGTGTCCTGAGAAGTCTGGCCAGAATTGGACTTTATGGAAGAATTGCAGCAAAAACGATACCTTCAATATGAAAACAAGGAAAAGGCAAGCAACTCAACGATACACAAAAACATAGGATCTGGGGTGGACTGATGCATTTTTCCGTATATTTGTCAGTAGCAGAAGGCAGTTTTTTACTGAAGGGCTGGCAAACAGTATAATAATGTGCAGACAGCAGTGAAGCATGGTGGAGGGTCCCTGCAAGTTTGGGACTTCTTTTGAAGTTGGAGGTTTGGTCAGGGTCAATTTTGTCTTCAAAGCTAAGAAATACAAATGCGTATCAATCATTCAATAATATCAGGGAGGCGTTTGGCTACAAATTACTTATCCAGAAGGAAAACGACCTCAGACGTACAGCCAATGTCACTAAGAACTATGCTCATCGTCTGGAATAACAAAGGCCCTGATTCATCAAGACTGGCAATTTTTCTCGCCAGACTTAATGATGCTTATGCCGCTTAATGAATCAGAAGTGTCTGACAAGTGGCGAGCGCCATTCCAGAAGTAAGATTTATGGGTAAGGAATGCAACAATTCAGCATGAATTAGACCAGCTGTGGCGTCATGCCCCCATCCAACTCCAATTCCGCCCATTTTGAAGGAGCTGGGAGAAACCGACATAAAAGCGCCAAGTCACACACTTCGAGCTCCAGAAGCATTTTGCAACTTGAAAGCAATTTATGAATATATATAATACTGGTAAAACTGCTTTGATGAATTGGGGTCAAAGTCCTGGAAGTGATGATACGACCCCACAGAGCCCTGATCTCAACATCGTCTATGTGAAGAGACCGTAGGATTTACATAAATGTCATCCACAGAAGATCTGTGGTTAGTTCTCCCAAGATTTTTAGAAGAATCTCCCTGTTAAGTTCCCTCAAAATCTGTGCAGGTGTACCAAGAAGAGCAGATTGTTCATTCTCTTTGCATTTTATTGGTAAATATAAACTTCTACTTTTTTCAAGCAATTCTTACTTTACCGCTGTTTTTCATCACCTGCCTAAAACTTTTTCCCAGTACTATAAGTGGATTACAATATTTGCTAAATTCAAAAATGTGTATAATTTGTAGATCCCAGGGGACGTTTCCACCAGGTTAGGTAGGACTGTTTGCGCCCAGCAGATGTCAGTGCAATAAAACAACTACGTGTAAAAGGGTTAGTGCTTATCTTCAAAATGAGATATGATCTATATTAGAAGGGGTTGAAAATTTATATAAACCCCTCTAAAAGTAATATCTTAATTGTTTATGCCAAAACCTAAGGTGCTGAGAGCCTGGTGTATTACTGTGGGTAAAATATTTAGCAGATAACTCATGCTGTAGATTTGCAAAACTGCAATATGCTAGAATAATATGCAAATTATATCCGCTGTTTGTGTTTTCTGCTCAAAATTTCGGAGGAATTTATCAGCTGGAGGAAAAATTAGCAAAGTATGGCACAACAGACATTTGCAAATTACTATTTTCAATTCTTTCGAGATTTTTTACTTCTCAAAATGGACAAGAATAGTGGGAGGGATTCTGCCCAATGTTCTGTTCCACCAGGGGGAAATCTGTGTTTTAAATTGACCAGAAATGTAAGGACACGTTCAGTGTTCGGTCAGTTTTTACATCCATATTTGTAAGCCAAAACCAGGAGTGGGTGAAAAATTCAGAAGTGGTGACATGTTTCTATTATACTTTGCCTCCGATTGTTCCACTCCTGTTTTTTTAGACTTATAAATCATGAGATCAGATACTGACCACATGGCCTCAAAGTGATATGCTTCATTCCCACATGTTCTATGGTTATCTCCACTTAAGTCCCATCTCATTGACTGACATTGCCAGATTCACATGTGCCCCTGCTGTTGGCGCATGCACAGAACAGCCTCCCCCTGTGGTATTGGTCTGCTCCCTATTATGCGCGTATGTGGGATTTCAGCAGTGACAGCCCTATCAATCAATGAAGTTGGGGATGAAGATAACCTGAGAACATGTAGGAGGGAAGCTTCTCCGCCCTCTGTGCACAGAGCACCTTATTAGAATAACTCATGATTTCTGCATAACGACCCACCCGCGGCTGTTAGAGGCACATGTCAGCTGTTCAAAACTGCTGACATGTGCCACATTAAAGTGGGAGACACGACATACATCGTACATATACGGCGCATGTCGTGAAGGGGTTAAGAAAAGGTCTCGTGTAGCAATTATCCCGAAGGTTATTGATTAATGCATGCTCATTGCAGATTGCATTATGGCTGACCAATGTCATTCTTAGAATTAATAATCATTACTTTTGTGCTCATGACATGGCTGCTGGGTGTATTTGAGATATACGTGGGGGCAGTGAGGGATTAGTGAATTAATGACCAATTGTCATTATTAAATGTATGGAATATAGATAAATATGTTGGGTGCAGCGATGAGGCCGAGATGATACATAGGTTTTATTGGCAGCTGAGTGCTATATGCCTTTTGAGATCCTAGATACAAGTGAGCATTAGACAGGCCTGTAAGTTATGGCTGACACTGAGCACGGCTCTCACTACCAGCTAAATTCTTACTGACTGAATGATGTCACTGGTTCAAAGCATGCTGTTTGCCTTCATGTAGATCTAAGAGGAGAATTTGTGAAATATTGCTATAGATAATAAAAAATGTATATTATTTGCCATCTACATGGTATTAAAAAAAAAAAAAAAGAACCCATGATGAGTTGTGACATTTTCTTAAGGCTTGTTCAGACGTCCGTTTTGCTCATATGGGTGCGATCTTGGTTTTTCATGGATGGCACTCGTAATAGTGAATGGGGTCATTCACAAGTATAAAACTTTTCAGACGGAGACCCAGAGGTCCGCGCAATATTGCGAAGACATGTCCAATTGTTATCTGAATGTCAGAGGAAGGTGGCAATGCAAGTCTATGGGTTTTGGTTCATGAACAAAATGGGACCTCTCTCGGAAGTCATCTGATTGCCGTCTAATTTTTGCAGACTGTCACATAGGAGAAGAAGAAAAACTCTGTCCATTTTACTCGTGAAAAAAACTGATGTGTGAATGAGAACTTGCACAGTATGGTGCCACCTGGTGTCGAACGTGTACAACAAAGTCCGGGTCCATCTGATGAGCTCACTGATGGTGGTCACACATGCTCAGTCACATAGGTATATGTGTAGCAATGATATGTGCCAAGTATATGCATTAAATGTCCAGACCAAGCACGTAATTTCCTGCTCTGGTCCAGCATCCTGGCCGCTGGACCGGGGCAGTGTTCTCTTCCTTGGGGCCTCTTGTGCCTGGTGACATAATGTTATGGCTACTAAGCTCAAGAAGTGCCCATCATGCTGGCCAAGGACACTGAGCACACAAGTGAAGACTGTCCTGGTCTGGCTTCCATGGCTGCAGAAATCTTATTGCTCAACCTTATTAAGTCATAATGCAAATGTCAAGTTCCCTTGCAGATTACAGCTAGAAATGAGCGAATTGATTCACAGGACCTTGGTCTAGCAGCCAGATCAGTAGTCTTTGGCTGCGGTACAGGAGAACATGTGATCCGTCTTCCTGCCTGCTGGAATCCACGTTCCTTTTTTTGTGAGGCAAGATGGTGCACTGGGACTATTAATCAGAAAAGGCACAGGGGATGTTAGGAGGCAGTTCACAGGGCTCCCTTCACCTAGACGCAAACTCCTATCCCTCGGATGCGGACCCTGGACCAGGAACCCGTGAATTGTTTCTCTAGTGGTCACAGGAGAGGGAGTTCCTATGATCAGCTTTATGACTGCAACACTCCTTTACGGGAATCTGTTATTAGATTGATGCTGCCAGAACCACGGACAGCACGAATCAGAGACCGGCTGCACAATATCAGCCCGGTATGTTTTGCTCTGAAATGCTCCAGCAAGTTTAAAAAGTTGGCCTAAAAGGAAAGATGGGGCTAGTCCAATATCATCTCTGGCCATTGTTTCCCCGCACCACTCCAGTTGATAAAAAAGTTTCATAGGAAAAGGCCTGTCATTCAACTGGAGCGGTGTAGGAAGACGTCAACCGGAGGCTGGCTAGCCTCATCTCTTTCCAAGATTGCCTTGCGCAGGCGTGTACTACGGAGGACATAGAATGAACTTCAATCCAATATTGCGGCCAGCATGCAGCCAGCGGGTAAGGAAAGGGTGAATCAAACACCCGAAAACTCCACCCATATGACCAAAAACTGATCCCGCCAAATTCAGGTGACAGGTTCCTTTTAATGATAGACCTTTCCCTGTGAAACCTGTCGATCAACTGGAGTGGTGCAGTAAGGCGTTATCCAGGGATGTTATTGGCCTTTTTCTGGAACAATTTCAACAATTTCGGCCAGGAGGCTACGGTGATTGCCATACTACAAGAAGTAAAGCAGGTGAGCTGTACCCGGTCCCCAGTACCGTCGTGAATATATGAGTCCATTAGATATTCCAGAATACTAGGAGCGCCCGTGATTTAGCAGTCAGCTTTCTGAAAACATCTGATGGATGCTATCTTATATCGTAGAAGCTTCCCTTTAAATCCCCAATGATTCCTTGCTCATCATCATGCCGCCCCAATTACATGGCGGGAGGTCACGTGTAGATGAGTAAATCACTGGGAAGCCATGTGATATGTACATAGTAAGCAGAAAAACAGACGCCCAGGAGTCATTAAAATGCTCTCCTCTTAACATCAAAGTGCGGTTACTCCTGCGTCCGCCGGTAATCTGGAGGTCTCATATGACGGAGCGTTACAGAAACTTCCCAGAGGATTCGGAACAGCATTTTCAGATATGCGCTTGTTTTCTGCTTTTACTATTGATGCCAATTTACATTGCAACCTTCCTTTTTCCTACTCATTTTCTTAATCCCTCTTTTATTTGTCAAGTTCCGCAGCGATGTGATACTAATTAGTCGAACAAGAAGAAACTCGTTAAAGGCGTGATCGCATTAATGTTTGATTGCTCCATCTTTAAAGTTTTCTTTTTTGTACTTCGCTTCTTGATTTTGATGAGATTTATTCACATTTTTGGTAAAAAAAAAATAAAAAAACAGACGTAAGGCTGCAATCACACTTTTTTTTTTTCATTTTTGATGTAATTTTTTATTTTAACCAAAGCCAAGACTGGATTCAAAGAGAGTGAAAAATATAAAGGTTCAATGTCCACTGTGTTTGTGGATAATGTTGGGGGTACAGGCTCAGGAGGTAAACCCTGGCAGTGCCCTAGTCTGGATGGATGTAGCACCTGTCCAAATTAGGGACCAACAGGAGGAAATAAGGGTTAACCCTAATCACAGATGGTGATTCTTTACAGTAAGAGCAGTGAGATTATGGAACTCGCTGCCACATCATGGTGTAATGGGTGATTCGCTAAAAAAAAGATAAAGGAGGCCTGGATAGCTTTCTTGAAAAATATAATATTCCGGGTTATGGGCGCTAGATTTTGTAATGAGTAGTTGATGCAGGGGACTAGACTGTGCCGCTTGTGGCATTAGGATGAAAATTTTCATCTAATATGGAGCTATTACCATTTGTCCAATTTTTTTTTGCACTTTGGTTGCTCAATGCAAATTACATGTATCTCACGCCATTAAAAAAAAAATGATTGGATGAAGTTATGACGTTTACTTACTGGCGCCACCTGGTGTTCAAAGTGTATAGCAAAGTGCACGTCCAACAAATGAGCTGAGTGACATCTTCAGTCACTCTCCCCACAGCCGCCTCTTCATAGTGATCCTCTTCTCTGTTCATTACAGAGGAGCCAAAAACTTAATTTTCTGTCCTGCTTGTCAGGAAAAGAGCAGAGCGTCTGCATTAGTGTGGCGGTGTAATAGAAAAGGCTTCTTCTGCAGAGCAAATAGGAGGCGACTGTATTGTCATCTATAGGGTTAATCTGCATGTTAATAGCATTATAAAGGCGCCTGGCTGCTGTTCTGGAAGTGCAGCATCGGGGAGAAAATTAACTTTATTCTTCCGGCTGCCTCCGGCTTTCAGTCATGCAGGCGTACCGGCACGGCTACAGTCACCACTCAGTACACAATGAAAGAAGGCTGTAATCATGCCTGAAAAAAAACACCATAAGAGGAAAAACTAACTATTCTTAACAAAAAAAAACCAGTACACAGGCAGAGATGCTTACCTGTCCAGGGCCTCCAAACAATTGCACTAACCAAGGTGTTTTTTTGTAATCACGCCTGGCACGGACAGCCTACTCTGCATGGAACAACGCTAACCCGGATGTCAGTCAGTGCCAGGTGTGCAGTTACAGCCGCTGCTCAGTGACTGAAGCCGTGTCGGCACCGCCCCTATGACTGAAAGCCAGAAGCTGCCGGGAGAAATAAAGTTCATTTTCTGTTCAGTGCAGCACTTTCTGTACAGTGGCCAGGCAGCTTTCTAACGACATTAATCTTCAGAAATAGCATTAATCAGCAGGTTGATATCATCATTATTGTGTGCTCTTTGGCTTTATTTTACTGTTAGGCTTCCATGGGGAGACCAAAAAAACGCAGTTGTGTTAAGTTCTGTTTAAATACAAAATGTCAGTATTTCTTTACTAAAAAATGAATTAAAAAAAAGTTGGGTCATTTCTGCACCAAACTTTCATAAATAAAGGGGAAAATCCACAACAAAAAAACACAATAACGAGGGCAAATTGTTATTGCAAAATTTGGTATGGACACCTGCAGGAAAAATGCACAGAAAAAAAACAAAGTGTTTGGTCTATGTGGGAACATGGCCTTTGGGAAACACAGACAAAAACCAGGAGTGGATGGTAAAGTGGTAAAGGGATGTTCCACCACCTATTTATCAACAATGGAGCCGTGTGTGAAGGGGAATATGGGACGCAAAACCTTTGTACTATTTATCGGTGGGAGTCCAGGCTGGACTGGCCAAAAGGAGAACAGGAGAATCCTCCGGTGGGCCGCTGTGCAGTAGTGGGCCACCACCCCATTATATGAGCAGTACTTAACGCTATATACTTGAATTACTATGTACAGACAAAGGCGGCATCTTATTAATTTAACAATCTGCCCTGTTCATTGTTCTATAAATTTGTGATTGAGGATAATGTCACATTTGCTTGTAGCTGAAAAATTGGGCCCTGGGGTTGATGCTACAGGTGGGTCCTGTGCACCCCAGTCCGACACTGGGTGAGACCCTCAATAATCAGATACATATCCCATAATTGTAGGGAAACCCCTTTAAGCTTTTAGCTTCTATTTATTTTTACCTGTCTATTCTGGTTAAGCGATACAGTGTGCAGCTCCGGCAGACGGCAGATAATAGGTCCCTCTGGTGATGGAGCAGACAGTTCCTAGTTAGGGTAATACAGGGTGAAGGATCAACTCGTCATGTACAGAAAAACCCGTGACTCTTCTCACATACAAGTCCATCTCATATTGACCTGAGCAGTGTGAAAAGCTGTGTGGTCACGAGGAGGCTCATGTAGGGTCTTTACCCATATGACTTCACCAAATGCAACCCCAAACCTTGGCGCAGGCGTGATGCACCAAAACCCCACTTCATGATCAAGATATCAATCAAACACTTCATATACTTAGGAACCTGTCACCCCATTTTTGGCCTATAAGCTGCGGCCACCGCCATCAGGGGCTTATCTACAGAATTCTGTAATGCTGTAGATAAGCCCCCGATGTAACCTGAAAGATAAGAAAAACAAGTTAGATAATGCTCACCCAGGGGCGGTCCTGGTGTGGTCCGGTCCAATGGGTGTCGCAGTCCGGGTCCGGCGCCTCCCATCTTCATACGATGACGTCCTCTTCCTTGCTTCATGTCGCGGCTCCGGCGCAGGCGTACTTATCTACCCCATTTTTTTATATATATAAATAAAAAATATATATTTTTTTTTATTTTATATAAATGAAAAAATATATATATATTTTTATTTATTTATATATTTTACTCACTTATATAACGCCATTAATTCCACAGGGCTGTACGGACTTTATCATCGCTGTCCCCATTGGGGCTCTCAGTCTTCATTCCCTATCAGTATGCATACTGTGGCTATGTGAATGCATGATTGTTCTGTATCACAGAAAAAAACCAAAAAAATGCATATTTAAACTAAAACGTGCATAGTTTGGACCTTTTTACACTATATAAGGCTCTGCTCGCATCTGCTTTTAAGCCTTTGATGCAAATAGAGTAATATATTCTGGTGAAAAAAAGATAGAAACCAAGACAAAACCCAGAGGACCTCATTAAAAAATCAATAGTGCCCATTGAGTACCTTTGGTGCCCATAACGTGACAGATACAGGACTCCTCCATTTTCGGTTATCTATTTCACCAACAAAACAGGAGGAGAGTTCTGCCTAAAACTGAGCAAACACACCAGGGTGCGTTCACACTGGATGCATCTGCTGCAAAATCTCTGGTAATTATCTTGGGAATATATTGCTGCAATTAAGCTGCACAAATGCTGCGGATATACCAACATTTTCACCATTTGCATTTCAAAGAGTGGAAATCCATGGTAAAAGACTGCAGCATGAATTAGAAACCTGGAGATATAGTGCTTCTCACAAAATTAGAATATCATCAGAAAGTTAATTTATTTCAGTTCTTCAAAACAAAAAGTGAAACTTATATGTTACATAGAGTCATTACACACAGAGTGATCTATTCCAAGTGTTTATTTCTGCTAATGTTGATGATTACGGCTTACAGCCAATGAAAACCCAAAAGTCATTATCTCAGTAAATTAGAATACTTTATAACAACAGCTTGAAAAATGATTTTAAAATCTGAAATGTTGGCCTACTGAAATGTATGTTCAGTAAGGCTGGTTTCACATTTGCGTTTAAAAACGCAGCGTTTTAAACGCAAACGCATTTGGTGAAAAAACGTGTTTAAACGCTGCGTTTTTAAGGCGCATGCGTTTTTGCATGTTTTAACACAAACGCGGCGTTTTGACGCGTTTACATGCGTTTTTCCTGCGCTTGCGTTTTTGAAACGCATGATGAGAAGTGTGTGACAGCTGCCAATCATCAAAATCAACTAGAAAACCCACTATAAACAGAAATACCTAGGGTTAGGGTTAGGATCCCTAGTAACCTTAGGGATCCTAACCCAAACTCTAACCCTAACCCAAACTCTAACCCTAACACAAACCCTAACCCAAACTCTAACCCTAACACAAACTCTAACCCAAACTCTAACCCTAACACAAACCCTAACCCAAACTCTAACCCTAACCCAAACTCTAACCCTAACACAAACCCTAACCCAAACTCTAACCCTAACCCAAACTCTAACCCTAACACAAACCCTAACCCAAACTCTAACCCTAACCCAAACTCTAACCCTAACACAAACTCTAACCCTAACACAAACCCTAACCCTAGCCCTAGGGATCCTAACTCTAACCCTAACCCAAACTCTAACCCTAGACCAAACTCTAACCCTAACACAAACCGTAACCCAAACTCTAACCCTAACCATAACCCTAGGGATCCTAACCCTAACCCAAACTCTAACCCTAACACAAACCCTAACCCAAACTCTAACCCTAACACAAACCCTAACCCTAGCCCTAACCCTAGGGATCCTAACCCTTAGGGTTAGGATCCCATAGGGTTAGGGATAGGGTTGGGGGGTGGCTTATCAGTGTGTATTCTTGTGTTTTTCTATAAAAACGCATGCAAACGCATGTGCTTAAAAACGCATGCGTTTACATAGACATCAATATGTTTTTTTGCCGCAAAAAACGCATGCTTTTTTTGCGGCAAAAAAACGCAGCTAGAAATTACTACATGTTGCATTTCTGCAACACAACGCATGCAGAGAAAAAACGCATGCGTCGTCAAAATGCGCCAAAACGCGTCAAAATGCATGCAAAAAATGCATGCGTTTTTAATGTTAAGTATAGGGAAAGAAACGCATGCAAATGTGAAACCAGCCTAAAAGCACTCAATACTTGGTCAGGGATCTTTTTGCATCAATTACTGCATCGATGCTGCGTGGCATGGAGGCGATCAGCCTGTGGCACTGCTGAGATGTTATGGAAGCCCAGGTTGCTTTGATAGCAGCCTTCAGCTCATCTGCATTGTTGGGTCTGGTGTCTCATCTTCCCCTTTACAATATCCTATAGATTCTCTATGGGGTTAAGGTCAGGCGAGTTTGCTGCCAATCAAGCACAGTGATACTGTTGTTTGTAAACCAGGTATTGGTACTTTTGGCAGTGTGAACAGGTGCCAAGTCCTGCTGGAGAATTACATTTCCATCTCCAATAAGCTTGTCGGCAGAGGGAAGCATGAAGTGCTCTAAAATTTCCTGGTAGACGGCTGCGCTGACTTTGGTCTTGATAAAGCACAGTGGACCTACACCAGCAGATGACATGGCTCCCCAAACCATCACTGATTATGGAAACTTCACACTAGACCTCAAGCAGCTTAGATTGTAACCTCTTCTCTCTTCCTCCAGACTCTGGGACCTTGATTTCCAAATGAAATGCAAAATTTACTTTAATCTGAAAACAACACCTTGGAACACTGAGCAACAGTCCAGTTCTTTTTCTCGTTGGCCCAGGTAAGACGCTTCTGGCGTTGTCTATTGGTCATGAGTGACACAAGGAATGCGACACTTGTGCCCATGTCCTGGATACATCTGTGTGTGGTGGCTCTTGAAGCAATGACTCCAGCAGCAGTCCACTCCTTGTGTATTGTCCCCACATTTTTGAATGCCCTTTTTTTAACAATCCTTTCTAGGCTGCGGTTATCACGGTTGCTTGTGCACCTTTTTATACCATAGTTTTTCCTTCCACTCAACTTTCCATTAATATGCTCGGATACAGCACTCTGTGAACAGCCAGTTTCTATAGCCCTTTTGTGGCTTACCCTCCTTGTGGAGGGTGTCAGTGACTGCCTTCTGGACATCTGTCAAGTCAGAAGTCTTCCCCATGATTGTGGAGCCTACTGAAACAGACTAAGCGAACTTTTGTATCATTTGGAAGCCTTTGCAGTTGTTTTTTGTTAATTATTCTAATTTACTGAGACAATGACTTTTGGGTTTTCATTGGCTGTAAGCCATAGTCATCAACATTAACAGAAATAAACATGTGAAATAGATCACTGTTTGTAATGACTCTATATAATATATGAGTTTCACTTTTGTATTGAAGAACTGAAATAAATTAACCTTTTGATTATATTCTAATTTTGTGAGAAGCACTTGTAAAATCTGCAGAACTGGTCAATTTATGCTCATCCACAACGCTTGCACTGGAAAACACAGCTGATTTTTCATCTGGAAATTCCACTGTGTATCCGTGACCCGTTTCAACATGCAGCCCCGGGGTCTCGAACATATTATTCAAGCACGCCAAAGTCACTTGGTTAGCACCCGAGCATGCTCAGATAACACCCTATCCCAGCACGTTCGCTCATCACTATTGTCTACTAATTGGAAGATCCCATCTTAGAGAAAGAGAAAACGCAGCAGCCCAATAGTGTACGCCGGGCTCATGTGTTCGTCGCTGCTACGGCACTGGTATGTTATTTTTATTTTAAAAGGGGTGGCCAGGTAGACCAACCCCTTTAAAGGGAACATGTAAGCTGATAAATACTGCCCAAACCATGGGCAGCACATAACAGGCACTGGCTATATGATCACAGCCATTTATGTTTGTCTCTAAAACGCTGCGGTGTAAGGCTACGTTCACATTTGCATTGTGCGCTGCTGCGTCGGCAACGCAATGCACAACGCAAACAAGAACGCATGCAAGACGCATAGTTTTGCGACGCATGCGTCCTTTTTTTGCCGGATTTTGGACTCAAAAAAAATGCATCTTGCTGCGTCCTCTGCGCCCTAACGCTTGCGGCAAAAAAGACGCATGCATCGCAAAATGCATGCAAACGCATGTCCATGCGCCCCCATGTTAAATATAGGGGCGCATGACGCATGCGTCATGCGCCCGACGCAGCCCGGCAGAGCGCTAATGTGAACGTAGCCTATCAGAGAACTACCGGAGATCGAGCGGCGCTATTAACTAGTTGTACAGGCGGGTCCTCGGTGGCTTCTCCCCACCCGCTGACAATGACTATACGCCCATAAAGGCAGACACTTGTCAGTCACTGTCAGCGCCGCAGACGGGAAGAAGGCACCGACCAGTCTGTGTGACTAGTTCCCCCGTGCGGCTCAGTCCCTGGCGACTATGAAAAGTATGACTAGGGCAACCATACACTGCTGTGATCGTACAGTCAGGGGCCCACACAAGCTAGCCACAGTTTAGGCAGCATAGATCAGCTGGCAGGTTCACTTTAACCTCTACGGATTTAGATGGGGATGTCATAAAATGCCCTGTAGATGTAATGCGCCGGCGTCCCAATCCTTTTATTTGGGGAGTGTATGGCGGTGTATTATTTGTGCACAGTGTGGCAGTATTAGTACAAGGGCACGCAGGCTGCCTTTCTCTACCCCAGTGACTGGTTGCTCTCCCTGCCGCCGGCACAGGTGGGCACATCCTGGCATTGCCCCCTGTAGCCGGTGCAGCAGCAGGTAGCACAGGAGGTCGGTGTGTGCCGCCAGCAGTGAGGGGAGCGGACCCGAGCAGCCTCACATCTCTCCCTCCTTCCTCATCTCCCAGCCCCCAGCTAATGAGCCCAGCCCTTAGCTCCATCATCCCGGGGACAGTATCCCAGCGACTCCCAGTCACCAGCAGCGTCTCTCCCATTCATCGCCAGTCACTGGCAGGGGCCACAGCGCTCACCGGGCACCGGCAATGGCGGAGAGACGGTGCCTGCACCCGGGAGCACCGTGCACGGCGCCGGGGATGTGAGGAGTTCCTCCTGCACCGGCATTCAGGCTCAGTGCCATCGCAGCAGTGACTGACATCCTCTACACAGGCATGTGTCCCGGGGGCTGAGGTCGCCCAGCATGGAGCCCCCTGCAGAAAGTCCATGTCGGGCGGCAGAATACCTGAAGGAGCTCAACAAAATCATTGAGACCCAGCAGGAGCTTCTGGAGAAGCAGAAAAAGAGGATTGATGAACTGGAGGAGCAAGTGAGCAGCCTGTACAATGAGAAAGCCTGCCTGCAGGAGGAGCACCACAAGCACCTGGCCAGCTGCAGGCTGCACCAGCCGCCCGCCGCCACCGCCTGCCTCAGCGCCATCCAGGAGAACGACAGGTAATGGGGAGGACGCCAGGGGGCGCTGTCACACACCTGTTGCTGAATGCTGTAGTTCCAATATTTACCACCAGGGGGTGCTGCCCTCAGTGGGCAGATCATGTGCTAATGTGAGGTGTGGAGCTACAGGCTCAGTCGGGGGCAGGCGTTACTAGGTCACTTGTCAGATACCAGTTAGGCTATGTGCACACGTTCAGGATTTCTCGCAGAAAATTCCTGAGAAAAACCTGAAATTTTCTGCAAGAAATCTGCATGCGTTTTTGCCGCGTTTTTTTTTTGCCGCGTTTGTGATGCGTTTTTTTCCGGACATTTCCCAATGGATTTTGTAGTGGGAAATCCGCAAAAAAAAAATGCAAAATTAATGGTTTTTACCGCGATGCGTTATTTTCGCGGGAAAAAAACGCATCATGTGCATAAAACATGCGGAATTCATTCTAAATGATGGGATGCTTATTGTATGCTTTTTTTTTTTGGGAAAAACGCAAAAAATTTTTTGAAAAAACAGCAACGTGTGCACACAGCCTTAGGGGTATGTTCGCCCACGGGGGTTTTTTAATGGAATTTTGAAGCAGATTCCACTGCAAAATCTACATTAAAACAGTTTTGACTATTCTGTAAGGAAAGCTTCCTATGTATCTCAAAGGGAAATCAAGGCTACAGTGAACGCGGTTTATTTCTGTGAGGAAAATTAGAGCCACATGTTAATTCTTGAGGCGTTACTACGTGAAAATGCTCCAGATTTGACCACTGAAACAAAAAAAAAAGCCTCATATACAAAAACTGTGTGTGAACATTCCCTTACAGTCTACAACACAGCCTCTCCTGAGGGGGTTAGAATGGAGTTTACGTCCACCATTGTGTTTGTGGTAAAAATTGGCATGTGGACACTACAGAGCACACGAAGGTGCCGGATAAGCGGTCTGCTAGGGTGGTCTTGGCAGAGGATATATGGTGCAAGTGATAATCTCTCACTGAAAATCTAGTATGGAAAAGCGGGCGGTCTCAGCGTATACCGCCATGCTGTATACGAGAATATGGCGCTTTGTATGTCACGTTCCTGTCAGCGCCGCTACCAGCTGTTTCTGAAAGAGAATTTTTAAGAATTTTCTAATTTTTCTCCTCAGACTTATTGCATATTATATATTGCCACATATTAATGAATAATGACGTCTCCATGCCTCGGGGTCTACACATGTATGTTCTTCATAATCACAGGGGAATATTGGTATTAATTTTGTCACTCTCATTATCCTTTAATGGATCGATATGTTCTTGGTATCAGCTATATACAGAGGTTGGATCTAGTGCATATCACCAGCCTGCCAAGAATGATGACAGAGGGAGCTCGGTCCTGGCAAAGAAATGGCACATGGAAAATACTATATATACTGTATACATATAGACGCACATTATATACACACACACACCACACACATATTTATACATATATATATTTATATACACACGAATAAGTATAAACATACAGTATATACATACACATATATATATTATATAGACACATACACATATATACAGTATATATAGACACACACACATATATACAGTATATACACACACACACATCACACACATATATACATATATATACACACATACATATACAATATATATATATACAAAGACACGCATATACGTATATATATATAAATATACACACACATATATAAACACACACTCATGTATACATATAAACACACATATACATATATATGCACACACACATACACACATATATATATTATATAGGCACATTCACATATATACAGTATATATAGACACACATATGCACACACACACATATACAGGTCCTTCTCAAAAAATTAGCATATAGTGTTAAATTTCATTATTTACCATAATGTAATGATTACAATTAAACTTTCATATATTATAGATTCATTATCCACCAACTGAAATTTGTCAGGTCTTTTATTGTTTTAATACTGATGATTTTGGCATACAACTCCTGATAACCCAAAAAACCTGTCTCAATAAATTAGCATATTTCACCCATCCAATCAAATAAAAGTGTTTTTTAATAACAAACAAAAAAACCAACAAATAATAATGTTCAGTTATGCACTCAATACTTGGTCGGGAATCCTTTGGCAGAAATGACTGCTTCAATGCGGCGTGGCATGGAGGCAATCAGCCTGTGACACTGCTGAGATGTTATGGAGGCCCAGGATGCTTCAATAGCGGCCTTAAGCTCATCCAGAGTGTTGGGTCTTGCGTCTCTCAACTTTCTCTTCACAATATCCCACAGATTCTCTATGGGGTTCAGGTCAGGAGAGTTGGCAGGCCAATTGAGCACAGTAATACCATGGTCAGTAAACCATTTACCAGTGGTTTTGGCACTGTGAGCAGGTGCCAGGTCGTGCTGAAAAATGAAATCTTCATCTCCATAAAGCATTTCAGCCGATGGAAGCATGAAGTGCTCCAAAATCTCCTGATAGCTAGCTGCATTGACCCTGCCCTTGATGAAACACAGTGGACCAACACCAGCAGCTGACATGGCACCCCACACCATCACTGACTGTGGGTACTTGACACTGGACTTCAGGCATTTTGGCATTTCCTTCTCCCCAGTCTTCCTCCAGACTCTGGCACCTTGATTTCCGAATGACATGCAAAATTTGCTTTCATCAGAAAAAAGTACTTGGGACCACTTAGCAACAGTCCAGTGCTGCTTCTCTGTAGCCCAGGTCAGGCGCCTCTGCCGCTGTTTATGGTTCAAAAGTGGCTTTACCTGGGGAATGCGGCACCTGTAGCCCATTTCCTGCACACGCCTGTGCACGGTGGCTCTGGATGTTTCCACACCAGACTCAGTCCACTGCTTCCTCAGGTTCCCCAAGGTCTGGAATCGGTCCTTCTCCACAATCTTCCTCAGGGTCCGGTCTCCTCTTCTCGTTGTACAGCGTTTTCTGCCACATTGTTTCCTTCCAACAGACTTACCATTGAGGTGCCTTGATACAGCACTCTGGGAACAGCCTATTTGTTGAGAAATTTCTTTCTGGGTCTTACCCTCTTGCTTGAGGGTGTCAATGATGGCCTTCTTGACATCTGTCAGGTCGCTAGTCTTACCCATGATGGGGGTTTTGAGTAATGAACCAGGCAGGGAGTTTATAAAAGCCTCAGGTATCTTTTGCATGTGTTTAGAGTTAATTAGTTGATTCAGAAGATTAGGGTAATAGGTCGTTTAGAGAACCTTTTCTTGATATGCTAATTTATTGAGACAGGTTTTTTGGGTTATCAGGAGTTGTATGCCAAAATCATCAGTATTAAAACAATAAAAGACCTGACAAATTTCAGTTGGTGGATAATGAATCTATAATATATGAAAGTTTAATTGTAATCATTACATTATGGTAAATAATGAAATTTAACACTATATGCTAATTTTTTGAGAAGGACCTGTATACAGTATATACACACACATACACACACACCCATCACACACACACACATATATACAGTATATACACACACATCACACACACACATATATACATATATATACACACATATACAATATATATACACACACACATATATGTATATAAATATACACACACATATATAAGCACACACTCATGTATACATATAAACACACATATACATATATATGCACACACATATATATAATTTACATATAGATACACACACATATGCACACATACACACACACATATTTTTCAGTCAGTAAAACCATTTACTTACTACTCTACACACCCCGGTCATTTACATATATGAGAATGGAGCCGGTGTCTGTCGCAGAGCTTGCACTCTAAATACATAGCTAAATACTCTCATAAGAAATCCTCATATTCTAATGATATAAAAACACACAGAACATGATGAGAGTAATAATCTGCGTAATTAATTTCACAGTAAACATGTCAGCTGTGAGGATTCTGCTGGATTACAGATCGCTGAGGGTTAAAGGTTTCCTGGTGCTTATTTCTAATGATCCCATTATCCTCTCATTTATAGCTAAAATCATACAATTTATCAAGTGAGACAGAATATAAAGTGCTCCCTGGAGTTGTGGCATCTGACAGAGGCTAATCTATATGTGCAGTATATAGATCTGTGACGTGCAGCATTTCTGGACTTCACATTAATTCATTGAGAATTGGGATTATTATGGGATTATTATACCCAGCCATTTCTACAGCCGAGTATCGTTTGGCTGTGACGCTGAAGGCTCCATTGTTGTGTGTGGCTGATATTTCATTTTAACTTGGCAGTCACAGGGAAAGCTGAGGAGGAAAAACTCGCTGTTTTCAAACATATAAAACTCTAGGAGAAAAAGATTGCGAGTCTCAGGCATTGAGGATATGTCAGCATCTTCCAGGACTTCTGTAGGGACCAGCGGTGAAGAGAGGAATACAAGATTTTTCCATGTTGTGTTTTTTATTTATATATAAATAAGAACACAAAGAAATACCAGCCCCAAAGGAAAGAAACATATAAAGATATGATGTGCATAGTATAGAACAGCAGAGTACATGGAAGAGAGGAGGCTTCATGGCAAAAATCTAAATTAGCCTCCCAATATGTGATGGATTTTGCCATTACGGACAGAAAGGTCTATTACTGGTTTCTCCATCACCCAATTTCCAGAACCTTCTGCTTGTTTCTCCACCTCTTGTCAGGCTGGCCATACATATCTCAACCGACTGCCCCATACAGATTAGATAGCCGCCAGCTATTGCACCCGACTGCCCCATACACATTAGATAGCCGCCAGCTATCTCACCCGACTGCCCCATACACATTGGATAGCCGCCAGCTATCTCACCCGACTGCCCCATACACATTGGATAGCCGCCAGCTATCTCACCCGACTGCCCCATACACATTAGATAGCCGCCAGCTATCTCACCCGACTGCCCCATACACATTAGATAGCCACCAGCTATCTCACCTGACTGCTCCATACACATTGGATAGCCGCCAGCTATCTCACCCGACTGCCCCATACACATTAGATAGCCGCCAGCTATCTCACCCGACTGCACCATACACATTAGATAGCTGCCAGCTATCTCACCCAACTGACCAATACACCTTAGATAACCACCAGCTATCTCACCCAACTGCCCCATACACATTAGATAGCTGCCAGCTATGTCACCTAACTGCCCCATACACATTAGATAACTGCCAGCTATCTCACCCAACTGCCCCATACACATTAGATAGCCGCCAGCTATCTCACCCAACTGCACCATACACATTAGATAGCCGCCAGCTATCTCACCCAACTGCCCAATACACATTAGATAGCCGCCAGCTATCTCACCCAACTGCCCAATACACATTAGATAGCTGCCAGCTATCTCACCCAACTGCCCAATACACATTAGATAGCCGCCAGCTATCTCACCCAACTGCCCAATACACATTAGATAGCCGCGAGCTATCTCACCCGACTGCCCCATACACATTAGATAGCTGCCAGCTATGTCACCTAACTGCCCCATACACATTAGATAACCGCCAGCTATCTCACCCAACTGCCCCATACACATTAGATAGCTGCCAGCTATCTCACCCGACTGCCCCATACACATTAGATAGCTGCCAGCTATGTCACCCAACTTCCCAAAACACCTTAGATAACCGCCAGCTATCTCGCCCAACTGCCCCATACACATTAGATAGCCACCAGCTATCTCACCCAACTGCCCAATACACATTAGATAACCGCCAGCTATCTCACCCAACTGCCCAATACACATTAGATAGCCGCCAGCTATCTCACCCAACTGCCCAATACACATTAGATAGCCGCCAGCTATCTCACCCGACTGCCCCATACACATTAGATAGCCACCAGCTATCTCACCCGACTGCCCCATACACATTAGATAGCTGCCAGCTATGTCACCTAACTGCCCCATACACATTAGATAGCTGCCAGCTATGTCACCCAACTTCCCAATACACCTTAGATAACCGCCAGCTATCTCACCCAACTGCCCAATACACATTAGATAACCACCAGCTATCTCACCCAACTGCCCAATACACATTAGATAGCCGCCAGCTATCTCACCCAACTGCCCAATACACATTAGATAGCCACCAGCTATCTCACCCGACTGCCCCATACACATTAGATAGCCGCCAGCTATCTCACCCAACTGCCCCATACACATTAGATAGCTGCCAGCTATGTCACCCAACTTCCCAATACACCTTAGATAACCGCCAGCTATCTCACCCAACTGCCCCATACACATTAGATAGCCACCAGCTATCTCACCCAACTGCCCAATACACATTAGATAACCGCCAGCTATCTCACCCAACTGCCCAATACACATTAGATAGCCGCCAGCTATCTCACCCAACTGCCCAATACACATTAGATAGCCGCCAGCTATCTCACCCGACTGCCCCATACACATTAGATAGCCACCAGCTATCTCACCCAACTGCCCAATACACATTAGATAGCCGCCAGCTATCTCACCCAACTGCCCAATACACATTAGATAGCCGCCAGCTATCTCACCCAACTGCCCAATACACATTAGATAGCCGCCAGCTTTCTCACCCAACTGCCCAATACACATTAGATAGCCGCCAGCTATCTCACCCAACTGCCCAATACACATTAGATAGCTGCCAGCTATCTCACCCGACTGCCCCATACACATTAGATAGCTGCCAGCTATTTCACCCAACTGCCCCATACACATTAGATAGCCGCCAGCTTTCTCACCCAACTGCCCCATACACATTAGATAGCCGCCAGCTATCTCACCCAACTGCCCCATACACATTAGATAGCTGCCAGCTATCTCACCCGACTGCCCCATACACATTAGATAGCCGCCAGCTATCTCACCCAACTGCCCCATACACACAGCTCAGCAGACATTTCTAGCAGCGATTTATCTTCTCTGAAAAGAAAAGAATTGGGCATTAAAATTCCAGATGACAATGTCTGGGGAGAGTGGGGAGATCTCCATAAACATCAGATGGTCAGTCAGTCCCATCAAAATCAGGTGACTGTGATCCAATGTGTAACAGGTTCTCTGCTGATGGCACTCTGCAGGGCCTTGCCAACCATTTGCAAAAAGAAGGGACCAACAAGGCCAGCGCTCCTGTCAGCAACTAAGTCTTCCCCTCTCTAAGGCTGCCATCACACTAGCAGTATTTGGTCAGTATTTTACATCAGTATTTGTAGCCAAAACCAGGATTGGAACAAATAGAGGAAAAGTATAATAGAAACATATGCACCACTTCTGTATTTATCACCCACTCCTGGTTTTGGCTACAAATACTGATGTAAAATACTGACCAAATACTGATAGTGTGACGGCAGCCTCATACTGATCACAGCCTGGATGCTAACAGGCAGTAACACTATATTCCTGGGGTACATGCGAGTTTGAAATATCTAATTAGGACTTCACTTTCTCAATTGTAATGTGAAAAGCTTCTAAGATGTCAGATTGGATTCTTGTTCTTCATTTTTTTCTGAATTGACATCTGAACGATATAAGGCCGGCGTCACACTACCGTGTTTTACTGACGTAAGAGAGGTGCTGAAAATACGGATTGCATACGGTACAATGCTTCTCTATGCCCCTGCTCTTATCAGCCGTATTTTACTGATCCGTATTATACGGTCTTCTACGGCCGTAGAAAATCGCAGCTTGCTGCGTTTGTCACCGTATTGCGCAAAAAATCCGCCAATGAAAGTCTATGGGGGCCAGAAAAATACGGATTACACACGGACCAACAGTGTGACTTGCGAGAAATACGCAGCGGTGTTAGAGAGAAAAGCCGGCAATTCAGTGCGGTGTACAGTAAAATCACACTGACAGCTTACAGTAGAATAGGTAGAATAAATGTGGACACATAGAATAGGTATATATATATATATATATATATATATGTCAGGGAGACACCTATATATATATATTTATATTTCATACAGCGCGAGATAGCTGAAAAGCCGGTAATTCAATTGCCGGCTTTTGCTATCTCCTTCCCAAACCCGACATGATATGAGACATGGTTTACATACAGTAAACCATCTCATATCCCCATTTTTTTTGCATATTACACACTACTGTTAGTAGTGTGTATGTGCAAAATTTGGGCGCTCTATTAAATTAAAGGATTAAAAGGCGTAAAAAATTGGCGTGGGCTCCCACGCAATTTTCTCCACCAGAGTAATAAAGCCAGTGACTGAGGGCAGATATTAATAGCCTGGAGATGGTCCACAGTTATTGGCCCCCCCTGGCTAAAAACATTTGCCCCCAGCCACCCCAGAAAAGGCACATCTGGAAGATGCGCCTATTCTGGCACTTGGCCACTCTCTTCCCATTCCCGTGTAGCGGTGGGATATGGGGTAATGAAGTGTTAATGTCACCTTGCTATTGTAAGGTGACATATAAGGCCCCGTCACACATAGCGACATTGCTAGCGAGATCGCTGCTGAGTCACAAGTTTTGTGACGCAACAGCGATCTCAGTAGCGATCTCGCTATGTGTGACACGTACCAGCGATCAGGCCCTTGCTGTGAGATCGCTGCTCGTGTCGGAATGGCCTGGGCCATTTTTTGATCGTTCAGGTCCCGCTGACATCGCTGAATCGGCGTGTGTGACGCCGATTCAGCGATGTCTTCGCTGGTAACCAGGGTAAACATTGGGTTACTAAGGGCAGGGCCGCGCTTAGTAACCCGATGTTTACCCTGGTTACCATCGTTAAAGTAAAAGAAACAAACGCTACATACTTACCTACCGCTGTCTGTCCCCGGCGCTGGGCTTCTCTGCTCTGGCTGTGAGCGACGGGCAGCCGGAAAGCAGAGCACAGCGGTGACGTCACCGCTCTGCTTTCCGGCCGCTGTGCTGACAGCCTGAGCAGAGAAGCCCAGCGCCGGGGACAGACAGCGGTAGGTAAGTATGTAGCGTTTGTTTTTTTTACTTTAACGATGGTAACCAGGGTAAACATCGGGTTACTAAGCACGGCCCTGCGCTTAGTAACCCGATGTTTACCCTGGTTACCCAGGGACTTCGGCATCGTTGAAGACAGTTTCAACGATGCCGAAGTCTTTCCCCTGTTCGTTGGTCGCTGGAGAGCGGTCTGTGTGACAGCTCCCCAGCGACCACACAGCGACGCTGCAGCGATCCGGATCGTTGTCGGTATCGCTGCAGCGTCGCTAAAGTGTGACGGTACCTTAAGCCAGATTAATAATGGAGAGGCGTCAATTATGACACCTATCTATTATTAATCCAATAGTCTGAAATGGTTAAAAAAAAACACAAACACATTATTACAAAGTCTTTTAATGAAATAAAAACACAGGTTGTTGGAATATTTTATTATCCTTGTAATCCACCTGAAAAACCTCGCTCTGTAACAAAGGAAAAATAAAAAAACAACAATATCACATACCTTCCGATGATCTGTCACGTCCCACGATGTAAATCTATCTGAAGAGGTTAAATTTATTTACAGGCAGGAGCTCTGCTAATGCAGCTGTGCTCCTGGCTGTAAAACCCCAGCAAATGAATGTAAAGTAGGTCAATGACCTGTAGTTACCTTCAGTCGCGGTGATGTGCCCTCTGGTGGTTGTCCTCATATGAACTCGAGCCTGGGAACTTTTCAGATTTTTTTCCCACACTCGAAGGACATCCAGCAGAGGGCGCATCACCGCGAATGACGGTAACTACAGCTCATTGACCTACTTTACATTCATTCGCTGGGGTTTTACAGCCAGGAGCACAGCTGCATTATAGCAGAGCTCCTGCCTGTAAATTTTTTTTAACCCCTTCAGATGGATTTACATCGTGGGACGTGACAGATCATCGGAAGGTATGAGATATGTGAGATATGTGTCCGTTTTTCTCGTCCGTGTGCTGTCCGTGTGCCGTCAGTGTGCTGTCCGTGTTTGTTTTTTGAAACATTTTTTTCCATTTTAACCTTATGAATTAAAAAACGCACACGGACTGCACACGGATGGCATCCGTGTGCGGTACGTGTTTACACGCACCCATTGACTGTAATGGGTCCATGAGATCCGTGTGCTCCCACGAACACTGACCTGTCTCCATGTTTTGCACACGGACACACGGTCCGTGAAAACACGCTAACATCTGCAGAGACACATTCATTTTAATGTGTCTACGTGTGTCAGTGTCTCCGGTACGTGAGGAAACTGTCACCACACATACCGGAGACACTGATGTGTGAAACCGGCCTTAGGCCAGTCTCACACATCCAGATAATTCCGGTACCGGAGAAAACGGTACCGGAGTTATCCGTGTCCGTGTGTCCGTGTGCTCATGTAGGCCATCCGTGTGGGATCCGTGTGATGTCCGTGAGTACGTTTTTAGGGTCCGTGTGCTGTCTGTGTGCTGTCCGTGTGCCATCCGTGTGCTGTCCGTGTCCGTGTATTGCAACAATTTTTACAATTTTAACCCTATGACAGGAAAAACGCACACGGACAGCACACGGATGGGACACGGACAGCATACATGTGTGGTACATGTTTACACGGACCCATTGACTTTAATGGGTCCGTGTGATACGTGCGCTCCCACGAACACTGAAATGTCTCCGTGTTTTGCAAACGGACACACGGTCCATGAAAATACGCTGACATCTGCAGAGACACATTCATTTTAATATGTCTACGTGAGTCAGTGTCTCCGTTACGTGAGGAAACTGTCACCTCACGTACCGGAGACACTCACGTGTGAAACCGGCCTTAGACGCATGATAAGGGCTTTAAAGGGAATCTTTCAGGGGATTCATGCTGCTCACACCATGGGCAGCATAAAACTGGGACAGACTTTACAAACATTTATGATTGAGGCTGTGTGCACACGTTCAGGATTTTTCACTTTTTTTTGGTGGTTTTCCGCTATAAAAATGCGATAAAACCGCTAAAAATAAGTTTACATTAAGCATCATATTATTAGAATGCATTCCGCATTTTTTGTGCACATGTTGCATTTTTTTCTGCAGCGGAATTGCATTTCGGAAAAAAACGCAGCATGTTCATTCTTTGTGCGGAATTGCGGGGATTCCGCACACATAAGAATCCATTGGTCCGCTTATTTCCCACATGGGGGTATGCCCACCATGCGGGAAGTAAGCGGATCATGTGCGGTTGGTACCCAGGGTGGAGGAGAGGAGACTCTCCTCCACGGACTGGACACCATATACCTGTAAAAAAAAAAAGAATTAAAATAAAAAATCGTGATATTCTCACCTTTCGGCGGTCCCTGCAGCCTTCCCGCTCCTCGCGATGCTCCCGTTCCCAGTAATGCCTTGCGACAATGACCTGTGTTGACGTAGTTTTCTCGCGTGATGCTACGTCATCTGGGGTTATTGCTGCGAGGCATTATTGGGAACGGGAGCATCGCGAGGAGCGGGAAGGCTGCAGGGGCCGCCGGAAGGTGAGAATATCACGATTTTTTGTTCTTTTTTTATTATTTTTAACATTATATCATTTTACTATTGATGCTGCATAGGCAGCATCAATAATAAAAGGTTGGTCACACTTGTCAAACACTATGCTTGACAAGTGTGACCAGCCTGTCAATCAGTTTTCCAAGCGATGCTAAAGATCGCTTGGAAAAGGTTAGCCTTCTGCAGGCTAATTACGCTTGTAAAACGCTAGTGTTTAGCGGGAAAACGCATGCCAATTCAACACGTGTATTTCCCGCGGCAGGGAGTTGCGGAATTGCCACTGAAATTTCCGCGGCAATTCCGGACGTGTGCACATAGCCTTAGGGCTCTATAAGGCGTCCGTGATTATCGGACCGATCTGGGATCACAATACATAAACTGGCCCCGACCCTGAGTGTGACAGCCTCATAGAAATAGATAAAGCTGTCACGCTCGGGGTCTGGATACTACAGCCAGTCCATCGATTGTCATCCAAGATTGGACTGACGTTTGAAAAGAGCCCTAATTCTGAAATGCTGCAAAGGAGTCAGGAAAGAGGAGAACAGTCATCAGGTAGGCTCTGACTAGTCCCTGACCAGCATGGCTAGATATGACCCTATTCGTATTTCAGGAGAGAAATGTCAATTTATCTGAGCCAGGTGGGGAGAAGCCAGCAGTCACCCACCCAGATGACTTCTCCCCATTCTTCAGTTCTTCCCAAACTAGATGCCTGCAGTTAAATAAAACCTGTCAACACGATTTTGTAATGTAAACATGGCTTTAACAAAGATTAAATTGATACCTTCGGTGAACAAATCCGCTTTCTTGATCTTCTTTAATAACCATGTGAAGTTTTGTGCTAATTAGGTTTCAGTGCACAGGGGCCGGACTGTGCACTGGGTTTTCTCCTTCCTGTCTGTGATTTCCCGGCCCCTCCGGTCTGTGAATGACCGGTCACTACTGAGATTTCCTACAGAGGAGGACGGTCATTCACAGACCAGAGGTAGGCAGAGGGGCCAGAGAATCATAGACCCAGTGCACAGTCCGGCCCCTGTGCACCGAAATCTAAGCAGCAGAAAACTTTAAATGGCGATTAAAGAAAAACCTCAAAGTAACATAGTAACATAGTTAGTAAGGCCGAAAAAAGACATTTGTCCATCCAGTTCAGCCTATATTCCATCATAATAAATCCCCAGATCTACGTCCTTCTACAGAACCTAATAATTGTATGATACAATATTGTTCTGCTCCAGGAAGACATCCAGGCCTCTCTTGAACCCCTCGACTGAGTTCGCCATCACCACCTCCTCAGGCAAGCAATTCCAGATTCTCACTGCCCTAACAGTAAAGAATCCTATTCTATGTTGGTGGAAAAAGCTTCTCTCCTCCAGACGCAAAGAATGCCCCCTTGTGCCCGTCACCTTCCTTGGTATAAACAGATCCTCAGCGAGATATTTGTATTGTCCCCTTATATACTTATACATGGTTATTAGATCGCCCCTCAGTCGTCTTTTTTCTAGACTAAATAATCCTAATTTCGCTAATCTATCTGGGTATTGTAGTTCTCCCATCCCCTTTATTAATTGTGTTGCCCTCCTTTGTACTCTCTCTAGTTCCATTATATCCTTCCTGAGCACCGGTGCCCAAAACTGGACACAGTACTCCATGTGCGGTCTAACTAGGGATTTGTACAGAGGCAGTATAATGCTCTCATCATGTGTATCCAGACCTCTTTTAATGCACCCCATGATCCTGTTTGCCTTGGCAGCTGCTGCCTGGCACTGGCTGCTCCAGGTAAGTTTATCATTAACAAGGATCCCCAAGTCCTTCTCCCTGTCAGATTTACCCAGTGGTTTCCCATTCAGTGTGTAATGGTGATATTGATTCCTTCTTCCCATGTGTATAACCTTACATTTATCATTGTTAAACCTCATCTGCCACCTTTCAGCCCAAGTTTCCAACTTATCCAGAGCCATCTGTAGCAGAATACTATCTTCTCTTGTATTAACTGCTTTACATAGTTTTGTATCATCTGCAAATATCGATATTTTACTGTGTAAACCTTCTACCAGATCATTAATGAATATGTTGAAGAGAACAGGTCCCAATACTGACCCCTGCGGTACCCCACTGGTCACAGCGACGCAGTTAGAGACTATACCATTTATAACCACCCTCTGCTTTCTATCACTAAGCCAGTTACTAACCCATTTACACACAATTTCCCCCAGACCAAGCATTCTCATTTTGTGTACCAACCTCTTGTGCGGCACGGTATCAAACGCTTTGGAAAAATCGAGATATACCACGTCCAATGACTCACCGTGGTCCAGCCTATAGCTTACCTCTTCATAAAAACTGATTAGATTGGTTTGACAGGAGCGATTTCTCATAAACCCATGCTGATATGGAGTTAAACAGTTATTCTCATTGAGATAATCCAGAATAACATCCCTCAGAAACCCTTCAAATATTTTACCAACAATAGAGGTTAGACTTACTGGCCTATAATTTCCAGGTTCACTTTTAGAGCCCTTTTTGAATATTGGCACCACATTTGCTATGCGCCAGTCCTGCGGAACAGACCCTGTCGCTATAGAGTCACTAAAAATAAGAAATAATGGTTTATCTATTACATTACTTAGTTCTCTTAGTACTCGTGGGTGTATGCCATCCGGACCCGGAGATTCATAACCAAAAGTCTCAATGTAATCAGTATTACAGCTATGTCTTTATATGACAAAATCGTGCTGACATGTTGGCTTTAAGGAGCCTGTCCCAATTTCATGCTGCTTCCTTCCTTGCACCCATCCCTCAGACCCTGCGCTAGGCATAACACAATGTATCCGCTTTGCCTGGAATGAACCTTTAATCTGTACTGATTTGTTTACAAGACACTGGCGCTGGATGCTGTTTACCTCTTCTGTCCATACATACGGCTTCTCCTATGATTTGCCAAGGTTACTTAAAAGAAAATATTTTCCTTGTAGATGATACGAGGCGGGCGGGTGTCCGAGCGTTTGCCATTTAGCCAATTTGAGCTATAGAATGACCCAAATTCAGTCGATCTGTGATGAATATGGAGAGCTTTTGTTATTATTTAGTTGACATTTATTTATGTTATATTTATATATTTGCCAATAGGAAGCTCTAAATCCACATTGATTTCTGCGGTCTCCTGTTCCCCAGTCTCACTTGTGTTGAGGGGCTGTGGATGTGTCCGAGCTTCTCTTACAGGAAATTATACCTGTTTCCGGTGATTTCTCAGCTCCTTACTCATGAGGAGAATACATATTATTAGCCAGTTAATAATGATCTAAAATGTAACTTTCTCATTTTCTCTTGATATCTTTTGAAACTTTTCAGTACTTAGTTTTAGCAACTAAAGCTATGAAATTGAGCCTTTGGGGTATTCTAAATGAGCTATAATGTCTAGAGAAATGTGTTTGCCGCATGCTGGAATCCCCAGAGTTAGAGGCTTCCTTATAATCTTAGATGTGGAAGCCTTATATCAGGAAAAAAACGAAATGTATTAATTGGAAACATATATAAACCGTTCACAAATGCCGTATTTGTTGCAGATTTTCATTACAGATGCTGTTACATGAATATTTGCAACAAAGTACAAAGCAATGACTATGAAAGGGGGTATAGAAAGCACTATTTTTATGGAGAGGGATACATGACGCAGAGATTTTATTCCAACATGCTTTATTCTGCAGCAGATTTAGTACAGAAGTAACATTCATGACATAATCAATACGTTACAGGGAACCTGTCTGCTGATTCGTGCTACCACCAGCAGCATAAATTGCAGCAGTGCAGATAAGCGGGGAGGAGGGGGCAGAGTTTCGGCCACGAAAATGGCGGACACGTCGCACAAAAAAACGTTACATTGAACATTTTTTTGTGCCGACGGTCCGCCAAAACACGACGCATCCTTCGCACGACGGATGCGACGTGGCCATACGTCGCAATGCATGTCTATGGAGAAAAAACGCATCCTGCAGGCAACTTTGCAGGATGCGTTTTTTTCTCCAAAACGATGCATTGCGACGTAGCCCAAACGACGGAAGTGTGAAAGTAGCCTAAGATGTGGGGCAAGGAAAAACTGCCAAGGATCAGCATCGGACTAGTCAGCCAAGACACATAGTCCCTGGCTGGCTTTTCAATGTAAGCTTTTTCTGAAACACTGCTGCATTTCAGTCTAAGGGCTCATTTCCACTTGCGAGTAAAACGGACGAGTGCAATCCGATAAAAAATCGGATTGCACTCGGACCAATGTTATTCAATAGGTGTCTTTTCATTTGCGATTTTTTTTCTCAGCCGAAGTCGGACTGAGAAAAAAAATCGCAGCATGCTGCGATTTGCTGCGAGTCTCGGACGAGACTCACCAGTGCAAGTCAATGGGTGCGATAAAAAAAACGCATGGCATACGGAACATCCGTATTCCATCCGTTTTTTACGGATACCTTACCATTCTGTGGCATAGAACACTGTAAAGAGTCCTGTAAATGACTGTATAAAATTAGTTGCAGAGAAAAAAAAGGATTGCATACGGATGTAAAACGGATGGTGCGATTACAAAATCGCATTGAACTCGCATCGCAAACGCATGACAAACGCATACTTGTCATCCCTTTTTTCGGTCCAGATTACGGACCGATTTGTCTATCACAAGTGGAAATGAGCCCTAAAGGGAAAAATTGCATGTTGTGGAGGGAGTGCAGGGCGCGGGCGCGGGATCTGGCGCCAAAACTGATTTGTATGTTCGGGGAGTAGTACTGTATTACAATGAAGATAGGAGGCAGGGATTTCTTCCAGCACCGCGCGCCCCGGAGCCTGGAAGAAATCATTAGCATAAGGAAAGAATGTAAGATTTCTCAACAACAAGACCATTAATATGAGGCATACGGGTAGGACTAGTGTAACATTTCTATCACCTGTATGCCCATATTAGTAGGTCATATACCTCCCAGGGGGTGACAGATTACCTTTAAAGGAAATCTGTCCACAGGTTCTTGCTACCTAATCTGAGATCAGCATAATATAGGTGTCAAGACCGTGACTCCAATTATGTGTAACTTACTAGGCTGCTTGCTGTCATTTTGATAAAAACACTGTTTTATTAGCAGATGATCACTAGTAGACTAGTAAACCTGCTGCCATGTAGTCCTCCATATTCATGAACTCTATTTAACCCCTCCCCCAGTACTGATTGGCAGCTTTATGCCTATGCACAGTGTACGCAGAACGCTGCCAATCAGTGGTGTCAGCAGGGTTATACCGAGCTCAGAGTTCAGAAAACTGGTAGTTCTGCAGCAGAGAAAACCATTACCTGTAACTGAGTAAGTGACACATGCAGTCAAAAGTATTAACCCCTTAGCGACCGCCGATACGCCTTTTAACGGCGGCCGCTAAGGGTACTTAAACCACAGCGCCGTTAATTAACGGCGCTGTGGAAAAAGTCCATAGCGCCCCCCAGAGGTCGATTTTCTCCGGGGTCTCGGCTGCCGAGGGTAGCCGAGACCCCAGAGAACATGATTCGGGGGGTTTTTAACCCACCCCGCATTTGCGATCGCCGGTAATTAACCGTTTACCGGCGATCGCAAAAAAAAAAAAAAAAAGCGATCTCTTTTTAATTTCTCTGTCCTCCGATGTGATCGCACATCGGAGGACAGAGAAAAGGGGTCCCAGGAGGCCCCCCAATACTCACCTAGCTCCCCCGATGCTCCTCGTGTCTCCCGGTGGGCGCCGCCATCTTCAAAATGGCGGGCGCATGCGCAGTGCGCCCGCCGGCCGGCACCGGGAGAGTCTTTGGGGTCTCGGCTGCCGGGGGTAGCCGAGACCCCAAAGAGCACGATCGGGGTCGGTATTACCGACCCCTGTTTTGCGATCGCCGGTAATTAACTGTTTACCGGCGACCGCAAAAAAAAAAAAAAAAAAGTAAAGTGTAATTCTCTGTCCTCTGATGTGATCGCACATCAGAGGACAGAGAAATAGGGGGATTCGGGGACCCTAGCATACTCACCTAGGTCCCTGGATCCTCTTGCTGCTCCTCCTGGCCGCCGGCAGCAGAACATGGCGGACGCATGCCCAGTGCGCCCGCCATCTGTCTCCATCTGCCGGCCGGCAGGAGAACAGCAGTTGGGGCTAAAATTAGGGGTAGGGTTAGGGGTAGGGTTAGGGTTAGGGGTAGGGTTAGGTTAGGGTTAGGTTAGGGGTAGGGTTAGGGTTAGGGTTAGGTTAGGGGTAGGGTTAGGTTAGGGGTAGGGTTAGGGGTAGGGTTAGGTTAGGGTTAGGGGTAGGGTTAGGGGTAGGGTTAGGGTTAGGGGTAGGGTTAGGTTAGGGTTAGGTTAGGGGTAGGGTTAGGGGTAGGGTTAGGGGTAGGGTTAGGTTAGGGGTAGGGTTAGGTTAGGGGTAGGGTTAGGTTAGGGTTAGGGTTAGGGGTAGGGTTAGGTTAGGGTTAGGTTAGGGGTAGGGGTAGGGTTAGGGGTAGGGTTAGGTTAGGGGTAGGGGTAGGGTTAGGTTAGGGGTAGGGCTAGGGTTGGGGCTAAATTATGGGTTAGGGTTGGGGCTAAATTTAGGGTTAGGGTTGGGGCTAAACTTAGGGTTAGGCTTCTTTCACACTTACGTCGGTACGGGGCCGTCGCAATGCGTCGGCCCGACATACCGACGCACGTTGTGAAAATTGTGCACAACGTGGGCAGCAGCTGTAGTTTTTCAACACATCCGCTGCCCAATCTATGTCCTGGGGAGGAGGGGGCGGAGTTACGGCCACGCATGCGCGGTCAGAAATGGCGGATGCGACGTACAAAAAAACGTTTCATTGAACGTTTTTTTGTGCCGACGCTCCGCCAAAACACAACTGATCCAGTGCACGACGGACGCGACGTGTGGCCATCCGTCACGATCCGTCGGCAATACAAGTCTATGGGCAAAAAACGCATCCTGCGGGCACATTTGCAGGATCCGTTTCTTGTCCAAAACGACGGATTGCGACGGAATGCCAAACGACGCAAGTGTGAAAGTAGCCCTAGGGCTAGGGTTAGGGTTGGGGCTAAAGTTAGGGCTAGGGTTGGGGCTAAAGTTAGGGTTAGAGCTGGGATTAGGGTTAGGGTTTGGATTAGGGTTCGTATTAGGGTTAGGGTTGGCATTAGTGTTGTGAATTCTGTGGCTGAGTTCACTTCTGTGGTCACAAGTGGTATTGCAGTCTCTGGGCTTCCTCCCTCAGGTGTTTTGGTGAGCTCGTTGGCTGCCTTGCTATTTAGCTCCACCTGAGTCTGTCTTCCTTGCTCCTTGTCAATGTTCCAGTGTTGGATCTGAGCTACTGCATCTTTCCTTGGGCCTGCTGCTCTGCTAGATAAGTGCTTCTAGTTTGTTTTCTGTTTTTTCTGTCCAGCTTGCTATTAACTTTTGCTGGAAGCTCTGAGAAGCAAAGGGGTGCACCGCCGTGCTGTTAGTTCGGCACGGTGGGTCTTTTTGCCCCTTTGCGTGGTTTTCGTTTTAGGGTTTTTTGTAGACTGCATAGTTCTCTTTGCTATCCTCGCTCTGTCTAGAATATCGGGCCTCACTTTGCTGAATCTATTTCATTCCTACGTTTGTCTTTTCATCTTGCTAACAGTCATTATATGTGGGGGGCTGCCTATTCCTTTGGGGTATTTCTCTGAGGTAAGTCAGGCTTGTATTTCTATCTTCAGGCTAGTCAGCTCCTCAGGCAGTGCCGAGTTGCATAGGTAGTGATAGGCGCAATCCACTGCTGCTTATAGTTGTGTGAGGATAGATCAGGTACTGCAGTCTACAGAGATTCCACGTCTCAGAGCTCGTCCTATTGTTTTTGGTTATTGCCAGATCTCTGTATGTGCGCTGATTACTGCACGCTGTGTTGCCTGATTGCCAGCTTAACAGTACAAGGAGCCATACCAATGATTCCCAATAGAGGGAAAAAAGAAATCCTGACATCATTTTTTTTTCTTAGCTCTGTCTTCAGTCTTTTTTTTCCCCTAGACATTAGAGTGCTTCAGGACACAGCTGTGGACATGGATATTCAGGCTCTGTGCTCCTCAATGGATAATCTCGTTGTAAATGTACAAAAGATTCAAGATACTATTGATCAGAAATCGATGCTAGAACCAAGAATTCCGATTCCTGATTTGTTTTTTGGTGACAGAACTAAGTTCCTGAGCTTCAGAAATAATTGTAAGCTATTTTTGGCCTTGAAACCTCATTCTTCTGGTAATCCTATTCAACAGGTTTTGATTATTATTTCTTTTTTGTGCGGCGACCCACAGGACTGGGCGTTTTCTCTTGCACCAGGAGATTCTGCATTGAGTAATGTTGATGCATTTTTCCAGGCGCTGGGATTGCTTTACGATGAGCCTAATTCAGTGGATCAGGCTGAGAAAAATCTGCTGGCTTTATGCCAGGGTCAGGATGATGTAGAAGTATATTGTCAGAAATTTAGGAAGTGGTCAGTACTCACTCTGTGGAATGAATCTGCACTAGCGGCTTTGTTCAGAAAGGGTCTCTCTGAAGCTCTTAAGGATGTAATGGTGGGATTTCCTATGCCTGCTGGTTTGAATGAGTCTATGTCCTTGGCCATTCAGATCGGTCGTCGCTTGCGCGAGCGTAAATCTGTGCACCATCTGGCGGTATTGTCTGAGAGTAAATTTGAGCCTATGCAGTGCGACAGGACTATGACTAAAGTAGAACGGCAAGAACACAGACGTCTGAACAGACTGTGTTTCTATTGTGGTGATTCTACTCATGCTATTTCTAATTGTCCTAAACGCACTAGGCGGTTCGATAGCTCTGCCGTTATTGGTACTGTACAGTCCAAATTCCTTTTGTCCATTACCTTAATGTGCTCTTTGTCATCGTATTCTGTCATGGCGTTTGTGGATTCAGGCGCTGCCCTGAATCTGATGGATTTGGATTATGCTAAACGTTGTGGATTTTTCTTGGAGCCTTTGCGGTGTTCTATTCCGTTGAGAGGAATTGATGCTACACCTTTGGCCAAGAATAAGCCTCAGTACTGGGCCCAGCTGACCATGTGCATGGCTCCTGCACATCAGGAAGTTATTCGCTTTCTGGTACTGCATAATTTGCATGATGTGGTCGTGTTGGGGTTGCCATGGCTGCAAACCCATAATCCAGTATTGGATTGGAACTCTATGTCGGTAACCAGCTGGGGTTGTCAGGGAGTACATGGTGATGTTCCATTTTTGTCTATTTCGTCATCCATTCCTTCTGACATCCCAGAGTTCTTGTCGGACTTTCAGGATGTATTTGAAGAGTCCAAGTCTGATGCCCTACCTCCGCATAGGAATTGTGATTGTGCTATCGATTTGATTCCTGGTAGTAAATTCCCTAAGGGTCGTTTATTTAATTTGTCCGTACCTGAACACACCGCTATGCGCAGTTATGTGAAGGAGTCCCTGGAGAAGGGACATATTCGCCCATCGTCGTCACCATTGGGAGCAGGGTTCTTTTTTGTAGCCAAGAAGGATGGTTCGCTAAGACCGTGTATTGATTACCGCTTTCTTAATAAGATCACTGTTAAGTTTCAGTATCCCTTGCCATTGATTTCTGACTTGTTTGCTCGGATTAAGGGGGCTAGTTGGTTTACTAAGATTGATCTTCGTGGTGCGTATAATCTGGTGAGAATCAGGCAGGGAGATGAATGGAAAACGGCATTTAATACGCCCGAGGGTCATTTTGAGTATCTGGTGATGCCGTTCGGACTTGCTAATGCTCCATCTGTTTTTCAGTCTTTTATGCATGACATTTTCCGTGAGTATCTGGATAAATTCCTGATTGTTTACTTGGATGACATTTTGATCTTCTCGGATGATTGGGAGTCTCATGTGAAGCAAGTCAGAATGGTTTTCCAGGTACTGCGTGCTAATTCCTTGTTCGTGAAGGGATCAAAGTGTCTCTTCGGTGTGCAGAAAGTTTCATTTTTGGGGTTCATCTTTTCCCCTTCTACTATCGAGATGGATCCGGTTAAGGTTCAGGCCATCCAGGATTGGACTCAGCCGACATCTCTAAAAAGTCTGCAGAAATTCCTGGGCTTTGCTAATTTTTATCGTCGCTTCATCTGTAATTTTTCTAGCATTGCCAGACCATTGACCGATTTGACCAAGAATGGTGCTGATTTGGTTAATTGGTCTTCTGCTGCCGTGGAAGCTTTTCAGGAGTTGAAGCGTCGTTTTTGCTGTGCCCCTGTGTTGTGTCAACCTGATGTTTCTCTTCCGTTCCAGGTCGAGGTTGATGCTTCTGAGATTGGTGCAGGGGCAGTTTTGTCACAGAGAGGTTCTGGTTGCTCAGTGTTCAAACCATGTGCTTTCTTTTCCAGGAAATTTTCTGCTGCTGAGCGTAATTATGATGTGGGCAACCGAGAGTTGCTGGCCATGAAGTGGGCATTCGAGGAGTGGCGTCATTGGCTTGAGGGTGCTAAGCATCGCGTGGTGGTTTTGACTGATCATAAGAACCTTACTTATCTTGAGTCTGCCAAGCGCTTGAATCCTAGACAGGCCCGTTGGTCGTTGTTTTTTGCTCGTTTTGATTTTGTGATTTCATACCTTCCGGGCTCTAAAAATGTGAAGGCGGATGCTCTGTCTAGGAGTTTTGTGCCCGACTCTCCGGGGTTATCTGAGCCGGCGAGTATCCTCAAGGAAGGAGTCATTGTGTCTGCCATCTCCCCTGATTTGCGGAGAGTGTTGCAGAAATTTCAGGCTAATAAACCTGATCGTTGTCCGGCCGAGAAACTGTTCGTCCCTGATAGGTGGACTAGTAAAGTTATCTCTGAACTTCATTGTTCGGTGCTGGCCGGTCATCCAGGAATCTTTGGTACCAGGGAGTTGGTTGCTAGATCCTTCTGGTGGCCGTCTCTGTCACGGGATGTGCGTGCTTTTGTGCAGTCCTGTGGAATTTGTGCTAGGGCTAAGCCCTGCTGTTCACGTGCCAGTGGGTTGCTTTTGCCCTTGCCGGTCCCGAAGAGGCCTTGGACACATATTTCGATGGATTTCATTTCTGACCTTCCCGTTTCTCAAAAAATGTCAGTCATTTGGGTGGTCTGTGATCGCTTTTCTAAAATGGTCCATCTGGTGCCCTTGGTTAAATTGCCTTCCTCCTCTGATTTGGTGCCTTTGTTCTTCCAGCATGTGGTTCGTTTGCATGGCATTCCTGAGAATATTGTTTCTGACAGAGGTTCCCAGTTTGTCTCGAGGTTCTGGCGAGCCTTTTGTGGTAGGATGGGCATTGACCTATCTTTCTCCTCGGCCTTCCATCCTCAGACTAATGGCCAGACCGAACGAACCAATCAGACCTTGGAAACATATCTGAGATGTTTTGTTTCCGCTGACCAGGATGATTGGGTGTCATTTTTGCCGTTGGCTGAGTTCGCCCTTAATAATCGGGCCAGCTCGGCTACCTTGGTCTCTCCATTTTTCTGCAATTCTGGGTTCCATCCTCGTTTCTCTTCAGGACAGGTTGAGTCTTCGGACTGTCCTGGTGTGGATTCTGTGGTGGACAGGTTGCAGCAGATCTGGACTCAGGTAGTGGACAATTTGACCTTGTCCCAGGAGAAGGCTCAGCTTTTCGCTAATCGCAGACGCCGTGTGGGACCCCGACTTCGTGTTGGGGATCTGGTTTGGTTATCTTCTCGTCATATTCCTATGAAGGTTTCCTCTCCTAAATTTAAACCTCGTTTTATTGGTCCGTATAGGATTTCTGAGATTCTCAATCCGGTGTCTTTTCGTCTGACCCTCCCAGACTCCTTGTCCATACATAATGTATTCCATAGGTCGTTGTTGAGGAGATACGTGGCACCTATGGTTCCATCTGTGGAGCCTCCTGCCCCTGTTTTGGTGGAGGGGGAATTGGAGTATATTGTAGAGAAGATTTTGGATTCTCGTGTCTCTAGACGGAAACTCCAGTATCTGGTCAAATGGAAGGGTTATGCTCAGGAAGATAATTCCTGGGTTTTTGCCTCTGATGTCCATGCCCCAGATCTTGTTCGTGCCTTTCATATGGCTCATCCTGGTCGGCCTGGGGGTTCTGGTGAGGGTTCGGTGACCCCTCCTCAAGGGGGGGGTACTGTTGTGAATTCTGTGGCTGAGTTCACTTCTGTGGTCACAAGTGGTATTGCAGTCTCTGGGCTTCCTCCCTCAGGTGTTTTGGTGAGCTCGTTGGCTGCCTTGCTATTTAGCTCCACCTGAGTCTGTCTTCCTTGCTCCTTGTCAATGTTCCAGTGTTGAATCTGAGCTACTGCATCTTTCCTTGGGCCTGCTGCTCTGCTAGATAAGTGCTTCTAGTTTGTTTTCTGTTTTTTCTGTCCAGCTTGCTATTAACTTTTGCTGGAAGCTCTGAGACGCAAAGGGGTGCACCGCCGTGCTGTTAGTTCGGCACGGTGGGTCTTTTTGCCCCTTTGCGTGGTTTTCGTTTTAGGGTTTTTTGTAGACTGCATAGTTCTCTTTGCTATCCTCGCTCTGTCTAGAATATCGGGCCTCACTTTGCTGAATCTATTTCATTCCTACGTTTGTCTTTTCATCTTGCTAACAGTCATTATATGTGGGGGGCTGCCTATTCCTTTGGGGTATTTCTCTGAGGTAAGTCAGGCTTGTATTTCTATCTTCAGGCTAGTCAGCTCCTCAGGCAGTGCCGAGTTGCATAGGTAGTGATAGGCGCAATCCACTGCTGCTTATAGTTGTGTGAGGATAGATCAGGTACTGCAGTCTACAGAGATTCCACGTCTCAGAGCTCGTCCTATTGTTTTTGGTTATTGCCAGATCTCTGTATGTGCGCTGATTACTGCACGCTGTGTTGCCTGATTGCCAGCCATAACACATTAGGGTTACGCTTGGGATTAGGGTTAGGTTTGGGATTAGGGTTAAGGTTAGGGTTGTGATTAGGGGTGTATTGGGATTAGGGTTAGGTTTGAGGTTAGGGTTGAGATTAGGATTAGGGGTGTGTTGGATTTAGGGTTTTGATTAGGGTTATGGTTAGGGTTGACATTAGGGTTGTTTTGGGGTAAGGGTTGTGATTATGGTTAGGGTTAGTGATTAGGATTATGGATGAGGTTGGGATTAGGGTTAGGGGTGTGTTGGGGTTAGGGTTGGAGCTAGAATTGGGGGGTTTCCACTGTTTAGGTACATCAGGGGGTCTCCAAACACGACAGCCAATTTTGCGCTCAAAAAGTCAAATGGTGCTCCCTCCCTTCTGAGCTCTGCCGTGCGCCCAAACAGTGGGTTACCCCCACATATGGGGCATCAGCGTACTCGGGATAAATTGGACAACAACTTCTGGGGTCCAATTTCTCTTGTTACCCTTGTGAAAATAAAAACTTGGGGGCTACAAAATCTTTTTTGTGAAAAAAAAAATATTTTTTATTTTCACGACTCTGCATTCTAAACTTCTGTGAAGCACTTGGCCATTCAAAGTTCTCACCACACATCTAGATAAATTCCTTGGGGGGTCTAGTTTCCAAAATGGGGTCACTTGTGAGGGGTTACTACAGTTTAGGTACATCAGGGGCTCTGCAATCGCAACATAATGCCCACAGACCATTCTATCAAAGTCTGCATTCCAAAAAGGCGCTCCTTCCCTTCCGAGCTCTGCCGTGCGCCCAAACAGTGGTTTACCGCCACATATGGCGCATCAGCGTACTCTGGATAAATTGGACAACAACTATTGCAGTCCAATTTCTCCTGTTACCCTTGTGAAAATAAAAACTTGGGGGCTACAATATCTTTTTTGTGGAAAAAAAAATATTTTTTATTTTCACGACTCTGCATTCTAAACTTCTGTGAAGCACTTGGGCATTCAAAGTTCTCACCACACATCTAGATAAGTTCCTTGGGGGGTCTAGTTTCCAAAATGGGGTCACTTGTGGAGGGTTTCTACTGGTTAAGTACATCAGGGGCTCTGCAAACGCAACATAATACCCGCAGACCATTCTATCAAAGTCTGCATTCCAAAACGGCGCTCCTTCCTTCCGAGCTCTGCCGTGCGCCCAAACAGTGGTTTACCCCCACATATGGGGTACCAGCATACTCAGGACAAATTGGACAACAACTTTTGGGGTCCAGTTTCTCTTGTTACCCTTGTGAAAATAAAAATTTGGTGGCTAAAAAATCTTTTTTGTGGAAAAAAAAAATATTTTTTATTTTCACGGCTCTGCATTATAAACTTCTGTGAAGCACTTGGGCATTCAAGGTTCTCACCACACATCTAGATAAGTTCCATGGGGGGTCTAGTTTCCAAAATGGGGTCACTTGTGGGGGATTTCTACTGTTTAGGCACATCAGGGGCTCTCCAAACGCGACATGGCGTCCGATCTCAATTCCAGCCAATTCTACATTGAAAAAGTAAAACGGCACTCTTTCTCTTCCAAGCTCTGCGGTGCGCCCAAACAGTGGTTTACCCCCACATATTGGGTATCGACGTACTCAGGAGAAATTGCACAACAACTTTTGTGGTCTAATTTCTCCTGATACCCTTGTGAAAATAAAAATTTGTGGGCAAAAAGATCATTTTTGTAGAAAAAATGCAAATTTTGTTTTTCACGGCTCTACGTTATAAACTTCTGTGAAGCACATGGGGGTTCAAAGTGCTCGCCACACATCTAGATAAGTTCCTTAAGTGGTCTAGTTTCCAAAATGGTGTCACTTGTGGGGGGTTTCCACTGTTTAGGCACATCAGGGGCTCTCCAAACGCGACTTGGCGTCCAATCTCAATTCCAGCCAATTCAACATTGAAAAAGTAAAACGGCACTCCTTCTCTTCCAAGCTCTGCGGTGCGCCCAAACAGTGGTTTACCCTCACATATGGGGTATCAGCGTACTCAGGAGAAATTGCACAACAACTTTTGTGGTCTAATTTCTCCTGTTACCCTTGTGAAAATAAGAATTTGTGGGCAAAAAGATCATTTTTGTGTAAACAAAAGCGATTTTTTATTTTCACGGCTCTACGTTATAAACTTCTGTGAAGCACTTGGGGGTTCAAAGTGCTCACCACACATCTAGATAAGTTCCTTAAGGGGTCTAGTTTCCAAAATGGTGTCACTTGTGGGGAGTTTCAACTGTTTAGGTACATCAGGGGCTCTCTAAATGTGACATGGTGTCCGATCTCAATTCCAGCCAATTCTGCATTGAAAAAGTCAAACGGCGCTCCTTCACTTCTAAGTTCTGCGGTGCGCCCTAACAGTGGTTTACCCCCACATATGGGGTATTGGCGTATTCAGGAGAAATTGCATAACAAAATTTATGGTTACATTTCTGTTTTTACACTTGTGAAAATAAAAAAAATGGTTCTGAATTAAGATGTTTGCAAAAAAAAGTTAAATGTTCATTTTTTCCTTCCACATTGTTTCAGTTCCTGTGAAGCACGTAAAGGGTTAATAAACTTCTTGAATGTGGTTTTGAGAACCTTGAGGGGTGTAGTTTTTAGAATGGAGTCACACTTCGTTATTTTCTATCATATAGACCCCTCAAAATGACTTCAAATGTGATGTGGTCCCTAAAAAAAAATGGTGTTGTAAAAATGAGAAATTGCTGGTCAACTTTTAACCCTTATAACTCCCTAACAAAAAAAAATTTTGTTTCCAAAATTGTGCTGATGTAAAGTAGACATGTGGGAAATTTTATTTATTAACTATTTTTTATGACATATCTCTCTGATTTAAGGGCATAAAAATACAAAGTTTGAAAACTGCAAAATTTTAAAAATTTTCGCCATATTTCCGTTTTTTTCATAAATAATCGCAAGTAATATCGAAGAAATGTTACCACTAACATGAAGTACAATATGTCACGAAAAAACAATCTCAGAATCAGTGGGATCCGTTGAAGCGTTCCAGAGTTATAACCTCATAAAGTGACAGTGGTCAGAATTGCAAAAATTGGCCTGGTCATTAAGTACCAAATTGGCTCTGTCACTAAGGGGTTAAGTTAAAGGGGCCGAATAATATTGCACGCCCCACTTTTCAGTTTTTGAATTTCCACAAAAATGTAAAATAACCAATAAATTTTGTTCAACTTCACAATTGTGTTCCACTTGTTGTTGATTCTTCACCAAAAATTTACATGTGGTATCTTTATGTTTGACGTATGACATGTGGGAAAAGGTTGAAAAGTTCCAGGAAGCCGAATACTTTCGCAAGGCACTGTAACTGGAATCAGGGTTTCTGCCCCTACAGTATGTTTCTCTCAGATGGTGTAGCCAAAATCTGCTGAGAGATTCACAGATTCCCTTTAAAATATACATGGTTGCAATAACGCATCTAGACATTCAATAAGACATTCAATCAGCTGATAGTTTCGCTTTAATATGTGCAGTTTTAGGCCCCAGTAACTCAAAACTAAATATATGCTATCCATATTACATCCTGTTTTTTAACTATCCAATGGATACAAGAAACTTGGAATCCACACTGATGTTAAATTCACAGCGATGATTAAAACGGACACATGGATCTAACAACGGATAAAACTCAGATAAATACACTGAAAAAAAATCCATTAGTTTTCCCATACAGAAAAAAGGATGTCTGGATGAGACGTCAAGGTGGATTTTATTGTAGATTTTAGTGCTGAAAAGCTGGATGTTTTTTACCAACATGCAGTTGTGCAAAAAAGTGACGTTTGGCGTTTTGTACGAGTTCTGCCAACCTTTTAGGGAATGGGTGGAGCTTAGTAGAAGGGTGTGGCCTATCATGTCTCAAAGTTTATATTGCAAAAGTGGCGAAAACTAGGAGAGATGTTACTCCAGTCTATGACTAGAGTACAATCTCTGATGCTTGTGGACGGGCGGGCCGAACAATACTTCAAATTCATTGCATGCCACTTAAGGAGTTGCATTGACCGCAATTGTCTTCTATTGGGTGGTCTTATATATGACAGAACATCAATGACAGCAGGTCTAATAGTGGAAGTGTTCTGGAGAGATGACGCTATGTAATATAAGGTCTTAGAAGGTGGAGGAGCACTTACACTTTTTTATTATTTGTAATACTGTATTACATAGTGACATAAGTAAAGGGCAGTGTAATGGGAAGAATGAATTTGCAGGTAAGAGCGTGTGAGAAAATATGTTTTAGTGACTTATTTGTAGTTAAACAGAGATTAAGCTGGAGATGTTGATTTAGCTTAGGTAGTCGGTTTTATTAAAGGCTGTTAGATGAGCTCGCATCTCCTGCGCCTATGGATTTAATGCTGGCAGGAAAGCCATTTGACAATTGTGGTTAGTGGAGGACAGGGTGATGGAGTGGATCTGGTTTCAGTGCAGAAAGTTGGCCTCTTTCTATTTGTTCTATTTCATTAAGTCATTGAGCTCGATGGAACGGTATATGGGACTGGAAACACGAATGATACCGAGGTTACGTCATTTACACACAACCTGACACATAAAGCGGAAAACTGTCAATCTACAAATGATGAAACGTCTATTATGTCTCTTAAGTTGTGTGTAAATTGGAGCTCAGGGTGCCGCAAGGTGATCCGACTGCTACCGTTTTCCTGATCGCAAGATTTTCTATGTGTCTAAATAAGAATTTATGGATTCCTATCAGATGAAATGCTGTGAACAATCTGAAATGCTGTGATTAACAGTCTGAAATGATTACCAGGACAGTAAAGTACAATAAATATCTTAGCATAGTCTTAAATAAGTGCAAAGTTTGGAAATGACTAAAACTTCCCATACTCATTAGGCTATTGTTGGCTGAGCCTTCCAATATCGACTGGTTCAGACAACTGATTCTAATATGTGTGGGGGCAGCAGACGATTCATTGTTGGGGGGGTTAGGGATGTAAAATGGTCAATTTTAAACTGCTGATCATTTATTCTCCGAGTCTTAGCTCTCTCATAGAGAACAAAGCAGATATCAGGGGTGGGCACTGACAGCTTGGGGCCCCTTTGCAAGAAATGTGTTTGGATCCTCCTCCTTTTATGGCAAACAAGCAGCCTACCATACTCTTTCGTTAGATATACAGCTCTGGCAAAAATTAAGAGACCACTGCAAAATGTTCATTTTGTCTGATTTTTCTCTTTATAGGTATATTTTTGAGTAAAATGTAAATTGTTCTTTTATTCTACAAACTCCAGACAACATGTCTCCGAAGTTCCAAACAATAAATTTTGTATTTTTTTTCTGACAAAGAAAAATGGTCAAAATAATTTAAAAAAAGCCCAGTGCTTTCAGACCTCAAATAATACAAAGAAAACAAGTTTATAATCATTTAGAAACAACAATACTAATGTTTTAACTCAGGAAGAGTTCAGAAATCAATATTTTGTGGAATAACCATGATTTTTAATCACAGCTTTCACTCGTCTTGGCATGCTTTCCACCAGTCTTTCACACTGCTCCTGGGGCAAAAATGTAAGTAGTTCTTCTTTGTTTGATGGCTTGTGACTTTCCATCATCCTCTTGATTACATTCCAGAGGTTTTCAATGGGGTTCAGGTCTGGAGGTTGGGCTGCCCATGACAGGGTTTTGATGGGGTGGTCTCTTAATTTTTGCCAGAGCTGTATAATGCAATGACGTCTAATGGAACATGGGTAAGCTTTATTTTCTAATGGAGGAGCTGAAGGACTAGTCTTCTGGTCAGATGCTGCTCTATCATCAGTCATTTTATATCTAACTTGAGTGGACTCTATGTAATAAAGAGAGGGCGCTATGATTAACAAACACAATGGGAATATGTTATGTAAAGGACGGTGCTATATAACAAAAGATGATATAATGTACTAATGGGACAGCACTGTACATAACAACAGAGGACATTGTGTAATAAGGGACCTCCCCATCCTAGTCTACTTCCTGGTATAATGTCCCCCATCCTGGTCCTCTTCTTAATATAAGGTCCCCTTCCTGGTATAATGTTCCTAATCCTGGTCCCCTTCCTGATTTTATGGGCCCTTGCTAGTATAATGTTCCCCATCCTGATCCGCTACCTCATATAATGTGCCCCAGCTTGGTCCCCTTCCTAGTATAATATAAGATGTTCCCCATCCTGGTATAATGTTCCCTACCCTTGTCCCCTTCCTGATATAATGTGCCCCATCCTGATCCCCTTCCAGGGATAAGGTTCCCATTCTGGTTTAATGTCCCAAACCCTGGTTCCCTTCCTGGTATAATGAACCCCATCCTTGTATAATATTCCCTATCCTGGTCCGTCTCTGCTATATATGCTTGCCTCTGGCACTTAGAGATTGACAGTGTTAGTTCATACTTCCTGGTTCTGGAGTTGGAGGTATTGTTTGTGGTTGGAGTTAGTGTTTGGAGATTGTTCAGGGGATTGTAGCTTGCAGTTTTGTCTGTGTGCACATCCTCAATCTCTCTTATTTGGTTCCTACTTCCTTGAACTCAATCTTCCTTTGTTTGTGTGTTCCTATATACTTCAACTTCCCACTACCGTGGGTGTGGGAGGGGACAGATCAGTGAAGATATAGGAGCGCAGCAAGGCACGTTAGCCAGGTTTCTCCAACTTCATGATTAATCTGGGGGACAGGGATAGAATAGGGCGCTCCTAGTTCTAGGGACTTGGATAGCACCCAAAGTCCCAATACCATTGTGACACTAGTATGATGTGTCCAATCCTGGTTCACTTCCTGGGATAATGTGTCTTATCTTGGTGTAATGACCCCCATCATGGTATAATGTACTCCACCCTGGTCCCCTTCTTGGGATAATGTGCCCCATCCTGGTCTCCTTCCTTTGAAATGTGTCCCTTCCTGGTCCATTTTGTGGTATAATGTTCCCCATCCTTTGATAATTTGCTCCATACACTTGCTGCAGTTTTAATAACATTTCTGCTTTATCTGATCCAGATCTACTAGTTCTCTGAAAGCTGAGCTGTGTATAACCCCACCAACACCTCTGATTGGCTGCTTCCTGTGTGCATAGGCAGAAAGCTGCCAATCAGTGGTAGGGGCAGGGTTATACAGAGCTCATGAATTTGGAGGACTACATGGCAGCAGGTTTACTAGTCCTCTAGGGATAATCTCCTGCTAATAAAAGTGATTTTATCAAAACTACAGTAAGCACATTGCTGGCATCAGGGTCTCAGTCCCTACATCATAATGTTCTCAGATTAATTGGCAAAACCTGGTGACACATTCTTTTTTAATACAGGGTCCCCTACAGATTACATGTCTCTGCTTGTTGTCCAGACAGCAGGACACTCAGTTGTCAGCATATCATCACACGCTTCTAACAAAAAGGGATTTGTCCACATATTGCAAAACAGTCCAGGACAATGGCCATTGTAAGCACGAGGCATGTGCAAGCAAAGACTTGTAAGCACCGAGGCCTCAGGGCTAGATGACAGGACCAATTGATGCAACTCATCAGTCTTAGTATAGGTCATCTGTATTTAATAAAGCTACCGTAATTGATTTTACAAGGTTTTGCGATTTGTATTGGGAATGTTACAGCAACCATATAATTTCCAGAATACGCACGTCATCACAGACCACTGATAAGAGAGATGTCTCTGCTTTTTAATGCTGCTACTCTATGGCTGAGATTTGCAGTAAAACAGACTGTGAGTTTACCGAGTTCTTGTCTTGAGTGTTCGGGTACCTATTGCTCAATAATACATTTCTATTGCCTTCTACGACGTAAGGAAGGATCGTGACAGGCCTGGCTAGGAAAGTGACAATAGAGGTAAAAATAATTAGTCATCAGCACTTACTGTATTTTGCAGATTATAAGATGCACTGGTTTATAAGACACACCCCAAATTTTGTAGAGCAAAAAAAATAAATGTTTTTTTAATAAAATGGTGCGTTTTATGATCCCCTTTTGCAGTAGCTTACCTGGGGGGGCAGCGATAGTGGAGTGGGGTCTCAGGAGGCAGCGTCGCTGCTGGCGGAGGCAGGAGATGCTGCGGCTCTAGGCAGGTAGGACGGGGTACGCTGCACCACAGCTACAATTCGGATTATAAGACGCACACCCAAATTTGAGGGAAAAAAGTGCTTTTTATAATCCGAAAAATACGGTATATTCTCTGATGGTCCTCAGACTGAGGGACAGGATTGTTGTGCACTTATATTATAGTTGCCATGCTAACTTTTAGAAAGTCATAAATATGATATAAAGTTCTTTTCATCCTGTAGATAGCAGTAATTCTGAATGACCACTTACAAATGGTGGTGGTCACTCTATGTGACTGCAGACTTGTGATTCCTGACATCGCGTGGACTGTGCACTGTGAGGATTCTCCGGTGCTGGTGCGGGGACGACCCCTTTGAATTTGGGTCCGATTAAACATTTGCATGTAACAATGAAAACAATATAAAATAGTTTTTTTTCAAAGATACAGAATGTAACAAAACTCATTTTGAAACCTTTTAAATGTCTTTCCACTTTGTGATTTTCAGCATAACTGAGTCCAGAGCTTGACCTTCACTCAGTGATTGACAGCTGTCTCTTTCTGAGAAAAGTCAATAGTTATGTATGGAAAACTTGAGCTAAGACATGCGAAGTTTTTGAGCACGTATACATCTGCCATCCTGGAGGAGCTGGACTGTCTGTGCAACCTGCTAAACACAAAAATAAAGAAGATTCAGTCAGGAGGGAGGGATAGGGAAAGAGTAAATCCCACCATACACATATGACTGGAGTCACACTAGCATATAAGAATTTGGTCAGGAGAGTTGGAGGAGTGTGCAGAGCGAGTCCTTCTCCACCGGGTGTTATGTCGGCGGTATGGTGAGTCATACCCGATTGTAGCTGATCTGAGCAGGCCGCGCCAATTCTGGATCCATCCACTACTCACATAAAGGTCCACAAACGGTCAGTTCCATCAGCTTTATCAGGAGCTACGCACACATCCAGAAAAGGTTTTCCAGCCCACTGTCGGATGAACCTGGCTACATTTGACCATCTGCTGGAGGTGCTGAGGCCGGGAAAAACATACCAAGATGCAGCAAAGTATTTCTGCTGAGGAGCGGCTTCTTCTCACACTAAGGTATGTTTCTTTTTCTAATTATCTTCCTTTGTTATTAAATGTATATGCTTTATACAGGTGGCCTTGCTTTTGAATAGTGGACATAAATGTCTGTGGCTGTGTTTGTTGGCAAGTGTTTCTTCATTTTGTACTATGTTAGTGTATTTATAACTTAATGTAACGTTGCCTCTAGTAAGGTCAGCTTCTGAGAATGCCTAATATAGTATTCCTAAACATGATGTCTAAAATATATTTTGGCGTCCTTTTTTTTTTATTTGGAAAACATCATATGTGTTTTTATGATAAAAGATCCCAAGACATAATTTTATTATCCATTATTACCTTTTTCAAATAGGTTCCTGGTTTGGCAGCTTCAAAATAATGATCTTGGTCTCCCACCTCCATGTGTTCTCCTGGGTTCGAGGGCTGAACTGGCACCATATATATTTGTTTCTGATGAGGCCTTCCAATTAACTCTCCATGTATTGCGGCCATACCCACATCGAGGACTCAATCACCAGAGGCGAGTTTTCAATTATCGGCTGTATCTTGTTCACAGATTGGTTGAGTGTGCCTTTGGCATTCTTTCCGCTAAATGATGGGTGCTCATGTCTGCCCACCAACTCAAGGCATGTGAGGTCCTACACAGCTGTACCCACATGCATGAATGTCGTGAGGATCCAGGGCCTGAAGATCTACAGGATGTGCCAGTTCCCTCCTAGAACCATCTGTGCTGACTACACAACGACAGTCTTCCTGTTGTGAATTCTGTGATCGAACTCCCTCCTGTGATCATGAATGGTACTTCGGCGAGTTCTGTCCATGGACTGGCTGTGAGTGGTGCTGCTGCTTCTGAGGTTCCTTCCACAGGTGACGTAGTTTATTCTTTGGTTGGCTGCTCTATTTAACTCCACTCAGATCGTTACTCCATGCCAGCTGTCAATGTTCTTGTACTGGTTCAGTTGCTCTTGGATCTTTCTGGTGACCTGTCTACTCCAGCAGAAGCTAAGTCCCTGCTAGTTAATTATTTGTTCTTTGTTTCCTTGTCCAGCTTGCTATCATGATTTTGCCTTGCTAGCTGGAAGCTCTGGGATGCAGAGTGGCACCTCCGCACCGTGAGTCGGTGCGGAGGTCTTTTTGCACACTCTGCGTGGTCTTTTTGTAGTTTTTTGTGCTGACCGCAAAGATACCTTTCCTATCCTCAGTCTGTTTAGTAAGTCTGGCCTCCCTTTGCTGAAACCTGTTTCATTTCTGTGTTTGTGACTTTCATCTTAACTCACAGTCAATATATGTGGGGCTGCCTTTTCCTTTGGGGAATTTCTCTGAGGCAAGGTAGGCTTTATTTTCTATCTTTAGGGCTAGTTAGCTCTTAGGCTGTGAAGAGGCGTCTAGGCAGTGTTAGGTACGCTCCACGGCTATTTCTAGTTGTGTGATAGGATTAGGGGTTGCGGTCAGCAGAGCTCCCACTTCCCAGAGCTTGTCCTGTGTGAGTTTAACCATCAGGTCGTTCCGGGTGCTCCTAACCACGAGGTCCATAACAGTACAGCTGGCCCAAAGTATTAATGCATCTCAATAGAGGGATAAGAGAAGTTCTGAGACCTTTTTTTTTTCTCTGCAGTGTGTTTTGTCTTTCTTTTCCCCTTAACCTCTGGGTGGTTCAGGACACAGGTGTAGATATGGACATCCAAGGTCTGTCCTCGTGTGTGCATCATCTCACTGCAAGGGTACAAAACATTCAAGATTTTGTGGTTCAGAATCCGATGTTAAAGCCTAGAATTCCAATTCCTGATTTGTTTTCTGGGGATAGATCTAAGTTCCTGAATTTCAAAAATAATTGTAAACTGTTTCTAGCTTTGAAACCCCGCTCCTCTGGTGACCCTGTTCAACAAGTAAAAATCATTATTTCTTTGTTGCGTGGTGACCCTCAGGACTGGGCATTTTCCCTTGCGCCAGGAGATCCTGCATTGCGTGATGTAGATGCGTTTTTTCTGGCGCTTGGATTGCTTTATGATGAACCAAATTCAGTGGATCAGGCAGAGAAAATCTTGCTGGCTTTGTGTCAGGGTCAGGATGAAGCAGAGGTGTATTGTCAGAAGTTTAGAAAGTGGTCTGTGCTTACTCAGTGGAATGAGTGTGCCCTGGCGGCAATTTTCAGAAAGGGTCTTTCTGAAGCCCTTAAGGATGTCATGGTGGGATTTCCCACGCCTGCTGGTCTGAATGAGTCTATGTCCTTGGCCATTCAGATCGATCGGCGCTTGCATGAGCGCAAAGCTGTGCACCATTTGGCAGTATTCTCTGAGCATAGGCCTGAGCCTATGCAATGTGATAGGACTTTGACCAGAGCTGAACGGCAAGAACACAGACGTCGGAATGGGCTGTGTTTTTACTGTGGTGATTCCACTCATGCTATCTCCGATTGTCCTAAGCGCACTAAGCGGTTCGCTAGATCTGCCACCATTGGTACGGTACAGTCTAAATTTCTTTTGTCCGTTACTCTGATTTGCTCTCTGTCGTCCTATTCTGTTATGGCATTTGTGGATTCCGGCGCTGCCCTGAATTTGATGGACTTGGAGTTTGCCAGGCGCTGTGGTTTTTTCTTGGAGCCCTTGCAGTATCCTATTCCATTGAGAGGAATTGATGCTACGCCTTTGGCCAAGAATAAGCCTCAGTACTGGACTCAATTGACCATGTGCATGGCTCCTGCACATCAGGAGGATATTCGCTTTTTGGTGTTGCATAATCTGCATGATGTGGTTGTTTTGGGGTTGCCATGGCTACAGGTCCATAATCCAGTATTGGATTGGAAATCTATGTCTGTGTCCGGCTGGGGTTGTCAGGGGGTACATGGTGATGTTCCATTGCTGTCAATTTCGCCTTCCACTCCTTCTGAAGTCCCTGAGTTTTCGTCAGATTACCGGGATGTATTTGATGAGCCCAAATCCAGTGCCCTACCTCCTCATAGGGATTGCGATTGTGCAATTAATTTGATTCCTGGTAGTAAGTTTCCTAAGGGCCGACTGTTTAATTTATCTGTGCCAGAGCACGCCGCTATGTGGAGTTATATAAAGGAATCCTTGGAGAAAGGTCATATTCGCCCGTCGTCATCACCGTTGGGAGCAGGGTTCTTTTTTGTGGCCAAGAAGAATGGTTCTTTGAGACCTTGTATTGATTACCGCCTTCTTAATAAGATCACAGTCAAATTTCAGTACCCTTTGCCGCTGCTGTCTGATTTGTTTGCTCGGATTAAGGGGGCTAGTTGGTTCACCAAGATAAATCTTCGAGGGGCGTATAATCTTGTGCGAATTAAACAGGGCGATGAATGGAAAACAGCATTTAATACGCCCGAGGGCCATTTTGAGTACCTGGTTATGCCATTCGGGCTTTCTAATGCTCCATCTGTGTTTCAGTCCTTTATGCATGACATCTTCCGAGAGTACCTGGATAGATTCATGATTGTATATTTGGATGATATTTTGGTCTTTTCGGATGATTGGGAGTCTCATGTGAAGCAGGTCAGAATGGTGTTCCAGGTCCTTCGTGCGAATTCCTTGTTTGTGAAGGGGTCAAAATGTCTCTTTGGAGTTCAGAAGGTTTCATTTTTGGGTTTCATTTTTTCCCCTTCTACTATCGAGATGGACCCTGTTAAAGTTCAGGCCATTTATGATTGGACTCAGCCGACATCTGTGAAGAGCCTGCAGAAGTTCCTGGGCTTTGCTAATTTTTACCGTCGCTTCATCGCTAATTTTTCTAGTGTTGCTAAACCGTTGACTGATTTGACCAAGAAAGGTGCTGATGTGGTCAATTGGTCCTCTGCGGCTGTAGAGGCTTTTCAGGAGTTGAAGCGTCGTTTTTCTTCTGCCCCTGTGTTGTGCCAGCCAGATGTTTCGCTCCCGTTTCAGGTCGAGGTTGATGCTTCTGAGATTGGAGCAGGGGCTGTTTTTGTCGCAAAGAAGTTCTGATGGCTCGGTGATGAAACCATGTGCCTTCTTTTCTAGAAAATTCTCGCCTGCTGAGCGCAATTATGATGTTGGCAATCGAGAGTTGTTGGCCATGAAGTGGGCATTCGAGGAGTGGCGACATTGGCTTGAAGGAGCCAAGCATCGCGTGGTGGTCTTGACGGATCACAAGAATTTGACTTATCTCGAGTCTGCCAAACGGTTGAATCCTAGACAGGCTCGATGGTCGCTGTTTTTCTCCCGTTTTAATTTTGTGGTTTCGTACCTTCCAGGCTCTAAGAATGTGAAGGCTGATGCCCTGTCAAGGAGTTTTGTGCCTGACTCTCCGGGTGTTCCTGAGCCGGCGGGTATTCTCAAAGAGGGGGTAATTTTGTCTGCCATCTCCCCTGATTTGCGGCGGGTGCTGCAGAAGTTTCAGGCTGATAGACCTGACCGTTGTCCAGCGGAGAAACTGTTTGTCCCTGATAGATGGACTAGTAGAGTTATCTCTGAGGTTCATTGTTCGGTGTTGGCTGGTCATCCTGGAATCTTTGGTACCAGAGATTTGGTGGCTAGATCCTTTTGGTGGCCTTCTTTGTCACGGGATGTGCGTTCTTTTGTGCAGTCCTGTGGGACTTGTGCTCGGGCTAAGCCCTGCTGTTCTCGTGCCAGTGGGTTGCTTTTGCCCTTGCCGGTCCCGAAGAGGCCCTGGACGCATATTTCCATGGATTTTATTTCAGATCTCCCTGTCTCTCAAAGGATGTCGGTCATTTGGGTGGTTTGTGATCGCTTCTCTAAGATGGTCCATTTGGTACCCTTTTCTAAATTGCCTTCCTCCTCTGATTTGGTGCCATTGTTTTTCCAGCATGTGGTTCGTTTGCATAGCATTCCGGAGAACATCGTCTCGGACAGAGGTTCCCAGTTTGTTTCGAGGTTTTGGCAGTCCTTTTGTGCTAAGATGGGCATTGATTTGTCGTTTTCTTCGGCTTTCCATCCTCAGACAAATGGCCAAACCGAACGAACTAATCAGACTTTGGAAACATATCTGAGATGCTTTGTTTCTGCTGATCAGGATGATTGGGTGTCCTTCTTGCCTTTGGCTGAGTTCGCCCTTAATAATCGGGCCAGCTCGGCTACTTTGGTTTCGCCTTTTTTCTGTAATTCTGGTTTCCATCCTCGTTTCTCTTCAGGGCAGGTTGAGCCTTCGGACTGTCCTGGTGTGGATACTGTGGTGGACAGGTTGCAGCAGATTTGGACTCATGTGGTGGACAATTTGACATTGTCCCAGGAGAAGGCTCAACGTTTCGCTAACCGCCGGCGCTGTGTTGGTCCCCTACTTCGTGTTGGGGATTTGTTTTGGTTGTCATCTCGTAATGTTCCTATGAAGGTTTCCTCTCCTAAGTTTAAGCCTCGTTTCATTGGTCCGTATAAGATTTTGGAAGTTCTCAATCCTGTGTCATTTCGTTTGGCCCTTCCAGCTTCTTTTGCCATCCATAATGTGTTCCATAGGTCATTATTGCGGAGATACGTGGCGCCTATGGTTCCCTCCGTTGATCCTCCTGCCGCGGTGTTGGTCGAGGGGGAGTTGGAGTATGTGGTGGAGAAGATTTTGGATTCTCGTATTTCGAGACGGAAACTCCAGTACCTGGTCAAGTGGAAGGGTTATGGTCAGGAAGATAATTCCTGGGTTTTTGCCTCTGATGTTCATGCTGCCGATCTAGTTCGTGCCTTTCATTTGGCTCGTCCTGATCGGCCTGGGGGCTCTGGTGAGGGTTCGGTGACCCCTCCTCAAGGGGGGGTTACTGTTGTGAATTCTGTGATCGAACTCCCTCCTGTGGTCATGAATGGTACTTCGACGAGTTCTGTCCATGGACTCCCTCTGGTGACTGTGAGTGGTGCTGCTGCTTCTGAGGTTCCTTCCACAGGTGACATAGTTTATTCTTTGGCTGGCTGCTCTATTTAACTCCACTCAGATCGTTACTCCATGCCAGCTGTCAATGTTCTTGTACTGGTTCAGTTGCTCTTGGATCTTTCTGGTGACCTGTCTACTCCAGCAGAAGCTAAGTTCCTGCTAGTTAATTATTTGTTCTTTGTTTCCTTGTCCAGCTTGCTATCATGATTTTGCCTTGCTAGCTGGAAGCTCTGGGATGCAGAGTGGCACCTCCGCACCGTGAGTCGGTGCGGAGGTCTTTTTGCACACTCTGCGTGGTCTTTTTGTAGTTTTTTGTGCTGACCGCAAAGATACCTTTCCTATCCTCAGTCTGTTTAGTAAGTCTGGCCTCCCTTTGCTGAAACCTGTTTCATTTCTGTGTTTGTGACTTTCATCTTAACTCACAGTCAATATATGTGGGGGCTGCCTTTTCCTTTGGGGAATTTCTCTGAGGCAAGGTAGGCTTTATTTTCTATCTTTAGGGCTAATTAGCTCTTAGGCTGTGAAGAGGCGTCTAGGCAGTGTTAGGTACGCTCCACGGCTATTTCTAGTTGTGTGATAGGATTAGGGGTTGCGGTCAGCAGAGCTCCCACTTCCCAGAGCTTGTCCTGTGTGAGTTTAACCATCAGGTCGTTCCGGGTGCTCCTAACCACTAGGTCCATAACATCTTCCGCCATTAAGGTTCGGGATATGTTTGTGACGTACTTATTCACACCAGAGGGTGAAACTCCATGGCCAGATTCACGAGTTATTGTTCCCTGAATAGTAAATGTGTTTAACTGAAATGTTTTGCTTTTTTGATTGTAATCAAATGTTTCGACCATAATCATATGTGTTTCATACCCTCAATAGCAAAATGCATATTTATCTAAGAAATAATTCACTGTTTTTTGTGTTCAAAATAACATTTATAAAAAGTTATTTACCAACCTGGACATTCATATTTTCTCATGTGAACACCAAACATTAAAAGGGAGTTATTTTTTATGAAACAAATTGACTTCCATAAACACACAAATCCCAAATGTAGAAAAAGACACAATGCGCACTTCACAAATTGTGATATGTGGCTGGGGAACTTAGCTGATGCCATAGAAATGTAGTAAATGTGGGTTTGAGGAACCTGATGGTAAAGGAGCCCTCTGTGTTTGGGGCTCTAGGGGAAATGGTATGGGCCACTTGTCCCATAATAGGCGCCTTCATTATACCCATGGCTGTACCATAATTGCTGCATCTTTCCCCCAATGTAGCCAGGCATTGAAGCTCCTGGCCCAGCCAACTCCCCTTGCCTTTGGCCAATTATGTGGTCATAGTGGTGGTTAAGGCACCTCGGGTGGTGGTGTTGTTGGAAGCTGTGTCTTGGTTGACCTTCTCGTTGTGATCATCGTTTTCTAGCAGGCGAAAATGGTTTCTGTTACCCTGATGCCAGCTTACAAAGCAGTCAAATACCTTTAGAGGATTGTTGGATGTGGTACATGCATCTAGCACAATGTGGATGGCGTTTCTGTACACAGACGCACAGTCCTGGCGATGTCATGCAGATAATGTGCCAGGCTACTCTCAAAAGCCTCCTCCCCATCATCATTCACCTTCACCATGCACGACAGCTTGCCATGTGCACCTAGTGGTGATAATGGAGAGCTCTCTCCTGGGCCGCACTTGTCGTGGGATTGGTGCAGCTATTGGGGAGTTGTCAAGCGGAAAGGTAGAGCTGCTGCTCCGGTGTCCTTCTACTTTTTCTGTGGCTTATGCTGGTGGAGGTGGAGGTGAGACTGGTGATTAGCCTACTGCTGCTCCAATCCTCCACGGAGTCACCAACAGGATCCAACACAGCATCTGACTCCGAGGCCGTCTCCCTATCACGGAAGTTGGATTCCGTTCTGCAAGTGAAAAAACGATGTGATGGTGGATGAAATTACGCAACATAACATGTCTTGGAGAATGAAGAAACAAGCCGGAACTTACCAGCGTAGTTCTATAATATGGGTCAGGAAACTTAAAAAGTCAATATAGATAGATATACAGCCATTTCTTGCTGGCCGCACAGGCACTTTTAGCCCACTGTTGGTTGCTCACGTCTATATGTCTCCCAACAGCTGCGCCAGTTTCGGGTGACATCATTCACTGTAATATAATGTCCAAAAACAAAATTAGAACATATCACTCAGTTTATTAATAATGACTATACCGTATGTTTAACAAAATGACTAGGGTGACCCATGATCTTAACATTAAAAATTACAGTTGGCCTAATGTATAAACATTGGCATGAAAAATTTGAAAACGTGAGACCTCATTCAGCGACCAAAAATTTTCCCACATCCTTATGTCAAAAATACATCATGCAGCTGTGCACGTGTGGTAAATGAAATAGTAATGAGGAAGTGCTGACGTTCATGCATAAATTTACATAGCAGAGATTTGGTGCGTCATAAATGCTGCTTGCAAACAAACTAGCATACTGACATGGTTTAGTTTAGACATACAGAAAAAGTACTTTATGATTTATGGGGTACTTACTTGTGGCTGTTTGCTCCTCTCGTGAGCTGTTGTCATATTTCGGATACATCTGGCGGCAGATGTATGTCCACGATGCATCTCTGCCGGCTATTGTCCTGGTAGCTTGGGTCACATTTGTCCAGCAGTTCTGGCTGTTCCTGGACCAGGACGATAAGCATCTCCACATTATTGTGCGGTGCCCTGGTCCTGATCTCCATTGTTTATGAGGTTTTTTTTATAGGTTGCCTGGATGCTTTGGGCTTACAACTTCCTGCAATGTGCTGATGCAATTTCCAGGCCCAGTGGAGAAATTCGCAATAAAATCGCATGACAGTCGACTTGTCTATGTGCCGCCAGATTTTAAAATCACATCCATTGACTTGCATTGCGATCCAATTTTCACAGCCACTCGCAGCAAGCTGCGATTTTTTTCTCTGTCCGTTCTTAGTCCTATCCGAGCTGAGAAAAAAAAATCGTACATGAACACTAAATCATTGAATAACATTAGTCCGAATGCAATCTGATTTTTTAGCGATTGCACTCATCCGATTTGTTCGCTCTTGTGAGGGAGCCCTTAGGTGGCTCTCAGCAAGTACAGTATGCACAGAAGGTGAAGGACCCCAAACATACAGGTCTAGAAACTCATACCCAAGGCACAGGTATGTGTCTTCATGGACCTTAAATATTTCTATGGAGATGATGTCATTGATCGACGCCGGACAATTTGCAAAACGCAATGTGGAGCACAACAGAGGGCAGTAGACCCAGGGGAAGGAAGCGGAGCCCAGGATACCCGGGGCAGTTGTGTAACAGAGTATTTGGGGTCTGCTTCAAAAACGTGCCTCAAAAATCACTTAAAAAATGCTTTAAAGGGCCTCTTTGCACTTGTGAGAAAAACGGACGAGTGCAATCCGATAAAAAATCAGATTGCACTCGGACCAATGTTAATCAATAGGTGACATTCCATTTGCGATTTTTTTTCTCAGCTGAAATCGGACTGAGAAAAAAATCGCAGCATGCTGCGATTTGCTGCGATTCTCGGACGAGACTCGCCAATGCAAGTCAATGGGTGCGAGAAAAAAAACGCATGGAATACGGATCATCCGTATTCCATCCATTTTTTACGGATACCTTACCATTCTGTGGCACAGAACACTGTAAATAGTCCTGTAAATGACTGTATAAAAATATTTGCAGAGAAATAAAACGGATTGCATACGGATGTCATACGGATGTAAAAACGGATGATGCGATTAAAAATCGCATTACACTCGCATGAGACTCGCATGACAATCGCACACGTTACATCCGTTTTTTCAGTCCGTAAATCGGACCGTTTTTTTCTCACACAAGTGGAAAGGGGCCCAAAGACTTTCCCTATTTATTACTATTGTAAAACCATATTGCTGATCATAGGTAGTCTCTTGCCACGACAGCTATTATGTTGACTTTATTAGCATTGGACATGTTGAATAGTTCATAGATCATGTAGAGTTTATCACAATCAAAGAATTCTTAAAATCATTTATCTCATTGATGGACAAAATGTTATAGACTGCAGGAAACAACCTGATTTCTATTAGTTGTAGATAGTAGATATCAATAGGAAAAAAAACATTTCATGTTTGGCTTTAGTAACACTATATATACAGTGGGGCAAAAAAGTATTTAGTCAGTCAGCAATAGTGCAAGTTCCAACCCCTTAAAAAGATGAGAGGCGTCTGTAATTTACATCATAGGTAGACCTCAACTATGGGAGACAAACTGAGAAAAAAAAATCCAGAAAATCACATTGTCTGTTTTTTATCATTTTTTTTGCATATTATGGTGGAAAATAAGTACCATATATACTCGAGTATAAGCCGACCCGAGTATAAGCCGACCCCCCTAATTTTGCCACAAAAAACTGGGAAAACTTATTGACTCGAGTATAAGCCTAGGGTGGAAATGCAGCATTTACGGGTGAATTTCAAAAATAAAAATAGATCATCATTAAGGTGGCAGATGAGGTTTAACAATGATAAATGTAAGGTTATACACATGGGAAGAAGGAATCAATGTCACCATTACACACTGAATGGGAAACCACTGGGTAAATCTGACAGGGAGAAGGACTTGGGGATCCTAGTTAATGATAAACTTACCTGGAGCAGCCAGTGCCAGGCAGCAGCTGCCAAGGCAAACAGGATCATGGGGTGCATTAAAAGAGGTCTGGATACACATGATGAGAGCATTATACTGCCTCTGTACAAATCCCTAGTTAGACCGCACATGGAGTACTGTGTCCAGTTTTGGGCACCGGTGCTCAGGAAGGATATAATGGAACTAGAGAGAGTACAAAGGAGGGCAACAAAATTAATAAAGGGGATGGGAGAACTACAATACCCAGATAGATTAGCGAAATTAGGATTATTTAGTCTAGAAAAAAGACGACTGAGGGGCGATCTAATAACCATGTATAAGTATATAAGGGGACAATACAAATATCTCGCTGAGGATCTGTTTATACCAAGGAAGGTGACGGGCACAAGGGGGCATTCTTTGCGTCTGGAGGAGAGAAGGTTTTTCCACCAACATAGAAGAGGATTCTTTACTGTTAGGGCAGTGAGAATCTGGAATTGGTTGCCTGAGGAGGTGGTGATGGCGAACTCAGTCGAGGGGTTCAAGAGAGGCCTGGATGTCTTCCTGGAGCAGAACAATATTGTATCATACAATTAGGTTCTGTAGAAGGACGTAGATCTGGGGATTTATTATGATGGAATATAGGCTGAACTGGATGGACAAATGTCTTTTTTCGGCCTTACTAACTATGTTACTATATTTCCCCATAGCTGTGCCATATAGTGCTCTGCAGCGTTCATATTGGCCCATAGCTGTGCCCCATATAGTGCTCTGTGTAGTGATCTACAAGTGCAGCATCTGCCACCACCACCACATGCAGGCACCAGTGCCACTGAGCTAGGAGTGCAGCGTCTGCCACCAACACATGCAGGCACCAGTGCCACTGAGCTACTAGTGCAGCGTCTGCCACCAACACATGCAGGCACCAGTGCCACTGATCTACAAGTGCAGCGTCTGCCACCACCACCACATGCACTGCACCGTTCATATTGGCCCATAGATGCTCCCCATAAATCTGTGCCATGGCCGCTGCTGCTGCTGCAATAAAAAAAAAAAAAACACACATACTCACCTCGCTACTTGCAGCTCCCCAGCGTCCGGTCCCGGCGTCTCTCTGCACTGACTGATCAGGCAGAGGGCGCCGCGCACACTATATGCGTCATCGCGCCCTCTGACCTGAACAGTCAGAGCGCAGAGACGCCGGGAAGATGGAGCGGCGCCCGGCGGCTGGAACGTGGACAGGTGAATATAACATACTCACCTAGTCCTGGCGATCCTCGCGCTGTCCCCTCCTGTCACAGCTGTCTTCGGTGCCGCAGCTTCTTTCTCTATCAGCGGTCACCGGCACCGCTGATTAGAGAAATGAATAGGCGGCTCCGCCCCTATGGGAGGTGGAGCCGCTTATTCATTTCTGTAATGAGCGGTCCCACGTGACCGCTGAAGAGAGGAAGAAGCTGCAGCGCCGAAGCCCGTGGGACGGCAGGGACAGCGCGAGGATCGCTGGGACTAGGTAAGTATACCTCAGCGCCCTCACCCCCTCACCCGCCGACCCCACCGCTACCGTGACTCGAGTATAAGCCGAGGGGGGCACTTTCAGCCCAAAAATTTGGGCTGAAAATCTCGGCTTATACTCGAGTATATACGGTATTTGGTCAGAAACAAACAATCAAGATTTCTGGCTCTCACAGACCTGTAACTTCTTCTTTAAGAGTCTCCTCTTTCCTCCACTCATTACCTGTAGTAATGGCACCTGTTTAAACTTGTTATCAGTATAAAAAGACACCTGTGCACACCCTCAAACAGTCTGACTCCAAACTCCACTATGGTGAAGACCAAAGAGCTGTCAAAGGACACCAGAAACAAAATTGTAGCCCTGCACCAGGCTGGGAAGACTGAATCTGCAATAGCCAACCAGCTTGGAGTGAAGAAATCAACAGTGGGAGCAATAATTAGAAAATGGAAGACATACAAGACCACTGATAATCTCCCTCGATCTGGGTCTCCACGCAAAATCCCACCCCGTGGGGTCAGAATGATCACAAGAACGGTGAGCAAAAATCCCAGAACCAAGCGGGGGGACCTAGTGAATGAACTGCAGAGAGCTGGGACCAATGTAACAAGGCCTACCATAAGTAACACACTACGCCACCATGGACTCAGATCCTGCTGTGCCAGACGTGTCCCACTGCTTAAGCCAGTACATGTCCGGGCCCGTCTGAAGTTTGCTAGAGAGCATTTGGATGATCCAGAGGAGTTTTGGGAGAATGTCCTATGGTCGGATGAAACCAAACTGGAACTGTTTGGTAGAAACACAACTTGTCGTGTTTGGAGGAAAAAGAATACTGAGTTGCATCCATCAAACACCATACCTACTGTAAAGCATGGTGGTGGAAACATCATGCTTTGGGGCTGTTTCTCTGCAAAGGGGCCAGGACGACTGATCCAGGTACATGAAAGAATGAATGGGGCCATGTATCGTGAGATTTTGAGTGCAAACCTCCTTCCATCAGCAAGGGCATTGAAGATGAAACGTGGCTGGGTCTTTCAACATGACAATGATCCAAAGCACACCGCCAGGGCAACGAAGGAGTGGCTTCGTAAGAAGCATTTCAAGGTCCTGGAGTGGCCTAGCCAGTCTCCAGATCTCAACCCTATAGAAAACCTTTGGAGGAAGTTGAAAGTCCGTGTTGCCAAGCGAAAAGCCAAAAACATCACTGCTCTAGAGGAGATCTGCATGGAGGAATGGGCCAACATACCAACAACAGTGTGTGGCAACCTTGTGAAGACTTACAGAAAACGTTTGACCTCTGTCATTGCCAACAAAGGATATATTACAAAGTATTGAGATGAAATTTTGTTTCTGACCAAATACTTATTTTCCACCATAATATGCAAATAAAATGTTAAAAAAACAGACAATGTGATTTTCTGGATTTTTTTTTCTCAGTTTGTCTCCCATAGTTGAGGTCTACCTATGATGTAAATTACAGACGCCTCTCATCTTTTTAAGTGGTGGAACTTGCACTATTGCTGACTGACTAAATACTTTTTTGCCCCACTGTATATATGTACAGTTAGGTCCATATATATGTGGACAGAGATGACATTTTTCTAATTTTGGGTATAGAAATTACCACAATGAATTTTTAAACAAAACAATTCAGATACAGTTGAAGTTCAGACTTTCAGCTTTCATTTGAGGGTATCCACATTAAAATTGGATGAAGGGTTTAGGAATTTCAGCTCCTTAACATGTGCCACCCTGTTTTTAAAGGGACCAAAAGTAATTGGACAATTGACTCCAAGGCTATTTCATGGACAGGTGTAGGCAATCCCTTCGTTATGTCATTCTCATTTAAGCAGATAAAAGGCCTGAAATTGATTTGAGGTGTGGTGCTTGCATTTGGAAGGTTTTGCTGTCAAGTAAACATGCGGTCAAGCTGCGAAAACAGAAAAAACCCATCCGAGAAATTGCTACAATATTAGGAGTGGCAAAATCTACAGTTTGGTACATCCTGAGAAAGAAAGAAAGCGCTGGTGATCTCATCAATCCAAAAAGACCTGGGCACCCACGGAAGACACCAGTGGTGGATGATCGCAGAATAGTCTCCATGGTGAAGAGAAACTCCTTGACAACAGCCAACCAAGTGAACAACACTCACCAGGAGGTCGGCGCATCAATATCCAAATTTTCCATAAAGAGAAGACTGCATGAAAGTAACTACAGAGGGTCCACTGCACGGTGCAAGCCACTCATAAGCATCAAGAATAAAAAGGCTAGACTGGACTTTGCTAAAAAACATCAAAAAAAGCCAGCACAGTTCTGGAAGAACATTCTTTGGACAGATGAAACCAAGATCAACCTCTACCAGAATGATGGAAAGAGAAAAGTATGGCGAAGGCGTGGTACAGCTCATGGTCCAAAGCATACCACATCATCTGTAAAACACGGCAGAGGCAGTGTGATGGCTTGGGCATGCATGGCTGCCAGTGGCACTGGGTCACTAGTGTTTATTGATGATGTGACACAGGACAGAAGCAGCCAAATGAATTCTGAGGTATTCAGAGCCGCCATACTGTGTGCTCAGATCCTGCCAAATGCAGCAAAACTGATTGGTCGTCATTTCATACTACAGATGGACAATGACCCAAAACATAAAGCCAAAGCAACCCAGGAGTTTATTAAAGCAAAGAAGTGGAATATTCTTGAATGGCCCAGTCAGTCACCTGATCTCAACCCAATTGAGCATGCATTTCACTTGTTAAAGACTAAACTTCAGACAGAAAGGCCCACAAACAAACAGCAACTGAAAACCACCGCAGTGAAGGCCTGGCAGAGCATCAAAAAGGAGGAAACACAGCGTCTGGTGATGTCCATGAGTTCAAGACTTCAGGCAGTCATTGCCAACAAAGGGTTTTCAACCAAGCACTAAAAATGAACATTTTATTTAAAATGATTGAATCTGTCCAATTACTTTTGGTCCCTTTAAAAACAGGGTGGCACATGTTAAGGAGCTGAAACTCCTAAACTCTTCATCCAGTTTTAATGTGAATACCCTCAAATGAAAGCTGAAAGTCTGAACTTCAACTGCATCTGAATTGTTTTGTTTAAAATTCATTGTGGTAGTGTCTATAACCAAAATTAGAAAAATGTTGTCTCTGTCCAAATATATATGGACCTAACTGTATATGTATATATATACATATATATATATATGTATATATATACATATATATGTGTATATATATATATATATTTCTGCTCCTTTTGTCAGTACATCTTTATAGGGGTATTTTAATTTCAAACCTGTAAAGATGAGGAACGACACCATGGTACCAGTGGCGCAAGAGAAAGACAGTGGTACTAGTGGCACAGGAGGGAGATATTGACATCAGTGGCACAAGGGGAAGACCATGGTAAAAGTGGTACAGGAAGGAGACCATAGTACCAGAGGAGCAAGAAGGAGACCATGGTACCAGAGGAGCAAGAAGGAGACCATGGTACCAGAGGAGCAAGAAGGAGACCATGGTACCAGAGGTGCAGGAAGGAGACCATGGTAACAAAGGAGCAAGAAGGAGACCATGGTAGCAGAGGAGCAAGAAGGAGACCATGGTACCAGAGGTGCAGGAGGGAGACCATGGTAACAAAGGAGCAAGAAGGAGACCATGGTACCAGAGGAGCAAGAAGGAGACCATGGTACCAGAGGTGCAGGAGGGAGACCATGGTAACAAAGGAGCAAGAAGGAGACCATGTTACCAGAGGAACACGAGAGAGACCATGATAACAGTGGTGCAGGATGGAAACCATAGTCCAAGTGGTGCAGGAAGGAGACCTTGTTACCAGAGGAAGAGGAGGGAGACCATCATACTAGAGGCAGAGAAGGTCAACCATGGTATCAGTGGTGCAGAATGGAGACAGTGGTATCTCTGGTGCAGGAGGGAAACTATGGTACCTGTAGTGGAGGAGGAAGACCATGGTAATAGTGTTGCAGGATGGAGACTATGGTACCAGTGGCAGAAGAGGGAGACTGTGGTGCTACTGGCTGATGAGGTAGACAATGGTACCAGAGGAATGGGGGAAGATTGAGGTATCAGTGGCAGGAGAGAAAGACAATAGTGCCAGTGGCACAAGAGCTGCATAGATTTGTATTTTCCAGTTTATCATTAACCATTTGCAATTGTTGAGGCTTATTACTAGGAAAACCACTTGAGAACGTTGGAGACAAGCTACTTTTTTACATACAGGGAAGTGAGAATGAGAAAAATAGACGTGTGCTGGGTTACTGAAAATGAGACAACACACTATGTGAAGCATGGCTCAGTATAACAACATTTTCTTATCTCTGTGTGTTTTTTTATGTACAGAAAATCCACATAATTATGTAACATTACTTTCCTGAAAAATCAGAGTACTTACAAGGAGTAATAAAAACCTATTGTTTTTTATTTTTCGTAACACTGTATAGCAGGAATTTTATTTGCCAGAAAATAACATTTGTGCTGGTAACAACTTAAGGCGCCCAATACATATTAGATAGTTGTCAACTAAACAATCGTTAATCTGACAGCGATCTCTCCTGATTCCCACATGCACAAGAACCCTCATCTTGTCCAATTGCTTCAGCATTCTCTATGAGAAGGCTGCTGCCAGATTTCTCTGGCAGAGGCTTAGCTCTGTACAGTAGAAAAGGATGAACAGTTGGAGCTACAAGGTGCTGATCTTTCTCTACCCCGACATACAAGCGTCTTGGATAAGTATTGCTATCCTGTGAACTTTTCCACATTTTTTTCACGTTGCATCCATACCCTGAAATGTTTTTTTATTTCTCTACGTTCACTTGCATTGAATCAAGGCCGCGACAACGTCCAGAAACGCGGCTGGCCGGTGAGCGTGTTCGACAAGTGTATGGAGAGCGAAGCCGCACCCGAAGGCCGGGGGTATACAGTACAGACCAAAAGTTTAGACACACCTTCTCAATTAAAGATTTTTCTGTATTTTCATGACTGAAAATTGTACATTCACATTGAAGGCATCAAAGCTATGAATTAACACATGTGGAATTATATACTTAACAAAAAAGTGTGAAACAACTGAAATTATGTCTTATATTCTAGGTTCTTCAAAGCAGCCACCATTTGCTTTGATGACTGCTTTGCACACTCTTTGCATTCTCTTGATGAGCTTCAAGAGGTCGTCACCGGGAATGGTCTTCCAACAATCTTGAAAGAGTTCCCCGAGATGCTTAGCCCTTGTTGGCCCTTTTGCCTTCACTCTGCGGTCCAGCTCACCCCAAACCATCTCAATTGGGTTCAGGTCTGGTGACTGTGGAGGCCAGGTCATCTGGCGTAGCACCCCATCACTCTCCTTCTTGGTCAAATAGCCCTTACACAGCCTGGGGGTCATTGTCCTGTTGAAAAATAAATGATAACTCGTACATACCCTCTGTTCCCGGGTCTGAAAACCGGTGAATCCCTGTAGGCACAGTGTGAGCGTTGGGGGGAATTCATAAATCTGCAGGCACACAGACTGACTACAGACTTCGGTTTTGACCGGACAACCCTTTTAAGTTTGTGGGTGTAGCGTGAAGAATTGTGGAAAAGTTCATGGGGTATGAATACTTTTTCAGTGCACTGTAATTTGCCTGGGTGAGAGTTGGGAGGCCCCCATACACATTACACTGACCGATACTGTTCTGCCCACGTTTAGTCTAAAGTATATGGACAACTTTACACCACCCATGTCACAGGCAAAAAGGACAGCTACAATCAGTCAGGTTCCTGGGATCCCTGTTAGTATTCATTTGCAGCTTTGGAATAACGCTACGATAGCGTGTGCTGTATGTACGAGTGGTTGTCATTCAGTCTCTATTACAATGATAGTCACAATATCCTTAGTCATCACTACTCCGAATTTGTTTTAATTCTTTCATTTTTTACGTCTTGGCACAATGCATATGATTTGCCATTTTACATGATTCACTCTCTCATCACTTGCATTGTTATAGGGAGCAATATACGCAAGGAGATGAGTGTTGATAACACAACATGCACTTTTTCGGTTTCATTCTTATTCCTAGGACGTAATCTCGTCAGAATGGGCTGCAATGTGAGTACGCACAACATTTTATTTCGGTGTACCTGTTGTGTGCTGACTACTTTACGTTCACCTCTGCAATTATTCTTCCATCATTTTTGCCAGGAAAAAGAAACATGGCATACGTTATTATTTTTATTTTTTTTTTGCAAAATGATGGCCACCATAAAGGAAACCAAACAGACCCCATTATAACATAGGATGTCTTTGGGTCCATGATTTCACCGATCCCTCACTGGCATGAATTTCATTTTTCTGTTCCTATTACCAAACAGAAAACAAATGATTCTTAACACAGATGTGAAACAAGAAGACAAAAGGTTGAATTTGCACTACTGCTGCTGTAGCAAACAGGTCACAAGGTATCAGGGGCAGCACAGTGGCTCAGTGGTTAGCACTGTATGGTGGCTCAGTGGTTAGCACTGTATGGTGGCTCAGTGGTTAGCACTGTATGGTGGCTCAGTGGTTAGCACTGTATGGTGGCTCAGTGGTTAGCACTGTATGATGTCTCAGTGGTTAGCACTGTATGGTGGCTCAGTGGTTAGCACTGTATGGTGGCTCAGTGGTTAGCACTGTATGGTGGCTCAGTGGTTAGCACTGTATGGTGGCTCAGTGGTTAGCACTGTATGGTGGCTCAGTGGTTAGCACTGTATGGTGGCTCAGTGGTTAGCACTGTATGGTGGCTCAGTGGTTAGCACTGTATTGTGGCTCAGAGACTAGCACTGTATGGTGGCTCAGTGGTTATCACTGTATGGTGGCTCAGTGATTGGCACTGTATGGTGGCTCAGTGGTTGGCACTGTATGGTGGCTCAGTGGTTAGCACTGTATGGTGGCTCAGTGATTGGCACTGTATGGTGGCTCAGTGGTTAGCACTGTATGGTGACTCAGAGTTTAGCACTGTATGGTGGCTCAGTGGTTAGCACTGTATGGTGGCTCAGTGGTTAGCACTGTATGGCGGCTCAGTGGTTAGCACTGTATGGCGGCTCAGTGGTTAGCACTGTATGGTGGCTCAGTGGTTAGCACTGTATGGCGGCTCAGTGGTTAGCACTGTATGGTGGCTCAGTGGTTTGCACTGTATGGTGGCTCAGTGGTTAGCACTGTATGGTGGCTCAGTGGTTAGCACTGTATGATGGCTCAGTGGTTAGCACTGTATGGTGGCTCAGGGGTTAGCACTGTATTGTGGCTCAGAGTTTAGCACTGTGGTGGCTCAGTGGTTAGCACTGTTGCTTTGTAGCATTGGGATCCTGAGTTCAAATCCTACCAAGGACAACATCTGCAAGGAGTTTGTATGTTCTCCCCGTGTTTGCGTGGTTTTCCTCTAGTTTCCTCCCTCACTCCAAAGACATTCTGATAGCGGACCTAGATTGTGAGCCCCAATGGGGACAGCCATGATAATGTCTGGAAAGTGCTGCTGAATATGTTGGTGCTATAAAAATAAGCATAATAAATAAATAATATATCCTAGGAGTGCATAAGCATTTTTGGTCCAAGGGCCACATTGCTATACTGAACCAATCTGGGGACTGCATTAAAAAGTAAAGGCATATTAGCTTCTGCGACATTTGTGACATATTGAAAGTATCTAATATATAATTGCCTAGAATACTACTTCCTGCAATTTGTGCCAACTTCCGTGGCTTTGTCCGGAGCTAATGTCCGGAGCTAATGTCCGGAGCTAATGTCCGGAGATAAGTGACGTCAACAGTGTCCAGTGTCTGATTGGTTGCCGCCTGCTGCGAGCGACCAATCAGAAATGTGCCGTACTGTGACACACTCCGCCCGCCATTTTGGTGTGATTTTTGAATTTTTACCTCACAGCAAGTTTCTACTGCGTGGAGGCGGGCCCAGTGACGTTGCTCTTCAAGCTTCTGCCGAATTTCGTCAAAAAAATGATAATACCATTTACCAAAACTATATATATTTAGTTGTGAAGTGGTTCAGTGACATTTTCACACCAATTTTGAACTTTTGTTTGGTGTTTTCTCCATATACTGCCTATTATTTTTGTTCTTTCTTACTATTATTTATTAATTGCATTATTCTTACATTTGAATAAATAAAGTATATATGGATTCTAGACTCCCGATTCTTTAGAATCGGGCTGCCATCTAGTTTATCATAAATGTCTGACAGGTACAAATTCAGGATTCTTACTGCCAAAAATCAGCACTCTAATGGTACGTTCACACTGAGATTTATTTATAAGGATTTAGAAATAGATTCTGCTCCTAAATCCACATCAAAAACCACATCAAATACTTGACCGCATGAAAGAAGTTTTCCACTGATTTTAATGGGAAAATCTCGTATAGTGCACAAACTGATATTTTTTCATGTTATTTTGAACGTCTCACAGTAAAACTGTATGATGTATGAGGCCTCCAGAGATGTCTACACCGTGCACTATTAGTCCTTGTCAGTCCCTGTTCCTCAGCTTGCGGCCACTACTCATCTTTCTGTGACTGCTCACATAGAGTAGGTTGAGTCAAGCATTTTTTCTGTCCATACGGTTGGGGGCTCCACAGAATGGTATTATGGGCTGCATGTGGTCCCCGGGCCGCAGGTTATAGTTAGATATGTCTACAATCAATGTACCATGAAGTATGAAAAGATGCAGCTTGTACCGTCAGATCATGTCGACAGCACAGGGAGCAATGCATTCTGAAGCTGGAAGTATAGTAGTTAAGTAGTTATTGTATGTACTGTATATAGTGTTTGTTATGATTTAGTATATCTGCGAGGTTCATTAGCAAAGATGGCATATCATGTACATATGCAAACTTCAGAAAATTGAGTTTTCAAAGATAATATGCTTCATAGGCCTAAAACTGGCCTAAGAGGTCATATAACCAGACAACCGGAAAGCTGCCCATCTGGGAGAGAGACACATGCAGTTCTTGCTGTGGTTTCTTCTGTATTATTGTTACTTTTGTACACAGCCTTAATAGGGATCCATAGAAGTTTACCTCCGCATTGCTCTGATTTCATAGCGCAAAGTTGCATTATGTTCCATTGATGGTTCTAGAATGCAAAAAACAGAGCTCTAGATGTTTGACGGCACATGGATTCATTAGTGAGTCCGCAGTTCTGAGCTATTTGGGAGTCTGCGTGCCTCCATAAACCATCTGTGACACGTACATGAGGCTTTGTGCTATATATTTATGTACAGTGGGGCAAAAAAGTATTTAGTCAGTCAGCAATAGTGCAAGTTCCACCACTTAAAAAGATGAGAGGCGTCTGTAATTTACATCATAGGTAGACCTCAACTATGGGAGACAAACTGAGAAAAAAAAATCCAGAAAATCACATTGTCTGTTTTTTTAACATTTTATTTGCATATTATGGTGGAAAATAAGTATTTGGTCAGAAACAAAATTTCATCTCAATACTTTGTAATATATCCTTTGTTGGCAATGACAGAGGTCACTCCTTCGTTGCCCTGGCGGTGTGCTTTGGATCACTGTCATGTTGAAAGACCCAGCCACGTTTCATCTTCAATGCCCTTGCTGATGGAAGGAGGTTTGCACTCAAAATCTCACGATACATGGCCCCATTCATTCTTTCATGTACCCGGATCAGTCGTCCTGGCCCCTTTGCAGAGAAACCGCCCCAAAGCATGATGTTTCCACCACCATGCTTTACAGTAGGTATGGTGTTTGATGGATGCAACTCAGTATTCTTTTTCCTCCAAACACGACAAGTTGTGTTTCTACCAAACAGTTCCAGTTTGGTTTCATCAGACCATAGGACATTCTCCCAAAACTCCTCTGGCTCATCCAAATGCTCTCTAGCAAACTTCAGATGGGCCCGGACATGTACTGGCTTAAGCAGTGGGACACGTCTGGCACTGCAGGATCTGAGTCCATGGTGGCGTAGTGTGTTACTTATGGTAGGCCTTGTTACATTGGTCCCAGCTCTCTGCAGTTCATTCACTAGGTCCCCCCGCGTGGTTCTGGGATTTTTGCTCACCGTTCTTGTGATCATTCTGACCCCACGGGGTGGGATTTTGCGTGGAGCCCCAGATCGAGGGAGATTATCAGTGGTCTTGTATGTCTTCCATTTTCTAATTATTGCTCCCACTGTTGATTTCTTCACTCCAAGCTGGTTGGCTATTGCAGATTCAGTCTTCCCAGCCTGGTGCAGGGCTACAATTTTGTTTCTGGTGTCCTTTGACAGCTCTTTGGTCTTCACGATAGTGGAGTTTGGAGTCAGACTGTTTGAGGGTGTGCACAGGTGTCTTTTTTTACTGATAACAAGTTTAAACAGGTGCCATTACTACAGGTAATGAGTGGAGGAAAGAGGAGACTCTTAAAGAAGAAGTTACAGGTATGTGAGAGCCAGAAATCTTGATTGTTTGTTTCTGACCAAATACTTATTTTCCACCATAATATGCAAATAAAATGTTAAAAAAACAGACAATGTGATTTTCTGGATTTTTTTTTCTCAGTTTGTCTCCCATAGTTGAGGTCTACCTATGATGTAAATTACAGACGCCTCTCATCTTTTTAAGTGGTGGAACTTGCACTATTGCTGACTGACTAAATACTTTTTTGCCCCACTGTATTTCAGAGCCGTGAAGCACTTATAGGACAGATAAGATTTACATTTTAGCCATTACAATAATTGACTTGTGTGACCAAATGCAATTGTATTTTAACTCTTTACTGACATCCACCACATATTACAGCCTAATACCTCATCCCACTGATTATTTTGATCAGCGTTTGATCAGAGTGTCATCGCTTTTTTCAAGAAGTATTGTTTCTCCTTGCGGAGATCGACATGCTAAGCATGCCGAGATGAGGAGACTTATACCCGCAATGCTCCTCTGGGTAATATGCTAATTATGCAAATTGCCTCTTCGGAGAAGAAGATAGCTAGAACTCTAGTGCCACCTATTGGAAGTAACAATCCTACAAGTCAATGTTGACCCTTTAACGAACCTTGTCACATGACTTAGGATAATAGCCAAACCAGAATCTCAATTTGCAGACACTGTGTTTCGGGGTACTGCCCCTCGTCAGTGCAAAGCGGAGATCTGGTCTAGGATTGCTACCTTCCAATAGGTGGCACTAGAGTTCTAGCTCTCTTCCCCTCTGAAGAGACAATTTGCATAATTAGCATATTTCCCAGAGGAGCATTGCGGCTTTAAGTCTCCTCATCTCGGCATGCTTAGCATGTCGATCTCTGCAAGGAGAAAAGATACTTCTTGGATAACGGTCTGATGCTTTTCACACAGCCAAACCAGATCTCCGCTTTGCACTGACGTGCATGTGACAAGGCTCGTTAAAGGGTCAACATAGACTTGTAGGATTGCTACCTTCCAATAGGTGGCACTAGAGTTCTAGCTCTCTTCCTCTCTGAAGAGCCAATTTGCATAATTATCATTTTTTTCGGACTGCAATCTGATGTCATCTTCTTTTTTCACTGACCCATAGACTTGAATAGGCCAATTTTGATCTGACCCTCCGATAAAAATCGATTTTCCGCGGGCCACTCAGGTCACCAAAGGTCTCACCTCATACAAAAAAAAAATGGATGTCTAAGTGAGGCCTCAATCACAAGTAATCTATAGCGTGCAGTATTAAAAACTACACATAAATAATGCTTATTTACATATGTTTAGAGCTAGTATTGCCGATTTAACAATCAGTACATTTTTTTAATACCTTTTATACAGGTCTATGTTATTAGAAACATTTATCATGAGCCGCACAATCTTATATGAATGTTACAGAATTTCTTACAATGGCAAAACTCTTTCTTGCAAAACTATTGATTAATCTTACGACTGCTATAATGCAAAATGTCCGTGACATAATGTTCACTTGTATCACCACGGTAACTATTGAGGGCTATGACCTAGAAATAAAAATTCTAATTTTTCACACTTGCAGATGATTCTAAATTTTAATCTTGATTCTGTTGCTCCCGGCTCCTTTTTCTGCTGCACAGATCTGCTGTGACGAGAAGCCGCTGCTACGGTGGAGAGGATAAATTACGATTTTGACCAAAATCAGAGTCATGGAAATTTTTGCTTAAAGGGCAGGTTCCTCTTCACTGCATGTTGATCTTGTTCAGTGCAAGTCACAAGTGGGGGGGGCATTCTTTCTTGCACCACAGTCATAAATTAACGTAACACTATCTCATACCTGCACATCAGTGACTCGTGAGACGATAACCTGGTTCGGAAAGCAACAATAGGACAGTTCAGCCAACAGACGTTTTAATATAACCAGAGTGAGGAAAACTCCTCAAAAAACAATGACGTAATCACATTTTTATCACCATTTCATCCCAATTAGAATTTTTTTCCTGTTTCCATACATCAGATGGAACATGAATGGTGTGATTCAAAACTACAACTCATCCAGCAAAAAAACAAGCCTTCATATGAAATTTTACCATCTCATTTTGGGATAGTGGATCGCCCCCACGTAAGGGCAATGGGGTACTCGGTACCGGGTCCTTCAGTTCCCTTAGCGAGGATGTCACGGTGGCTCGACCTGGATCGTGGCCCTATGAGGGGCGCCCAATAAAAGGCAGAGTTTGTAGATAACGGTAGTGTTCGTGACGCCACCTGTGGTATTAGGTCAGGGTGACTGACGCTGCTTAGGGGATCCACTGGGGTTATGGAATGGCAGCTAGATGGTTTACCTTCCCACAGGTGAAGTATATCCCCAGGGTTTCCCAGGAGTGATGGTGGATGGTGCAAGGCGCGGTGAATAACGAGGACACAATGGGTGCAGTCTCTTTACCTTTACTGAAGGCTTCAGCATCCACAGTCCAGAGTGCTGAATGACAGGGTAGGCAGGGTCCGGCTGGTCTGATGGCAATTCCAGAGTCCCCTTATCCAGGTGGAAATCAGTAGCCTTCCCCTTGCGCACAGTAACGTAGTAGGTCCCTACTTGCATTAGCTACCATAGGGTCCTCACTGTTGTTACTTCTCTCTCTCTCTCTGTCCCCCAGATGGATAGGACAAACCCGTATGACGGTGATGGCCTGAGGCTATTATATAGGGACCCTAGTGTCGCCCCTCCTCCGCGTTGCCACCTTGTCTGCTTAGGTGTTTAGGTCGGACAGCCAACTTGGAATCGACTGCCCTGCCGGTCTCTGAAGTAAAGCGTAGAGTCTATTACTTCCTCGGTGTTCCGGCAACCGGATCTGCGCTTCAGATGGAGGCAGCCTGCTTCTAGCTGGTCTCCCAATGATGTTTCACTCCTGTTGCTATCACTTCTGTGCTCACTCACTACAGCACACTTCCCTTGTCCTTTCTTAGGAGGCTGCCGCATGGGTTGCAGGCGCAGCTCCGTGTCCTTCTTTCCTACTGAGCCGCTGATGTTCTTTCCTTTTTCCTCTGTCTGCCTGACAGGAATTCCCTGGGCCGAGCCCGGTCTGCTTCTCTCCCTCTCCTTCCGACTCCCTCTGAATCACTCTGACTTCCCAACCAACCCACCAGTTTTACCCTATGTGAGGAGTGGCCTAGTGAACAGAACCCTTAGCTCCCCTTGGTGGACTGGCGTGTGAAGTGTGTGTGTGGCTGTGATACCTGGCAGAGTGAACTCCTTTGGTGCCATCAGACATAACATCACTCCCCCTGGTGGAAGAATGACATTACTGCAACGACCAGGACTCTGGGGCGCTGCAATAGCATATTACAAGGATATTCCAGATCTAGATTTATTGTGGGGGTCCAACCTCTTGTATAACCAATGATGTAGTGAAAATACCGCACAGATGAACGAACTTTAAATGTTTGTACAGGGGTAACATATCGCTGAATCTAACAACCAGAGAATTTAACTCACAAGATTACAATGAACAAGCGCCATAAAAACAATGTCTAAAACTCAGCCCAAAGGTGTGTTTGTTACACACTTTCCTATTTCGAGTTTCATCTGGGGTGTGTCTACATAATGAAATAACCGTATTGTGATGACACGGCATCAACCAGGCCTGGTGCGGGGGTGAATTATTCTTAATTATGCTAGACGTATTGTTCAGTAGGTCAAGGGATATGAGCAGGGCTTTCACTAGGAATTTCGTTGCCCCATACTGTCAAGATTTTCGGGGCCCCCTTGAGACTCCGCCTAAGGCTCTACCCCTCAAACTGTCCACAGCCCCAACACTCTCTCTTGGAAAAACTCCACTTCTCACCACTCACACATTAACAGTTCCCATCACCAGATCACACATATAGCCAGCAGCTTTTGTTTTGGCCAAAAGATTTTGTTTAAGCCGCCACCACGACAAGGTAGACTCTTTTGGCCGAGCACTACTCTACTCTATCCTTTTAATCATTTGTTAAAATATCCAATACAATTTTGGTATATTTTTATTTATTTTTCAATTTTTTAAATGACCAATAATATCACATACAAGGGACAAATACCACCGAACCATGACCAGACACCATATTACCACCCCTATGAGAAAGATATATATTATGGTACCGTGTTAGCCAGTAAATAGAAAAATATTTAGAATTGAGAGTCCTCAGTGGTTGATACCTTTTAATGGCTAACTGAAAAGATGGTAATAAATTGCAAGCTTTCAAGGCCACTCAGGTCTCTTCATCAGGCATAGACTAATACAAAATCTGAAGGATCACATATTTATGCACAACACAGCAGAAATGCAATGGATAAGACAAGTGACGTGAAGCAGAATTACAATTATAAACAGTTATGTCCATAAATATTGGAACAGTTCATAGATAAGGAGTGTGAATGTATTATTGTCCTCTGATTGGGGTCTGGTTCTCTGTTATGACGCCCCCACACGTTCTGAGGAGCAAATTCCTTAATTGATGTAAAAAAAACATAAATCCGTGAGACACATTCATTCCTGCACTGAGAGTGTCAAAGGTCGTCATCAGCTTATATTCCCAAACTCTTCTGTCTCTCTGAGATTTCAAATTACCCTTTAACCCCTTCACCCCCGAGGGTGGTTTGCACGTTAATGACCGGGCCAATTTTTACAATTCTGACCACTGTCCCTTTATGAGGTTATAACTCTGGAAAGCTTCAACGGATCCCAGTGATTTTGACACTGTTTTCTCGTGACATATCGTACTTCATGACAGTGGTAACATTTCTTTGATATTACCTGCGTTTATTTGTGAAAAAAACGGAAATTTGGTGAAAATTTCGCAATTTTCCAACTTTTGAATTTTTATGCAATTAAATCACAGAGATATGTCACACAAAATACTTAATAAGTAACATTTCCCACATGTCTACTTTACATCAGCACAATTTTGGAACCAACATTTTTTTTGTTAGGGAGTTATAAGGGTTAAAAGTTGACCAGCAATTTCTCATTTTTACAACACCATTTTTTTTTAGGGACCACATCTCATTTGAAGTCATTTTGAGGGGTCTATATGATAGAAAATAACCAAGTGTGACACCATTCTAAAAACTGCACCCCTCAAGGTGCTCAAAACCACATTTAAGAAGTTTATTAACCCTTCAGGTGTTTCACAGGAATTTTTGGAATGTTTAAATAAAAATGAACATTTAACTTTTTTTCACAAAAAATTTATTTCAGCTCCAATTTGTTTTATTTTACCAAGGGTAACAGGAAAAAATGAACCCCAAAAGTTGTTGTACAATTTGTCCTGAGTACGCCGATACCCCATATGTGGGGGTAAACCACTGTTTGGGTGCATGACAGAGCTCGGAAGCGAAGGAGCGCCATTTGACTTTTCAATGCAAAATTGACAGGAATTGAGATGGGACGCCATGTTGCATTTGGAGAGCCACTGATGTGCCTAAATATTGAAACCCCCCACAAGTGACACCATTTTGGAAAGTAGACCCCCTAAGGAACTTATCTAGATGTGTGGTGAGCACTTTGACCCACCAAGGGCTTCACAGAAATTTATAATGCAGAGCCGTAAAAATAAAACAAAAATTTTTTCCCACAAAAATTATTTTTAGCCCCCAGTTTTGTATTTTTCCAAGGGTAACAGGAGAAATTGGACCACAAAAGTTGTTGTCCAATTTGTCCTGAGTGCGCTGATACCCCATATGTGGGGGGGAACCACCGTTTGGGCGCATGGCAGAGCTCGGAAGGGAAGGAGCATCATTTGGAATGCAGACTTAGATGGATTGGTCTGCAGGTATCACATTGCGTTTGCAGAGCCCCTAATGTACCTAAACAGTAGAAACCCCCCACAAGTGACCCCATATTGGAAACTAGACCCCCCAAGGAACTTATCTAGATGTGTTGTAAGAACTTTGAACCCCCAAGTGTTTCACTACAGTTTATAACGCAGAGCCGTGAAAATAAAAAAAAAAAAATTTCCCACAAAAAATATTTTTTAGCCCCCAGTTTTGTATTTTCCCGAGGGTAACAGGAGAAATTGGACCCCAAAAGTTGTTGTCCAATTTGTCCTGAGTGCGCTGATACCCCATATGTGGGGGGAACCACCGTTTGGGCGCATGGGAGGGCTCGGAAGGGAAGGAGCGCCATTTGAAATGCAGACTTAGATGGAATGGTTTGCAGGCGTCACATTGCGTTTGCAGAGCCCCTAATGTACCTAAACAGTAGAAACCCCCCACAAGTGACACCATTTTGGAAAGTAGACCCCCTAAGGAACTCATCTAGATATGTTGTGAGAGCTTTGAACCCCCAAGTGTTTCACTACAGTTTACCCCCTCACCTAGATACCTCTATCCTTTTTTAGTATTAAGTTATATGGTTTAGTAATACTGTCTCCTGACTCTATTAGGTCATTTTTACCTTAATTAATAAAAGTTATATTTTAGGGGCATTTTTTTGTGATCCGGGAGACAAAAATGTTTAGCCACAGGTAGATCTATTCTTTTTTCTCTTATTCGGTGGCGATGAGAGTTCATCCTTGTTCACAGTTTTAGCCCTGTCTCCCCTACATACAGACCCCCAGTTGGACATTTAGTACGAATAATTAAATACACCACATTATATATGATGCAGCTGAAAGTACCTGGGATCTTGTAGTCCTGATGTGAGTTGGAGATCTTTATCTTGTTTAACTTAACCTGCGTCTCGGACGCAGGTTCAGTTTCTGCAGTGGCAGAATTCTGCCCGATGACCAGAAGAGATTGGGCCTGAGGCGGGCCCCCTCTGGTCATCGGGCCCCATACGCCAGTCAAGCCAGTAATGCCCTGATGGCGGCCCTGGACATGAGCTATTGTTCATCTGAGCTTGTATGTTAACTCTTGATGTTTGTTATTTTGTTGAATGCCTGCTGATTGCATACTGTATCAGCCCTCTGTAGTTTACTAGTCGACACAATTTATAGAAGAAATATGAAAATTAATTGAACAATAGTAAAAAGAGGGATTATCTCCCCCACCTTTCCACAATCCTGCGGGAGAATGCTCCGGATAAGAGCTGTGGAATATAAATAGGGCTCCCTTTTTTTCCAGAGATACTCTACAGGAAACCAGCCGAGAAACCATGACTTCAACTGGTGGAATAAAGATATTCTCCACTGCCCATCACTGACCCACAAAGATGTTTGGAGAACCCAGGTTGGGACAATCAGTTCACCTGGCCAAATACCTCACTATACTTGGTCAGCTTCCTAAGCTTGCTGCTATCTCCTCTCTGTGGGTGCCTGCCAAAAGTGGGGTGCTACTGTTTTGGGTAGTTGGCCCTGGATGTCCCGAAGCTGCAGAGATTCTAATCCCTGGCAAGCCAGTGGAAGGGTGAGACTCTGTCATTTGCACCATCTTGTGTACTTGCAGGGCCTGTACTATATGTTGTTGCTTGTTGGAGCTGGATGCACGCGCTATGGTTGCGGTATCCGTTGTCTGGAGGAGCATGGTCTCTGACTACAGACTATACTGGTGGGAGAGACAAAAGCTGTGGGCCAACCAAAAGTTGGGAGACAGCGGGTATTGCCTGGTACAGAGGCAGTGATTCTACTGGACCCGGGTTGGGATCTTGTGAACAAAAAAAAAGTTGCATCGTTAACCTGCCTAGATGATTATTACAACCCACAACCTCAGATATTCACACCTATAAATATATATTCTTGTAGAATCACTGATCCGGAGCATGAAGGCGATGCCCTGATGGTCTAGTGCTGTGTTCTCTTCACTGTTTTTACTGTGCACAGTGGCTCCTGGTCGCCCAGCAAGTGGCAGTTTCTCAGGTGCTGAGAGCACCGCAGCGCAAGAAAAATGTTAGACGTGGAGACAGCATAACATCAGATGTGCATTCTCAATGGGGGTCCCTCATTGATCATAATGGAAAAGTACAGTATATACTAATGATAGGGCAGCACTGCGGTGCAGTGGATAGCACTGCAGCCTTACAGCGCTGGAGTCCTGGGTTCAAGCCCCACCAAGGACAACATCTGCAAAGAGTTTGTATGTTCTCTCCGTGTTTGCGTGGGTTACCTCCGGGCACTCCGGTTTCCTCCCACATTCCAAAGACATACTGCTAGGGAATTTAGATTGTGAGCCCCAATGGGGACAGCGATGATAATGTGTGGAAACTGTAAAGCGCTGCGGAATATGTTAGCGCTATATAAAAATATAGATTTATTATTTAAGGATATGCCATCACTCTGTAGGATAGAAACAACCCTTTAATAGACAATACTGAATGATCTGTACTCACACTTAGTTCTGGCAACATTACTCTTTTTGTGGCTACATTTGATTGATGGACTGTTTGTCTAATTTTGTTGATTATTTCTTGCCGCGAGATAAACAACAAGACTATTTCATCTACTTAAATAATAAAGATGATAATTATACTACTGCTTGTCAGAAAGCTAATATTAATAGTACGGAAGTAAAAAAGATCTATACGTTGTGTCATTTGTTACTTCACGGTGAACATGTAAATAATTTATTGCGGATTCTCCAGTCGAGCGATGGGATACAAGTTATTGTGAAGGGTGTCATAATAAAACCTTTCTCTTGTTTTCTTTCATAGCTTGGGGGCTTGAGGTGGCTGAAGCCAAGTCTGTGAAATCCTTTAAGTGGATTTGGTCCTCGGGATGATAATTAATCTGAGATATTTATGGAAGGGAACTTAGCTTTACAGGGTATACCATTAAGATATTACTCTTCTGTTTCCTCCTAAATCGTTCCATTTGAAAACAACTATGAAGCAGTTTATCAAAACTCCATTCCAGCTCGATGGGAAAATGGAAAATTATTTTGCCTTTTTTTTTTTTTTGGTAAATAGCTTCTCACAAATATGTTTCTTTTACACATGCATTAGGGGCTGAAATCTTGAAAAAAAATGCATCCACACCCATTATAGAGATGCTATTTTTCAGTTCAGGAAATAGGTGGAAGTACTGTAAATGACATACTTTACAAATTCCAATATCTGTAGGAAGAATAATATGCTATAGGGCTGACATCAGGAGGACATATTGGGTACTGCTGGGGCCTTCTGATATTAAAAAAGTGATTTATAACAATCTTTTTTTTTTTTAAGTTAAGCCTTTCCTATTTATTTCCAGGATGTCCTACTTTAATAGATAGATAGATAGATAGATAGATAGATAGATAGATAGATAGATAGATAGATAGATAGATAGATAGATAGATGAGTAGACGAGTGACCTTGGGATGTTGCATCATGAATGGGAAGGTCTAGTTGAAATATTTTACAAACTGTGCAAACCTTTTGTTTATTTGTGTAAAGTTGTCAATAGAGATAAGCGGATCAGGATAAATTCACCAGATTACACATTTTTTTCCCAGGAAATACAATTCGTGGAGAAGTTATCTCAGTAAATTCAATGTTCCTTATTAATCTCTGGCTAATAAACATAAACGTAATATGACACAAGTGAGAAAAAAATTGTTATGCTCACCACTCACCCTCTGCTCCTTATCATCCCCATTCGGTCATCATCACATTGTTAGATCACCTCCACTCAAGCTGGAATCGGCTTTGATGCAGCCTGGGGGAATTTGGGAGGGGTAGAGTTTTGGCCATACGCGCAAGGTCATAACACCATAGTCTTTCGCAAGCTTGCACAAATTCTCCTAGGTCTCGCCAAACCAGCAGTCCCGGCACAGCGTGATTGGCGATTTTAGTATGAGTGAAGGCGACCTGAAGATGCGGCGTGGACTGGACAGGTGAAACGGAGGGGACGGAGAGGAGAGCAGTAAGGCAAGTGTAAGGCTTTTTTTACATTATGATGTATATTTGAGAAAAATGGCAGCCAGGTGTGTGCAAGCGCATTACAAAAATTCTGAATTTTGGCGAATACTGATTTTTGTAAAATTCAAGTAGAATTTAGTTCAACATAAATTGATTAATTCATCTATATTTGTCAAGTGTATGCCGAGAATGGTATGAGCAAGGAAAAATTTTGGAGTGAAAGGAGATCCTTTAGGCTCAAAGTCTTTGTTGACCTAAGGGATTAGAAGAGGATTCCAGAGTCTGTGCTTCAAGTAACCTGTCCCATGTATAACTCATCATTCCTTAGGGTACCGTTACACTAAACGATTTACCAACGATCACGACCAGCGATACGACATGGCCGTGATCGTTGGTAAGTCGTTGTGTGGTCGCTGGGGAGCTGTCACACAGACAGCTCTCCAACGACCAACGATGCCGAAGTCCCCGGGTAACCAGGGTAAACATCGGGTAACTAAGCGCAGGGCCGCGCTTAGTAACCCCGATGTTTACCCTGGTTACCATTGTAAATGTAAAAAAAAAAAAAAAAACACATACTCACATTCCGGTGTCTGTCCCGCGCTGTCACCTTCCCGCACTGACTGTCAGCGCCGGCCGGCCGTAAAGCAGAGCACAGCGGTGACGTCATGACGTCACCGCTGTGCTCTGCTTTACAGCCAGCTGGCGCTGACACAGTCAGTGCGGGAAGCTGACGGCGGGGGACGTGACAGACAACAGAATGTGAGTATAGCGATCCGGGAAGAAACTAGAGTGGACCCTCTGGACCGTGGGGAGACCTACCCCTGGGCGAGCGACCTAAGATAGAGAACGACCCCTATACAGGGACCGCTAGGAGCAGGCCCAGAGGTCACTTACCCACGGTGAAGATACCAGAAGGGACGGCTCCAGGAAGAAGGGAAGGAGAAGGCTGGGAAAAACCGGAACACTGGGGGCTGAGACGAAGAGGACGCTGAGGAACAAAACAAAAGAACAAAGAAGGGTTAAACAACAAAGGCGAGATACCAGCAAACGAAAGGGGCAAAACCAAAAGAGGGCAGGAACAGAGGGAAGGCGAATCCATGGACAGAAACGCAGAGCACGGAGCAGGGAAGACCAGGGAGAGCCAAAGGCAATAGCAAAAGAGCTAAAACAATCTGGCACCAGAGAACCGGAGAGCCTGCCTCTTATAGTAGAGGCAAGAACAGGATTGGACAATAGCGAAGACTGACCTATTGACCTCAGGAAGAGGTCACGGAGACCCAGCGCCTGCGTCCTTGAGGAAAGCTAGGGCGCCTGCGCAAAGGGAGCGCACCAGCCGAGGACCCAGACACCGGAAATGCCGAAGGAGCACAGGAGCGCGCAGACCCGGAAGTGGAACGCCGGGGGCGCGCTGCGACAGAGAAGGATCCGGCGCTATGAGGAGCAAGAGCAGGACGGGCAGGATCAGACCCGGAGGCAGAGCGAGGAGGGACAGAGCGACGAGAGCCGCGGCGCCCGGACCGAGCAGCGGAGGAGCGACGACGCCGAGAAGCGGCGTAGGTAACAGTACCCCCCTCTTTACACCCCCCCCCACGTAAAGCAGCAAAAAATTTATTAAGAATACGAGGAGCATCGATGTTCTCCAAAGGCTCCCAGGACCTCTCTTCAGGACCAAAACCCTTCCAATCAACCAAGAAAAACTCCTTTCCCCGAATTTTCTTAACAGCCAAGATATCCCTCACCTCAAAGACGTTGTCAGTGCTGACTGGTAGAGAAGGAGTACAAAGGGAGGAGTGAAAACGGTTAAAGATGGCTGGTTTGAGAAGAGAGACATGAAACGTATTGGGTATATGAAGCGAAGCAGGCAATTTCAGCTTGTAAGCGACATCGTTGACTCGACGCAGAATCTCAAAAGGACCAATGAAACGTGGACCAAGTTTGTAGGAAGGAATCTTGAGTCTGATGAATTTTGAAGAAAGCCAGACCATATCACCAGGAGAGAAAGGAGGAGAATCTAAACGCCTCTTGTCTGCATGTCTCTTCATTTTAGACGAAGCTTGTTTTAATGTCTCTTTGACCTCGTCCCAGATCGAAGAAAACTTGAGAGCCATAGAGTCAGCTGCTGGAACACCAGAGGCAGGAGAGACTGGTAGGGGTACACCAGGGTGCTGTCCAAAAACAATGAAAAATGGAGTCCTTGCAGAGGACTCGCTGGAGTGGTTGTTGTAGGCAAACTCTGCCCAAGGAAGCAAATTGACCCAGTCATTATGATGAGCATTAGAAAAATGCCGGAGATAAATGGCAAGAGTTTGGTTGGTATGTTCCGCCTGACCGTTGGTTTGCGGGTGATATGTGGAAGAGAAGTCCAGGTTCACCTTCAAAAGTTTGCACAAGGCTCTCCAAAAGCGAGAAGTAAATTGTACCCCTCTATCTGACACGATGTGTTGTGGTAGTCCATGGAATTTAAAGATGTTTTGAATAAAAATGTTTGCCAACTCAGGAGCAGAAGGTAAACCAGCCAGCGGAATAAAATGAGCCATCTTAGAGAATCTGTCCACTACAACAAGGATGACTGTACACGCGGAGGAGCAAGGAAGATCGGTGATGAAATCCATGGCAATATGCTGCCACGGAGCAGATGGAACTGGAAGAGGAAGCAGGTTCCCAAGTGGTAGTCGTCTAGGTATTTTGTTCCTGGCACATGAGGGACACGAAGCTACGAATTCCTTAACATCTAGACGTAGAGTAGGCCACCAATAGTACCGAGAGATGAGAAGGTAAGTTTTCTTGGTACCTGCATGACCGGCCAACTTGGAGGAGTGGCCCCACGATAAAACCCTTCTAGTGTCTTCATCCGAGACTAGCGTCTTACCCGGTGGAGGACAGAACATCTGAAGTGGAGCGACGGTTACAATTTTAGTAGGATCAATGATGTATGCTGGTTCCTCCACAGCATCTGACGAAAGAAATGACCTGGACAAGGCATCAGCTTTTATGTTCTTGTTGCCTGGCCGGAAACGAAGTTCAAACTCGAAACGAGCAAAAAACAAAGACCATCTGGCTTGACGTGGGTTTAATCTTTGCGCAGTTTGCAGGTAAGTAAGATTCTTGTGATCGGAGAAGATTATAAAAGGATGAACAGATCCTTCAAGCAAGTATCTCCATTCCTCTAAGGCCAACTTGATGGCCAACAACTCTCGATCTCCAATGGTATAATTTCGTTCAGAAGTCGAAAAGGCTTTAGAGAAGAAGCCGCAGGGAGCTATACGACCCTCTGGGGTCTTTTGAGAGAGAACGGCTCCTGCACCTGTGGAAGAGGCGTCAACCTCCAGAATAAATGGCTTGTTCCTCTCCGGGTGATGCAGGACAGGTGCGGAAGAAAAAGACTTCTTAAGAAGAGCAAAGGACTCCTCTGCCTCAGGAGACCACTCCTTGGAACTGGAACCCTTGCGAGTGAAAGAAGAAAGAGGACGGATCACGGTAGAGAAGTGCGGGATGAATTGCCTGTAGTAATTCACGAATCCAATGAAGCATTGGATGGCTTTCACTCCACAGGGCTGTGGCCAGTTAATTATGGCATTCAACTTCTCAGGATCCATCTTAAGACCAGAGTCCGAAACAACGTATCCAAGGAATGGCAAAGAGGTTTGCTCGAACGCACACTTCTCTAACTTGGCATACAAGTGGTTGTCTCTTAGGCGTTGCAAGACCTCACGAACACTTCTGCGATGCGAAGGAAGATCGGAAGAAAAAACAAGAATGTCATCCAAATACACCAAAACACAAGAGTAGAGAAGATCCCGGAACACATCGTTAACGAACTCTTGGAATACCGCGGGAGCATTGCAGAGGCCGAAGGGCATAACTAAGTACTCGTAATGTCCATCTCAGGTGTTAAAGGCAGTCTTCCACTCGTCGCCTGCGCGGATCCGGACCAAATTGTAGGCACTTCGTAAGTCAAGCTTAGTAAAAATACGAGCGCCTCGAAGGCGGTCGAAGAGCTCCGGTATAAGGGGCCGAGGATACCTATTTTTGACCGTGATACTGTTCAATCCTCGGTAGTCTATACATGGTCTTAAGGAACCGTCCTTCTTCTTCACAAAGAAGAACCCAGCTCCGGCAGGAGAAGAGGACTTGCGGATGAATCCTTTAGCCAGGATTTCTTGTATGTACGCCGACATAGACTTGGTCTCTGCTGCAGAAAGTGGATAAATTCTCCCTCTAGGTGGAGAGCAACCGGGAAGAAGATCTACCGGACAATCGTAGCAACGATGGGGAGGAAGATTCTCAGCCTCCTTTTTATTGAAGACATCAGCATACGACCAGTAGGGAGTAAGTAAACCTTCAGGAATTCCAGTAGGCTGAGAAGGGCAAACAGGACGTATAGACTGAAGACAGCGACCATGACACGAAGGACCCCACCGAAGCACGTCTCCTGTGCGCCAATTCAGGGTAGGTTCGTGAACTCGAAGCCAGGGAAGACCAAGCAAAAAGGCGTGAGAGAGGTTAGGTAAAACATAAAAAGCGATCCTTTCTTGATGCAGAGCCCCGATTTGAATCTCCACCTCCTCTGTAACAAAAGAAATCTCCTCCTGTAAAGGTCTACCATCCACCGAAGCAATCAAGCGGGGAGAGTCCAAAGAGATTACAGGAACGCAAAGCCGCCGAGCCGCCTCAAGGCTGATAAAATTGCCTGCTGCGCCTGAATCCACATACGCCACTTCGGAGGACCGAAACTGATTGGAGACAAAAAGGACATTAAGAGTTAAAGGATGAGAGGAAACACGGACACCTAGGGAGGCCTCTCTTACCTGTCCTAGGCGGAAGAGTTTTCCGGTCTATCAGGACAGCTGCGGAGCAAGTGAGCGGCACTGCCACAGTAAAAGCATAGGCCCTGGGTGCGCCTCTCCTTGCGGCGTTGTTCCGCCATTTTTACTCGATCCACTTGCATGGGTTCAGAGGAAGGCACAGAAGAAGGAACAGAAACGGAAGCACGAGAGCTGCTAGGCTGACGGAAAATAGAAAGAACGGGAATAGGTCTTTTCTCTCTAGCCGACTCACGAGACCGCTCCTGAAAGCGGAGATCAATCCGGGTAGCGAGGGAGACCAGATCCTCAAGAGAAGTTGGGGTATCACGACCAGCAAGCTCGTCCTTAATCCGGCTGGACAAACCCCGCCAAAAAGCACCCACAAGTGCCTCATTGTTCCATCCCAGTTCTGAGGACAGAGTACGGAAGCGAATGGCATATTGTCCAACAGAAGAGGGACCTTGACGTAAATTAAAGAGGGACTCGGTAGTAGAGGCAAGACGACCGGGCTCATCAAAAACTTTACGAAAGGTCTCAAGAAAATTCTGCAGGTGGCAGACTACAGGGTCGTCACGCTCCCACAAGGGATTAACCCAAGCCAACGCCTCTCCCTCCAAGTGAGACACTATAAATGCCACCCTAGCCCGGTCAGAGGGGTACTGAAGGGGTAGAAGCTCAAAATGGAGACGGCATTGATTTAGAAACCCCCGACAAAGCTTAGGATCGCCGGAGTATCTGGGAGGTTTGCCCAAGCGAGGGGGCGGGGTAGACACGGGAGTGGGAGCGAGAGAGGGAGCTTGCACAGCTGCAATGGGGGCAGACTGGAGATTGAACAAGCGGTCATCGATAGAAGCCATATAACTCAGCATGCGGGTCTGAGTATCCCGTTGTTGAGAGAGCTCCTGCTGGAGACTAGCCAATTGAGCGGCGTTGACAGGGTCAGAGGTCTGAATGGAGGTTAAGCGTGACTCCAAAGTTTTCAAAAAAGCCATTATGCACTGCTGATTCTCACGCAAAAGCGCTAACTCCTTCTGAGCCGAAAAAGGGGTACCCGCGGGGTCCATGGCCAGATTGTACTATAGCGATCCGGGAAGAAACTAGAGTGGACCCTCTGGACCGTGGGGAGACCTACCCCTGGGCGAGCGACCTAAGATAGAGAACGACCCCTATACAGGGACCGCTAGGAGCAGGCCCAGAGGTCACTTACCCACGGTGAAGATACCAGAAGGGACGGCTCCAGGAAGAAGGGAAGGAGAAGGCTGGGAAAAACCGGAACACTGGGGGCTGAGACGAAGAGGACGCTGAGGAACAAAACAAAAGAACAAAGAAGAGTTAAACAACAAAGGCGAGATACCAGCAAACGAAAGGGGCAAAACCAAAAGAGGGCAGGAACAGAGGGAAGGCGAATCCACGGACAGAAACGCAGAGCACGAAGCAGGGAAGACCAGGGAGAGCCAAAGGCAATAGCAAAAGAGCTAAAACAATCTGGCACCAGAGAACCGGAGAGCCTGCCTCTTATAGTAGAGGCAAGAACGGGATTGGACAATAGCGAAGACTGACCTATTGACCTCAGGAAGAGGTCACGGAGACCCAGTGCCTGCGTCCTTGAGGAAAGCTAGGGCGCCTGCGCAAAGGGAGCGCACCAGCCGAGGACCCAGACACCGGAAATGCCGAAGGAGCACAGGAGCGCGCAGACCCGGAAGTGGAACGCCGGGGGCACACTGCGACAGAGAAGGATCCGGCGCTATGAGGAGCAAGAGCAGGACGGGCAGGATCAGACCCGGAGGCAGAGCGAGGAGGGACAGAGCGACGAGAGCCGCGGCGCCCGGACCGAGCAGCGGAGGAGCGACGACGCCGAGAAGCGGCGTAGGTAACAGTGAGTATGTACTGTTTTGTTTTGTTTTAACTTTTACAATGGTAACCAGGGTAAATATCGGGTTACTAAGCGCGGCCCTGCGCTTAGTAACCCGATATTTACCCTGGTTACAAGTGAACACATCGCTGGATCGGCGTCACACACGCCGATTCAGAGATGACAGCGGGTGATCAGCGACCAAAAAAAAGGTCCTGATCATTCCTAGCGACCAACGATCTCCCAGCAGGGGCCTGATCGTTGGTCGCTGTCACACATAACGATTTTGTTAACAATATCATTGCTACGTCACAAAAAGCAACGATATCGTTAAAGAAATCGTTATGTGTGACGGTACCTTTAGCAAGGATGGGAAGATGGCCAGCAGATGACCAGTTCAAATGCCATTGCTGTCTGAGGGATATGAAAGGCAAGCAGGCACACGAATAGGATCAATAGGCAGTGAAAAAAAAATGTCTGATGAGATGAATTAAGGTTGCACCATGCTGATGGGAGGGTTAGAATTGGCCACAACATGAACACGAATTGATGAACCTTTCCTGTCAACTGGCAGCACCTTAGGATAGTGGAGGTGGAGTAATGGTGTGGTTAATTTATTGGTATATCCTGCAGGGCCATATTTAGAGTTCTGCTGCCCTAGGTGTTGTGAATTCTGTGGCAGAGCTCCCTCCTGTGGTCACAAGTGGTACTTCGGCTGATTCTCTCTGGGAGCTTCCGTTTGTGGAGGAATGTGGTACTGCGGCTTCTGAGTTTCCTCCCTCAGGTGATCTGGTGAGGTCGTTAGGTGCTTCTCTACTTAACTCCACCTAATGCTTTGATCCATGCTTCCTGTCAATGTTCCAGTGTTGGACTTGTTTTTCCCTGGATCATTCCTGTGGCCTGCTGCTCTGCATAGCTAAGTTCTTCTTTGCTATTTGTTTGCTATTTTTTCTGTCCAGCTTGTCTAATTGTTTTGCTGGAAGCTCTGGGACGCAAAGGGTGTACCTCCGTGCCGTTAGTTTGGTATGGAGGGTCTTTTTGCCCCCTTTGCGTGGTTTTCTTTAGGGTTTTGTGTAGACCGCAAAGTTATCTTTCCTATCCTCGCTCTGTTAAGAAAGTCGGGCCTCACTTTGCTGAAATCTATTTCATCCCTACGTTTGTCTTTTCATCTTAACTCACAGTCATTATATGTGGGGGGCTGCCTTTTCCTTTGGGGTATTTCTCTGAGGCAAGGTAGGCTTATTTTCTATCTTCAGGCTAGTTAGTTTCTCAGGCTGTGCCGAGTTGCATAGGCAGAGTTAGGCGCAATCCACTGCTGCCTCTAGTGTTGTTTGGAGAGGATTAGGGATTGCGGTCTGCAGAGTTCCCACGTCTCAGAGCTCGTTCTATTATTTTGGGTTATTGTCAGATCACCGTATGTGCTCTGACCGCTATGTCCATTGTGATACTGAATTGCCTATCATAACACCTAGGCACTATTAGTGCTGCCTCCCCCTTTGGTGAGTATGACACTATCGGCTGTGACTTTGGCAAAAATCGCTGATGTGAAAGACGCCTTTTGCAGCAGATACAGCAGTTTTTCCACATCTGCCGCGTAACGGATCACTTTCGGCAACACTGCTTTCAGCCTCATTCATTCCCTATGGGACTTGCGGACACGTGCGGCACTTGTCGTTTTGCCGAGATACGGCAAATGCGGTAATTGCAGCAATGGAAAAAAAATGCTGCTAGCAGTGTTTTTTGTCTCACCGCAAGTGCAAAATCGTAAATGCCACACATGTTCGCAAGTAGCCATCACTACCTGTCCCTGTACCTTGCTAGCTCATCCTAACATCCCTGTCTGACCTACAACTACACTATAAAGCTTTAGAAAAACAATTCATTAACTGCCATATTCCTACGATAATGAGGGCTCCAGGCTACAGCGTAGACTGGGACGGGCCGTCTCCGGGTCTCCATTCCCTCTGTGCACACCCTTAGTCCCTGCCTCACTGCCTGTGCACAGACATCCCTCCACTGGACCCGGTAACCACCGCTCACAGTAGCATACCGGCAGAGGTGTATCTAGGGTTTCTGGCACCCGGGGCAATAATTCATTTTGGTGTCCCCCTTCCCAAGGACATGTACCCATGAGCTCCTCTCCCTAATGCTCTCAATGTTCAGTGAAAAACTTAGAGAAGCAGAAGAGAAGCTCGATGTCACAGGACCACAAGTATGAAAATCACATGAGTGAAGTGTCCATGTGACGACTACTGGAACCTGCAGAGCTGAATACTGAGATTGCAGGCTTCTCAATTCTCACAACTAATGCACTGCACACTTTTAGGATTCTCCCTGGCCGGTGGACAGTCATGTTAGCACAAGTATGTGATTTGTATACTTCTGGCCACATTCCAACTAGATGTCTCACAGGAAGAAGCAACCGCATAACGCGCGTCGGGGACCGGAGGCTCAGCCTGTCACTTGACAGTGATCTTTTTGGTGGACACGTATCTAGGTAATATGTGGAGGAATGGGCACTGTGCTGTTTATGTGTGCGTGGATATATGAAGGGACGATGCAAATGTAGTGGCTATGTGTTTATCTATGGATGGCTGAACCGTGCCCCTAGTACTTGTTTTGGAGTGGTGGACATGCCTCAATATCTCCCATATTTGTCACACCAGTAACACAGACTGATTTAGTTGCAAATACTGGATTATTATCTCTTAATTAAGAATATGCAACATTTCTGCTTTTTGTATATGTACTCCAACATTACCTAAAGATCTCAACTGTTATAATGGATAGATTTTTTCATCCTATAATTTTGCGTTGTCCTACATTTTGTTGGCCTCTGTTTGTTGGGTCTGAGGCACCAATTTGTTTTATTTGTCTTGCAATATATTTTGTTGTTGAATAAATAAACTTATTGTTTTAATATTGTGGTTTAGTAACACGTCTTGATCCTAATATGGCTTACTATAATAGGATCTATATGTTTTATACAGGTTATGGAGTGTGGCCTATTCTCGTGTAGAGTTATGGGCATAGGTAGTGTGCTTAATACTCAAGTATAAGCGGACCCGAGTATAAGCCGAGACCCCTAATTTTGCCTAAAAAAAATGGGAAAACTTATTGACTCAAGTAAAAGCCTAGGGTGGGAAATGCAGCAGCTACTGGTAAATCTCAAAAATAAAAATAGATACCAATAAAAGTAAAATTAAGACATCATTAGGTTAAATGTTTTTGAATATTCATATTGAATCAGGAGCCCCATAAGATGCTCCATACAAAACACGCCCCATATAATACTCCATAAAGTTCATGATGGACCGCATAAGATGCTCTGTGCAAAAAATATGCCCCATATAATGCTGCACAAAGGTTAATAATGGCCCCATAAGATGCTCCATATTAAAATATGCCCCATATAATGCTGCATAAAAGGTTAATGATGGCCCCATAAGATGCTCCTTAGAATAATATGCCCCATATGCTGCTCCATATAGGTTGATGGCCTGATAAGATGCTCCATAGAATAATATGCCCCATGTAATGCTGCACAAAGGTTAATAATGGCCCCATAAGATGCTCCATAGAATAATATGCCCCATATGCTGCTCCATAAAGGTTGATGGCCCCATAAGATGCTCCATGGAATAATATGCTCCATAAAAGTTGATGGCCCCATAAGATGCTCCATAGAATAATATGCCCCATATGCTGCTGCTGCAATTTAAAAAAAAAAAATGACATACTCACCTGGCCAGGTTCCGGTGTCTTGAGCAGGCGGGGACACCAGCGCGCTATGGGGGCCAGGTGCCGGTGTCGTTGCTGACTCAGGCCCCCGGCACTTGCGATATTCACCTGCCCCGTTCCACCGCCGCACGCCACTGTGTCTTCCAGGTCTCTGCAGTGACTGTTCAGGCAGAGGGCACGCACTAAACACGTCATCACGCCCTCTGACCTGAACGTCACAGCCAGAGGATGCGAAAGACAAAGCCCGGCGGTGGAAAGGGGACAGGTGAATATCACATGGCTCACCCTCCCCCATCATACTTACCCTCCTGGACGGGTCTCTGCACTTCCCTGCTTCATCCCAGGGCCTGCAGCTCCTTCCAGTGTTTACATGGTACCGCTCATTAAAGTAATGAATATGCGCTCCACCTATGGGAGTGGAGTCGCGTCCATATTCATCACCTTAATGAGCGGTACCACGTGACAGCTGAGCACAGGAAGAGCTGCCGGCGCTGAGACCATCGGAGTTGCAGACATCACTGGAGGAGGGTGAGTATGCTGTCTTCAAGAAGATGGAGAGGTGGGTGGGGGGACAGCGGACCCCGGACTTTCAAAAAAAAAAAACTTGCTCAGGTGCCACCCCCCTCAAGTGCCTAGTGGCAAATACGACCCTGATATCTTGGCATCCCTGATAGATAAAGATAGATATTTGAAGGGCAACGCAACGTGGATGTAAAGAAGGATCTCCCAGTACTCTTCTTTTTTTTTTAACCAATCAAATTTTTATTGTAGAAAAGCTTTACAATTATAACATAGAGAAAAACAGGGAAAGGGGAATTAAGAGGGGAATACCACCATTGATAATTTAGAGAAGTGTGTTAACAATAGTAATACCTGAGATTCGCATGAGTACATTATTATAAACAGCATTAAACATAAGGCAATACTTCTAACTTGAAGGCCTAGGCAGGAGAGCGCTGGCTAATGACATCAGAGGAGAGGTAATCCAAGGGTCCCACCAGGTGAGGACCTTATTCTTTTTGGAAAGGGAGCCAGCAGTGATCAGTTCATAGCTTAAGTGTAGGTTGACTCTCGCAATTAGTTCAGTTTTGGAGGGAACTATAAGGGATTTCCAATATTTTGTGATACAGTATCTCGCTGCAATAAGGATGTTAGAGATTATAGGTTGGAGGGGTTTGGGGAGGGACAAAAGCGAAATCCCCAAAACAGCTAATGGGCCAGTTAAGTCGAAAGGAAGATGGGTGACCTCTGATAAAGTGGATTCGACCTGACGCCAAAACACTTGAAGACGCGGACAATCCCACCAGACGTGAGCTAGGGAACCATTGGAGTTACAACCTTTCCAACACTGGGGGGAGGAAGAGAGGTAAAATTTGGCCAATTTGATAGGAGTAAGGTACCACTGGAGGTGTATTTTTTTGATTTGTTCTAGGTGTCCGATACAAGAGGAGAATTTGGATGTGTGTATCATAGCAAAATGCCAGTCATCCAGGGAAGCCAAAAATGAAAGGGCAGACTCCCAAGAGGACATAAAAGGGAGTTTATCCGCTATGTCGTGAGACAGAAGAGCTTTGTAAATAATTGAGATACCATGGGGCACCAGGGTATTTGGCCTGAAAAATCTTTGGATTGGAGTTTCCTCTGCCGGGGTGGAGGTGAGCGCCTCGAATAGACTGGAGCCTTTCAAGAAGCTGCGCAATTGAAAATATTGGTAGAAGCACCTACCAGATAGAGAGTATCGAGTAGCTAGCTCCGGAAATGGGATCAAGCCATTGGAATCGTATAGATCCCGGATCCAGAGAATCCCACATTCCCTCCAGGCAGAGAGAGACAAACCATCAATAGCAGATTCAAGGGCATGGAGGGATAGATAATGGGACAGAATTGAGAGGTGAGTGGGACAAGATTCCAACCAAATTTTTGTAGCGGAGTGCATTGATTTAAGGAAGGAGCTACGAGGAATAGAGCGGAGCAAACCGAGTTCCAGCAAATTTTTAAGGGACCGACCAGGAGCAAAATTTGATTTGATGCTAAACCACCTGAGCGAGGAACTACCCTCCCACCAAATTTTGAGGGGTTCTAGGAGTGCGGCTTTATGGTACGATTGAATTTGGGGGGCTCCAAGACCCCCTAGCGAGTATGGGAGTGACATCAGTGAACGTTTAATTCTATGGGGTTTACCGTTCCAAATGAATCGATCAATCAATGATTGGAATGCTGAGATATATTTAGATGGGATAATGAGGGGGAGACATCTGAAAAGGTAAATGAGTTTAGGAAGGATTAGCATTTTACAGGTTTGAATTCTAGCCATCCAGGACAAATGAGAATTAGAAAGTTGGTCTATCTCTTTTTTAACCTCTGAGAGGGACGTGTCACAATTAACACGTACGATGTTGTTGGTGTGCGTTATTTGAATACCTAAATAGGTAAACCCGAGGGGAGACCAGATAAAAGGAAATTTAGATTGGATGTGCCGATGGAGAGAAAGTGGGAGGAACAGAGGGAAGATTGTAGACTTGGATAAGTTTAGTTTATAATATGAGGCCGCAGTGAATTGGGTAAGGATATTGGAGATCGCGTTAAGGGAGTCAAGGGGGGCAGAGCAGGTCAGGACCACGTCGTCTGCATATAGACCAATTTTATGTTCATGGTCTCCCACCCTTATTCCCCGCACTTCCGGACACTGTCTCACAATAGCGGCGAGAGGTTCCATGATGAGAGCAAAGATGATGGGGGAGAGAGGACAGCCCTGACGAGTGCCATTAGAGATAGGAAAGGTTCTAGATTTAAAACCAGCTGATCGGACAGAGGCACAAGGATTAGAATAAAGAGCCATAATGGCTCTAATAATTTGGCCCGATAGGCCGAATTTTTGAAGGGTAAGTTCAATATACCCCCAGTGCACTCTGTCGAACGCTTTTTCTGCGTCAAGGGATAGGAACACACAAGGAAGACTCCCCCTCTCCACCACATCCAGCAGATCAATCAAGCGCCTCGTGCCGTCTCTAGTCTGTCTTCCCGGAACAAACCCAACCTGGTCTGGATGGACCAGGGAGGGAAGGATCGACATTAGCCTATTAGCCCATATCTTGGCGTAGATTTTAACGTCACAATTTAAAAGAGCTATAGGGCGGAAATTCCCTGGAGAGGTCGAAGGTTTCCCCGGTTTAGGAAGGGTAGCAATAGAGGCTTCCAGGCCTTCGCTTTTGATGTCGCCCGTAGAAAGCCAATGATTAAAAAGGCGTAGGAGATAAGGGGACAGAGTTGGGAGGAATTGAGCGTAATAGGGAAGGGAGAAACCATCCGGACCAGGGGCCGAGCGTTTCTTTGCCTCCTTAATGATTTGAGCTATTTCAGAGGGCACAATCGGGGCATTAAGAAAGGATAGATGATCTGAAGTAACTGAGGGAAGGTTCGCTTGGTCCAAAAAAGAGGCTATGGAGGACTGGGAAGGTTGTGGAATATTGGGATCTGATTTAAGATTATACAGGGAGGAGTAGTATGATGCGAATTCCTCTGCTATATGGATAGGATTATAGATACGGGAACCATCTGATCTCTGTATGTAATGTATCTTAGACTGAACCTCCTTCTTTTTAACACGCTTGGCCAGCAACGCACCCGCCCGATCACCCATTGAGTAGAATTTGGCTTTAGATTTCCTGAGTGCATGTTCCGTTTTACTGAGAAGCAGTTGGCGGAGGTGAAGACGGGCCGTAGAGAGGTCTGAGAACAATTGTGGAGATGGAAGTAGCTTATGCTGGGCCTCTAGGAGGCCTATCTTATTCAGGGCCGCATGTAGACTCGCATTATATTTCCGTTTAGCAAGAGTAGCCATTTTAATAAAGTGTCCACGGATCACCGCCTTGTGAGCAAACCAGAGAGAGTCATCGCGTATTTCCGCAGAGTCATTTAAGGAGAAAAACTCCTTTAAGGATTACTTGTGAATTCGATTGATCGTTTAGGAGAAGCTCATTGAGCCGCCACTGTGAAGGTGCTCTAATTGCCATGGAGTCACTCAGGGAGATCGAGATAGGCGCGTGGTCAGACCAAGTGATATTGCCTATTTCCGCAGAGATACATTGGGGAAGGGCTACATCGTCTACCAAAATGTAATCAATTCTGCTATAAGAACTATGCCTGGGAGACCAGAATGTATAGTCGCGTTCGTTGCAGTGGAAGTATCTCCATACATCATGTAGATTAGAGGTGCTAATGAGTTGAGCGGCTTCGCCCCTGGATATTGAGGCGGACGAGCAGTCCAGGTTTTTAGATACAGGGATGTTAAAGTCACCTGCGATCAACTTATAACCGTGGTTAAAGCCATTCAGTGTCTGAAAGAATGCCGTTAGAAATTTGATTTGACCGAAGTTGGGGGCATAGACTGAGGCAATAGTGTAGGGGGAGTTGTTAATTAGACATAGTACTATAAGGAATCTGCCCATAGGGTCAGCTACAGATTTGATCAATTGGAAAGAGTTCGCTTTGCTGAAAAAGACGGCAACTCCAGCTTTTTTAGATTGATTGTTAGCAAAGAATTGATGTGGAAATAGGCCTGAGTGCATTCTAAAGTTGTCGCACTCAAGCAAGTGGGTTTCTTGAATGCATATGATGTGGTGGCGGGTTTTAGAAAGTTGGCGCCAAACCAGCGACCTCTTCCCAGGAGAGTTAAGGCCGTTGACATTAATAGAATGGAGTGAGATACTCATTATCAAAATCAAAAGGGGTACTGATTATGTCTTGTACTCTGGCGAGAGGTGTGATCTTATGACAGCAAAGCGGACCAACCAGGTTTACCAGCAAATAGGATAGTGGGGTGAGGGTGGGTAGGGAGGAAAAGAGGGAAGGGAGGAATAACAGGGTAAACATCAGAACATGAAAGTCCATTCAGGCAAAACCTGAATCCGAAGGTGAAAATCTGCAAACAATCCACCTGTGGGGCAAAACGCTGAGGCAGTCCCAGCAGAAAACTACTCTCGGTAGTGAAAAAAGTTTAAAAGGGGGATGGGAGGCAAAAAGAAAAAAAAAAGGAAGATAAGAAATTGGGAGGAAAAAAGAAAAACAAAAGTTATGCGGGAAAAGGAAAAAAGAATTCCAGCCAGGAACCATTGATTGTGGAGTCAGGCAACCTTCCAGTCAGGGATGATCCGGCGTCTTCCCGGTTTGGCGCCTCCGGGCCCAGGAGTAGCGAGGAAGAAGGCGGAGGGATGGGGAGATTCAGTCCCCACTGGGTTAGGGTTTTCGCAGCTTGAGCAGGGCTTGAGCACGTGGTGACTGAGCCATCTCTGCGGATGCAGAGTTTGGTGGGAAAGCCCCAACGATATAAAATGCCGTTTTCTCTCAGGGCTGTGGTATAAGGCAAGAAGGCTTTACGTTGAGCCAGAGTTCCGGGGGACAGGTCTGGGAAGACGGAGATGTTGGCAAACCGTTCCGGGAGTGTTGGTTTGCCCCTTAGTGCCTGTAAAAATTCCTCCTTCATGATGAAGAAATGTATACGAGCCAGCACATCTCTGGGAACGGAGGGTCCTAGTCCTGAGGGCTTGGGGATCCGGTGAATGCGATCAATAATAATTCCCTCTTTAGTTGCATTAGGGAGGACTGCAAGTATAAAATCTTGTAAGAAGGATCTAAGGTCTTCTGAGGACACTGTTTCATCAATGCCTCTGAGCTTAACATTGTTTCTTCTAGATCTGTCCTCCAAATCCAAAGTTTTAGAGTACATTTTAGTAGCAAGAGAAGATAATTCTTCATGAGCATCCCATAGCTCATTGTGCGAGGCCACAAGCTCTGTCATTTTTTGCTCTAAGTGATCTGTGCGACCTCCCAGCTCCTCCACCTCCCCTTTAAGGTCTGCCAGCATGGCGCGCATATCTTCCTGCAAGGAAGTGCGGAGGTCGCCCAGCATGTCCCTCATCAGGGACGCTGTGATCGGAGCATCGGCGGAGTCAGCTGCAGCCGCGCTTGAGGAGGACGATTGTGAGCCCCGCCGCGCTGAGCGGGAAGATCTGGGTGACAGCGGCGCCATCTTGGATTTTTGGCGCTGCTGGGGAGAGGCGGCGAAAAAATCCACAATGCGCCTGGCGGGGTCCCGGGAGTCAGCCTTCGTTTTCCCCATGTACTCACCGGCGGGTGAGGGATTGGAGCGGGCAGCAGCAGGACCGGAAGGGCCGTGGGTGAGTCGTTATGTGCCGCTTGGTTCTATCTGGCAGCGGAGCTCCCGCGCTATGCGACCTGCTCCATTAGCGGTCAGGCCACGCCCCCCCGATCTCCCAGTACTCTTGAGATGTTATTTTCAAAAAAATGCACACCAAAGACACTTCATTGACTGCTTTAGAAAATTCCGTATACAGTGGGGAAAATAAGTATTTGATACACTGACGATTTTGAAAGTTTTCCTACATACAAAGAATGGAGAGGGCTGTAATTTTTTATCATAGGTACACTTCAACTGTGAGAGACAAAATCTAAAAATAAAAAGCACAAAAAAATCACATTGTGTGATTTCTAAATAACTAAATTGCATTTTATTGCATGAAATAAGTATTTGCTCACCAACCAACCAGCAAGAATTCTAGCTCTCACAGACCTGTTAGTTTTTCTGCACTCATTACCTGTATTAATTGCACCCATTTGAACTTGTTACCTTTATAAAAGACACCTGTCCACATACCTAATCAATCACACTCCAACCTCTCCACCATGGCCAAGATCAAAGAGTTGTCTAAGGACAACAGGGGCAAAATTGTAGACATGCACAATGCAGGGATGGGCTACAGGACAATATGCAAGCAGCTTGGTGAGAAGGCAACTGTTGGCACTAGGGTTGAGCGACTTTGACTTTTTTAGGGTCGAGCCGGGTTTCGCGAAACCCGACTATCTCAAAAGTCGAGTCGAGTGAAATCGGCCGATTATGGCGAAAAGTCGAGGATCGACCGAAACACGAAACCCAATGCAAAGTCAATGGGATTTTTTTTTTCTCTCTCTCTCTCTCGTCCACGCCCCTAAGACCTATGTCATCACTCTGCCCACGCTCCTTCATTGGCTGAAAAAAATGGCGCCGAGCGCATCATACGAAACGCGACTTTGGCGCGAAAGTCGCGTACCGCATGGCCGACCCCACACAGGGATCGGGTCGGGTTTCATGAAACCCGACTTTGCCAAAAGTCGGCGACTTTTGAAAATGAACGATCCGTTTCGCTCAACCCTAGTTGGCACAATTATTAGAAAATGGAAGAAACACAAGGTGACTGTCAATGTTCTTCGGTCTGGGGCTCCATGCAAGATCTCGCCTCGTGTGGTAAGGATGATTATGAGGAAGGTCAGGAATTAGCCCAGACCTACATGAGAGAGGACCTAGTCAATGACCTGAAGAGAGCTGGGAGCATAGTCTCAAACATTACGGTCAGTAACACACTACACCATCATGTACTAAAATCCTGCAGGGCACGCAAGGTCCCTCTGCTCACACCAGAACATTTCCAGGCCCATCATTTGAAATTTGCCAATGACCATCTGAATGATCCAGAGGAGGCATAGGAGAAGGTGATGTGGTCAGATGAGTCCAATGCAGAATTTTTTGGTATCAGCTCCACTAGCCGTCTTTGGAGGAAGAAGAAGGATGAGTAGAAGCCTGAGAAGACTGTCCCAACCATGAAGCATGGTGGTGGAAACATTTGGGGTGCTTTTCTGCAAAGGTGACAGAATGACTGCTCCATATTGAAGGAAGGATGGATGGGTCATGTTTTCCAGCATATTGCATTGATGCTAAGTGTATGTGTGACCACCTGGATGAGGCTTCGAGAATCCACCTCACCTGATGAGTTTTAACAATCTGGACTCATCTTTGCCTGAGTTCATTTGTAGACCTAGACATAGGAATGGTAAGTCTGTTAGTTTAGGATCCCATCTGGAAAGGTCTCCCTATGGTGCAGATGGGCTCACACAATTAGACAACAATGTACGGTATATTGAAAACCTCAAGTTTTGTAAGTATATTCTATAGAGCATTAATAGGATTCAAAATTCTTATATTTTTGTTATTTGCATATAAGTCAGCAATGTTGCATTGTGCCAGCTGTAAAGATAGGTGGAAGAGGGATAATGAGGTTTGTTCAAGGGTCATCCTCAGCCCCTTAATACCGGCGAAGGGAAATTTTAATACTTCAGCCTACAAGACATTTTGAACAATTGTAGCTTTCAACTTTATGGGAACATTGGATGCCAGCTCCTCTCGTCCAACATCAGAGTCTAAACTCATAAATACTCATCTGAATGAATGGGCAAAAATTCCCGCAGACACCTCCAAAATCTTGTAGAGAAAGTTCCCAGAAGAGTGGAAGATGTTGGATTTTGAATGGTACCATATATTCTAAAAGTACTTACAGGTACAATGTGTTCATGTCCCAATTCTGTTATCCATATAGTGTATGTTGTAAGTTGGCTGATATATGACCAACAGGACTTTTACCAAGTGAACCATGTGCTAAGGTTCTGTTTTTTGATATGGTACCTAATAATGGAACCATTAAACAAAAGTTACTGTTGTGAACACACTTATTTCTTCTTAAATGGATCGACTATAAATTCTGTATGAATGTAAACCACAACCGAGTCCCTGATCTCACCGCCTTGGCTTCTGTACCTGCAGAATTTGCATGAATGCCTTGCTAAGTAATTTGTTTGTCTATGAGAGTTAAGGCCCCTTCACATTAAGCGACGCTGCAGCGATACCGACAACGATCCGGATCGCTGCAGCGTCGCTGTTTGGTCGCTGGAGAGCTGTCATACAGACCGCTCTCCAGCGACCAACGATGCCGGTAACCAGGGTAAACATCAGGTAACTAAGCGCAGGGCCGCGCTTAGTAACCCGATGTTTACCCTGGTTACCATGCTAAAAGTAAAAAAAAAACAAACACTACATACTTACCTACCGCTGTCTGTCCTCCAGCGCTGCGCTCTGCTTCTCTGCTTCTCTGCTCTCCTCCTGTACTGTCTGTGAGCCGGAAAGCAGAGCGGTGACGTCACCGCTCTGCTTTCCGGCTCACAGACAGTACAGGAGGAGTGCAGAGCACAGCGCTGGAGGACAGACAGCGGTAGGTAAGTATGTAGTGTTTGTTTTTTTTTTACTTTTAGCATGGTAACCAGGGTAAACATCGGGTTACTAAGCGCGGCCCTTCGCTTAGTTACCCGATGTTTACCCTGGTTACCAGTGAAGACATCGCTGGATCGGTGTCACACACGCCGATCCAGCGATGTCAGCAGGAGTCCAGCGACGAAATAAAGTTCTGGACTTTGTTCAGCGACCAACGATCTCCCAGCAGGGGCCTGATCGTTGGTCGCTGTCACACATAACGATTTCATTAACGATATCGTTGCTACGTCACAAATAGCAACGATATCGTTAACAATATCGTTATGTGTGAAGGTACCTTTAGGGTACCGTCACACTATACGATTTACCTACGATCACGACCAGCGATATGACCTGGCCGTGATCGTAGGTAAATCGTAGTGTGGTCGCTGGGGAGCTGTCACATAGACCGCTCTCCAGCGACCAAGATGCCGAGGTCCCTGGGTAACCAGGGTAAACATCGGGTAACTAAGCGCAGGACCGCGCTTAGTTACCCGATGTTTACCCTGGTTACAAGCGTTAAACTAAAAAAAAAAAAACAGCACATACTTACATTCTGGTGTCCGTCAGGTCCCTTGCAGTCTGGTTCCTGCACTCAGTGACTGCCGGCCGTAAAGTGAAAGTGAAAGCACAGCCGCTGTGCTCTGCTTTCACTTTACGGCCGGCAGTCACAGTGCTGGAAGCAGACTGCAAGGGACCTGACGGACACCAGAATGTAAGTATGTGCTGTTTGTTTTTTTTTAGTTTAACGCTTGTAACCAGGGTAAACATCGGGTAACTAAGCGCGGTCCTGCGCTTAGTTACCCGATGTTTACCCTGGTTACAAGCGAACGCATCGCTAGATCGCTAGATCGGTGTCACACACACCGATCTAGCGATGACAGCGGGAGATCCAGCGATGAAAGAAAGTTCTAAACGATCTGCTACGACGTACGATTCTCAGCAGGATCCCTGATCGCTGCTGCGTGTCAGACACAGCGATATCGTAACGATATCGCTGGAACATCACGAATCGTACCGTCGTAGCGATCGAAATGTTATAGTGTGACGGTACCCTTAGGATCAATAGCCCCAGAAGATTGTTTGTATTGATGTGCTTTAGTGTGGATGACTAAACAGCTGTTTAGGTCTTGGAGAAGCCCATTAGGAAATCAGCAGGAGTAACATTGGCTTATTTCTTGGAGTAGTTAATACATTATTGGGAAAAGTATTATAGGATGTCTGGTTAACTATACTTTTTTTTATTAGGAAATATCCTAAGATTGCTAGTTGAGTTGACAGTAACCATTTCAGACCTGGGAATGCTTTATAGCTTTAGTATAAAGACAAATTTACCAATTTTATTTAATTCAACTTATATTACGAAAGCAATTAAATATGTAGCGAGTGATTGGTGGATCATACCTGACATAGTGTACCGAGTCTAACGACATTAATGCCTCTTATACCGCACTTAAAGGGAAGTAAAACAATAAATAACTAAAGAAAATCTCATTACAAACAGATTCTTAAATACCTTAAAATAGCAAATCATATTTGTTTTGCCTGGGGAGATAATCGCTATAGCTTTCTGTGTACACAGTACATGGGCAGAAACCTGCTAAATCAGTAGTTTGGGCAGAGTTATACAGAGCTCGACATTCAGAGAACTGGTAGATCTGTAGTACATAAAACAGTGATTTTATCAAAATGATTAAAGGGAACCTGTCACCCCGAAAATCGCGGGTGAGGTAATCCCACCGGCATCAGGGGCTTATCTGCAGCCAGCGTCGAACTGGAGCACCTTGGGCCCACCAGAGAAAATCATTCTTGGGGCCCACTATGTAGCTACATCGCAATAAATACAAGACCATCAATTGTGCGGTAAAACACACTAATATCAGCGTATAATCTAAGGTAGTACACGTCTTAATTATGTAGCGGGGGTTGGGGTAGCCCCAGTGTCAGACTGGGGTGCCTAGGGCCCACCAATGGAACTGACTCCAGGGGCCCACTCTAAATTTCAATGCTCAGGCTAGGTACACCTTTGTTTTGTAGTATTTGTTTTGTAGTATTTGTTAGGAGGCTCAGTAGTAAGTTTCATTATATTCATTAGAAGAACAGGTACAACATCCTGCACTTTTTTTTTTTTTTCTAAAAAGATAGACACTCGAATGGAAACAACAAAGACCTGATCACTGTATTTAAAGGGAACCTGTCACCCCCCCACGGCGTTTTTAAGTAAAAGATCCACCTTCAGCAGCACCAAGGCTGTATTCTGTGAAGGTGGCTCTTATGCTTAGTATCCCTAGGAATGCTGAAATATTCACTTTTATAAATTTTGCGCCATACCTGTATTGAGTCCCGGAGGTATGTCTTCTACCCCGGTGTCAACCGCCTCCAAGACGTCAATCATCTCCCTCTTGCGTCTGTGCGCCGCCTCCTGTGTTCAAAATACATGCCCATCGCCTGCACTCTGCCAACATTTCTCGGGCATGCACCATGCGCAATGCCCGTGAACTTACATCAGGCGAGTAACGTTGGCAGAGTGCAGGCTCTGGGCATGTATTTTGAACACAGGAGGCGGCTCCTTTACTTAACCCCTTTCTGACCTCGGACGGGATAGCACGGGCTCCGGCGGTGTTTTGAACAGCTGACATGTGCCCGCAATAGCAGCGGGTGAAATCGCAATTCACCCGCCGCTATTAACTAGTTAAATACCGCTGTCAAACGCTGACAGCGGCATTTAACCGGCGCTTCCGGCCATCCGGCTGGAAATGAGCGCATCGCTGACCCCCCGTCACATGATCGGGGGTCAGCAATGCATCAGAATGGTAACCATAGAGTTCTCAAGGACCTTTAGGGTATGTGCACACGCTGCGGATTTCTGCAGCAGTTTCCCATAAGTTTACAGTACAATGTAAATCTATGGGAAATAAAATCCGCAGTGCACATGCTGCGGAAAAAAACGCGCAGAAACGCAGCGGTTTATATTCCGCAGCATGTCAATTCTTTGTGTGGATTTACACCTGCTCCAATAGAAAACTGCAGGTATAAAACCGCAGCGGAAACCGCACTACAAACCGCGATAAATCCGCAGTAAAAAACGCAGCAGTTTTGCACTGCGGATTTATAAATTCCGCTGCGGAAAATTCCGCAATGGAATCCGCAGCGTGTGCACATAGCGCTAACTGAGGTAAAATACTGACCAAATACTGAGCGTGTGATCATGGCCTTAGTTTAATTTTTCTGTTACTATAACAAAACAAAGAAAAAAAACCTGAATACCAATGTGATCCTTAGCTACACCCGTTCACTTTTAAGCCGTCAAGATGTAGTATATTTTTTAGTTTCCCAGAGATCAATCTTTTTTACCGCAATTTATTTTTTTCGTGGAAAAAAAACGCAACATGTGAACAAAAATTGCAGAATGCATTATAATTGATGGGATGCATATGTGTGCGTTTTTATCTCGTTTTTATAGCAAAAAAAAATTTAAAAAAAGAACGCAACGTGTGCACACAGCCTTAAAGGGAACCTGACACCTCCAAAATCGAAGGTGAGCTAAGCCCACGAGCATCAGGGGCTTATCTACAGCATTTTGGAATGCAAAGTACTGCAGTGCGCAGGTGCCGGAAAGGTCAGAGAGGCCCGGCGCTTGCGCACTGCAGTACTTTGCTCTGCCCTCAACAGGGCAGACAGTACGCCTGCGCCAGAGCCGCAGCGTGAAGACAAGAAGAGGACGTCATCATAAGAAGATGGGAGTCCCCGGACTGGACCGCGACGCCCATCGGACCGGGACCGCCCCTGGGTGAGTATAATCTAACCTCTTTTTTTCATCTTTCAGGATACATCAGGGGCTTATCTACAGCATTACAGAATGCTGTAGATAAGCCTCTGATGCCGGTGGGCTTAGCTCATCTTCGATTTTTGGGGTGACAGGTTCCCTTTAAGATTTTTTTTTTAACAGTCATTCTTATTCTTTTTATTATTATTATTAGAATGTTAAAAATAATAATAAAAAAAAATATATGGTTATCCTCGCCTTCTGACGGCCCCCGATCTCCTCAGCGGCGCTCCCAGTATGTTCTGTTCCCAGGGATGCTTTGCGCGAAGGACCTTTGTGACGTCACGGTCGTGTGACCGCAACGTCATCCCAGGTGATTCGCGCAATGCATCCCTGGGAATGGAAGCTGCCACGTGCACCGCTGAGAGGCGGGAGGACTCCGGGGGCCATCAGAAGATAAGTATATCCCTATTTTTTATTTTAATTCTTTTTTTTTATTTTACATGAATATGGTACCCAGGGCCTGGAGGAGAGAGCCTCTTCTCCAGACCCGGGTACCATCTGCACATGAAGTGCTCACTTTATGCATGGTGGGCATAGCCACATGCGTAAAGTGAGCGTTTCAGTGCAATCCCATGGTGGCGGAATCGCCGCGATTCCGCAGGAATAATGAACATGCTGTGGATTTTAGCGCTATGTGATTCCGCAGCGGGAAAATCCGCAGCATGGGCACAGCAACTGTGGAATCCCAAAGGATTGCATGGGAATGCGTTTTTTAAGTGTTTCCGCTGCAGCAAAAACGCGGCAGAAATGTATAAAGAACGCAACGTGGGCACACAGCCTGAAACTCAGTTGTTTTTGACCTTTTTTTTTTTTTATACCGCGAAGATTATGAAGTAATTTTTAAAATGGGACAACCCTTGGTAATTTTTTTTTTACTATTATATTTTTGCTATAAATAACATTATAGATATATTATTCATTCTGCATTTAAAAGTGCAAGGTTTTTTTAACCCCTCTGTGAACTTGGACGTACTATCCCGTCGAGGTGCCCTGGGCCTATCTGACCCATGACGGGATAGTACGTCCTGCCCTTTAATGCGATACCGCGACTTAAGTCGCGGTGATCGCATTAAAATTCCGACGCCATCTCACCTGGGGGGAGATGGCCTCGGCATCCAGGGCATTGTCGCCGCCCACCCGCCCTCTCGATCGCTGTGATTGGCTGTTCAATTCTGAACAGCCAATCACAGCCATTCTCATTGTTTCAGCCAATCGGAGCGGCTGAAACAATGAGGTCACAGGCTAGGATCGAGTACCGATGTACTCGATCCTAGGTCCGGTGCCTGGCAACGCCAGGCACCGGCAAGAACACCCCGGATTGGCGCGATCGCCGATCGCATCGATCGCGCCAATCGCAGGGCACCGCGTGGTATTACCGCGCTGTGCCCTGCCGGAACCTGCGTGGATCGGTGCTCTAATAGCACCGATCCTAGGATAGGACACAGTGCAGGCCCAGCAGGGCCTGCAGGAGCCGATTGGCGCGATCGATGTCATCGTCGATCGCGCCAATCACAGGGCGCAGCGGCGATCACGCTGTGACCGCTCTGTGCCCTGCAGGTGACCTGGCTGTGACCTGCCTAGGATGGCGCGAACAGATCCGATCCTAGGCAGGTCACAGCCAGGTCACCAGGAAAGCTCTGATTGGTGGGATCGATGTTATGGTCGATCCCACCAATGACAGGTCACAGCAGCAGCATGACCGCTCTGTGACCTGTCTATGTCACCTGCCTGACCTGTGTATGACCGCTCTGCAGGGTCCTCATTCTAGCTGAGGATTCCTACAGAGCGGTCATACTGCTGGATCTCCCTGCTGGATTTTGTGCCTGGATCTCCCTGCCGTGCTGGGTATTGTGGTGCCACAGCAGCCTGTAGCACCACAATCCCTGCTAAAGAAAGAAGACAACTAAACGTAAGTTTTATCCCTGATCCCTGCCCAATCCCCGTTCATCCACCCCAATCCCCGTTCATCCACCCCAATCCCCGTTCATCCACCCCAATCCCCGTTCATCCACCCCAATCCCCCCTTCCCCCTCTTTTTACCCCCTCCACCCCCATTTGTGCCGCCTCCGTGCGCACATTTAGTAGCCGCCGAGCGTTGATTGGTGACGCAGTTCACCGATCAACGCTCGCGCTCGCTTTTTTTCCCTCGCCCCCGTTGCGCCAACTCCGTACACACATTCCGCAGCCGCCAAAGTTTGATAAGTGACGCAGTTCACTTATCAGAGTTTGTGCCTGCCGTTTTCCTTTTTTTTTTTTTCACCCCCCTTTTGCGCCACCTGACTACAACCGTACGTTTTGATCACTGATCCCTGCCCAATCCCCACTTCCACCCCCATCTCCCTTCCCCCTCTTTTTACCCCCCTTTCCACCTCCTTCTGTGCGCCCATTTAACAGCCGCCGAACGTTGATTGGTGACGTAGTTCACCGATCAACGCTCGCGCTCGCTTTTTTTCCCTCACCCCCGTTGCGCCAACTCCGTACACACATTCCGCAGCCGCCAAAGTTTGATAAGTGACGCAGTTCACTTATCAGAGTTTGTGCCTGCCGTTTTCCTTTTTTTTTTTTTCACCCCCCTTTTGCGCCACCTGACTACAACCGTACGTTTTGATCACTGATCCCTGCCCAATCCCCACTTCCACCCCCATCTCCCTTCCCCCTCTTTTTACCCCCCTTTGCACCTCCTTCCGTGCGCCCATTTAACAGCCGGCGAACGTTGATTGGTGACGCAGTTCACCGATCAACGCTCGCGCTCGCTTTTTTTCCCTCACCCCCGTTGCGCCAACTCCGTACACACATTCCGCAGCCGCCAAAGTTTGATAAGTGACGCAGTTCACTTATCAGAGTTTGTGCCTGCCGTTTTCCTTTTTTTTTTTTCACCCCCCTTTTGCGCCACCTGACTACAACCGTACGTTTTGATCACTGATCCCTGCCCAATCCCCACTTCCACCCCCATCTCCCTTCCCCCTCTTTTTACCCCCCTTTGCACCTCCTTCCGTGCGCCCATTTAACAGCCGCCGAGCGTTGATTGGTGACGCAGTTCACCGATCAACTCTCGCGCTCGCTTTTTTCCCTTCAGCCTTTTTGCGCAACCTCCGTACACACATCCCGCAGCCGCCAAACTTTGATAAGTGACGCAGTTCTCTTATCAGAGTTTGTGCCTGCCTTTTTTTTTTTTTTTACAGGTTTTTCTTCTCCTTTTAGCATTTTCTTTTCAGATAAGTTTGCACAAATCACTATCCCCCCACACATACACATACAGTTATCAATAAAGTGCACCCAATCACCATATTCACACAAAAATGTCCCGCTCGTCCCGTTCGTCCCAACAGCGCTATTCATTGGAGGAGGCATATGCTTTCCTTGCCTCCGACACTGATAGCGAGGGAGAGGATCCCACTTTTCTTCACTTTTCTGATTCTTCATCCTCTTCCTCCTCCTCCTCCTCTTCCTCCTCGGGTCCTGCGGAACCACCACGCAGACGCCCCAGGACAGAAGATGAGGCAGCCCCCACCACTCCTGAACCAGCGCTCCCCACTGCGGAACCCACATGGACCTCGCCCCCCGAAAATTACGAGCCACTGATTCCTGATTTTGTGGCAGAATCAGGAATCAAGTTTGACACCACGGGCCTCACAGAAACAGACTTTTTCAAAGTCTTTTTCTCTGAGGATTTTATTAACCTCATGGTGGAGCAAACTAATTTGTATGCTCGTCAATTTTTGGAGCAAAACCCCGGTACATCATTTTCCAACTGGTCTCCTGTAGACGCAGTTGAAATGATGCAGTTTTGGGGCCTGGTCCTCCACATGGGGATCGTGAAGAAGCCAGAAATGCGGCAATATTGGAGTGTAGATGTTTTATATAACACTCCAGTATTCCGAATGGCCATGGTTCGGAGACGTTTTGAGGCCATCCATAAATTCCTGCATTATTCCGATAATGCACAGTGTCCCGCACGAGATGACCCCAACTTTGACCGTCTGTTCAAAGTTCGGCCGGTCATCGAACACTTCAACAAAAAGTTTCTGAAGTGTACGTGCCCAAAAGGGACATCTGCGTGGATGAGTCCTTGGTCCATTTTAAGGGGCGGCTCGGATTCCGTCAATACCTGCCCAACAAAAGGGCCAGGTACGGAATCAAACTCTACAAGCTGTGTGAGAGTGCCTCAGGGTACATCCACAGGTTTAGAGTGTATGAAGGGAAGGACAGCAGGATTGAACCCCCTGAGTGTCCTCCTGTCCTGGGAGTGAGTGGGAAGATCGTGTGGGATTTGGTGCACCCACTGCTGGATAAAGGTTATCACCTCTATACTGATAACTTTTATACCAGCATCCCACTCTACAAATCCCTCTCTGCGCGAGGTACCGCAGCCTGCGGTACTGTGCGCAAAAATCAGAGAGGCCTCCCAAAGACGCTACTTCGGCAGATGCTCAGAAAAGGTGAGAGCAAGGCCCAATGTAGCGACCACCTGCTGGTGGTCAAGTACAAGGACAAGAGGGATGTCCTTCTCTTGACCACCATACATGGTGATGGCAGAGCCCTCAGCACTGTACGGGGTACCTCTACACAGGTCTGCAAACCGGACTGTGTACTGGGCTACAACAAAAGCATGGGGGGGGTTGATCTCTCTGATCAACTCCTCCAACCATACAGTGCTTTGAGAAAGGCCAAGGTGTGGTACAAAAAGTTGGCCGTCCACATCGTACAAATGGCAATGCTCAACGCTTTCCTGCTGTTACGATGTGCACGCCACACCGATACGTCGTACCTTCAGTTCCAGGAGGTAGTGGTTAAGGCCCTGATATTTGGTACTCCGGAAGGAGAGGGCCCCATTACTTCCGGAACTGAAGGTGCTCGTATCGTACCAGGCCAGCATTTTCCGGGGGTGGTCCCGCCAACCGGCAGAAAAGGTAAGCCGCAAAAAAGGTGCCGAGTGTGTTACAAAAGGGGAATACGCAAGGACACCATTTATCAATGCGACACCTACCCCGAAAAACCTGGCCTGTGTATGAAGGATTGCTTCAGATTGTACCACACCTCCATGCACTACTAATTTACTTTACAAGAAAGCGTACATTAGTTCCAAAAAGGGGGCACATCTAGATAAGTTCCTTGGGGGGGGTCTAGGTTCCAAAATGATGTCACTTGTGTTTTTTTTTTACTGTTTAGGCACATCAGGGGCTCTGCAAACGGAACATGACGACCGCAGACAATTTCTGCATTCCAAAACGTCACAACTTCCCTTTCGAGCCCCAACGTGTGCCTAAACAGTTTTTTCCCACATATGGCGTACCAGCGTAATCAGGACAATTTGGACAACAACTTTTGATGTCCAATTTCTCCTGTTACCTTTGGGAAAATTTAAAATTGGGGACTAAAATATCATTTTTGTGGGAAAAAATAGGATTTTTTATTTTCACGCCTGGGCATTATAAACTTTAGTGAAGCACGTGGGGGTTCAAATTTCTCACCAAACACCTAGATAAGTTCCTTAGGGGGTACAGTTTCCAAAATGGGGTCACTTGTGGGGGGTTTCTACTGTTTAGTCACATCAGGGGCTCTGCAAATGGAACATGATGCCAGCAGAACATTCCATCAAAGTCTGCATTCCAAAACGTCACTACTTCCCTTTCGAGCCCCAACGTGTGCCCAAACAGTAGTTCCTCCCCACATATGGGGTATCAGCGTACTCAGGACAAATTGGACAACAACTTTTGGGGTCCAATTTCTCCTGGTACCCTTGGGAAAATTAAAAATTGGGGACTAAAATATCATTTTTGTGGGAAAAAATAGGATTTTTTATTTTCACGCCTGGGCATTATAAACTTTAGTGAAGCACGTGGGGGTTCAAAATTCTCACCACACAACTAGATAAGTTCCTTAGGGGGTACAGTTTCCAAAATGGGGTCACTTGTGGGGGGTTTCTACTGTTTAGTCACATCAGGGGCTCTGCAAATGGAACATGATGCCAGCAGAACATTCCATCAAAGTCTGCATTCCAAAACGTCACTACTTCCCTTTCGAGCCCCAACGTGTGCCCAAACAGTAGTTCCTCCCCACATATGGGGTATCAGCGTACTCAGGACAAATTGGACAACAACTTTTGGGGTCCAATTTCTCCTGGTACCCTTGGGAAAATTAAAAATTGGGGACTAAAATATCATTTTTGTAGGAAAAAATAGGATTTTTTATTTTCACGCCTGGGCATTATATACTTTAGTGAAGCACGTGGGGGTTCAAAATTCTCACCACACAACTAGATAAGTTCCTTAGAGGGTCTAGTTTCCAAAATGGGGTCACTTGTGGGGGGTTTCCACTGTTTAGGCACATCATGGGCTCTCCAAACGCGACATGGCGTCCGATCTCAATTCCAGCCAAATTTAGCTTGAAAAAGTCAAACGGCGCTCCTTTCCTTCTGAGCCCTGCCATGCGCCCAAACAGTGGTTCCCCCCAAATATGGGGTATCAGCGTACTCAGGACAAATTGGACAACAACTTTTGGGGTCCAATTTCTCCTTTTACCCTTGAGAAAATAAAAAATTGGGGACTAAACGATCATGTTTGTGGAAAAAAATAGGAATTTTTTTTCACGCCCCGGCGTTATAAACTTTCGTGAAGCACTTGGGGGATAAAAGTGCTCATGACACATCTAGATAAGTTCCTTAGGGGGTCTAGTTTCCAAAATGGGGTCACTTGTGGGGGGTTTCCACTGTTTAGGCACATCAGGGGGTCGCCAAACGCGACATGGCGTCCGATCTCAATTCCAGCCAAAGTTAGCTTGAAAAAGTCAAACGGCGCTCCTTTCCTTCTGAGCCCTGCCATGCGCCCAAACAGTGGTCCCCCCCCCCCACATATGGGGTATCAGCGTACTCAGGACAAATTGGACAACAACTTTTGGCGTCCAATTTCTCCTTTTACCCTTGAGAAAATAAAAAAATTGGGGACTAAACGATCATGTTTGTGGAAAAAATAGGAAATTTTTTTTTCACGCCCGGGCGTTATAAACTTTCGTGAATAACTTGGGGGATAAAAGTGCTCATGACACATCTAGATAAGTTCCTTAGGGGGTCTAGTTTCCAAAATGGGGTCATTTGTGGGGGGTTTCCACTGTTTAGGGACATCAGGGGGTCGCCAAACGCGACATGGCGTCCGATCTCAATTCCAGCCAAATTTAGCTTGAAAAAGTCAAACGGCGCTCCTTTCCTTCTGAGCCCTGCCATGCGCCCAAACAGTGGTCCCCCCCACATATGGGGTATCAGCGTACTCAGGACAAATTGGACAACAACTTTTGGGGTCCAATTTCTCCTTTTACCCTTGAGAAAATAAAAAATTGGGGACTAAACGATCATGTTTGTGGAAAAAATAGGATTTTTTTTTTTCACGCCCGGGCGTTATAAACTTTCGTGAAGCACTTGGGGGATAAAAGTGCTCATGACACATTTATCCCCCAAGTGCTTCACGAAAGTTTATAACGCTCATGACACATCTAGATAAGTTCCTTAGGGGGTCTAGTTTCCAAAATGGGGTCATTTGTGGGAGGTTTCCACTGCTTAGGTACATCAGGGGGTCGCCAAACGCGACATGGCGTCCGATCTCAATTCCAGCCAAAGTTAGCTTGAAAAAGTCAAACGGCGCTCCTTTCCTTCTGAGCCCTGCCATGCGCCCAAACAGTGGTCCCCCCCCCACATATGGGGTATCAGCGTACTCAGGACAAATTGGACAACAACTTTTGGGGTCCAATTTCTCCTTTTACCCTTGAGAAAATAAAAAATTGGGGACTAAACGATCATGTTTGTGGAAAAAATAGGAATTTTTTTTTTCACGCCCGGGCGTTATAAACTTTCGTGAAGCACTTGGGGGATAAAAGTGCTCATGACACATCTAGATAAGTTCCTTAGGGGGTCTAGTTTCCAAAATGGGGTCATTTGTGGGGGGTTTCCACTGTTTAGGCACATCAGGGGGTCGCCAAACGCGACATGGCGTCCGATCTCAATTCCAGCCAAATTTAGCTTGAAAAAGTCAAACGGCGCTCCTTTCCTTCTGAGCCCTGCCATGCGCCCAAACAGTGGTCCCCCCCCACATATGGGGTATCAGCGTACTCAGGACAAATTGGACAACAACTTTTGGGGTCCAATTTCTCCTTTTACCCTTGAGAAAATAAAAAAATTGGGGACTAAACGATCATGTTTGTGGAAAAAATAGGAAATTTTTTTTTCACGCCCGGGCGTTATAAACTTTCGTGAATAACTTGGGGGATAAAAGTGCTCATGACACATCTAGATAAGTTCCTTAGGGGGTCTAGTTTCCAAAATGGGGTCATTTGTGGGGGGTTTCCACTGTTTAGGGACATCAGGGGGTCGCCAAACGCGACATGGCGTCCGATCTCAATTCCAGCCAAATTTAGCTTGAAAAAGTCAAACGGCGCTCCTTTCCTTCTGAGCCCTGCCATGCGCCCAAACAGTGGTCCCCCCCACATATGGGGTATCAGCGTACTCAGGACAAATTGGACAACAACTTTTGGGGTCCAATTTCTCCTTTTACCCTTGAGAAAATAAAAAATTGGGGACTAAACGATCATGTTTGTGGAAAAAATAGGATTTTTTTTTTTCACGCCCGGGCGTTATAAACTTTCGTGAAGCACTTGGGGGATAAAAGTGCTCATGACACATCTAGATAAGTTCCTTAGGGGGTCTAGTTTCCAAAATGGGGTCATTTGTGGGAGGTTTCCACTGCTTAGGTACATCAGGGGGTCGCCAAACGCGACATGGCGTCCGATCTCAATTCCAGCCAAATTTAGCTTGAAAAAGTCAAACGGCGCTCCTTTCCTTCTGAGCCCTGCCATGCGCCCAAACAGTGGTCCCCCCCACATATGGGGTATCAGCGTACTCAGGACAAATTGGACAACAACTTTTGGGGTCCAATTTCTCCTTTTACCCTTGAGAAAATAAAAAATTGGGGACTAAACGATCATGTTTGTGGAAAAAATAGGATTTTTTTTTTCACGCCCGGGCGTTATAAACTTTCGTGAAGCACTTGGGGGATAAAAGTGCTCATGACACATCTAGATAAGTTCCTTAGGGGGTCTAGTTTCCAAAATAGGGTCACTTGTGGGGGGTTTCCACTGTTTAGGCACATCAGGGGGTCGCCAAACGCGACATGGCGTCCGATCTCAATTCCAGCCAAATTTAGCTTGAAAAAGTCAAACGGCGCTCCTTTCCTTCTGAGCCCTGCCATGCGCCCAAAAAGTGGTTCCCCCTCACATGTGGGGTATCAGCGTACTCAGGATAAATTGGACAACAACTTTTGAGGTCCATTTTCTCTTTTTACCCTTGGGAAATTAAAAAGATTATTGCTGAAAGATCATTTTTGTGACTAAAAAGTAAAATGTTAATTTTTTCCTTCCATGTTGCTTCTGCTGCTGTGAATCACCTGAAGGGTTAATAAACTTCTTGAATGTGGTTTTGAGCACCTTGAGGGGTGCAGTTTTTAGAATGGTGTCGCTTTTGGGTATTTTCTGCCATATAGACCCTTCAAAATGACTTCAAATGTGAGGTGGTCCCTAAAAAAAATGGTTTTGTAAATTTGGTTGTAAAAATGAGAAATTGCTGGTCAAATTTTAACCCTTATAACTTCCTTGAAAAAAAAAAGTTTGTTTCAAAAATTGTGCTGATGTAAAGTAGACATGTGGGAAATGTTATTTATTAACTATATTGTGTCACATAACTCTCTGGTTTAACAGAATAAAAATTCAAAGTTGGAAAATTGTGAAATTTTCAAAATTTTCGCCAAATTTCCGTTTTTTTCACAAATAAACGCAAGTTATATCGAAGAAATTTTAGCACTATCATGAAGTACAATATGTTACAAGAAAACAATCTCAGAATCGCTAAGATCCGTTGAAGCGTTTCGGAGTTATAACCTCATAAAGGGACAGTGGTCAGAATTGTAAAAATTGGCCTGGTCATTAACGTGCAAACCACCCTTGGGGGTAAAGGGGTTAAAGGTACATGAGCATTTTTTTGTGGCGCGTTTAACTAAAGCATATATGCTTTTTTATGTCTGAATCCATCACTAAAAATGGCAAATGTATTGTATACACATTCACTTACATAAATGCATTGCAGACATGCACACTGTACTTATTTATATAGTGTATAGGTGTGCATTTGTGTATACATTTAGGGTATGTGCACACGCTGCGGATTGGCCTGTGGAATTTTCCACACAGAATCTGCATCTCTTGCAGAAAATGCAGGCCAAATGCTTGCGGATTTCATGCGGAATTGATGCGGATTTGTTTTGGAGTGTCATGCGTTTTTTGATGTGCAGATTTGCCTTACTCAGTGTATAGTCAATGGGTGCAGAAACGCTGCATTTCTGCACAAAGAATTGACATGCTGCGGAAAATAACCTGCAGCGATTCCGCACGTTTTTTTCCACAGCATGTGTACAGCGTTTTTGTATTTCCCATTGGATAACATTGTGTGCACAACGCACTGCGGATTTGAGGCAATGCTGCGCGTCCAAAAACGCTGCGGAAACGCATCAAAATCAGCAATGTGCGCACATATCTTTATACACACAGAAATAAGATAGATGGATCTCGGGCAGCAAGCGCTGTGAAGAAGATGGGGATCTCCTGTCACCATCACAGCACAGCAGTGGGGGAGACATTGTGATATCAGCAACTAGAAAGCAGAAAGGGTAGAGGGGGCAGGGAGAGTGCAGATGTATGGGGCAAACAGGACAAACAGCTTTTGTTGGGGTGGAGGACAGAACAAGATCAGGATAGAGAAATAAATAGGAAGCTCCAGTACTCACTTCAGGCCAGCACTGTGTTCCTCTGGAGCTCCCCTCCCCCTCCTGACCGTGCCGACAGCAGAGCTTGTCTGACAGCAGTGTGGGAGAGGCCATCTTCTATTCACTTCTCTAAGCACTTTCTGCAGCAGTGGCTGCACAGCTGTCTCTTGGCCCCACACTCCAGCAGCCTGACCCGGCCCTGCTGGTGTGCAGAGCTTACTGCTGTGAGCGGCTCCAGCAGCATCTTAGCCAGTGTAGCTCAGGGAAATGATTGTGCTCAGCCTCCCTCCCCCCATCCTAGCCAGAGACTGGGGGAGGGAGAGAGAGAAGGTGGAGATCCTGCCCGCACACTGGTCTCACCCTATGTTATACCAGGAGGCTCCTGCCAGGAGCTCCGCTTTTCTCCCCTCTTCTGTTGAGCGGGGAGGGGCGGGGCTTAAATCGTGCATGCAGGGCAGGGATACTGAGAAGAGAGAGACTGTCGGAGTCAGGGGCCCACCGGGGGATCCACCGGTTTCCCGGTGGGCCAGTCCGAGCCTGTCTGCAGCATTCTGTAATGCTGTAGATAAGCCCCCCGATGTTACCTGAAAAAGGAGAAAAAGACGTTAGTTTATACTCACCCAGGGGCGGTCCCGCTGCTGGTCAGGTCGGATGGGCGTCTCCGGTCCGCTCCGGCGCCTCCTATCTTCATTCCATGACGTCCTCTTCTGATCTTCAGCCACGGCTCCGGCGCAGGCGTACTTTGTCTGCCCTGTTGAGGGCAGAGGATAGTACTGCAGTGCGCAGGCGCCGGAAAGGTCAGAGGCCCGGCGCCTGCGCACTGCAGTACTTTGTCTGCCCTCAACAGGGCAGAGCAAAGTACGCCTGCGCCGGAGCCGTGGCTGAAGATCAGAAGAGGACGTCTTGTAATGAAGATGGGAGGCGCCGCAGCGGACCAGAGACGCCCATCCGACCTGACCAGCAGCGGGACCGCCCCTGGGTGAGTATAAACTAATGTCTTTTTCTCCTTTTTCAGGTAACATCGGGGGCTTATCTACAGCATTACAGAATGCTGCAGATAAGCCCCTGATGCCGGTGGGATTACCTCACCCGCGATTTTCGGGGTGACAGGTTCCCTTTAAGTAAGTGATACATTGCCGGAATCAGGGTCTCTGCCCCTACCTTATACTGCTGTCAGATGGGCTAGCAGCAACCTGGTGACAGATTCCCTTTAAATCATCATTTAAGTCCATCCTCTTGGACCTCCACAGAGTGTAAGAATGAAGAAGCCAAAATGCTGTTTTGAACGTGCCATTGATGATGTGCCGTTCCAATCACCGCTGCAGCCAATCACAAGCTTTAGCAATCAAGTCACCAAACAGCGGGGAACTATTGTTTCTGTTTAGTAGCTCAGGTCACTGAAGGGACATGTGCTTCATAAACAGGTGTAAAAGAGAGTGTGTATGCCTCAGTTTATTGTTTAAGTGTCAATGCAATTGCAAAATGGACAGCATATTTCAAGTGAGCCCGTCAGCAGGTTTTTGCTATATAATCTGAGAGCAGCATGAGGTAGGGGCTGAGACACTGATCTCAGGGATGCGTCACTTATTAGGCTGTGTGCTGTTATTTCGATACAATAAGTGTTTTATCACCAGGATATTATCACTTATATGACTGATGCTCATGTGAGTTCTGGTCTGACCATGCTACCTCCTCTGATAATCAGCTTATGGTCATTAGACAATGTACATAGAAGGGATGGCTTTAAAATTAACTATATCTGCATATGAAAATATAATACTAGACTAGAACTCTAGTGCCAGCTTTTGGATGTAGCAATCCTAAAAGTCAATAATGGCCCTTTAAAGAGAATCTGTCAGCAGGTATTTTGCAATGTAATCTGAAAACATCATGATATAGGGGCAGAGACCCTGATTCCAGCAATGGGTCACTTCCTGTAATGCTTTTTGTTGTTTTGATAGAATCCTTGTTTCCTCGGCTGTAAATCTAGCAGTGCTCAGAATGCTGAGCTGTGTATATTCCCGACTTCACCCCTGGTTGGTAGCTTTCTGTGTATAATGTATCAGAATGACAGAAAGCTGCTAATCAGTGGTGAGGACTTGGTTGGACCAGGAGGCACGAGACAACTAGTCCTATAGTGATAATCTCCTGCTGATAAAACACTGATTGTATTGAACTACAGAAGCTGCTGAGCAAAGTAATACATTCATGGAATCTGCCCCCTACATTATACTGCTTTCAGATTAAATATCAAACACCCGCTGATAGATTCTCTTTAAAACATGCCTTAGGATATGAAGCCAAACCAGAAACTACATTTGCAGACACGTGTTACGGGGCTTTTGCCCCTCATCTGCGCAAAGAAGGAGATCTGATTTGGCTTGGTGAGAGACCTCTGACATGGTGTCTAAGGGGGAACATTTCTTCTTGACGGAGCATTTTATTTAATCTATATTGAATAATCTGTAGGATTAAATGAATATCAATCTGATGATAAATATAGGACCAAAGGTCATGCACAAAAAACATAAATAGATCATATTAGAAAAATGGTGAAAATTAGACCATTCGAAATTGTTTAAAAACATGAAGTTTTTATTTAACAAATAAAAAATAAAATATAGTGAAAAAAAACAGCTGAACCAAGAAAAACGGAACGATGTTAGCCAGTAATAACCAGCTTGAATGAATGTACATCTAGTATGATAAATGCCAGGTATTGGCTGAAGAACGTAGGATGGGTAAGGTGCATGTGCAATATAACAGGTAGTACATAAGGAATACTACCAGTGACTGCTACATGCATTCATCACAGTAAATAACTCGTACTAGCTAAACAGACATTGATTAAATAAAGTGCAATTGCAATAGATTAAAGTAAAAGATGTACCAGGCCCCGACGCGCGTTTCGGCGCTTGCTTTCCTGGGGCCATGATTATAGTGGAACAGGGGTGGATGTTTGATATATAGTGCAATGACCAGTAGTGTTCGCTTTGTAATAGTGTGTGTGTACATAACACTGGAATTTATAGATGCATGCGATGCATGGTTACCACCCCCTTGTCCCATCACACCGAAGCGTCACTGTGACGCCGTGAGCACATGAGACAGACGGTCCACCCACATTGACCACGTGAGTGAAGCACCCAATCGCATGCGCAGGGTGGCAAAGGAGAGACGCGACCGAGGATGGGAGTAGGGAGGAAACCAACCAGCGTAGAGCTATCTCCATAGTGATGAGAATGCGCCAACACTATAACCCCTGTTATAGCATTACCTATAGGTTTAAAGACTCATTTACATTGGCCTAGCATAGAACAGTCTCCACGTAAAGAATAATCAATATTAATTACCACTGTGTCTGATGTGTTTTAAAGCTCATATATACATAAAGCAATCTCCATAGAAAAATCAATGTTCATTGGTACTGTATCTGATATTGAAATGTCCTATATATTTGGTTTATATGGCTTATGGATGTGTATAGCCATGGGGGGGGGGGGGGGGGGGTGATAAGTAGTGTGAAAGTGACCAATATGAAAAAGCAATAATGAAATAAAATAAAACAAAAAAATGAAAACTATAAAATATATATTATATAATATTTATAATATAAGGATTATGATGTTGTAATGATGGTGAGAAAAGTGGATAAAAGTTGAAGCGATGATCAATACTAATATTGGAATATCATTCTAAAGAAAAGTGACAGTGAATATGAAATGCATAGTGTATAAACCAATATAATCAAGGTATCAGAATGTATGCACCTATATAAAGAAATCATACAAATCTGAGTAAATAAGTGACAAAAGTTGGTCATATATCAGCACCAATCACCACTAATACATGGAGAAAGTCCAGGATCAATCCAGACATCAAAGATGATCCAACCAAGGTGTCAAACGCAATCAAACATGTGATAAGGATAATGTAAAGCGATGGATGATTGGTCATGGATAACGAGGAATAAGGAAATAAAACAATTAGTAAAATAATTACAAACATGTGAGTGGGAAAAAGGAATCGGATGATCAGAGAAAGGACGCATAGTTTAGGGTTCCATTGAGACCCCGAGGTTGGAGGGTACACAGTGTCCAATTCCACATTGCCTCTTTTTGAGCAATGTATAAAAGAGACACTTTAAGGATATACACGAATTTGAATTGTAACAAATTAAAAATATGTATATACTGTATATATATTAATATTATATAGTGATAGCCCAAAGTGCTCGTGGTGGAGAGTGGAAACCACTCAAAAAGAGAAACTAAAAGAAACCCCCACGGAAAAAATGGACTTAATGTATAAATATAATTACTGGACAAGATATATTAGATATAAAATTGCCTTTATTAAATAAATTATGGCAAACAGTAATACTGGTAAAAAGAGACATGTGCACGTGTCAGGACAAGTGATCAACCATAATTTATATAAAATATAATGTTTATAGAGACATAGGAATAATGATAAATAATAAATAAATGCCGGACCTTAAAGATCATATAAGATGTATATATTTCACATATATATATATATATATATATATATATATATATATAGTTACATTTATGATCATATATAGAGCCCCTGGACGAAGCATTTCATTGCGAAACGCGCGTCGGGTGTGGTGGGTCCCCGGGTGCTCCTCCATGGTAACTATACCTTTTATTTTTACTTTGGCTATATATATTGTTCTTTAATGATTTAATTGTATATTTCTTTGCCTAGGTCAGCACTTACTAGTGCCTTATCTTGTATCCATTATTGCACTTGCTTAATGTATTTATTCCTTAGATGATTATATATATTGCATTCATTGTTATTCTCTATACGATTTGGAGATTTCATTATTGTATATTACCATCATGCATGCTGCTTGTATTGAGGTTGCCCCCGAGTGAGTCCCACCCTTGCTGCTGCACTGGTGGCTACTGCCCTGTTTTTACAATTCTTGTGTATATCCAATAAAGTTTGTACTTTTCATACATAGTTGTTGGCCCTTTTTGTGAAGGTTTTGGTTCCCTTTAGGTGTGTTCTATTTAGTCCCTTCATGGTCCAGTGTGGGATATTATTTGGTGTTTTATATATATATATATATATATATATATATATATATATATATATAGTTACATTTATGATCATATATAGAGCCCCACAAAAAAAGGGGAGAAAAAAGGATGTGACATGAAAATATATACGGTATATACGTGAAAAAAAAAAAAAATTAAGAGCCAAATAATTGGGTAACAAAATAGTAAATGCCCCTGGATAAAAAGTGCAAACTTGTGCATATCGACAAAATAAATAATTGATAAGGAAGCACTCCAATAAAGTGGTAATAAGAATGAGACAAAAGTAATTTAATTGATATAGACCGATATTGGATCACTCACTATGGAAAGGGTGCAAAAAAAGAGCACAAGAAAAGAAAACAATTATTTGGGGGCAATATACCTTTAAGGTCCGAAGGGATCACAGACACGCGCACACACCCCGACGCACGTTTCGGAAATTATTTTTTTGTCGGGGAAGACTGGGGAAGAAACGCATAGGGAGACCTTTACCCTTTCATTTTTGTGGGGGATGCACACTCCCCTTTTTTCCTTATATACTATTGTATATTCCCCCCCCCCTTCTATATATTTTTTCTCCCACATGGAGAATTGGTCCGGATCAAAACTACTGTGGAGTATACGTATACTACTGTGGAGTCTGCTTACATTGGTGAGATCAAACCATTTTTTAAGTGAGCACTGGTTTGCATGAGCACTTTATGTGGGTTTTCTTGTGTAATTTTTTTTGTCCATTTTAATTGTGTGATTAAAGGTTATGTTTAAACGTATAGGGAGACTCTCCAAGCTTTACTCTAGTTATATCCCCGAGCGTGCTTCAATAGTGTAGAGTATAGCACACTATAGCTGAGTGTACCAAAATCGCCACACTTGATAATTACCTCCTGTAGGTATCAAATTGGTAAGTCAGTCTAATATTGAGATTGTTGGTATTGAGACGGTGGAAAAAAGTTTGTAAATCAGTGGGGCTTCCACGGCAAATGAAAAAAATGTAATCAATGAAATGGGTCCAAAGTACGACCCGATCTATGATGTCGGTAGAAAACACATCCCTTTCCCACGTCCCCAGGAACAGGTTAGCATAGGACGGAGCACAGGCTGCACCCATGGCTGTTCCCTGGAGCTGGAGGAAAAATGATCCATTAAAAGTTAAAAAAAAATTGTAAATTTTTTTAATAATTCGGCAGTGTCATGTAGGTATGATATGGAATGGTCTCTACTAGTGGTTTCATATGTGATTCTATGAAACGACAGACATTGTCTGTTAGTCCACCTACACTGGAAATTAATGGCCTACCTGGAGGGAGTTGTGGATCCTTATGTATCTTGGGTAGCAGATATAACATAGGTATTGCTGTTTCTTTGATGGTTAGAATATCCTGTACTTCCTTAGAGATGAGATCATTATCACGTGCTGATTAGGGGAGTGACAGTAGTTTAGTCCTATTGAATGACAAGCCAAACCAGAAACTACATTTGCAGACACGTGTTTTGCGGTTTTTGCCCTTCATCAGCGCAAAAAAGGACATCTAATTTGGCTTGGTGAGAGACCTATGACATGGTGTCTAAGGGGGAATGCAACACCCCAGGTAACCGGTTGTTGCAGTGATGTTGCCTTCCAGGAGGATGATGTCACGCTTGGAGGCAAGGGAGATTCTCTCTATCAGGTAAGGCACTCCCATTCAACACATCTGAATATAGGCCAGGAGGGGAAGCTCAGGACCCGGATTCAGGGGAGCTTCCTTACTCTTTGTTTCCTGGTCTGGAGGAGGATTCAGCCAGTTGTAGAAAGTTGTGGAGGAGTGAGGAGAGGAGAAGGACGTCTGGAGCAGACATAGGGGCCAAGCAGCCACGTGGGAGCTGCGACCCCTGGAAAGAGAGATATCGTGAGGAGTTGAATAGTGGAGGGGCTTAGAGGGAAGAAGCACAGAGGAGGAAGAGGCTCAGCAGAGGAACAGCGGGAGGCCACCCTGGGAGCTAGAGCGCAGAATTCGGGTACGGGGAGCCCGAGGTCGTGTTGTTCTCCAGGACGCATGGCAGAACCGGAGGGCATAGGACTGTATGTCAATTGCCTGCCTCAAGTCTGAGGTGAAGCAGTAACTTTTGAGCCTGGGTCATGATAGAGACCCTATAAACAGGCTCGAACTGCCTATCGTACAGACATCTGTCTTAGGACAGGAGAGAGGGGATTTGCAATAAGCTTCAAGCGGAAGGGACCTAACTAACTAAATAGCGCAAGTAGGAAAGGCTTACGGATCTCACCTGGGAGAGGGATCTCCCATTGCCTCCAAGCCGGCCAGACCACAGCTACCCTGCACTTGGTACCCTGGACTGAGGACTACTCCATCAGTAAACCAATAAAGACTGCAAACCTGTGTCCTTGTTCTTTGCTATACCATCCACCACACCATCGGTACCCTACACTTGGGAAGCCCTGGGGACCCCGCTTCACCTGTGGGAAGCGTCACCATCTTGTTGCATACCATCACCCCAGAGGACCCCTTTAAGCAGCATCGGTCCCCACTGACCGAACACCACAGGTGGCGTCACAAACAATAGACTTCATTCACCAATCCCCTTAAAGACCTTTCTCTTTAATTGGGCGCCCAGGGCCATGGACTGGGTCGCAGCCACCGTGACATCCCCTTTAAGACCGGACCCAATTCCGAGTATCCGCAGTGCCCTTGTGGAGCATGTCAAGCCAGTGTAAGGAGACTTATAGGCCATGAAATGCTTCAGGAGCAGACACGTAGAGAAGAGGGCACGCGTGCAAGAACAATTTACGGGCACTTTGCAGTCCAACAGCTTGTCATAATGCACAATCCCTCTTGCTCTGGAAATGGAAGTGGCCCCTCTCACTTCTTAGGCTCTTTTGTGACTGCACAGTTTGCGCCAATGGTATGTCCGCCCCTGCTATTCTCCTCTTGGGATTTAAGGTGGCTAGCGCCACCTACTGGATTTTAGATCTGCAAAATAATGGTTGTTCATAACATAAGGTGATACAGTATGTATAAAATATGGTGTCTGTCTCTATATATCTACAGACGCTCTGCACCTCAGCAATCTCATGCTCTCCACCTGGTGTTGCAGTCTGTCAAAGTTGTAGAACAGGGATTGAATAATTCAGTATCTGTCAGAGTAAAATCAGCACATGGGGTGCAGTTAAATATCTGTATGTCAGTTCCTGCTTCAGCTCAGAAACTGCAGAGAAACATCAAGAAGGTCCATATGTTCCCTGCACCTTCAGTTATGCGTCTGCCAGGATATTATAAAAAGGTTTATTCTTTTCAAGTGATGATTTTTTATAACAATATTTTATTATCAGTTTCCTGAAGCTAATAAAAATATGAATCAAAAAAAGATTTTTTTTTATTGGATGCAAAATAGCATTATGTTCTGCGTCCATGTACAGTCATAAATTATAATAAATAATCATAAATTGCAGACAAAAATAGCATATTTTACCTGTCGTATAATAAAACGTTTGAATTGGAATCATAAAGTACAATTTTATATAATACATATACAATAGTCTAATTTAGAAAAAGGTCAGTAAAGAGAACTGTAGATTTATGCAGAGGTGATTTCCATTGCAGATTCAAGTCAAGGTCCTGGAAGGGATTTAAAGACAGGCGGTTTTATACATTAAAACCTCTTAAAGACGATCTCCAAACACTGCAGTGAAAAATGGTCTTCAGAGGGATACTGCTGTTAAGGACCAATATATGAAGAACATGAGGGAATTAAAAATATGTCACAGAAAATTCAAATTAAAGGGAAGCTGTTGTCAGAAAATGACCTATCAATTAAATTAGATTTTTGTGTTAAATTTATTTTACTTTGTGATTTTTGGCAACCGGTTTTTTTTTACATAGCAATTTTCACATTGCTCACTTTGGCTTTTTTAGGTTCTAACTTCCTGTTGTTTCAGGAAATAACACATGTACATAGCCACAATGGTCAGATCCTGATCCTATTTTCTGTATATAAGCGTCTAATGAGCCTGTGCAAAGCTCATTGTGAAGAGAGGAGGAGCAGGTCAGCTGTGACATCGCCTATTATTATTGGTGGATCCTGTGTTATCAGTTGTGTTATAGAGATGTTACCTGTCATTGTTATCATGCCTTTACTAATAAAACTTACGGAATCTTTTCCTAAAGGACAGAAAGTATGAGTCTTATAAAACCCTAATATTCATTCTGAAAATTGCAAGATTACTCATTTTATTTATGAAAACAACTGGCAACAATTTTTAAAAAATGCATGTAACAGAAAAACTTAAACGCAAACACTGGGTCATTTTTCCCTTTAAAGGTGTTGTTCCATGAACAAAGTAGTTTAATCAATAGATCTTGGAATAAAAATAAGTTCCACACTTGGATGTCTTAAAAAAAATCTTCCTGTGCTGAGATAATCTTATAAATGTGCCCCTGCTGTGTTCAGTGTGTTGAGTGTGACTGACTGTGCAGGAACATGATCTGAACATACTACAGCCGGGTTTGGAAAACACAAGAACATCACTTGCCATACTGCACCTGCACCTTACCAAGTGTAACATTTTTGATGGGGGAAGGATAATGCAATGGGGTTGTTCATCAAGGTCGGCCTTTAAATCTTAATGCTTCAGCACAAGACATTTTGGACAATTGTAGCTTCCACCTTTGTGGGAGCAATTTGGAGAAAGCCCCTTCCTGTTCCCCAAGGTCCATACAGTTTGATGAGTAAGAACATGACCGGTCACACAGAGCCTGGACTCAACTCCCATCAGAAACCTTTGGGGTGAACTGTAATAGAGATTGTGAGCCTTGTCCTATCCTCCAACATGAGTGTCTGACCTCACAAAAATTTCCACAGCCAACCTCCAAAATCCTATAGAAATGCTTCCCGAAAGAGTGGAATCTGATCTAGCTGCAAATGGGGACCAACTTCATATTAATGTCTATGGATTTAGAATGGGCGATCATAAAAGCTCCTGTAGGTGTAATGTGAGTCCCAATACTTTTTTTCCATATAAGGTATCTAATTAGTAGACTGCTCAATGTACATACAATAAGGTTTTACGTAGTATCGACAATTGTAAAGAAATTCCAATCCCCCTCTTTAAAATTAGGTTCTGAACATAGGGGCCATCCATAGGTCATTGTCTATGGCGGTGCTTCCACAATACAATAACGCCATGATGATGGATCTGAAGTTGTGCACCATTATGGTTTCTGTTGGATTCATACAGGATCTAATAGAAAAATACTGTGTGAAATTAGACGCATACAGAAGTGCAATTGGGCTACATAAAAATCTAAAGGTGACCTAATATGGCCCATCCGAGCCATAGGGTATTTAAAGAAGATGTCCACTACTATAACGTTGATGTCCTATCCGTAGGATAGGTCATCAGTGCTTGATTGGTGGGGGTGCGACACCCTGCAGATATCCTGCAGCCCCTATTCTAAACACTAGGGGGCGGATGTGCATTTCTCGGCCGCAGCCTTGTCAGTAGATGGAGCAACTCCGTGACTGAGCAGCTCCAGCCACCGCCAGCACCTAGAATAAGTGATAGGCGAGGCTGCTCACCCCCATCTATCATACATTGGTGACCTATCCTAAGGATAGGCCATCAATGTCAAAGTAGTAGACAACCGCTTTAACAATTGCTAATATGGCTCCGTACACCGATGTATGGCAAAGTTATCTATCTTGCTACGATCACGTTACTATATTAAGACTTTATTCCCAGTGAAGTTCCATTCGTGCTTCTGCTAAATAACTATTTACATTTAATGCGAGCGTTTACTCAAGAGACAAAATGAGTTTTATGAGAGGGGAACATATTTTGTGCCTTGATTAAACGTAGTATCAAATCGTTTAGGATTTACACTAAATCAATTCCGTTTCACATAATTGAGCCCGCCAACAGTGCAATAAATAGCGCCAAACAGTGCATAAAAGAAATTCATTTAAAAGTCACAAAATCAATTTTTTCCATAAAATTAATGTTGTCAGTCATAAATAGAAGGAAGGCCATCGTTTCACACAGTCCTCATTTTGTTTTTTGTTTTTTTCTGAATTCACGGATGGTGGTACGCTGATATTAATGCTAGAGTTTCCTATTGACAACCCTCTTTAATCAGGAAAGAATAACAAAGACAAGTCCAAACTTTATAGGTTCCGTAAAATACTCATTTTTCCCTCCAACGCAAGACTTTGAGGTATCTCTGTGGTGAAGGGTCGGAGTCTGAAGACAATGAGCCAGAGATTATTCTTTTGTGGTTCCTAACCGGCAGCTGGGTCACGGGCACTTCAGTGCTCCTTCACAGAGATAATTGGAATAATAGTCCGGTAATAAGGATTTTTGCTTTTGGTCAGGTACACAGTGTCCTTTTTTATCTTCAGTAAAGTAATAGTCTAAATGATCTTCCGCTGATATTATCGTTTGATGTATAAACCACTTTGCAAATCCTTCATTTTAAGTATTATGGAAACTAGTGATGAGCGAATGTGCTCGGCTGAGGCATTATCGGAGCATGCGCGGGTGCTGAGCGAGTGACTTCGGCGTGCTCGAATAATATGTTCGAGTCCTCGCGGTTGCATATCTCGCTGCAGTTCGACAGTCGCATCATGTGCAAGGATTTCCTGTTTGTTCGGCAACTCTGACTACTCTACTACATGGTCAGTCCGTGAGTAGTGACTAGCATCACAGTGTGTAGCCTTTCCATTGAACAATGCCGCTAGATCATTTTGAACAATTGTAGATTAGAAACTTTAATTTACACACTGAGGTGGATTTACTAAAAGGAATTTAATTGGATTACTGGAGTTGTGCCTCAATGTATAATTACATCTCAATGAGTTCATTTTCAGAAATGTGAGTAAATACAGATTTGGGCTTTTATCTCAGGCCGTATGATAAAGGTGCTACATTTGTTTGCTGAAAACCCCTAATAATATCATTCTCTTTATTTAATTTTGTCACAGGATGTAGCTATTGCAATTTATAATAAAAAGGCTATTACTTGCTCAATCGCTGATTTAACAAACATTTTTATATAACGGTATAGGCTTTAACTGGAGGAGAAAATAGAGTTGTTGGAGTATTTGGCCCTCAAGAAAAAGTTGGAATTTGGGACCTAAAATGTTGTTATATACCACTTGTAGGCAATTATACCAAGTGTCACAGTAAGCGTTACATTAGCTAATTAACTTCTTCCAAGAAAGAACCTTATAAACTCCTCTTAATTAACACTGGCGTACTGATTGCTGCTACAGATGAAAGCTGCCAAAGCTGCATGCTTGTGTACCGACAGAAGAAAGAATAACATACAGTGTGTGTCATAATCTAGTTAATATATGCACACAGATGTAGCGGAACTGAATTTATGTGATTTTTTCTACTATTTGTTGTGATAACCTTACAGTTTAAAAAAAAAAAACACAGAAAAACCATACCGTATATCATGATAAGTTGTGTCTGGGACATTATGGATGGTGTGTTCTTTCTGTCTCTTTAATATGAGTGAGTACTAAACAGACTCCTACCAGTACTGGAAAGCAGCACAGAAGTGTAAAGCTTCTCAGCTTAAAGGGATTCTGTCAGCCCAAATTTACACTGGATTCACTCATTTGTCTCCTTTGCAATCATCACAGTGCAATAGTGAGCATATACATCCCGATCACCTCATTGCTGACATCACTAGACAATAGAGGTTATAGCGAGCAGGGGCTGACTGGCAAATTTTAGCCTGGGGGGCAAACACAAAGCACTGGCCCAGGAGTGGTGGTCCATCTTTATGTTAAGGAGTCTAAGGTCTCACATACCATTCAGCGTGAGTATTGCGCATCCGAGGTGCTACTGATAAGAAACCATTTCATACATACTAAACTTAAATGGCCTTTTTAGTAGAGTTGAGCGAACTTTTCAAAATTCAGTTCCGATTATGATCAGCGGCAAATATTGTATTTGCAATATTCTCCGACCGTCATTGGAGCCAATGGGCGTAGAAATAACTGAATATGTTGTTCCACTGTGGAGGGCTGGCCCTGAACAGGCAGGGGGCGCACGCGCTGTCGGGGACACTGGCGCGCTATAGTGCCGGCCCCCGCGAGTGGACCCCCCGCCTGCTCCGGGCCCCGACACTTGCAATACTTACCTCTCCCGGTTCCAGCGCTGCAGTGTCTTCCATCCTCTGTGACGTTCAGGTCAGAGGGCGCAATGACGTCACCAGTGAGCACCCTCTGCCTGAGCAGTCGCTGCACAGAGAGCAGGAAGACGCCGACGCTGAGGAGTCCAGAGCAGAGCAGCGACAAGCAACGAGAGGTGAGTATTTCATTTTTTTTATATTTGGAGCAATATATGGGGACCATCAGAAGGGACCCATATATGGAGCATTATATGTGGCTAATTCTATATGGAGCATCTTATGGGGCCAATAATATAGGGAGCATCTTATGAAGCCAATTCTATAGGGAGCATTATATGGGGCCAATTCAATATGGAGCAGTATATGGGGCCAATAATATATGAAGCATCTTATGGGACTAATTATATATGGAGCATTTTATATGGCCAATTATATATGGAGCATTATATGGGGCCAATTATTTTTGGAGCATTATATGGGACCCATTCTGTATGGAGTATTATATGGGACCCATTCTGTAAGGAGCATTATATGGGCCTATTCTGTATGGAGTATTATATGGGACCCTTTTGTAAGGAGTATTATATGGGACCATTCTGTATGGAGCAATATATGGGACTCAGTATACTGTATGGGGCCGATAATATACTGTATGGAGCATTATATGAGGCCCATTATATATGGAGAAATAGATGGGGCCCATCATATACTGTGTGGAGAATTATATGTGGCTCACTATACTGTATGGAGTATTATACGGGGTCAATTCCGTATGGAGCAATATATGCGGCTCATTATGTATGGAGCACTCTGTGGTGCCCATTATACTGTATGGAGCATTATATAGTGAGCATGGTATCTTGGGCGTGCTCATAGATTATGTTTGTGTCCCCATAGCTGCATGATTTGCGGCTGTTAGACAACCTAAACACATGCAGGGGTTGCCTGTTTGTTAGGGAATCCCCACATGTATTCAGGCTGTCTAGCAGCCGCAAAAAATGCAGCTACGTGGACACAAACATAATCTACGAGCATGCCCAAAATACTCAGAGACTACCCGAGCATGTTCGCTCATCACTACTCTCTAGCTATCTCTAAGGGTATGTTTCCACTGTCCAGATTTCTTCAGTTTTTGCTGCGGATTGGACGCTGCGTACAGCAGCAGCGTCCAATCCGGAGTGTCCAGATGTTACAACATAGTGGAGGGGATTTTATGAATGCGTGCAGGGCTGCATCCGGCGGCCCTGCATAACCGGACATGCGGCGCGTCTTTATAGACCGCAGCATGTCTATTTATCTTGCGGAGACGCTCAGTCTCCGCAAGATAAATAACACAGTCTATGAATACGATGAGGTGATTCCGCATTTGTTCAATGAACACATCCGGAATTACCGTGCGTACAACAGTGGGCAGCGCTTTGGGTGGAGTGGGGTCCCCGCTGCGACCAACGGGCAGGGATTCCTGACTGCGCAAACATAGCCTGACTGCAGAAAAACACTCTTAACCTACAGCTATGGGAATTATCTGCATATTAATAGTGTTACTAATCTGCCCAGTGCCCACACTTAGGCTACTTTCACACATATGGTAAGTTTTTTGCCGTCAGGCACAATCCGGAGAATTTTGAAAAAAAAAACGGATCTGGCAACAATTGCCACCGGATCAGTTTTTTTCTCATACACTTTTATTAGTGATGGATTGCGACGGATGGCTTAGGATGCCGGATCACCTAGAAGGATCCGGCAAAAAAAAAACAGATCTGTCTCATCAGTTTTTCACAATTTGCGACAGATCCATTTTTTTCAACAGTTGACGGATTGTGTCTGAAAGCAAACACCTGATGTGTGAAAGTAGCCTCAGCCGAACACTGTGTGGGAGAAAATTATTTTTTTTCCCCTCCAGCGTTCGGGTTTCAGTCACAGGGTGGGAGAAGCGCCGGCACGGGTTCAGTCACCGCTCTGAGTATACAGAGTGATGGCTCAGGTCACCACGTACACTCATACTCATGTCACAACGTATACACTCATACACACACAGGTCACCACGTACACACTCATGTCACAACATATACACTCATACACACTCAGGTCACCACGTACACACTCATGTCACAACGTATACACTCATACACACTCAGGTCACCACGTACACACTCATGTCACAACATATACACTCATACACACTCAGGTCACCACGTACACACTCATGTCACAACGTATACACTCATGTCACAACGTACACACTCATACACACACAGATCACCACGTACACACTCATGTCACAACATATACACTCATACACACTCAGGTCACCACGTACACACTCATGTCACAACGTATACACTCATACACACTCAGGTCACCACGTACACACTCATGTCACAACGTACACACTCATACACACACAGATCACCACGTACACACTCATGTCACAACGTATACACTCATACACACTCAGGTCACCACGTACACACTCATGTCACAACGTACACACTCATACACACACAGATCACCACGTACACACTCATGTCACAACGTATACACTCATACACACTCAGGTCACCACGTACACACTCATGTCACAACGTACACACTCATGTCACAACGTACACACTCATACACACGGGTCACCACGTACACACTCATGTCACAACGTACACACTCATACACACGGGTCACCACGTACACACTCATGTCACAACGTACACACTCATACACACTCAGGTCACCACGTACACACTCATGTCACAACGTACACACTCATACACACACAGATCACCACGTACACACTCATGTCACAACGTATACACTCATACACACTCAGGTCACCACGTACACTCATACACACACAGGTCACCACGTACACACTCATGTCACAACGTACACATACAGATCACCACATACACACTCATACACACACAGGTCACCACGTACACACTCATGTCCCAAAGTACACACTCATACACACACAGGTCACCACGTACACTCATACACACTCAGGTCACCACGTACACACTCATGTCACAATGTATACACTCATACACACACAGGTCACCACGTACACACTCATGTCACAACGTATACACTCATACACACACAGGTCACCACGTACACACTCATGTCACAACGTATACACTCATACACACACAGGTCACCACGTACACACTCATGTCACAACGTACACACACAGATCACCACGTACACACTCATGTCACAACGTACACACACAGGTCACCACGTACACACTCATGTCACAACGTACACACACAGATCACCACGTACACACATACACACACAGGTCACCACGTACACACTCATGTCACAACGTACACACACACAGATCACCATGTACACACTCATACACACACAGGTCACCACGTACACACTCATACACACACAGGTCACCACGTACACATTCAGGTCACCGCATACACACACAGGTCACCACGTACCCACTCATACACACACAAGTCACCATGTACCCACTCATGTCACCATATATACACAGATACATATGTCACCACATACACACTCATGTCACTATGTGCACACTCATACACACACAGGTCACCATGCACACACTCCGGTCACCGCATACACACACAGGTCACCACGTACCCACTCATACACACACAGGTCACCATGTACACACACAGGTCACCATGTACACACACAGGTCACCATGCACACACTCATACATACGTCCCCACGTACACATTCACACCCACATCACCACATACACACTCATGTCACTATGTACACACTCATACACACAGGTCACCACGCACACATATCACCACGTACACGGTTGCGAATATACACAGTTCGCACACACAGACGCAAATGTACACATATCACCACATATACTCACACATTTTACCACATATACACGCATGTACACATACACATGTCACCATGCACACAAACATACAAAGGAATAAACTGAATTGTGGACTTGAGACTGCATTTAATCACACAGAATGAGACATACAGAAAATTCCACTCCTGTTTCTGCCTGCCCCACATATATGTACCCCAACAGCTCCCCTCGAGCTGAGTTTCAATCATGCATCCCCCAAACAACTAAGAATCAAAGAGACCCCTTACCAGAAGCCTCCATGATTGCCTGCAGCTACTCACACTTCTGCATGAAGGTTTTTACACATGGTGTGTGGGGCAGCCGGCATCTCCTCAGCAGAGCTGCACGGTCTGCTTCCTGCTCTCCGATTGGGTAAGGGAGCACACACTGAGGGAGCAGGAAAAATACAGTACAGCCTCTAGGGACGGCTTCTCCACCAATCAGAGAGCTGGAAGGACATTGCACCCTTGAGTGACCTCTGCTCCACCAATCAGCATGATGCTGCTTGTTGGGAAGAGCAAATAAAGGGACAGTGCGGCTTCTAAAGTAATATTTGGCTGAACGGCCCAAAGCTGCAACTAGGAGACCAGCCCAGGGGGCAATTGCCCCCCTGCCCCATGGCCCAGCCCGCCCCAGATAGCGAGGCATGTCAGTAGAGTGGAGAGAGTGATATAGCAGAGAGGAGAGCATGCTGTGTATACTCGCTCCTTTACTGAAGGGATAGCAGAAGAGAGGAGCGATGACAGCAGAGTGGAGTGATGTGTGTGCTCACTCCTGCACTGTAGAGATAGCAAAGGGAAAATAAACTCCAAATAAATGTGGCGCTAAGCACCTACGGATTTTTTGAATGCATCCACTTCAAGTGAAAAATGTTAATAAAAATTAATTTATTTTCTCGAAAAAAAAAGGAAAAAAATATATATATATTTGTAAAACATTTTTAAAATACAGTACAACGCGTTTCGGCTACTATTTTTACAGTGCAGCCTTCATCAGGTAGCAAAAAAAAAAAAAGAACAAACATACAATAAGCACAATAAAAAGATTTGAAGTGGATGCATTCAAAAAATCCGTAGGTGCTTAGCGCCACATTTATTTGGAGTTTATTTTCCATTTGAAATCGCCACCTATGTGGATCCGAAGCATTATCAACACATAGTTCTCCAAAGTGAGCTGCACACCTTATTGGATTATACAACATACGGAGAAGAGTTACCTAAAGAATTGATTCCTTGAGAATCTCAACGTGCATTTCTTACCGATAGAAGGTGAGCATAACTACAACTAAAAGAAATTTTTTTAATTGTTGGTAAAAAGATATTGCGCACAGAGGAAGCGCCGCACTTGTCTTTTTTTTCCCTCTTTCCCTAAACCAGGGTATTTCTAAAGACTGTAGAGATAGCAGAAGAGAGGAACAACGACAGCAGAGTAGAGAGACTGATGTATGTGCTCGCTCCTGCACTGAAGTGGTAGCGTAAGAGAGGAGCGATGACAGCAGAGTGGAGAGAGTGATGTATGTGCTCGCTCTGGCACAAGTGATAGCAGATGAGAGGAGCGATGACAGCAGAGTGGAGAGAGTGATGTATGTGCTCGCTCTGGCACAAGTGATAGGAGATGAGAGGAGCGATGACAGCAGAGTGGAGAGAGTGATGTATGTGCTCACTCCTGCACTGAAGTGATAGCAGAAGAGAGGAGCAATGACAGCAGAAAGGAGAGAGGTGTGCTCATTCCGTAACATGAACAGTGTGCACATAAGTTAGCGCTTTCAAAATGAAAGGTGGCCGTAAATCCAAATAAATGGGTGGAATGGTGTTCCAACTCATTTAGTCACGCAAAGGGTGCCCTGAGCGCCATCATATGCATGTTACAATAATGCTCTTTTTCTTGGGACAAAAGGATAACAGAGAAACAGATTTGAAAGCTGACAGAACATTTTTGTGATGCTCCGTCTCCTAAAATCTGTGTTTAGTTTGAAGTGTAAATTTTGTGTGACCAGATTCCCTTTAAAGGGAACCTGACACGTAAGTTTTAGCAACAAAACTGTCCCCAGTGTGTTGTTAGTGATGCAATGTTGTTTTCAATCACAATGGTGCCATAATCATCTCCAAAAATCACTTTGGATAGTTAAATAGTACCTTTTCTTTCAGTCACAGTGAATCATAGAATTATAGTGGTGGCATTTCATTTTCTTTCAGTCACGGGCTCATCACATTGTCGACGCCCAGTCACTGAGTAATGTTTCGGGGGTGTTACAACATCATGGGAATCTGCTCTAAAATCCCGTGCTTGTGCAGTGTCGAGCGGCTCCCTGCGCTTGTGCAGTGATGAGTGGCTCCCTTGAATCCGATGTACGTACCCAGCTTCACTGACTGTGCGCATGTGCAGGGAGCTGCTCAACATCGCGCAAGCGAAGGATTTTAGAGCAGATTCCCCTGAGGTCGGCGCACCCCAGAACATCAATCAGAGTGCATCGGCGTCGATAATATGACGAGCCCGTGACTGAAAGAAAATGAAGCGCCACCCCTATAACTGAAAGAAAAGGTACTATATAAAAGTGATTTTTGGAGATGATTACGGTGCTGTTTTGTTTGAAAACAACGTGTTAATGAAGCACATTGCATCCCTAAAAACACACTGGGGACAGTCTAGTTGCTAAAGTACAAGCGTATATAAGAAACTTTGTAATATATCTTTAGCAGAGAAATATGCTTCTTTCTCCACTTGTGACACTTTTTTCCTTTCCATGCCTCTTAAGCTTATAATTTACTCTTAAAACAGCGAAAATCATTCACGGTCAAGGCAAAAATACTGAGGTATCAGATCACAGCTGGTTATTGAAGTCTATAGAAAGAGGAGGACTGAGAAATATAGTGAGAAAGAGAGACACAGACAGACCGTGCTGCAGCTTTCAAGTGTTTATCTCACCCTAGTGCGCTGGATTTACAGCTACACTTCTCAGTGCCGCTGTATAAAGTCATTCATGCGGTTTTAACACTACTGTTGAAGGCTTTATTATACGGCATTATAAGTTGATTGGTTATGCAAGTACCAGGAAATACTGTATAACAAAAGGCATTAATTCAATGGTAATGTGCGCAGGGCGTAAACTTAAATATCTGTATCTTAAATATCTGTGGTGCTAGTTCTTTTACAATAACCATGTACAGTGCCTATAAAATTATTCATCACCCACACTGACATGAAATCGTATTCTTCTGATAGTAAGTGTCATAAATGCCCAATTAAATTTGCAATGATTTAATGCCATTACACAATAAAACATGAAGTATTAATGGTAATTGATTACCATTTTCATAGGCACTTTGCGATAAAGAGAAATAATAAAAAAAAATCATATTCAGCATTTTTGAAAGAGCAGTAGTACATTTTGGAAAACATTTTTTTATTTCCAATTTGTTTTTTTGCAACTTGAAAGTATTGGTTATTTGAGGTGCAACCAGTAAAGTTTAATGCTTTTCATATAGAAGTAATGGTACAAGGCACCCCTATGGCAAACCCTACAGCTCTATACAAACTGAACCATTATTGCAGCAGTCTGCATGAGCTCCTAAGGTAATTACAGTGAGACGTTTATGATTTTAGATTTTTGGGCAAAATGTTTATTCAATTTGGTGATAATTAAAAGTAAATAGTAAAATAGCTTGAGCCATGGGATTGGGGTTGTTTTTTCTGAGGGTGGATGCAAACTGAATGCTGACCATAAAATCCATTTGTGAAAGTGAGTAAAAAAATGCAAAAAATAAAGCTGTAATCCTTTGTAAACATTTTTGTACTCTAGAGCAAGTCCTACACACATGCACAGTGGAGAAAATAAGTATTTGATACACTGCCGATGTTTCGAAGTTTTCCCACTCACAAAGAATGGAGAGGTCTGTAATTTTATTGTAGCAACACTTTAACTGTGAGAAACAGAATCTAAAAATAAAATCTAGAAAATCAATCACAATTTATGATTTTGAAATAATTAAATTGCATTTTATTGCATGAGTTAAGTATTTGATCACCGACCAACCAGCAAGAATTCTGACTCTCACAGACCTGTTAGTTTTTCTTTAAGAGGCCCTCCTACTCTGCACTCATTACCTGTATTAATTACACATGTTTGAACTTGTTATCTTTATAAAAAAAACACCTGTCCACACACTTAATTAATCACACTCCACCATGGCCAAGACCAAAGAGCTGTCTAAGGACACCAGGAACAAAATTGTAGACCTGGACAAGGCTGGGACGGGCTACAGGACAATAGGCAAGCAACTCGCTGAGAAGGCAATAACTGTTGGCACAATTTTTAGAAAATGGAAGAAACTCAAGATGACTGTCCATCTTTCTCGGTCTGGGGCTCCATGCAAGATCTCGTCTTGTGGGGTTGGGATAATTCTGAGAAAGGTCAGGAATCATCCCAGAACTACATGGAGGACCTTGTCAATGACCTGAAGAGAGCTGGGACCACAGTCTCAAACATTACCATTAGTAACACACTACACCATCATGTATTAAAATCCTTCCTGGCACGTGAGGTCCCCCTGCCCATGCCAGCACATGTCCAGGCCCATTTGAAGTTCACTAATGACAATCAGGATGATCCGGAGGAGACATGAGAGAAGGTCCTGTGGTCAGATGACACAAAAATAGAACGTTTTGGTATAAACTCTACTCGCTGTGTTTGGAGGAAGAAGAAGGATGAGTACAACCCCAAGGACACTGCAGAATCCATGAAGCATAGCGAGGGGAACATTATACTTTGGGGTTGATTTTTTGCAAAGGTGACAGGATGACTGCACCATGTTAGAGGGAAGATGGATGGGGTCATGTATTGCGAGATTTTGGCCAACAATCTCTTTCCCTCAGTAAGAGCACTAAAGATGGGTCGTGGCTGGGTCTTCCAGCATGACAGTGACCCGAAACACACATCTAAGGAGTGGCTCTGCAAGAAGCATTTGAAGGTCATGGAGTGGCCTAGCCAATCTCCAGACTTGAACCCAATAGAAAATCTTTGGAGGGAGCTGAAGCTCTATGTTGCCCAGTGACAGCCCCAACATCTCAAAGATCTGGAGAAGATCTGTGTGGAGGAGTGGGCCAAAATCCCTGCTGCATTGTGGGCAAACTTGATCAAGAACTACAAGAAACATCTGAACTCTGCAATTGCAAACAAAGGTTTCTGTACCGAATATTAAGTTCTGTATTTCTATTGTATCAAATACTTATTTCATGCAAAAAAAGGGAATTAATTATGTAAAAATCATTTAATGTGATTTTCTGGTTTTTATTTTTAGATTCTGCTTCTCGCAATTGAAGTGTACGTACAATAAAAATTACAGACCTCTCCATTCTTTATAGGTGGGAAAACTTACAAAATCAGCAGTGTATGAACACTTATTTTCCCCACTGTAAGATTTATCCATCAGTCATATAACCCCTGGAGCAGTCAGATGGACAGTATGGAATTGATTTAACCCTTTCACTGAAAGCGCATAGAGTAATTTCCATATTGTTTGCTGTATTTTTTTGTATTTTCGTATAGAATAGTTATGTGGTATGTTAAGAACAACAAATATACCTTCTACTGTTTTATTAGTATTTTTTATTATTATTTGGAGTTTGTTTATTTATTTTATTATTTATTTCTGTTTTATATTGATTTTTTAATTAGTTATTTTGATGTACCATACATTGTTGTTTGGGGTAGGCCTAAATTTTGCTTGCGACCTAAAACAGTAAAAGTGCATTTACACTAGACAATTATTAGGAAAGATCGTTCCTCGTTTCATGATAATCACGCAGTATCAACCACCCAAAGAAAAAGCAAAATGCCGAGAAAAATGACAGTCTATGCACCATCATGGTTTTGTGAGTATCCGAAGTGTGGTTTGCTTCTCTAAACGGGCTATTAAACAGTTGCCGGTCTGCCCATATGTAACCGATGGACCAGTGTAAACGAACTCACAGAACCCAGTTCATCAAGGTCCTCCGCTGGTCAAAAATTTAACGAGCTGTGGTTGCAAACCCCCATTATTTGTCAGAAATGGGCAAAAAAATGGTGTGAAAACATCAAAGTCGCAAAATTTTAGTGCAGACTGGAGTTGCGCCAAAATTATTCGACTTTTCAAAACTCTTTACAACAGAATACTGTGATGAGTCGTCCCCTAAGACTTTACAAAACCTTTTCATATATTTTTTTTCCCTGTGCAAAAATTAATGATGAGTCTCTTGCCAGTATTACACAATACAGCGCATGCCTCCTGAAATTATATAAGAGCGCAACCATCAAACGTCCAAAGTTGTTTCCAATTTAGTACAATCAGTTGTTAATGTCTCATTAATACAGACAAATTATGCATCTTCTGTGAATGATTCTATCATGTGACAAAGAATATCTGGTCTCTCTAGAGACTCTATAAAAAGTATTTCTACACCCTACCAGGTTTCTCCAAGCCTTTCCTTCTAATCATTGATATGGTTGGATTTTTTTTTACTTTTAAGAAACTTTGATGTAAGTTTAGTTCATTAGCATTTTTCTTCAGCCGACATTGATATACTAGGTCACCGGTACAAAATTAATTCTCTTCCTGAGTCAAGTCATAGCTAAAATTGAGAGAATACATAGCGCCTGGTGTACTGTTGAAAAGGACACTTAGGAGGAGTGTCAATGACAACCAATAGGCATCTCTGCCATAGGTAATTGAAATGCTGATTGGCTGAGATCTGTTGAGGGCAACATAACATAAGCAAGCTGACGGGTTCTCTCCTGATGTCCTTTTCAGCTGGTTTCCAGGCACTGGATAATTACCTTTGGTCTGATGGTTGAGTAGGTGAACGAAGGTACTTCTAAGGAGTATAATAAGTCCTTTTTGCTTGCTTTTTTGGCTATATATTTTTACAAATGTAACCTCTTGTAAAACATTATTTAACCACTAAGTAGACAAATATGATCTATAAGTACAGCGCCCTTTTTATTTGTGTGAGCTGTAGTCAGTCATCAACCTACAGTAGTAATAAAGCTAAGGAGCAGGAATTCATTGGATTGGTATAAGCCACGGGAATACTTTTAAATAGTACACTCTTAGATATTTCTAAAAGCATAATGCACCAGTATGAATCTAGAATGAAAAATGTGTAATTAGAGCCTCCGATACAAAACACATTTTGGGGATAAAACAACATCTCCTCTGAGAGCGTGAGCATGAGCCGGTCCATAACTGATGCACGGCTTTTGTTATTCACTAGTAATTAATTGCCAAAGAACAATGGCATCTCCTATTTCACTGCAGCATTCACACAACGTCTTTGCTCCTCAATTACATTCATTAGTCAAAACATGGTTGTTGTGAGACTGAATGGATTTATCATCATTGTAAAATAACGAAAGATATTCACTCAGAATTGTTCAAGTAGGTTTACCATTGTAAAACATTTCTGATTATACAATATTCAGATTATTTCCATTTCTGCTTACCAATAAGATCTGCTATAAAAGTCCAAATAATCTGGTTCCCACATAGACTCACTGTTCACATCTGGGTTGTTGTTCTGATCCTATGATGGTGGCAGTACTGGACTTGTCTAATGATAGACATCAGCAACAGCCAACAGTCCACAATGACTATAGTGGGGTCCATTGAACTTCCATCATGATATCTGTCATTTTTGGTATTTGTAAGGAATTTTGTGACAAATGCTCTCAGCAGAGCTAATAACGCTGATGTAAGGAGAGCCTAATACGGAGAAAAGGGATGTCCTGTTCTTTACTTGTGTCCATAAAACCAGAGCCGACATGTCCCATAAAAAAAATTCCATATGGTAATGGGTTAAATGTCAATACATCTCAATGAACATAGAGAAAAAAAATCCTACGACCACCAATAAGGGGGAGGATATGATTAAGGGCATTTAGAGTTCAAGAGACCAGGGTTTGAGAACACAGACAACAATGGAAAGGGGATCAATGGTTTATCACATTAATGTTATTGGAAGGAGACATCAGGGACCATAAAGAGAGAACTAACCCTAAATCGTCCTACATTCGTTATAACTGAGATCTGCCTATCTGTGGGGGTTGGCGCTATAACGGGAGCGAGAGGTGGCGCCCCAACTCCTCGACGGCTGCCCCTAGGGTACCCTATCTAGCCATAGGCTGTGAACTATACTATCCATAGACATAGAAAGAAGAATAATATAAATATCATACAGAAATGATTTTTAGAGGAAAGTAAGGAAAAAATAGGGGGATATTAAAGAAGGGAGCTAATGGTACCATCGGTGTGTGAACCTATCTTTTGAACCTATAGATGTCCCTGCATATTAGTGGAGGTTGGCACCCTAAGGGGGAATGATAGTGGCGCCCCCACTCTGCGGCAGCTCTCCCTTTCTTTCCCTCATCTGGGGCATTACAAGATGGAGCTAAAGGTAAGGGTCTCATTGAGACCTGTTGGTGTTTGGGTTCTCAGGCAATGGATCCACCTTGTTTCACACTGTAGTACCATTTGGTTCCAATTCCCTCCCCTCTTAGGAGCTTCCCCCTTATCTACTGTATTCCTATAAATCTTAATTGTGATGCATCTGATGCATATTTAGGTGCCTGGCTAAAGGGGTATCTCTTTTGAGGACAATGTCTCTCAAGTGTTCACTCACTCTTCTTCTCAGCTCCCTCATTGTCTTTCCTATGTATTAGAGACCACAGGTGCAGACCGCTCTGTAAACTACTCCTTTTGTGCCACAGTTGATAAAAGGGCGTATTTGAAATTCTTGGCCTGTGACTTTACTTCTGAAATATTGTCCCTTCGTAATTACAGGACAAGGTACACAACCACTACATTTATGACTCCCCTTCAAATTGTGGGTAAGCCATGTTTCTAAAAACATAATTCCCACTGCCTCTCCATTTCTAAGAAAATGCTTAATTTAATTTCCTTGGCTTATCTTTAGGAGGCATCACACCTACCACCCCCAGAACAAATATCCTACTGTAGTATTCCTTGAATGGTGTGCTTTTTTCTTACTAATCTATTTGTGATCTTGCCTGAGGAAGGAGCCACTGTGCTTTGAAAGCTTGCAAACATTATTTTCTGGTTAGCCAATAAATGTATCACTCTTAGAATACTTTTGTCATCATTGGGCACAGGGCCGGCGTCAGCACCCGGCGCACCCGGGCAAGTGCCGGGGCCCTGAGCAGGCAGGGGGCCCACTCGCCGTCGGGGACACTGGTGCGCTATAGTGCCGGGCCCCGCAAGTGGACCCCCCGCCTGCTCTGGGTCCCACCACTTGCGATACTTACCTCTCTCGCGGTTCCAGCACTGCAGCATCTTCCATCCTCTGACTGTGACGTTCAGGTCAGAGGGCGCGATGACGTCACCAGTGCGCGCCCTCTGCCTGAGCAGTCGCAGCACAGAGAGCAGGAAGACGCCGACGGTGAGGAGTCCAGAGCAGAGCAGCGTCAAGCAACAAGAGGTAAGTATTTCATTTTTTTTTATATTTGGAGCAATATATGGGGACCATCAGAAGGGGCCCATATATGGAGCATTATAGGGGGCTAATTCTATATGGAGCATTTTATGGGGCCAATAATATAGTAAGCATCTTTTGAAGCCAATTCTATATGGAGCATCTCATGGGGCCAATTCAATACGGAGCAGTATATGGGGTCAATTACATATGGAGCAGTATATGGGGCCAATAATATATGAAGCATCTTATGGGACTAATTATATAGGCTCATTATTCTGTATAGAGGACTATGTGGTGCCAATTATACTGTATGGAGCACTATATGTGGCCATTATACTGTATGGGGCAATATATGGGGCTCATTATTCTGTTTGGAGCAATATATGGGGCTCATTATTCTGTATAGAGGACTATACTGTTCAGTTTGTGAGCTAATGTAGAATGTACAATAGATGTCACTCATGTAATGTAAGAAGTAAGTGAAATCTTTGGCATTGTACCATACCTATATTTCTCTGCTGTATCGGTGCATTATGAATCGTAGTACGTGTTAAAGGGGCCCACCGGGATTCTTTCGCCCAGGGCCCATGAAACCCTGGAGCCGGCCCTGATTGGGCAGAAAAGTATTCACATCGATTTTTCTGGCTAACACGGTACCAAAATACAATTTGTTATTGTGCAACAGATTCAAAACAAATTCATTATGTCCTAGACAGTGTTGACCCCTACTTTTTAGAAAGAATTCAACAGCTCTTAGACCATCCTAATGATTGATGGAGGAATACAACACTTCTATGTCAATACCGCATAAGATGGAATTTGTTTCTAAACTAAGGCCATCAAGTTTCCTTAGTAGGTCTGTTGAGTCTTTGGTGAAGGAGTTCAAGGACATGACAAAGGGTTTTAACAGTTCATCTATGTAAATCCCTGCATGGTGTCTTTATTGGTGGTCGTAGGATTTTTTTTCTCTATGTTCATTGAGATGTATTGACATGTTACCCTGTTCTTTACTTTCAGAAGATAGGTAGCTGCACTTGCACTATCCCCTGGATTACAGTGAATGTTGGAAAGTTAACAGTTGTGTGTGCATTTGTATAGTTATCCTTCTGCAAAATGAAGGATACATATCAAAAGTAAAAGGGACAAATATCTTTAATATTACATCTTAAATGAAATACTCAGACAGTGACCCCCGGATGAAGGTTTACCAGCGAAATGCACATTGGATGTGGAGAGTCCATGGTTCAATACTGCTCTATCCTTTCATTTTGACTGTATTAGGCCACGTTCACACGTTGAGTATTCGGTCAGCATTTTACATCAGTATTTGTAAGGCAAAACTGGGAGTGGAAGAATCAGAAACATACAGTATGCACCATTTCTGTATTTTTCACCAACTCCTGGTTTTGGCTTACAAATACTGATCTAAAATCCTGACCAAATACTGAACGTATTGCAACTCTTGTTTATGTGCACGCTTCAAGGGGTGTCTACTATATATTTTTTTTTTTTCTAATGTTATCAGCTCTTCTGGGAGGCGTATTTTGGAATGTGAATGTTTGTACATTCAATTTTTGCATTATATCCCTTGATTCCACTTAATTTTCTATACTGTTTCTCTTTTACAGCATGCAAATATTTGTTTGTTTGTTTTTTGCACTTGTGGTTAACCCCTTCACCACCAAGGGTGGTTTGCACGTAAATGACCAGGCCAATTTTTACAATTCTGACCACTGTCCCGTTATGAGGTTATAACTCTGGAACGCTTCAACGGATGCCGGTGATTCTGACATTGTTTTCTCGTGACATAATTTACTTCATGATAGTGGTAAAATTTCTTTAATATTACCTGCATTTATTTGTGAAAAAATGGAAATTTGGCGAAAATTTAGAAAATTTCGCAATTTTCCAAATTAAAATTTTTATGCAAATAAATCACAGAGATATGTCACAAAAAATAAATAATAAGTAACATTTCCCACATGTCTACTTTACATCAGCACAATTTTGGAAAAATTTTTTTTTTTTGTTAGGGAGTTATAAGGGTTAAAAGTTGACCAGCAATTTCTCATTTTTACAGCACCATTTTTTTTAGGGAAAACACCTCATTTGAAGTCATTTTAAGGGGTGTATATGATAGAAAATAACCAAGTGTGACACCATTCTAAAAACTGCACCCCTCAAGGTGCTCAAAACCACATTCAAGAAGTTTATTAACCCTTCAAGTGTTTTCACAGGACTTTTTGGAATGCTTAAATAAAAATGAACATTTAACTTTTTTTCACAAAAAATTTACTTCAGCTCCAATTTGTTTTATTTTACTAAGGGTAACAGGAAAAAATGGACCCCAAAAGTTGTTGTACAATTTGTCCTGAGTACACCGATACCCCATATGTGGGGGTAAATGTTGTGGATTCTGTGGTCAAGCTCCCTCTTGTGGTCGTGAGTGGTACTTCGGCTGGTTCTGTCCATGAGCTTCCTCTGGTGGATGTGAGCGGGGCTGCGGCTTCTGAGTTTCCTTCCTCAGGTACGGAGGTTAAGTCGTTAGGTGCTGCTCTGTTTAACTCCACCTAGTTCTTTGTTCCTAGCCTCCAGTCAATGTTCCAGTATTGGTCTTGCTCTCTCCTGGATCGTTCTTGTGGCCTGTCTGCCCTGCATAAGCTAAGTTCTGCTTGTGTTACTTTTGTTTGCTATTTTTTCTGTCCAGCTTGCTATATTGGTTGTTCTTGCTTGCTGGAAGCTCTGGGACGCAGAGGGAGCACCTCCGTACCGTTAGTCGGTGCGGAGGGTCTTTTTGCGCCCTCTGCGTGGTTGTTTGTAGGTTTTTGTGCTGACCGCAAAGCTATCTTTCCTATCCTCGGTCTATTCAGTAAGTCGGGCCTCACTTTGCTAAAATCTATTTCATCTCTGTGTTTGTATTTTCATCTTTACTCACAGTCATTATATGTGGGGGGCTGCCTTTTCCTTTGGGGAATTTCTCTGAGGCAAGGTAGGCTTATTTTTCTATCTTCAGGGCTAGCTAGTTTCTCAGGCTGTGCCCGAGGCGCCTAGGTCTGGTCAGGAGCGCTCCACGGCTACCTCTAGTGTGGTGTGATAGAATTAGGGATTGCGGTCAGCAGAGTTTCCACGTCTCAGAGCTCGTCCTATGTTATTAGTAACTATCAGGTCACTTTGTGTGCTCTTAACCACCAGGTCCATTGTGTTTCTGAATCACCAGTTCATAACAGTACTGGAGGCCCAAAGTACTAATGCTTCTCAATAGAGGGAAAGGAGAAGTTCTGAGACCATTTTTTTTTCTTTGCACTGTGTTTTGTCTTTCCTTTCCCCTAGACATTTGGATGGTTCAGGACACAGGTGTAGTGATGGACATTAAAGGTCTGTCTTCTTTTGTGGATCATCTCACTGCAAGAGTACAAAAAATTCAAGACATTGTGGTTCAGAAATCTATGTTAGAACCTAGAATTCCTATTCCTGATTTATTTTCTGGAGATAGAGCTAAGTTTCTGAATTTCAAAAATAATTGCAAACTGTTTCTGGCTTTGAAACCCCGCTCCTCTGGTGACCCAGTTCAACAAGTTAAGATCATTATTTCTTTATTACGTGGTGACTCTCAAGACTGGGCATTTTCCCTTGCACCAGGAGGTCCTGCATTATGTGATATTGATGCGTTTTTTCTGGCGCTCGGATTGCTTTATGATGAACCTAATTCAGTGGATCAGGCAGAGAAAAATTTGCTGGCTCTGTGTCAGGGTCAGGATGAGGTAGAGATATATTGTCAGAAGTTTAGGAAGTGGTCTGTGCTCACTCAATGGAATGATTGTGCGCTGGCAGCAATTTTCAGAAAGGGTCTCTCTGAAGCCCTTAAGGATGTCATGGTTGGATTTCCTATGCCTGCTGGTCTGAATAAGTCTATGTCTTTGGCCATTCAGATCGATCGACGCTTACGTGAGCGTAAAACTTGCACCATTTGGCGGTATTATCTGAGCATAATCCTGAACCTATGCAATGTGATAGAACTTTGACCAGAGCTGAACGGCAAGAACACAGACGTCGGAATGGGCTGTGTTTTTACTGTGGTGATTCCACTCATGCTATCTCCGATTGTTCTAAGCGCACTAAGCGGTTCGCTAGGTCTGCCACCATTGGTACGGTACAGTCGAAATTTCTTTCGTCCGTTACTTTGATCTGCTCTTTGTCATCCTATTCTGTCATGGCATTTGTGGATTCAGGCGCTGCCCTGAATTTGATGGACTTGGAGTTTGCTAGGCGCTGTGGGTTTTTCTTGGAGCCCTTGCAGTATCCTATTCCATTGAGAGGAATTGATGCTACGCCTTTGGCCAAGAATAAGCCCCAGTACTGGACCCAATTGACCATGTGCATGGCTCCTGCGCATCAGGAGGATATTCGCTTTTTGGTGTTGCATAATCTGCATGATGTGGTCGTGTTGGGGTTGCCATGGCTACAAGTCCATAACCCAGTATTGGATTGGAAATCTATGTCTGTGTCCAGCTGGGGTTGTCAGGGGTACATGGTGATGTTCCATTTCTGTCTATTTCATCATCCACCCCTTCTGAGGTCCAAGAGTTCTTGTCCGATTACCGGGATGTATTTGATGAGCCCAAGTCCAATGCCCTACCTCCGCATAGGGATTGCGATTGTGCTATCGATTTGATTCCTGGTAGTAAGTTTCCTAAAGGTCGACTGTTTAATTTGTCTGTGCCTGAGCACGCCGCTATGCGGAGTTACGTAAAGGAATCCTTGGAGAAGGGTCATATTCGCCCGTCAACGTCGCCATTGGGAGCAGGGTTCTTTTTTGTGGCCAAGAAGGATGGTTCGTTGAGACCTTGTATTGATTACCGCCTTCTAAATAAAATCACGGTCAAATTTCAGTACCCCTTGCCGCTGCTGTCTGATTTGTTTGCTCGGATTAAGGGGGCTAGTTGGTTCACCAAGATAGATCTTCGTGGTGCGTATAATCTTGTGCGTATTAAACAGGGCGATGAATGGAAAACAGCATTTAATACGCCCGAGGGCCATTTTGAGTACCTGGTTATGCCATTCGGGCTTTCCAATGCTCCATCAGTATTTCAGTCCTTTATGCATGACATCTTCCGAGAGTACTTGGATAAATTCCTGATTGTATACTTGGATGATATTTTGGTCTTTTCGGATGATTGGGAGTCTCACGTGAAGCAGGTCAGAATGGTGTTCCAGGTCCTGCGTGCGAATTCTTTGTTTGTGAAGGGGTCAAAGTGTCTCTTTGGTGTTCAGAAGGTTTCATTTTTGGGGTTCATTTTTTCCCCTTCTACTATCGAGATGGATCTTGTTAAAGTTCAGGCCATTTATGATTGGACTCAGCCGACATCTCTGAAGAGTCTACAAAAGTTCCTGGGCTTTGCTAATTTTCTAGTATTGCTAAACCGTTGACTGATTTAACCAAGAAGGGTGCTGATGTGGTCAATTGGTCTTCTGCTGCTGTGGAAGCTTTTCAGGAGTTGAAGCATCGTTTTTCTTCTGCCCCTGTGTTGTGCCAGCCAGATGTTTTGCTCCCGTTCCAGGTCAAGGTTGATGCTTCTGAGATTGGAGCAGGGGCTGTTTTGTCGCGGAGAAGTTCTGATGGCTCAGTGATGAAACCGTGTGCCTTCTTTTCCATTAAGTTTTCGCCTGCTGAGCGTAATTATGATGTTGGCAATCGAGAGTTGCTGGCCATGAAGTGGGCATTCGAGGAGTGGCGTCATTGGCTTGAAGGAGCTAAGCATCGCGTGGTCGTCTTGACTGATCACAAGAACTTGACTTATCTCGAGTCTGCCAAACGGTTGAATCCTAGACAGGCTCGTTGGTCGCTGTTTTTCTCCCGTTTTGACTTTGTGGTTTCGTACCTTCCGGGCTCTAAGAATGTGAAGGCGGATGCCCTGTCTAGGAGTTTTGTGCCCGACTCTCCGGGTTTGCCTGAGCCGGCGGGTATTCTCAAAGAGGGGGTAATTTTGTCTGCCATCTCCCCTGATTTGCGGCGGGTGCTGCAAAAATTTCAGGCTAATAGACCTGACCGTTGCCCAGCGGAGAAACTGTTTGTCCCTGATAAATGGACGAGTAGAGTTATCTCTGAGGTTCATTGTTCGGTGTTGGCTGGTCATCCTGGAAACTTTGGTACCAGAGATTTGGTGGCTAGATCCTTTTGGTGGCCATCTCTGTCGCGGGATGTGCGTTCGTTTGTGCAGTCCTGTGGGACTTGTGCTCGGGCTAAGCCCTGCTGTTCTCGTGCCAGTGGGTTGCTTTTGCCCTTGCCGGTCCCGAAGAGGCCCTGGACACATCTCTATGGATTTTATTTCGGATCTACCTGTCTCGCAAGGGTTGTCGGTCATTTGGGTGGTTTGTGATCGCTTCTCTAAGATGGTCCATTTGGTACCCTTGGCTAAATTGCCTTCCTCCTCTGATTTGGTGCCATTGTTTTTCCAACATGTGGTTCGTTTACATGGCATTCCGGAGAACATCGTTTCGGACAGAGGTTCCCAGTTTGTTTCGAGGTTTTGGCGAGCCTTTTGTGCTAGGATGGGCATTGATTTGTCTTTTTCCTCGGCTTTCCAACCTCAGACAAATGGCCAAACTGAACGAACCAATCAGACCTTGGAAACATATCTGAGATGTTTTGTTTCTGCTGATCAGGATGATTGGGTGTCCTTTTTGCCTTTGGCTGAGTTCGCCCTTAATAATCGGGCCAGCTCGGCTACTTTGGTTTCTCCGTTTTTCTGCAATTCTGGTTTCCATCCTCGTTTCTCTTCAGGGCAGGTTGAGTCTTCGGACTGTCCTGGTGTGGATACTGTGGTGGATAGGTTGCAGCAGATTTGGACTCATGTAGTGGACAATTTGACATTGTCCCAGGAGAATGCTCAACGTTTCGCTAACCGCAGGCGCTGTGTGGGTCCCCGACTTCGTGTTGGGGATTTGGTTTGGTTGTCGTCTCGTTATATTCCTATGAAAGTTTCCTCTCCTAAGTTTAAGCCTCGTTTTATTGGTCCGTATAGGATTTCTGAGGTTCTTAATCCTGTGTCTTTTCGTTTGACCCTTCCAGCTTCATTTTCCATCCATAATGTATTACATAGGTCATTGTTGCGGAGATACGTGGAACCTGTGGTTCCATCCGTTGATCCTCCTGCCCCGGTTTTGGTTGAGGGGGAGTTGGAGTATATAGTGGAGAAGATTTTGGATTCTCATATTTCCAGACGGAAACTCCAGTACCTGGTTAAGTGGAAGGGTTATGGTCAGGAAGATAATTCCTGGGTCTTTGCCTCTGATGTTCATGCTGCCGATCTGGTTCGTGCCTTTCATTTGGCTCATCCTGGTCGGCCTGGGGGCTCTGGTGAGGGTTCGGTGACCCCTCCTCAAGGGGGGGGGGGTACTGTTGTGGATTCTGTGGTCAAGCTCCCTCTTGTGGTCGTGAGTGGTACTTCGGCTGGTTCTGTCCATGAGCTTCCTCTGGTGGATGTGAGTGGGGCTGCGGCTTCTGAGTTTCCTTCCTCAGGTGACGAGGTTAAGTCGTTAGGTGCTGCTCTATTTAACTCCACCTAGTTCTTTGTTCCTAGCCTCCAGTCAATGTTCCAGTATTGGTCTTGCTCTCTCCTGGATCGTTCTTGTGGCCTGTCTGCCCTGCATAAGCTAAGTTCTGCTTGTGTTACTTTTGTTTGCTATTTTTTCTGTCCAGCTTGCTATATTGGTTGTTCTTGCTTGCTGGAAGCTCTGGGACGCAGAGGGAGCACCTCCGTACCGTTAGTCGGTGCGGAGAGTCTTTTTGCGCCCTCTGCGTGGTTGTTTGTAGGTTTTTGTGCTGACCGCAAAGCTATCTTTCCTATCCTCGGTCTATTCAGTAAGTCGGGCCTCACTTTGCTAAAATCTATTTCATCTCTGTGTTTGTATTTTCATCTTTACTCACAGTCATTATATGTGAGGGGCTGCCTTTTCCTTTGGGGAATTTCTCTGAGGCAAGGTAGGCTTATTTTTCTATCTTCAGGGCTAGCTAGTTTCTCAGGCTGTGCCCGAGGCGCCTAGGTCTGGTCAGGAGCGCTCCACGGCTACCTCTAGTGTGGTGTGATAGGATTAGGGATTGCGGTCAGCAGAGTTTCCACGTCTCAGAGCTTGTTCTATGTTATTAGTAACTATCAGGTCACTTTGTATGCTCTTAACCACCAGGTCCATTGTGTTTCTGAATCACCAGTTCATAACAGGTAAACCACTGTTTGGGCGCATGGCAGAGCTCGGAAGCAAAGGAGCGCCATTTGACTTTTCAATGCAAAACTGACTGGAATTGAGATGGGACGCCATGTTGCGTTTTGAGAGCCTCTGATGTGCCTAAACATTGAAACCCCCCACAAGTGACACAATTTTGGAAAGTAGACCCCCTAAGGAACTTATCTAGATGTCTGGTGAGTGTTATGACCTGGTGGTCAGGACAATAATGGACCTGGTGGTTAAGAGCACACGGAATTACCTGATAGTTTCTGATAATTAAGGACGAGCTCTGGGACGTGGGAACTCTGCTGACCGCAATCCCTAATCCTATCAAACACACTAGAAATAGCCGTGGATTGCACCTAACGCTCCCTATGCAACTCGGCACAGCCTAAGGAACTAGCTAGCCCTGAAGATAGAAAAATAAAGCCTACCTTGCCTCAGAGAAATTCCCCAAAGGAAAAGGCAGCCCCCCACATATAATGACTGTGAGTAAAGATGAAAATACAAACATAGAGATGAAATAGATTTAGCAAAGTGAGGCCCGATTTACTGAACAGACCGAGGATAGGAAAGGTTACTTTGCGGTCAGCACAAAAACCTACAAAAAGACCACGCAGAGGGCGCAAAAAGACCCTCCGCACCGACTCACGGTGCGGAGGCGCTCCCTCTGCGTCCCAGAGCTTCCAGCAAGCAAGACAACAATAAAAATAGCAAGCTGGACAGAAAAATAGCAAACCAAAGAAATACAAGCTGGAACTTAGCTACTGCTGGGAAGACAGGTCACAAGAACGATCCAGGAGAGAACTAGACCAATACTGGAACATTGACAGGTGGCATGGAGCAAAGATCTAAGTGGAGTTAAATAGAGCAGCCAGCTAACGACTTAACCTCGTCACCTGTGGAAGTAAACTCAGAAACACCCACCAGAGGAAGTCCATGGACAGAACCAGCCGAAGTACCATTCATGACCACAGGAGGGAGCCCGACAACAGAATTCACAACAGTACCCCCCCCCTTGAGGAGGGGTCACCGAACCCTCACCAGAGCCCCCAGGCTGACCAGGATGAGCCAAATGAAAGGCACGAACCAGATCGGCAGCATGAACATCAGAGGCAAAAACCCAGGAATTATCTTCCTGACCATAACCCTTCCACTTGACCAGGTACTGGAGTTTCCATCTCCCCCTCAACCAACACCGGGGCAGGAGGATCAACGGATGGAACCACAGGCGCCACGTATCTCTGCAATAACGACCTATGGAACACATTATGGATGGCAAAAGAAGCAGGAAGGGCCAAACGAAATGACACAGGATTGATAACCTCAGAAATCTTATACGGACTAATGAAACGAGGCTTAAACTTAGGAGAGGAAACCTTCATAGGAACATAACGAGACGACAGCCAAACCAAATCCCCAACACGAAGTCGGGGACCCACACAGCGCCGGCGGTTAGCGAAACGTTGAGCCTTCTCCTGGGACAATGTCAAATTGTCCACCACATGAGTCCAAATCTGCTGCAACCTATCCACCACAGTATCTACACCAGGACAGTCCGAAGACTCAACCTGCCCTGAAGAGAAACGAGGATGGAAACCAGAATTGCAGAAAAACGGAGAAACCAAAGTAGCCGAGCTGGCCCGATTATTAAGGGCGAACTCAGCCAACGGCAAAAAGGACACCCAATCATCCTGATCAGCAGAAACAAAGCATCTCAGATATGTTTCCAAAGTTTGATTGGTTCGTTCGGTTTGGCCATTTATCTGAGGATGGAAAGCCGAGGAAAAAGACAAATCAATGCCCATCCTAGCACAAAAGGATCGCCAAAACCTCGAAACAAACTGGGAACTTCTGTCAGAAACGATGTTCTCCGGGATACCATGTAAACGAACCACCTGCTGGAAAAACAATGGCACCAAATCAGAGGAGGAAGGCAATTTAGACAAAGGTACCAAATGGACCATCTTAGAAAAGCGATCACAAACCACCCAAATGACCGACATCTTTTGAGAGACGGGGAGATCCGAAATAAAATCCATAGAAATATGCGTCCAGGGCCTCTTCGGGACCGGCAAGGGCAAAAGCAACCCACTGGCACGAAAACAGCAGGGCTTAGCCCGAGCACAAGTCCCACAGGACTGCACAAAAGAATGCACATCCCGTGACAAAGACGGTCACCAGAAGGATCTAGCCACCAAATCTCTGGTACCAAAGATTCCAGGATGCCCAGCCAACACTGAACAATGAATCTCAGAGATAACTCTACTAGTCCATCTATCAGGGACAAACAGTTTCTCCGCTGGGCAACAGTCAGGTCTATCAGCCTGAAATTTTTGCAGCACCCGCCGCAAATCAGGGGAGATGGCAGACAAAATTACCCCCTCTTTGAGAATACCTGCCGGCTCAGGAACACCCAGAGAGTCAGGCACAAAACTCCTTGACAGGGCATCAGCCTTCACATTCTTAGAGCCCGGAAGGTACGAAACCACAAAATCAAAACGGGAGAAAAATAACGACCATCGAGCCTGTCTCGGATTCAACCGTTTGGCAGACTCAAGATAAGTCAAATTCTTGTGATCTGTCAAGACCACCACGCGATGCTTGGCTCCTTCCAGCCAATGACGCCACTCCTCGAATGCCCACTTCATGGCCAACAACTTACGATTACCAACATCATAGTTACGCTCAGCAGGCGAAAACTTTCTAGAAAAGAAAGCACATGGCTTCATCACCGAGCCATCAGAACTTCTTTGCGACAAAACAGCCCCTGCTCCAATCTCAGAAGCATCAACCTCAACCTGAAACGGAAGCGAAACATCTGGCTGGCACAACACAGGGGCAGAAGAAAAACGACGCTTCAACTCCTGAAAAGCCTCTACAGCTGCAGAAGACCAATTGACCACATCAGCACCGTTCTTGGTCAAATCAGTCAACGGTTTAGCAACAGTAGAAAAATTAGCGATGAAGCGCCGATAAAAATTATCAAAGCCCAGGAACTTTTGCAGGCTCTTCACAGATGTCGGCTGAGTCCAATCGTAAATGGCCTGAATTTAATAGGGTCCATCTCGATAGTAGAAGGGGAAAAAATGAACCCCAAAAATGGAACCTTCTGAACTCCAAAGAGACACTTTGACCCCTTCACAAACAAGGAATTCGCACGAAGGACCTGGAACACCATTCTGACCTGCTTCACATGAGACTCCCAATCATCCGAAAAGACCAAAATATCATCCAAATACACAATCAGGAATTTATCCAGGTAGTCTCGGAAGATGTCATGCATAAAGGACTGAAATACTGATGGAGCATTGGAAAGCCCGAATGGCATAACCAGGTACTCAAAACGGCCCTCGGGCGTATTAAATGCTGTTTTCCATTCATCGCCTTGTTTAATACGCACAAGATTATACGCCCCTCGAAGATCTATCTTGGTGAACCAACTAGCCCCTTTAATACGAGCAAACAAATCAGACAGCAACGGCAAAGGATACTGAAATTTGACTGTAATTTTATTAAGAAGGCGGTAATCAATACAAGGTCTCAAAGAACCATCCTTCTTGGCCACAAAAAAGAACCCTGCTCCTAACGGTGATGACGACGGGCGAATATGGCCTTTCTCCAAGGATTCCTTTATATAACTCCGCATAGCAGCGTGTTCTGGCACAGATAAATTGAACAATCGGCCCTTAGGAAACTTACTACCAGGAATCAAATTAATTGCACAATCGCAATCCCTATGAGGAGGTAGGGCACTGGCTTTGGGCTAATCAAATACATCCCGATAATCCGACAAAAACTCTGGAACTTCACAAGGAGTGGAAGACGAAATAGACAAAAATGGAACATCACCATGTACCCCCTGGCAACCCCAGCTGGACACAGACATAGATTTCAAGTCCAATACTGGATTATGAACCTGTAGCCATGGCAACCCCAACGCGACCACATCATGCAGATTATGCAACACCAGAAAGCGGATATCCTACTGATGTGCAGGAGCCATGCACATGGTCAATTGGGTCCAGTACTGAGGCTTATTCTTGGCCAAAGGCGTAGCATCAATTCCTCTCAATGGAATAGGATACTGCAAGGGCTCCAAGAAAAACCCACAGCGCCTAGCATACTCCAAGTCCATCAAATTCAGGGCAGCGCCTGAATCCACAAATGTCATAACAGAATAGGATGACAAAGAGCAAATCAGAGTAACAGACAATAGAAATTTAGACTGTACCGTACCAATGGTGGCAGACCTAGTGAACCGCCTAGTGCGCTTAGGACAACCGGAGATAGCATGAGTGGAATCACCACAGTAAAAACATAGCCCATTCCGACGTCTGTGTTCTTGCCGTTCAGCTCTGGTCAAAGTCCTATCACATTGCATAGGCTCAGGCCCATGCTCAGATAGTACCGCCAAATGGTGCACAGCTTTACGCTCACGCAAGCGTCGATCGATCTGAATGGCCAAGGACATAGACTCATTCAGACCAGCAGGCATGGGAAACCCCACCATGACATCCTTAAGGGCTTCAGAGAGACCCTTTCTGAAGATTGCTGCCAGGGCACATTCATTCAACTGAGTGAGCACAGACCACTTTCTAAACTTCTGACAATATATCTCCGCTTCATCCTGACCCTGACACAGAGCCAGCAAGATTTTCTCTGCCTGATCCACTGAACTAGGTTCGTCATAAAGCAATCCAAGCACCAGGAAAAACGCATCAACATCACGCAATGCCGGATCTCCTGGCGCAAGGGAAAATGCCCAGTCTTGAGGGTCACCACGTAACAACGAAATAATGATCTTTACTTGTTGAACAGGGTCACCTGAGGAGCGAGGTTTCAAGGCAAGAAACAATTTACAATTATTTTTGAAATTCAAGAACTTAGATCTGTCACCAAAAAACAAATCAGGAATTGGAATCCTAGGCTCTGACATCGGATTCTGAACCACAAAATCTTGAATGTTTTGTACCCTTGTAGTGAGATTATCCATCCAAGAGGACAGACCTTGAATGTCCATGTTTACACCAGTGTCCTGAACCACCCAGAGGTAAAGGGGAAAAGAGAGACAAAAAAACACTGCAAAGAAAAAAAAATGGTCTCAGAACTTCTCTTATCCCTCTATTGAGATGCATTAGTACTTTGGGCCACCTGTACTGTTATGACCTCGTGGTCAGGACAATAATGGACCTGGTGGTTAAGAGCACACGGAATGACCTGATAGTTTCTGATAATTAAGGACGAGCTCTGGGACGTGGGAACTCTGCTGTCCGCAATCCCTAATCCTATCAAACACACTAGAAATAGCCGTGGATTGCGCCTAACGCTCCCTATGCAACTCGGCACAGCCTAAGGAACTAGCTAGCCCTGAAGATAGAAAAATAAAGCCTACCTTGCCTCAGAGAAATTCCCCAAAGGAAAAGGCAGCCCCCCACATATAATGACTGTGAGTAAAGATGAAAATACAAACATAGAGATGAAATAGATTTAGCAAAGTGAGGCCCGACTTACTGAACAGACCGAGGATAGGAAAGGTTACTTTGCGGTCAGCACAAAAACCTACAAAAAGACCACGCAGAGGGCGCAAAAAGACCCTCCGCACCGACTCACGGTGCGGAGGCGCTCCCTCTGCGTCCCAGAGCTTCCAGCAAGCAAGACAACAATAAAAATAGCAAGCTGGACAGAAAAATAGCAAACCAAAGAAATACAAGCTGGAACTTAGCTACTGCTGGGAAGACAGGTCACAAGAACGATCCAGGAGAGAACTAGACCAATACTGGAACATTGACAGGTGGCATGGAGCAAAGATCTAAGTGGAGTTAAATAGAGCAGCCAGCTAATGACTTAACCTCGTCACCTGTGGAAGGAAACTCAGAAACACCCACCAGAGGAAGTCCATGGACAGAACCAGCCGAAGTACCATTTATGACCACAGGAGGGAGCCCGACAACAGAATTCACAACAGGTGAGCACTTTGATCCACCAAGTGCTTCACAGAAGTTTATAATGCAGAGCCGTAAAAATAAAAAATCATATTTTTTCACAAAAATGATCTTTTTGCCCCCATTTTTTATTTTCCCAAGGGTAAGAGAAGAAATTGGACCCTAAAAGTTGTTGTACAATTTGTCCTGAGTATGCTGATACCCCATATGTGGGGGTAAACCACTGTTTGGGTGCATGGCAGAGCTCGGAAGGGAAGGAGCGCCATTTGACTTTTCAATGCAAAATTGACGGGAATTGAGATGGGACGCCATGTTGCGTTTGGAGAGCCACTGATGTGCCTAAACATTGAAACCCCCCACAAGTGACACCATTTTGGAACTTAGACCCCCTAAGGAACTTATCTAGATGTGTGGTGAGCACTTTGACCCACCAAGTGCTTCACAGAAGTTTATAACGCAGAGCCGTAATAATAAAAAATCATATTTTTTCACAAAAATGATCTTTTTGCCCCCATTTTTTTATTTTCCCAAGAGTAAGAGAAGAATTTGGACCACAAAAGTTGTTGTACAATTTATCCTGAGTACGCCGATACCCCATATGTGGGGGTAAACCACTGTTTTGGTGCATGGCAGAGCTCGGAAGGGAAGGAACGCCATTTGACTTTTGAATGCAAAATTGACTGGAATTGAGATGGGACACCATGTTGCGTTTGGAGAGCCACTGAGGTGCCTAAACATTGAAACCCCCCACAAGTGACACCATTTTGGAAAGTAGACCCCCTAAGGAACTCATCTAGATGTGTTGTGAGAGCTTTAAACCCCAAAGTGTTTCACTACAGTTTATAACGCAGAGCCAAGGAAATAAAAATTCGTTTTTTCCCCACAAAAATTGTTTTTTAGCCCCCAGTTTTGTATTTTCCCAAGGGTAACAGGAGAAATTGGACCCCAAAAGTTGTTGTCCAATTTGTCCTGAGAATGCTGATACCCCATATGTGGGGGGGGGAACCACCGTTTGGGCGCATGGCAGAGCTCGGAAGTGAAGGAGCGCCATTTGGAATGCAGACTTAGATGGAATTGTCTGCAGGCATCACATTGCGTTTGCAGAGCCCCTAATGTGCCTAAACAGTAGAAACCCCCAAGTGACCCCCATATTGGAAACTAGACCCCCTAATGAACTTATCTAGATGTGTTGTGAGAACTTTGAACCCCCAAGTGTTTCACTACAGTTTATAAGCAGAGCAGTGAAAATAAAAAAATATTTTTTTTCTACAAAATTTTTTTTTTAGCCCCCAGTTTTGTATTTTCCCAAGGGTAACAGGAGAAATTGGACCCCAAAAGTTGTTGTCCATTTTGTCCTGAGTACGCTGATACCCCATATGTGGGGGGAACCACCCTTTTGAGCTAATGCGAGAGCTCGGAAGGGAAGGAGCGCCATTTGGAATGCAGACTTAGATGGAATGGTCTGCAGGCGTCACATTGCGTTTGCAGAGCCCCTAATGTACCTAAACAGTAGAAACCCCCCACAAGTGACCCCATATTCGAAACTAGACCCCCCAAGGAACTTATCTAGATGTGTTGTGAGAATTTTGAACCCCCAAGTGTTTCACTACAGTTTATAATGCAGAGCCGTGAAAATAAAAATTATTTTTTTTTCCACAAAAATTATTTTTTAGCCCCCAGGTTTGTATTTTCCCAAGGGTATCAGGAGAAATTGGACCCCAAAAGTTGTTGTCCAATGTGTCCTGAGTACGCTGATACCCCATATGTTGGGGTAAACCCCTGTTTGGGCGCACGGGAGAGCTTGGAAGGGAAGGAGCACAGTTTTACTTTTTCAACGCAGAATTGGCTGGAATTGAGATCGGACGCCATGTCGCATCTGGAGAGCCCCTGATGGGCCTAAACAGTGGAAACCCCCCAATTATAACTGAAACCCTAATCCAAACACACCCCTAACCCTAATCTCAATGGTAACCCTAACCACACCTCTAACCCTGACACAGCCCTAACCCTAATCCCAACCCTATTCCCAACCGTAATTGTAATCCCCAAAAGCCCCAAACCTAACCCTAACTTTAGCCCCAACCCTAACTGTAGCCCTAACCCTAGGCCAAACCCTAACCCTAGCCCTAACCTTAGCCCTAACCCTAATGGGAAAATGCATTTTTTTAATTTTTCCCTAACTAAGGGGTTGATGAAGGGGGGTTTGATTTACTATTTATAGTGGGTTTTCTAGCAGATTTTTATGATTGGCAGCCGTCACACACTAAAAGACGCTTTTTATTGCAAAAAATATTTTTTGCGTTACCAGATTTTGAGAGCTATAATTTTTCCATATTTTGGTCCACAGAGTCATGTGAGGTCTTGTTCTTTGAGGGACGAGTTGACGTTTTTATTGGTATCATTGTTGACACGTGACATTTTTTGATCGCTTTTTATTCCGATTTTTGCGAGGCAGAATGACCAAAAACCAGCTATTCATGAATTTCTTTTGGGGGAGGTGTTTATACCGTTCCGCGTTTGGTAAAATTGATAAATCAGTTTTATTCTTCGGGTCAGTGCGATTACAGCGATACCTCATTTATATCATTTTTTATGTTTTGGTGCTTTCATACGATAAAAACTATTTTATAGAAAAAAATAATTATTTTTACATCGCTTTATTCTGAGGACTATAACTTTTTTATTTTTTTGCTGATGATGCTGTATGGCGGCTCGTTTTTTGCGGGACAAGATGATGTTTTCAGCGGTACCATGGTTATTTATATCCGTCTTTGATCGCGTGTTATTTCACTTTTTGTTCGGCGGCATGATAATAAAGCATTGTTGTTGTTTTTTTTAAGGTGTTCACTGAAGGGGTTAACTAGTGGGACAGTTTTATAGGTCGGTTCGTTACGGACGCGGCGATACTAAATGTGTGTACTTTTATTGTTTTTTTATTATTTAGATAAAGAAATATATTTATGGGAACAATATATATATATATTTTTTTTTTAAGAATTGTTTTTACACATCTGAAGATTTTTTTTTTTACACTATAACATTGCCCTGGGGCACCATGTTATAGTGTAAGATCGCTGATCTGACGCTTTGCTGTGCACTGTGTCAGATCAGCGATCTGACGTGCACTCCTGGAGGCTTCCCGGCGTCTGCTATGAGCAGGCACGTGGAAGCCACCTCCCTGCAGGACCCGTATGCCGCCCCACGGCCATTTTGGATCTGGGCCTGCAGGGAGGAGGAGTTAAGAGACCCTCGGAGCAACGCGATCACATCGCGTTGCTCCGAGGGTCTCTGGGAAGCATGCGTGGAGCCCCCTCCCTGCGCGATGCTTCCCTATACAGCTGGAACACTGCGATCATGTTTGATTGCAGTGTGCCATGGGTTAATGTGACAGGGCAGTCCGTGACCACTCCTGGCACATAGTGCCAGATGTCAGCTGCGATAGTCAGCTGACACCCGGCCGTGGTTGCGCTGGAAGTACTATTCCGTCCTTGGGAAGTAGGGCCCACTCCACATGGATGGAATAGTACGTCCAATAGTAGAAAGGGGTTAAAGAGGTGGTCCACTACAATGTATAATGTGCCCATCAATTTAAACTTTTTTAATAAGTATTTTTGTAAGTACCTTCTGTTGCCACATGTGCTTGTGAGCGGCAGTATCGCTGCTCGCTCAGTCTGCATCATGTGACATCTGCTGATGTCATTCAAACCCCCCATTCTCCCAATTGACTGGGCTGTGGGTGTCGTTGTTTCACCACACGTCACAGCCTAGTATCCAGCTCGCGCTTTTCCTCTCCTGCTTTCATCGGCCGCAAGCAGGCACTGAATATTTGGCTGTGACATGTGGTAAAACACTACCCACAGCCCAGTGAATCGGGTGCGTGCGATTGAGTCACGGCTGCATATACATAGCAGGCAGCTCCGGCACTCGACTGCTATGTAGACAGACACACGCAGCCAGCTATGTCTACAAATTGCAGTCGAGACTGGTCCAATAAATTAAATGACCCGTGGGAACATAAGCCTTATCATGAGCTCAGTGGTAAACAAAGGTGATGCTGTGATTGACGCAAAAGCACATCACAAAATGGTGACTGTGACTTAAGGTTCCAGGAATAATCTTAGGTTTGTGAAAGGAGAAAATCGTTTTGCATTCAATTTTTATAATAATTGCACCAAATAGAGATCCCCTTAAAGAGATTTCTTTTCACTTTGGCAATAATCAGTTTTTGTTGATTAGTGGAGAAAGAAACCTAATAGCATTTAGTGCAAAGTGTGAGTTAAATTCATCATGTGGGAAGACTAGTTCTCTGCCCGTAGGAGATTTTGAGACTTTCAAGGTAATATTGTTTAGTGATAATGAATTCCCTCCTAGGATGACCACATGCAAACTTTTCTTGAATAAATTCAAAGTTGATGAAGGCATGTTAGCAGTTGAAGAAAATCTGTAAGGCGGCTGGATGCATCTTGAGCTGCATACTAATAAGCTACTCAAACTATTATAGGGTGCTAGAAAAAAGGTAAATTCTGACAGTGTTGTTTTTCGTGGCGATTCCTCACTGAACATCCACAGTAGTTTAAAACATAATACACTGCACAAAAAATAAAGTAAACACTAAAATACCACATCCTAGATATCAGTGAATGAAATATTCCAGGTGCACATCTCTATTCATTACATAGTGGAATGCATTGAGAACAAAAAAAACTAAAAATTATCAATGTAAATAATAAATTAATTTCCCATGGTGGTCTGGATTTGAAATGATACTCAAAATCAAAGTGGAAAATCAAATTACTGGCTGATCCAACTTCAGTGGAAATGCCTCAAGACAAGGAAAAGATGCTCAGTAGTGTGTGTGTGGCTTCCTCGTGTCTGTATGACCCCCCTACAATACCTGGGCATGCTCCTGATGAGGCTGCGGATGGTCTCCTGAAGGATCTCCTCTCAGACCTGGACTAAAGCATCCGCCAACTCCTGAACAGTCTGTGGTGCAACGTGGCATTGGTAGATGGAATGAGACATGATGTCCCAGATGTGCTCAATTGGATTCAGGTCTGGAGAAAGGGCGGGCCAGTCCATAGCTTCAATGCCTTCATCTTGCAGGAACTGCTGACACACTCCAGCCACATGATACTCTGAGAATCTCATCCTAGTCCTTAATGGCAGCCAGCATACCTCTGGCTAGCACATGGAGGGCTGTGCAGCCCTCCAAAGAAATGCTTCCTCACACCATTCCATGAAGAGCACAGGGCATCACTGTCGTATCTCCCAATCTTAGTGTCTCTAGCAAATGGTAATCGCTCTGCAGGGTGTTGGGCTGTAAGCGCAACACCCACTTTTGGACTTTGAGTCCTCGTACCATCCTCATGGAGTCTGTAACAGTTTGAGCAGACACGTTTGATTTTAGTGACCTGTTGGAGGTCATTTTGCAGGACTCTGGCACTGCTCCTCCTGTTCCTCCTTGCATAAAGGAGGTAGCTGTACTGCTGCTGGGTTATTGACCTTCTACGGCCTCTTGTGCGTCTCCTGGTGTACTGGCCTGTCTCCTGGTATCTTCTCCATGCTATGAACACTGCACTGACAAACCCAGCTACCCTTCTTGCCATAGCTCGCATTGATGTGTCATTCTGAATGAGCTGCACTACCTGAGTAACTTCTGCTGGTTGTATTGTAGACATCGCCTCATGCTACTGTACCTTTAGGGATGAGAGCAATGACACAATGGAACATTGGTCAAAACAACATCCAAAAAGAATGAGAACAGAGAAATGGTCTGTGGTCACCCCCTGCAGAACCACTCCTTCATAAGGGTTGTCTTGTTAATTGCCTATCATTTCTAACTGTTGACTGTTCCATTTGCACAAAAGCATGAGAAATAAATTCACAATCAGCGTTGCTTTATAACTGGACAGGATGATTTCACAGAAGTGTGATTGACTTGGAGTTACATTGTGCTATTTAAGTGTTCCCTTTATTTTTTTGAGCAGTGTATATGTAGATCGGGCTTACAAAATAGGCTGAAAGCTTAATAAATAAATAAATTACGCTGCTTTTCCCTTTCTGAATTAAAAAAATAAAAAAATAAATATTTGTTATCGACGATGTGTAAAAGTCAGATGTTCTCAAATGATGAATCTCATCCCCTCCCCTCAGCAAATCATTGAAGAGACTTCTGCTTGCCCCACCAAAAAGCCCTCACACATATCCTCCATTAACAGAAGTATAAAGAAAAAAAGCAAAAGAACTCAGAAAATAGCTATAAAACCCTACTTTTTTCGGGTTTTAATGTTTAAAAGTCATAAAATATAAAAAAGGAAAAAAGTAATGGCTTTTAAAAGACAGGAACTAAAAAATAAAAAATGAAAACTGGAATAGGTAATGAGGCACATTGAGTCCAAGGGATAAATCGTTGCACTCCACTTGATGTCTTTTTTGGAAGAGTACATCTTTTTTTGCATGATACAATAGCATGGCAATAATGGCAAGATGGTCAAGGTTATTCCAAAGTTCCATATTTTGGACTCCATCTGCCTCATTTAAAGGGACACTGTCACCTGAGTTTGGAGGGAACAATCTTCAGCCATGGAGGCGGGGTTTTTGTGTTTTTGATTCACCCTTTCCTTACCCGCTGGCTGCATGCTGGCTGCAATATTGGATTGAAGTTCATTCTCTGTCCTCCATAGTACACGCCTGCACAAGGTGCAATCTTGCCTTGCGCAGGCGTGTACTATGGAGGACAGAGAATAAACTTCAATCCAATATTGCAGCCAGCATGCAGCCAGCGGGTAAGGAAAGGGTGAATCAAACACACAAAAATCCCGCCTCCATGGCTGAAGATTGTTCCCTCCAAATTCAGGTGACAGTGTCCCTTTAAGTGATTAGAGACGTCTGAATCAGAGGCGTAGCTAGGGGTTAAGTTCAGGAAGGGTGAAACTTCAAGGTGGGCCCCTAACCAGGAAACCATGCTCAGAATTATGATGACACACGCTAATTGTGGTTATAGGGGAACCTCAGCAGATGGCTGCACTCGTACTGAATATTAATCTGGAGCGCCCCCAGACGCAGGGCCACGGGTTACTCGGTACCGGTCCTCTCTGTCTCAGTTCTAGGGTTGTCACGGTGGCTGGACCCGGTCCGTGACCCTGCTAAGGGGCGTCCAATAAAAGGGGTGATGAAAGTCGGCTAAAGTTTCATGACGCCACCTGTGGTATTCGGTCAGGTCGACCGACGCTGATCGGGGTCCACTGGGGTGATGTGATGGCAGCTAGATGGTATACCTTCCCACAGGTGAAGTATGTCCCCAGGGCTTCCCAGTAATGTAGGTGGCGATGGTGTGAGGCGCAGTCAATAACAAGGACACAGGGTTGCAGTCTCTTTACCTTTTACTGAAGGCTTCGGGATCCTCAATCCAGAGCACTGTCAACTGGGCTGTCTGAGACTGGCCGGTCCGAAGGCAAATCCAGAGTTCCCTTTGCAGGTGGAAATCGTTGCCTACCACTATAACCTGTGTGTTGTAGTTCTTCCCTGCTGAGCATTCGGGATAGTCCTCACAACTTCTGTTCTCATTCTTTCTCTTTCTCTCTCTCTCTTTCCCCCAAGTTTATCTGGATAGGACGCACTCGTTTGACGGGAAGGCTCGGAGCTATTCTGGGACCCTAGAGACGCCCCTCTCCACGCTTGCCCCCTATGTCTGCTTAGGCGATGTATTGTAGACAGCCAACCTATAATTAACTGTTCTGCGGTATTTGAAGTAAGGCATAGAGTCAGTTACTTCCTCGGTGTTCCGGTCACCGGCTACGCCCCTCAGTAGGAAGTTGCCGTTCTCGGGGCATGACTCCTACTGGCTCTCCTTTGTGCTTGATCTCGTTTCTCACTTTCCACAATATCCTTCTCTTTGTGTCCTTTCTTAGGATACCGCCGCAAGGTAGTGCAGGCACGGTTCCGTTGCTTTCTATTCGTTCTGCTAGGTCCCTGTCAGGAACCCACCCCTGACAGGTCCTCCCTGGACTCTCCCAGGCTGCGTTCTGTCCTAACTTCCTATCCGACCCCTAGTTTTACCAGTGTGAGGAGTGGCCTAATACATAGTGCCTTTTGCTCCCTCTAGTGGCCAGAGTGTGAAGTGTAATGTGTGCTTGTGATACCTGGTCAGGTGAACTCCTTTAGTGCAATCAGACATAACATCACCCTCCTTAGCGGCAGAGCGACATTACTGCAACGAACAGGTCTCTGGGGCGCTGCAAATCTCTATTCAAAGACTAACACCCATATTACCGCTATATGGTGACCATATCGTGGTGGATATCAGTTATGCAGAACATGTAAGAGACTACAGTAATGTGGTTTGTGAATTACAGCTGATATTGTTTCTGATAGATTTGTTCATTGTGCCCTTGTCTTTTCCATCTGGCCCATACGGATATAGCAACTTCTCCAGCTACTCATCAGCAGTTTACTCTCATATTTCCTTCACCATCTCCATCTATAACCAACCTGCGCAAACTACTCATCCTGCTCACACCCTAATGCTGAACTGCTGCTTCTATCTGTGTCCCTATTGTGCCACCTACTATGGGGTACATAAACAGCACTTCTCTTATTGCCCCACATAATAAAACACCTTCTTTGTGCCAGCAAGATGGTAAAATTAACTCCTTGAATATATTAATGCCCTGTGCAAGTGCCCTAGAAAACAGAGCCCACATTTTGCCCACTAGAAAGTAATAATGCCCTCTGTATGCCCCTTTGACAGTCGCAATAAACTGCATGCCTCTATAACAAGGGACGGGCCGCTAGGGACGGGCTGCACCTCAATGGGGAGGGTGCAGCTGTGTTGGGGGAGAAAATGGCTAGAAGGTTGGAGGAGTGTTTAAACTAGGAATTGGGGGGGAGGGTATTCATTTTATAGGAGGGGAAGATAGTGCAGACAGAGACCTGGGCACAAATAAGGAAGTTGGGGGTGGCGGTGGCATGGGGGGTGGGGTTAGAACAGTTAATAATTTAAGAAAGAATAGAGGTACAGAGAGATACATAAAATGTATGTATACTAATGCCAGAAGCCTCGCCAACAAAATGGACGAATTAGAACTAATGTTGTTGGAGCATAATTATGACATGGTGGGGATATCTGAGACATGGCTGGATGAGAGCCATGACTGGGCTGTTAACTTGCAGGGTCATAGCCTGTTCTGAAATGTCCGTACAGATAAGCGAGGGGGAGGGGTGTGTCTATATGTAAAATCGTCCTTAAAACCCATCCTGCGTGATAATATAGGTGAATTTAATGAAAATGTAGAATCCCTGTGGGTGGAGATAAGGGGAGGGGGAAAAAATAATAAATTACTGATAGGGGTTTGTTATAAATCTCCAAAAATAATGGAAGCAATGGAGAATATCCTCGTAAAGCAAATAGATGAAGCTGCGACTCAAGGGGAAGTCATTATTATGGGGGACTTCAACTACCCTGAAATAGATTGGGGAACAGAAACCTGCAGTTCCAGCAAAGGTAATCGGTTTTTGACAACTATGAGAGACAATTACCTTTCACAACTGGTTCAGGACCCAACAAGAAGGGGGGCACTGCTAGACCTAATATTAACCAACAGGCCAGACCGCATAGCAAATATAAGGGTTGGGGGTCACTTGGGTAATAGCGATCACAAAATAATAAGTTTTCATGTATGCTTTAAAAAGATGTGTAATAGAGGGGTTACAAGAACACTAAACTTCAGGAGGGCAAATTTCCAACGGATGAGAGAGGATCTTGGTGCAATTAACTGGGACGATATCCTGAGACACAAAAATACACAAAGAAAATGGGAGACATTTATTAGCATCCTGGATAGGACCTGTGTACAGTATATACCGTATGGGAATAAACATACTAGAAATAGGAGGAAACCAATATGGCTAAATAAAGCTGTAAAGGGCGCAATAAGTGACAAAAAGAAAGCATTTAGAGAATTAAAGGAAGTAGGTAGTGAGGAGGCATTAAATAAATACAAAAAAATTTATAAATTCTGTAAAAAGCAAATCAAGGCAGCAAAGATTGAGACAGAGAGACTCATTGCCAGAGAGAGTAAAAATAATCCTAAAATATTCTTTAACTACATAAATAGTAAGAAACTAAAAAATGATAGTGTTGGCCCCCTTAAAAATAGTCTGGGTGAAATGGTGGATGAGGATGAGGAAAAAGCCAATATGCTAAATGACTTTTTTTCATCAGTATTTACACAAGAAAATCCCATGGCAGACAAAATGACTAGTGATAAAAAATTCCCCATTAAATGTCACCTGCTTAACCCAGCAGGAAGTGCGGCGGCGTCTAAAAATCACTAAAATTGACAAATCTCCGGGCCCGGATGGAATACACCCTCGAGTACTGCAGGAATTAAGTACAGTCATTGATAGACCATTATTTTTAATCTTTAAAGACTCCATATTAACAGGGTCTGTACCACAGGACTGGCGTATAGCAAATGTGGTGCCAGTATTCAAAAAGGGGACAAAAACTGAACTTGGAAATTATAGGCCAGTAAGCTTAACCTCTACTGTGGGTAAAATCCTGGAGGGCATTCTAAGGGACGCTATACTGGAGTATCTGAAGAGGAATAACCTCATGACCCAGTATCAGCACGGGTTTACTAGGGACCGTTCATGTCAGACTAATCTGATCAGTTTCTATGAGGAGGTAAGTTCCGGATTGGACCAAGGGAACCCAGTGGATGTAGTGTATATGGACTTTTCAAAAGCTTTTGATACGGTGCCACACAAAAGGTTGATACATAAAATGAGAATAATGGGGATAGGGGGAAATATGTGCAAGTGGGTTGAGAGCTGGCTCAGGGATAGGAAACAAAGGGTGGTTATTAATGGAGCACACTCGGACTGGGTAGCGGTTAGCAGTGGGGTACCACAGAGGTCAGTATTGGGCCCTCTTCTTTTTAACATATTTATTAATGACCTTGTAGGGGGCATTCAGAGTAGAATTTCAATATTTGCAGATGACACTAAACTCTGCAGGGTAATCAATACAGAGGAGGACAATTTTATATTACAGGATGATTTATGTAAACTAGAAGCTTGGGCTGATAAATGGCAAATGAGCTTTAATGGGGATAAATGTAAGGTCATGCACTTGGGTAGAAGTAATAAGATGTATAATTATGTGCTTAATTCTAAAACTCTGGGCAAAACCGTCAATGAAAAAGACCTGGGTGTATGGGTGGATGACAAACTCATATTCAGTGGCCAGTGTCAGGCAGCTGCTACAAAGGCAAATAAAATAATGGGATGCATTAAAAGAGGCATAGATGCTCATGAGGAGAACATAATTTTACCTCTATACAAGTCACTAGTTCGACCACACTTAGAATACTGTGCATAGTTCTGGTCTCCGGTGTATAAGAAAGACATAGCTGAACTAGAGCGGGTGCAGAGAAGAGCGACCAAGGTTATTAGAGGACTGGGGGGGTCTGCAATACCAAGATAGGTTATTACACTTGGGGCTATTTAGTTTGGAAAAACGAAGACTAAGGGGTGATCTTATGATAATGTATAAATATATGAGGGGACAGTACAAGGACCTTTCTGATGATCTTTTTAATCATAGACCTGAAACCGGGACTAGGGGGCATCCTCTGCGTTTGGAGGAAAAAAGGTTTAAGCATAATAACAGACGTGGATTCTTTACTGTAAGAGCAGTGAGACTATGGAATTCTCTGCCGTATGATGTTGTAATGAGTGATTCATTACTTAAATTTAAGAGGGGACTGGATACCTTTCTGGAAAAGTATAATGTTACAGGGTATATACACTATATTCCTTGATAGGGCGTTGATCCAGGGAACTAGTCTGATTGCCGTATGTGGAGTCGGGAAGGAATTTTTTTCCCCAATGTGGTGCTTACTCTTTGCCACATGGGTTTTTTTTGCCTTCCTCTGGATCAACATGTTAGGGCATGTTAGGTTAGGCTATGGGTTGAACTAGATGGACTTATAGTCTTCCTTCAACCTTAATAACTATGTAACTTAAAGGGACACTGTCACCTGAATTTGGAGGGAACAATCTTCAGCCATGGAGGCGGGGTTTTTGGGTGTTTGATTCACCCTTTCCTTACCCGCTGGCTGCATGCCGGCTGCAATATTGGATTGAAGTTCATTCTCTGTCCTCCATAGTACACGCCTGCGCAAGGCAAGATTGACTTGTGCAGGCATGTACTACGGAGGAAAGAGAATGAACTTCAATCCAATATTCCAGCCAGCATGCAGCCAACGGGTAAGGAAAGGGTGAATCAAACACCCAAAAACCCCGCCTCCATGGCTGAAGATTGTTCCCTCCAAATTCAGGTGACAGTGTCCCTTTAACATTTAATAATGTCCCCTGAGTCCTCCCTGTACACTCCCCTATAAACACTATGATGGACCCACAGCCCAAGTATACACAGTATAATGTCCTCATAGCTCCTCTGTACACAGTATGGTGGGCCCAAAGCTCCCCACTACACACTATGATGTCCCCATAGTTCCTTACTATACATTATGATGTCCCAATAGCTCTCCTATACACAGTATAATGCCCATACGGCTCTCTATGCACAGTATAATGGGCCCACAGCTCCTTTATACACAATATGATGTACCTACATTTCCCCTATGAACAGCATGTTGAACCCACAACTCCCCTATGCACAGTATGATGCCCCCACAGCTCCCATATACATAATATGATGTCCATACAGTTCACTTCTACACAATATGTTGTGCCTACAACTCCCCTTACTCAGTATTATGCCTCCATACTGCACGATGCCTCCACAGTACTCCTCACACTGGGCTCAACAGCAGCGCTCACATACTGTATGATGGCTTCACAGTAGCCCCCACATTGTATAATGGCCCCTTAGTTGTCCTTACACTCTATAACGGTCCCTTAGTTGTCCCCACACTGTATGATGGCCTCCCACTGTATGATGGCCCTCACACTGTACAATGGCTCCACAGTAGTAAGTAGCCACACTGTATGATGGCCCTATGCTGTACGATGGCTTTACATTAGCTCCCACACTGTATGATGATCCTCCTCACTGTATGATGGCCCCACAATAGTCCCCAAACTGTACCATGTCCTCTATAGTAGTTGCCACATTGTATCATGATCTCCTTAGTAGCCTCCATTTTGTATGATGGCCTCCGTAGTAGCCCCCATGCTGTATCATGGCTTTCTCAGTAGCTCCTGCTCTCTAGGAAGGCCACCTTAGAAACCCCCACTCTGTAGAAGGGTCACCTTGGTAGCTACTTTGCCATATGGCTGCCTTAGTAGCTCTCATGCTGTATTATGGCTCCTTTGTAGCCCCCACAAGAGGGTCTCTTTAGTAGCCCCCACACTGTATCATGTTCCCCTTAGTAGCCACCATGCTGTATACTGGCCCCTCTTAGTGACCCATACTATGTATGATGGCCCCCTTAGTAGTCCTTGCTATGTATGAGGGCGCCCTTGGGAGCCCCCCGCTCTGTACGAGGGCCCTCTTGGTAGCCCACACTTTGTATGAGGGCTCCCTTGGTAGCCCACACTATGTAAGATGCCCTCTGTCTGTATGAGGTCCCCCTTGGTAGCTCCCACTGTGTATGGGAGCCCCTTTGGAACCACCACACATAATAACCCTCACACAATAGTAAAATGAAAAACTGCCATATACTCTCCCCAATCTGGCGAGTCCAGCGGTAGACAGCGGCTGGTCCCGGGCACACCGACGCGGTGACAATCATCATTTCCTACCACCCGGGACTTGCCCTTCTGCAGGCCATAGGCTTAATGTGACCTATGACCTACAGAACGGAGAGCAGTAATGCAAGGAGACCTCTACTTACTCTTTCGTAAAGATTAACAGTTAATGGTGGGGGGTTGCTTAGGTGGGCTGCTCCAAGTCATGGGCCGACTGCACCCTCTGTTGCTCTGGTAGCTATGCTACTGGTCTGAATACTATTTTTTGGGTATAAGAAATAAAACACCTGTGGAGAGCATAATTGAGTGTATTCATGTATTCTCATCCAAGCTTACTGGCTGATCCAGATCTTTAAAGATTGCTGTTGTTTATTGGCCTATTTACAAAGCTTGATGAACATTCTGTGTGCATTGGACAGTCACTAAGGTGATCGTTTTTCTAGCATAGAATATCATGTCGGCAGCACGTGTCCTGTTTATATGGGGCAATGTGCTGCAGATAACAATGATGTTGATTGTCAATCATCAGACGAACAATCTATTTCGATGGGTGAGAGAGCACATACGAATGTTTGTTCGTTAAAAATTGGCTTGTATAAATTGGCCTTAACACGTGAAGATTCTGTACTGAATATAGTGTGTGGAATCTTGCCAAAATCTGCAGGCAGAAAAAAAATATGTCAAGTTTGGACTTACCTTAATAAATTGGGGTCACCTCCACTGTTTTTGAATCAAGTATTTTCGGTCGGTTACAGTTTTGTGATCATTTTGTTAACACTGAAATAGAACAATTCCTTTGTGCATTGAGCAGACAACATTGCGATACGAAGCGGTAAATGTTTTGACATGTCACATTATAGCAGTTTAGCACATTGTTAGTAAAATTACACTTTACATAACAAGAAAGACAGAAACTTGATAACAATAAAACAGAAGGATAATATAGGACATCTCCCAAAGGGATACAAGGCGGGAAAAGAATAAGATGCAGTAGCTTTCTTGGTTTTGCAATATTGAATGCTTTACGAGGAAACAATCACTTGTAGACCAGGTTCAGACGAGCGTATTTTGCGTACGTGCTGGGCATGTTAAAAATCATACAGTACAAGGACAGCACATTTTATTAAGGATGAAAAATGGTTGATTTTTCACGTACTCGTCTGAACTTGGCCATACTTGGCTATTGAGCAAATCTGAACATCAGATTCAGAAAGTGTATACAATGTATATAGGTTGTTTCATAGAGATATACAGTATTGGTATAGGGGCCCTTGTTCACTTTTATTTCATGATATTAACTGTGTTCCAAAAAATGAAAGTGTTGTGTTCTCTTTTTCCAGGGAGAATTGCCTAAAATCACTTGGGAAAGTAGTTAATCTCCTATCCCCATTAAGAGTGTATGGGCGAGATTAATTGTTTGAAACGCGCTTTAGGCAATTAAATCGCAACAATGAGCGATTAACCGGCTTCATTATGCTTCACAGGGAGTAAAATTTGCTTGTGTAGCACAGCAAAATGGAAGTAAATCGTTCTACAAGCAGTGATCGTTCCTGGTAGATTAATATTTGAAGGCTCTGCTACTGAAAATACGTGCAGACCAGCTCTAAAGTGAATGCGCACACCAGAGCACAATTTATTTATTTTTTTCAATATAAAAAGATCTAAAATGGAAATTCTGAAAAAGTGATTATTTTCAGATTGTATGTTTACTACTCTTTTTCTAGAAGATTGTCAAATCTGCGGCAAAGTTTTAAAATTAGAAATTTGTCAATTTCTTTTTCCATCAATAGAGGAAGGGTAACTTCTTACTACTGTGTATACCTGGGTGAAAATTGTCTTTTCAGAGAGGAAGAGGGCTTGAACTCTAGCGCCATTATTGGTAGTAGCAATCCTACAAGTCAATTTCGGCCCTTTGACGAACCTTGAAATATGATGTAGGATAAAAGCCAATTCAGAATCTCAATTTTTAGACACAGTGTTTCAGGATATTGCTCCTCATCAGTACAAAGTATGAGATCAGATTTGTCTGGGCGAGAGGCTAAGACTGGGATCTAAGGAGTAACGTCAGGACTCAGGATAACTTCAACAAGGCTGGAATTGGGCAGTTTAATCTTTGTGAAGGACGTATGAATCAAGCCGCATACAAGGTTATCCTTGAAAAACAATTGATTCCTTCTGCTCAAGCAATGTTCCCCAACTCTGAGGACTGTTTTTTTCCAGCAGGACAATGTGCTATGCCCCACAGCTAGATCAATCAAGGTGTGGATGAAGGACCACCACATCAAATCCCTGTCATGGCCAGCCAATCTCCAGACATGAACCCCATTGAAAACCTCTGGAATGTAATTAAGAGGAAGATGGATAGTCACAAGTCATCAAACAAAGTAGAACTGCTTACATTTTAGTACCAGGAGTGGCATAAGGTCACCCAGAAGCAGTGTGAAAGACTGGTGGAAAGCATGCCAAGACACATGAAAGCTGTGATTACAAATCATGGTTATTCCACAAAATATTGATTTCTGAACTCTTCCTGAGTTAAAACATTAGTATTGTTGTTTCTAAATTATTATGAACTTGGTTTTTTTACATTATTTGAGGACTGCAAGCAATGCATTTTTTTTGGTTATTTTGACCGTTTCTCATTTTCAGAAAATAAATACAAAATTCATTGCTTGGAACTTCGGAGACATGTTGTCAGTAGTTTATAGAATAAAAGAACAATTTACATTTTACTAAAAAATATACCTATAAAGAGAAAAATCAGAAAAAACTGATAATTTTGCAGTGGTCTCTTAATTATGTACAGTATGTACATTATGTGCATTATGTATTTACATTATGGACAATTTTTCAAGTGCCTTTTTGTTCTGTCTGTCCTCTACATTCACCTTTTTTTATTATGAATTAGGAAATATAGTGTTTTTCTCATTGTCTTTTGCACTGTCACTAGCAACAATGCTAACACTGTGGCATGCATCACCACCCATGCGTCACCTAGCAAACACAGATAATGCACACCTGTGGTGAGTCTTATTTAACAATGGTCTCCACACACAGTTTGCTAGAGCCCCCTGAGCAAGTCAACACGAAACGCGCGTTGGGGCCCGCTGGGTGCATGCTGCTCCACATGGGAAACATGGGTAAAGGTACTGTCACACTAGACGATATCGCTAGTGATCCGTGACGTTGCAGCGTCCTCGCTAGCGATATCGTCCAGTGTGACAGGCAGCAGCGATCAGGCCCCTGCTGGGAGATCGCTGGTCGGGGAAGAAAGTCCAGAACTTTATTTCGTCGCTGGACTCCCCGTAGACATCGCTGAATCGGCGTGTGTGACACCGATTCAGCGATGTCTTCACTGGTAACCAGGGTAAACATCGGGTAACTAAGCGCAGGGCCGCGCTTAGTAACCCGCTGTTTACCCTGGTTACCAGCGTAAAAAAACAAACAGTACATACTTACATTCAGCTGTCTGTCCCTTGCCGTCTGGTTCCTGCACTGACTGCTGGCCGTAAAGTGAAAGTGAAAGCACAGCACAGCGGTGAGTCACACAGCGGTGACTCACCGCTGTGGCTGTGCTCTGCTTTCACTTTACGGCCAGCAGTCAGTGCAGGAACCAGACGGCAAGGGACAGACAGCTGAATGTAAGTATGTACTGTTTGTTTTTTTTTACGCTGGTAACCAGGGTAAACATCGGGTTACTAAGCGCGGCCCTGCGCTTAGTTACCCGATGTTTACCCTGGTTACCGGGGACCTCGGTATCGTTGGTCGCTGGAGAGCTGTCTGTGTGACAGCTCTCCAGCGACCAAACAGCGACGCTGCAGCGATCCGGATCGTTGTCGGTATCGCTGCAGCGTCGCTAAGTGTGACGGTACCTTAAGAGCTAAAACAGGATTTCTTTTCCTCTGCTGAATGCATCTTTCAATCTGTATAGACACCCTCATTGTAAATATACCCTTGAGCTGACTGTTTTATTCACTGATGAGTTTTTACATATATATTTCACATACTTACTATATAAGGGACGATGCATCTAACAAGGGTATTACAGTACATCTAAGCACTGCACTTTATATGTGTTTTTATTCCTGTTTTACTTCCCCACCCCTAATATTTAGTAGTAGATGAGCATTTCCTTAACACCTGAGTCTGACTATTGACTTTGTCTGTATTTGCGTATACTTGTATGTATGCCTATTTTCTTACATCTTTAATAAATTTTGTCATGTTTATAGTGGACTATTGACTCCGTATTTTTTGTATTTAAGTCTGGGATGAGGAGTGTCCATAATAATTTATTTCAAAAACCTGACCTGCACATCCAAACATAGACTAAGTGTGAACAGGTGCTGAACCCAGAGTCGCCAACTCGTATATAGTTAAATAAATAGGGCAGCACACTGCAGCGCCAAAACATGTAAACTTGAAAAAACGAAATTTGAACTGCATTACTGCACTAGAAATATGAAAAATGAGAGCTTTTAGCGCACAAAAATGGCCAATTTTATGTGTACCTCGTAGCCACGTTAAGGCATCTCTCTTATACGAGGTCCTAAGTTTGACCTACCTCACTGAGAATAAACGTCTCCATCTGAATGGGTACATGCAAAAACCTCTTCTTGGACTCAAATTCTCTCTCTATGTGGAGGGGTATTGGACCTACTATAATTAAAACACCTGAAGCTAGGAGGCGGGGAGTGCACGATCAGAAGGCTAGAGAATACATTTCAAAAACCTGACCTGCACATCCAAACATAGACTGAGTGTGAACAGGTGCTGAACCCAGAGTCGCCAACTCGTATATAGTTAAATAAATAGGGCAGCACACTGCAGCGCCAAAACATGTAAACTTGAAAAAACGAAATTTGAACTGCATTACTGCACTAGAAATATGAAAAATGAGAGCTTTTAGCGCACAAAAATGGCCAATTTTATGTGTACCTCGTAGCCACGTTAAGGCATCTCTCTTATACGAGGTCCTAAGTTTGACCTACCTCACTGAGAATAAACGTCTCCATCTGAATGGGTACATGCAAAAACCTCTTCTTGGACTCAAATTCTCTCTCTATGTGGAGGGGTATTGGACCTACTATAATTAAAACACCTGAAGCTAGGAGGCGGGGAGTGCACGATCAGAAGGCTAGAGAATACATTTCAAAAACCTGACCTGCACATCCAAACATAGACTGAGTGTGAACAGGTGCTGAACCCAGAGTCGCCAACTCGTATATAGTTAAATAAATAGGGCAGCACACTGCAGCGCCAAAACATGTAAACTTGAAAAAACGAAATTTGAACTGCATTACTGCACTAGAAATATGAAAAATGAGAGCTTTTAGCGCACAAAAATGGCCAATTTTATGTGTACCTCGTAGCCACGTTAAGGCATCTCTCTTATACGAGGTCCTAAGTTTGACCTACCTCACTGAGAATAAACGTCTCCATCTGAATGGGTACAGGCAAAAACCTCTTCTTGGACTCAAATTCTCTCTCTATGTGGAGGGGTATTGGACCTACTATAATTAAAACACCTGAAGCTAGGAGGCGGGGAGTGCACGATCAGAAGGCTAGAGAATACATTTCAAAAACCTGACCTGCTCATCCAAACATAGACTGAGTGTGAACAGGTGCTGAACCCAGAGTCGCCAACTCGTATATAGATGCCTTAACGTGGCTACGAGGTATACATAAAATTGGCCATTTTTGTGCGCTAAAAGCTCTCATTTTTCATATTTCTAGTGCAGTAATGCAGTTCAAATTTCGTTTTTTCAAGTTTACATGTTTTGGCGCTGCAGTGTGCTGCCCTATTTATTTAACTATATACGAGTTGGCGACTCTGGGTTCAGCACCTGTTCACACTCAGTCTATGTTTGGATGTGCAGGTCAGGTTTTTGAAATGTATTCTCTAGCCTTCTGATCGTGCACTCCCCGCCTCCTAGCTTCAGGTGTTTTAATTATAGTAGGTCCAATACCCCTCCACATAGAGAGAGAATTTGAGTCCAAGAAGAGGTTTTTGCATGTACCCATTCAGATGGAGACGTTTATTCTCAGTGAGGTAGGTCAAACTTAGGACCTCGTATAAGAGAGATGCCTTAACGTGGCTACGAGGTACACATAAAATTGGCCATTTTTGTGCGCTAAAAGCTCTCATTTTTCATATTTCTAGTGCAGTAATGCAGTTCAAATTTCGTTTTTTCAAGTTTACATGTTTTGGCGCTGCAGTGTGCTGCCCTATTTATTTAACTATATACGAGTTGGCGACTCTGGGTTCAGCACCTGTTCACACTCAGTCTATGTTTGGATGTGCAGGTCAGGTTTTTGAAATGTATTCTCTAGCCTTCTGATCGTGCACTCCCCGCCTCCTAGCTTCAGGTGTTTTAATTATAGTAGGTCCAATACCCCTCCACATAGAGAGAGAATTTGAGTCCAAGAAGAGGTTTTTGCATGTACCCATTCAGATGGAGACGTTTATTCTCAGTGAGGTAGGTCAAACTTAGGACCTCGTATAAGAGAGATGCCTTAACGTGGCTACGAGGTACACATAAAATTGGCCATTTTTGTGCGCTAAAAGCTCTCATTTTTCATATTTCTAGTGCAGTAATGCAGTTCAAATTTCGTTTTTTCAAGTTTACATGTTTTGGCGCTGCAGTGTGCTGCCCTATTTATTTAACTATATACGAGTTGGCGACTCTGGGTTCAGCACCTGTTCACACTCAGTCTATGTTTGGATGTGCAGGTCAGGTTTTTGAAATGTATTCTCTAGCCTTCTGATCGTGCACTCCCCGCCTCCTAGCTTCAGGTGTTTTAATTATAGTAGGTCCAATACCCCTCCACATAGAGAGAGAATTTGAGTCCAAGAAGAGGTTTTTGCATGTACCCATTCAGATGGAGACGTTTATTCTCAGTGAGGTAGGTCAAACTTAGGACCTCGTATAAGAGAGATGCCTTAACGTGGCTACGAGGTACACATAAAATTGGCCATTTTTGTGCGCTAAAAGCTCTCATTTTTCATATTTCTAGTGCAGTAATGCAGTTCAAATTTCGTTTTTTCAAGTTTACATGTTTTGGCGCTGCAGTGTGCTGCCCTATTTATTTAACTATATACGAGTTGGCGACTCTGGGTTCAGCACCTGTTCACACTCAGTCTATGTTTGGATGTGCAGGTCAGGTTTTTGAAATGTATTCTCTAGCCTTCTGATCGTGCACTCCCCGCCTCCTAGCTTCAGGTGTTTTAATTATAGTAGGTCCAATACCCCTCCACATAGAGAGAGAATTTGAGTCCAAGAAGAGGTTTTTGCATGTACCCATTCAGATGGAGACGTTTATTCTCAGTGAGGTAGGTCAAACTTAGGACCTCGTATAAGAGAGATGCCTTAACGTGGCTACGAGGTACACATAAAATTGGCCATTTTTGTGCGCTAAAAGCTCTCATTTTTCATATTTCTAGTGCAGTAATGCAGTTCAAATTTCGTTTTTTCAAGTTTACATGTTTTGGCGCTGCAGTGTGCTGCCCTATTTATTTATCCATAATAATTTAGGCCTGTAGACATTTTGGCATAGGGTCTTGTTTACTATTTATATTGATCAAAATCGATCGCAGTATTTAGCAGGCGCCCCCGCAACGTCATTCCATAGGGCTGACATCCAGGTCACCAGAGCTGCCAAATTTGGTGTTTTTACAGCGTTTTTCACCTATTTGGGTAGTGCAAAAAAACATTGTAAATTTTGCTCCGTTTTTTGTGCTAAAACCTGATGAAGTTGAATCAGATTATTTTTTAATGCACTAAACAAATGCAGCAAAAAGCGCAACAAAACCTGCTTTTTGTAAGTAGCTTAAACTTTGCATTAAAAAAAAGCGCAGCAGAATTGCACCGTGTGAACATGGCCTAATACAGTATATCTAATGCAGCAACTGAGAAATGCTTCAACATAACACATCACATTTATTACTATATCTTTAGGGGGAGCTGATCATGGTTCTATCTTACGAGCTATTTAACCTCTGTGCTTTGTTCTAACGCGCGACCTACTCCGTATGACAAAGATACAGTTTGATGACATAAAACTGAATTTGAAAGTTGAATAAGTAAATAAAAATAGCGGCGCTGGTGCAGATGAAAGTGAGACGCAGCAGGTAATATTCTGTACCACACACAGAAAGAAATGAATAAATATATATAAAAAATACGTAAAACCTGCGCAGTCTGCTCTATATACACAAAAATCAAGTAATCACAATACGAAATTACCTGTCAGGTGAAGAGCGTTAATCGCATAGCAGTATATGTAAATGTTCAAACTCAGATAAGTGCAATTAGGAACTATAATGGAGAAAAAGAAATAAGAAAACGATATTAATAAATGGTTCCTATTACAAAAAAAGTGAGGATACTATTATAATATGTGCTAATATGATCGGGAGTGCACTATCAATCCTCCCAAAATACCAGCAAGAAAGGATAAAAATATGTTATAATAAATAAATAATATAATAATACGCTCCTGTGATTTAAACGCTATTAGTAAGGCACCCGTAACTGCCTGAAAATAAAGTCAATGTAGTAACAAGCGGGTACTTGTATATAAATCAATACAGACGTGGTGGCTGCACGTTCAGCCTCAGTACAGACCTGTAGTGTAAATAGGTGCCTTTAAGAATCTCCGTGATTGCTGCAAATGGACGTTGCTGAATGCTCGGCTTATAGATCCGGGAGTTTGATTCTTCTAAGCGGCTTATGCAGGCGCTGTCCCGGCCGGTGACAAGCGCCTGTGCGGCCGCGGCTTGAAAGTCCTGATATGTTGCTTCGCAGGACCTGCAGTGACGTTCAGGTCACGTGTTCTTCAATCACGTGGTGCCCCTGGAGACACTACGGATCGCAGTGGGAGCCAAAAACCAACGCGTTTCGGAATGACGCGGATTCCTTCATCAGGGTTGGCTCCCCCTGCATTGGAATGGCTATATATACCTGCGGTATGTCTCTCATAGGCTTAATTGAATGCAAATAGTTCCACCTCGTTATTTAGGCCTTTAGGTCTCAGGGTATCCATCTCGAAGATGTATTTAGTTTCTTCACGAGACATCTGACTAATAAAATCACCGTTACGCCAGTCTCGATATACCACCTTCATACCCACCACCTTTATTCCTTGCAGGTGTCCTTCATGGTGGATTAAAAAATGTTTTGACAGTGGGTGATCAGCGTATTTATTACGTATATTTCGAAGATGCTCATTTATTCTCTGGCTTAGGGCTCGTTTAGTGCGTCCCACATATTGTTTCCCACACGGACATTCAATAACGTATATCACCCCCCGCGTTGTACACGTTATAAAGGCCATTTTTGTGCGCTAAAAGCTCTCATTTTTCATATTTCTAGTGCAGTAATGCAGTTCAAATTTCGTTTTTTCAAGTTTACATGTTTTGGCGCTGCAGTGTGCTGCCCTATTTATTTATCCATAATAATTTAGGCCTGTAGACATTTTGGCATAGGGTCTTGTTTACTATTTATATTGATCAAAATCGATCGCAGTATTTAGCAGGCGCCCCCGCAACGTCATTCCATAGGGCTGACATCCAGGTCACCAGAGCTGCCAAATTTGGTGTTTTTACAGCGTTTTTCACCTATTTGGGTAGTGCAAAAAAACATTGTAAATTTTGCTCCGTTTTTTGTGCTAAAACCTGATGAAGTTGAATCAGATTATTTTTTAATGCACTAAACAAATGCAGCAAAAAGCGCAACAAAACCTGCTTTTTGTAAGTAGCTTAAACTTTGCATTAAAAAAAAGCGCAGCAGAATTGCACCGTGTGAACATGGCCTAATACAGTATATCTAATGCAGCAACTGAGAAATGCTTCAACATAACACATCACATTTATTACTATATCTTCAGGGGGAGCTGATCATGGTTCTATCTTACGAGCTATTTAACCTCTGTGCTTTGTTCTAACGCGCGACCTACTCCGTATGACAAAGATACAGTTTGATGACATAAAACTGAATTTGAAAGTTAAAACATGAAGCGTTTCCAAGTGCGAGTAGGTTGTTATATTGGAAATGTAAATTTGTGGCCTTTGGAGTTAATAACACTTGCAAATGGGAAATCAAAATGTATTTCCCAAGGTACGGTTCTATTTCAACGGCTGTTTACTTTTTACAGCAAATAACTTGTGCTCTTTAATCTCACCCCTGTGGTCAAGGATTATCTACATATTTACAAACCAACATACAACATTGCAAATACTTAACAATTCACAAGTAGTGTCCTGAGAATAGCTGAGATAAAGAACTCTCTCCTCCATTGTGACAAGGCTACAGAGTGATATTTCACCCATTGCAACAAAAGGTCACATTTCAAGTCATTTTAGATAATGAGATATGTCACTATAGCAACAGTTCTTTTCCTTTCTTACTTGCATCTCTCTAGTGCATTAAAGTTTTAAAGTGTCCATACATTTTCCTTCAAGTTGGTCAAATTTTTGATTAACTCTAATTTAGCATACGTCAAAATAAAGGTGCACAATAGATGAAAAAGTTTTATTATTTTGGAATGTTCTTTTCTAAAGTTGTGTGCAATTTAAAGAAACGCTCCTCCCATCAAACTTTTTATCCTCTTAATATATTGCAGTCATCATATTATACAGCTCTGTGTATTTACAATTGCTCATTTTGCCTTTCTACCCAGATAATTCTTCTCTTTTCCTTTAGATCTATGACATCATGTTATTGAACTCAGACTAGCTGTTTACTTCTAAGCTCTATTTAGACAAACGTGTACAGGAAATAAGCATATAAATATTATAAATAGTTATATAACACTAGATGGTGGCCCGATTCTAGCGCATCGGGTATTCTAGAATATGCATGTCCACGTAGTATAGTGCACAGCCCACGTAGTATATTGCCCAGCCACGTAGTATATTGCCCAGCGACGTAGTATATTGCCCAGCCACGTAGTATATTGCCCAGTGACGTAATATATTGCCCAGCTACGTAGTATATTGCACAGCCACGTAGTATATTGCCCAATCACGTAGTATATTGCCCAGCGACGTAGTATATTGCCCAGCCACGTAGTATATTGCCAAATCACGTAGTATATTGCCCAGCCACGTAGTATATTGCCCAGTGACGTAATATATTGCCCAGCTACGTAGTATATTGCCCCAGCTACATAGTATATTGCCCAGCCACGTAGTATATTGCCCAGCTACATTGTATATTGCCCAGCCACGTAATATATTGCCCAGTGATGTAGTATATTGCCCAGTGACGTAATATATTGGCCAGCCATGTAGTATATTGCCCAGTGACGTAGTATATTGCCCAGCCACGTAGTATATTGCCCAGTTACGTAGTATATTGCCCAGTCACATAGTATATTGCCCAGTGACGTAATATATTGGCCAGCCATGTAGTATATTGCCCAGTGACATAGTATATTGCGCTGCCACGTAGTATATTGCCCAGCCACGTAGTATATTGCCCAGCCACGTAGTATATTGCCCAGCCACATAGTATATTGCCCAGTTACTATGTTAGCGGCGGTAACGGAGTGCGTTAACCGCGGCATAACGCGGTCCGTTACCGCCGGCATTAACCCTGTGTTAGCGGTGACCAGAGGGGAGTATGCAGGCGACAGGCACTGACTGCGGGGAGTAAGGAGCGGCCATTTTCTTCCGGACTCTGCCCGTCGCTGATTGGTCGCGGCAACCATGACAGGCAGCTGGCGAGACCAATCAGCGAATGAATAACCGTGACAGAAGGACAGGCAGACAGACGGAAGTGACCCTTAGACAAATATATAGTAGATATTAAATCAATAATGGTATCTATATCTATATATATATATGTATATATATATATATATATATATATAAATATGCCTACAGACCGTAGTGGAAACCACTCAGAATTTGACTAGAAAAACCAAAGGAGAAAATACTGAGATATGCTCTAAAAAATTGAATGAAGGGAAAACTGAATAAGAAAATGCCTTTATTCTAGTAAATTGGGCATGTGGTGGCACAGAAGGTGCTCACATAAATCACAAAATATGCAAAATACATAAAAAAAGATAATAAACAGCAGCTTATGTATCAACTATACTGTATGCAATAAATTATGCAGACCCATCTAAAGTGCAGTAGTGCTAATAGAAATGAAAATTGGATAAAAACAATATATAGCCTTAAATATGATTATGGCAAGATACAGTTGTGCTCAAAATTTTACATACCCTTGCAGAATTTTTGCTTTCATGACCTTTTTTCAGAGAATATGAATAACACCTTTTTCTCCACTCATGGTTAGTGATTTATTGCCAAACTACTGTGTTTTCTCTTTTCAAATCATAATGACAACCCAAAACATCCAAATGACCCTGATCAAAAGTTCACATACCCCATTTCTTAATACCGTGTATTGCCCCCTCTAACATCAATGACAGCTTGAAGTCTTTTGTGGTAGTTGTGGATGAGGTTCTTTATTTTCTCAGATAGTAAAGCTGCCCACTCTTCTTGGCAAAAAGCTTCCAGTTCCTGTAAATTCATGAGTATGTAACCCCTTATCGACTGCCGATACGCCTTTTAACAGCGGCAGTTAAGGGGCGTTATTTCTTAGGGCCGCTTTTTAATGGCGCTGAGAGAGAAGTGTACAGCGACCCCATCATCAGAAAATCTCCGGAGTCTCAGCTACCAGGAATGCTGCCTTCTGTGCTGCCACATGCCCAATTTACTGCAATAAAGGCATTATTTTATTCAATCAATTTTCCCTTTATTCAATTATTTTTTAGACCTTTTCTAAGCTCTGTGTAGGAATAGGAAGTCTCTTTTCTCTGCATGAGTCATCATTAGAACTACAATCCTACATCACTGCAAAGTCCCAGGCAGAGGGAAGGAGTAGAGCATCTGGGTCAGGAGTTAAAGAGGGGGGATAACTCATTGTCACGCAGTAATGGTATGTGATTAGGGAAAGGGGCCCTGAAACGTTCCTAGGACTGGGGCTCCATTGATCCTTGCTCCCAAAGGTACCTCTAAAGGTGAAGAGGTATGGGCCACCAGCCTTACTGTTCTCCTGTTATTCCCTAAACTGTCCCCTCCCCAGGAGGCCTGGGACAGAAATGCTAGTGTATCAACATGTAAGACAGACAGGGATAACAGAAAGCAACAAACATACAAGCACTTACCAAAGGTAGAGAGGTATATAGGGAGTAATAGTAATGTACCAACCAAATGGGAATAGGACAATGAAGAAAGCATACACTCAAAAACAGCACACAACGATCTTCAATTCAGTACAGTGTCGCCAAGAAGCTAGGAAGCAAAGCTTTCACTGGCAAGGAAGAGAAGGTCTGACCAGATTTTATAGGGAGAGGAAATCACAAGGACAGGAACAGCTGTGAGATGGAGGTGCAGGTTTCTAACCAGCATACAAAAGGTTGTTAACCTCTTCACCAAACAAGAAACACCAAATAATATCCCAGACTGGACCATGAAGGAACCAATGAGAGAAAACCAAAGCGAAAAACCTTCACAAAAAGGGGACCACCAAATATATATATAAAAAGTACAAACTTTATTGAATATATATAAAAAGAATAAAACAGGGCAGTAGTCACCAGTGCAACAGCAAAGGTGGGACTCACTTGGGGGCAACTATAATATTAGCAGCATACATTGTAATAAACAAGAAAAAAAAAAACACCAAAATAATAGTGATACAAACAATGAATATATACCAATAACTGTGCATATAACACGTGAAAATATGTGTAAAATAGATAAAATGCTGGTAAGTAATTTCAAATCATATAGGCACCGCGACAGACACCGGAATGTAAGTATGTAGTGTTTTTTTTTTACATTTACAATGGTAACCAAGGTAAATATCGGGTTACTAAGCGCGGCCCTGCGCTTAGTAACCCGATGTTTACCCTGGTTACAAGTAAAGACATCGCTGAATCGGCGTCACACACGCCGATTCAGCGATGTCAGCGGGTGATCCAGTGACGAAATAAAGTTCTGGCCTTCTAGCTCTGACCAGCGATGTCACAGCAAGATCCTGATCGCTGCTGCGTGTCAAACACAACGATATCGCTAGCCAGGACGCTGCAACGTCACGGATCGCTATCGTTATCATTCTAAAGTCGCTCAGTGTGAAGGTACCTTTAGATCAAACTACTCGCAAGATCATTTACTCGCTATTTCAGATGCTTTTAAGGAGCATTTCTTTTCCTTAGCTGTAATACAACCTACAACTCGCTGCAATGTTCACACCAACTCTGAAAGATAGTTGTCAGTCACTAATTAACGCCCACTGGACTAAAACCCATGAGTGGAGGTTTAGATGAATGAAAAATAGGATTTAATTAGTGATGAGCGAGTGCTGTTATGTAGGCAATCCAGTAACACAGTGTGCCAGCAATCAGAGCACATGCAGTGATCTGATAATAACCCAAAAATAATAGAACGAGCTCTGAGACGTGGAATCTCTGTAGACCGCAATACCTGAACCTATCCTAAACACAACTAAAGGCAGCTGTGGATTGCGCCTGTCACTACCTATGCAACTCGGCACAGCCTGAGGAACTGACTAGCCTGAAGATAGAAATACAAGCCTGACTTGCCTCAGAGAAATACCCCAAAGGAAAAGGCAGCCCCCCACATATAATGACTGTTAGCAAGAGGAAAAGACAAACGTAGGGATGAAATAGATTCAGCAAAGTGAGGCCCGATATTCTAGATAGAGCGAGGATAGCAAGAGAACTTTGCAGTCTACAAAAAACCCTAAAGCAAAAAACCACGCAAAGGGGGCAAAAAGACCCACCGTGCCGAACTAACGGCACGGCGGTGCACCCTTTGCGTCTCAGAGCTTCCAGCAAAAACGAATAGACAAGCTGGACAGAAAAAGTAGCAACAAAAGCAAGAAGCACTTATCTAAGCAGAGCAGCAGGCCACAGGAAAGATCCAGAAGCTCAGGTCCAACACTGGAACATTGACAAGGAGCAAGGAAGACAGAATCAGGTGGAGTTAAATAACAAAGCAGCCAACGAGCTCACCAGAACACCTGAGGGAGGAAGCTCAGAAGCTGCAGTACCACTTGTGACCACAGGAGTGAATTCAGCCACAGAATTCACAACAGTACCCCCCCCTTGAGGAGGGGTCACCGAACCCTCACCAGAGCCCCCAGGCCGACCAGGATGAGCCACATGAAAGGCACGAACAAGATCTGGAGCATGGACATCAGAGGCAAAAACCCAGGAATTATCTTCCTGAGCATAACCCTTCCATTTAACCAGATACTGGAGTTTCCGTCTAGAAACACGAGAATCCAAAATTTTCTCCACAATATACTCCAATTCCCCCTCCACCAAAACCGGGGCAGGAGGCTCAACAGATGGAACCATAGGTGCCACGTATCTCCGCAACAACGACCTATGGAATACATTATGTATGGAAAAGGAGTCTCGGAGGGTCAGACGAAAAGACACAGGATTGAGAATCTCAGAAATCCTATACGGACCAATAAAACGAGGTTTAAATTTAGGAGAGGAAACCTTCATAGGAATATGACGAGAAGATAACCAAACCAGATCCCCAACACGAAGTCGGGGACCCACACGGCGTCTGCGATTAGCGAAAAGTTGAGCCTTCTCCTGGGACAAGGTCAAATTGTCCACTACCTGAGTCCAGATCTGCTGCAACCTGTCCACCACAATATCCACACCAGGACAGTCCGAAGACTCAACCTGTCCTGAAGAGAAACGAGGATGGAACCCAGAATTGCAGAAAAATGGAGAGACCAAGGTAGCCGAGCTGGCCCGATTATTAAGGGCGAACTCAGCCAACGGCAAAAAGGACACCCAATCATCCTGGTCTGCAGAAACAAAACATCTCAGATATGTCTCCAAGGTCTGATTGGTTCGTTCGGTCTGGCCATTAGTCTGAGGATGGAAAGCCGAGGAAAAAGACAGGTCAATGCCCATCCTACCACAAAAGGCTCGCCAAAACCTCGAAACAAACTGGGAACCTCTGTCAGAAACAATATTCTCAGGAATGCCATGCAAACGAACCACATGCTGGAAGAACAAAGGCACCAAATCAGAGGAGGAAGGCAATTTAACCAAGGGCACCAGATGGACCATTTTAGAAAAGCGATCACAGACCACCCAAATGACTGACATCTTTTGAGAAACGGGAAGGTCAGAAATGAAATCCATCGAAATATGTGTCCAAGGCCTCTTTGGGACCGGCAAGGGCAAAAGCAACCCACTGGCACGTGAACAGCAGGGCTTAGCCCTAGCACAAATCCCACAGGACTGCACAAAAGTACGTACATCCCGTGACAGAGATGGCCACCAGAAGGATCTAGCCACTAACTCTCTGGTACCAAATATTCCAGGATGACCAGCCAACACCGAACAATGAAGTTCAGAGATAACTTTAGTAGTCCACCTATCAGGGACGAACAGTTTCTCCGCCGGACAACGATCAGGTTTATTCGCCTGAAATTTTTGCAACACTCGCCGCAAATCAGGGGCGATGGCAGACACAATGACTCCTTCCTTGAGGATACTCGCCGGCTCAGATGAACCCGGAGAGTCGGGCACAAAACTCCTAGACAGAGCATCCGCCTTCACATTTTTAGAGCCCGGAAGGTACGAAATCACAAAATCGAAGTGGGCAAAAAATAACGACCAACGGGCCTGTCTAGGATTCAAGCGCTTGGCAGACTCGAGATAAGTAAGGTTCTTATGATCAGTCAATACCACCACGCGATGCTTAGCTCCTTCAAGCCAATGACGCCATTCCTCGAATGCCCACTTCATGGCCAGCAACTCTCGGTTGCCCACATCATAATTACGCTCAGCAGCCGAAAACTTCCTGGAAAAGAAAGCACATGGTTTCAACACTGAGCAACCAGAACCTCTCTGTGACAAAACCGCCCCTGCTCCAATCTCAGAAGCATCAACCTCGACCTGGAACGGAAGAGAAACATCTGGTTGACACAACACAGGGGCAGAACAAAAACGATGCTTCAACTCCTGAAAAGCTTCCACAGCAGCAGAAGACCAATTAACCAAATCAGCACCCTTCTTGGTCAAATCGGTCAATGGTTTGGCAATGCTAGAAAAATTACAGATGAAGCGACGATAAAAATTAGCAAAGCCCAGGAATTTTTGCAGACTTTTCAGAGATGTCGGCTGAGTCCAATCCTGGATGGCTTGGACCTTAACCGGATCCATCTCGATAGTAGAAGGGGAAAAGATGAACCCCAAAAATGAAACTTTCTGCACACCGAAGAGACACTTTGATCCCTTCACAAACAAAGAATTAGCACGCAGGACCTGGAAAACCATTCTGACCTGCTTCACATGAGAGTCCCAATCATCTGAGAAGATCAAAATGTCATCCAAGTAAACAATCAGGAATTTATCCAGATACTTACGGAAGATGTCATGCATAAAAGACTGAAACACAGATGGAGCATTGGCAAGTCCGAACGGCATCACTAGATACTCAAAATGACCCTCGGGCGTATTAAATGCAGTTTTCCATTCATCTCCTTGCCTGATTCTCACCAGATTATACGCACCACGAAGATCTATCTTAGTGAACCAACTAGCCCCCTTAATCCGAGCAAACAAGTCAGATAACAATGGCAAGGGATACTGAAATTTAACAGTGATCTTATTAAGAAGGCGGTAATCAATACATGGTCTCAGCGAACCATCCTTCTTGGCTACAAAAAAGAACCCTGCTCCCAGTGGTGATGACGATGGGCGAATATGTCCCTTCTCCAGGGATTCCTTCACATAACTGCGCATAGCGGCGTGTTCAGGCACGGATAAATTAAATAATCGACCTTTAGGGAATTTACTACCAGGAATCAAATTGATAGCACAATCACAATCCCTATGCGGAGGTAGGGCATCGGACTTGGGCTCTTCAAATACATCCTGATAATCAGACAAGAACTCTGGGACCTCAGAAGGAGTAGATGACGAAATAGACAAAAATGGAACATCACCATGTACCCCCTGACAACCCCAGCTGGATACCGACATAGAGTTCCAATCCAATACTGGATTATGGGTTTGCAGCCATGGCAACCCCAACACGACCACATCATGCAGATTATGTAGCACCAGAAAGCGAATAACTTCTTGATGTGCAGGAGCCATGCACATGGTCAGCTGGGTCCAGTACTGAGGTTTATTCTTGGCCAAAGGTGTAGCATCAATTCCTCTCAACGGAATAGGACACCGCAAAGGCTCCAAGAAAAACCCACAACGTTTAGCATAATCCAAATCCATCAGATTCAGGGCAGCGCCTGAATCCACAAACGCCATGACAGAATACGATGACAAAGAGCATATCAAGGTAATGGACAGAAGGAATTTGGATTGTACAGTACCAATGACGGTAGACCTATCGAACCGCTTAGTGCGCTTAGGACAATCAGAAATAACATGAGTGGAATCACCACAGTAGAAACACAGACCATTCAGACGTCTGTGTTCTTGCCGTTCAACTCTGGTCATAGTCCTATCGCACTGCATAGGCTCAGGTTTAATCTTAGACAATACCGCCAAATGGTGCACAGATTTACGCTCGCGCAAGTGTCGACCGATCTGAATGGCCAAAGACATAGACTCATTCAAACCAGCAGGCATAGGAAAACCCACCATGACATCCTTAAGAGCCTCAGAGAGACCCTTTCTGAACAAAGCTGCCAGCGCAGATTCATTCCACAGAGTGAGTACTGACCACTTCCTAAATTTCTGACAATATACTTCTATATCATCCTGACCCTGGCACAAAGCCAGCAAATTTTTCTCAGCCTGATCCACTGAATTAGGCTCATCGTAAAGCAATCCGAGCGCCAGGAAAAACGCATTGACATTACTCAATGCAGGGTCTCTTGGCGCAAGAGAAAATGCCCAGTCCTGAGGGTCGCCGCGCAAAAAAGAAATAATAATCAAAACCTGTTGAATAGGATTACCAGAAGAATGAGGTTTCAAGGCCAGAAATAGCTTACAATTATTTTTGAAATTAAGAAACTTAGTTCTATCACCAAAAAACAAATCAGGAATAGGAATTCTTGGTTCTAACATAGATTTCTGATCAATAGTATCTTGAATCCTTTGTACATTTGTAACGAGATTATCCATTGAAGAGCACAGACCCTGAATATCCATGTCCACACCTGTGTCCTGAAACACCCAAATGTCTAGGGGAAAAAAAGACTGAACACAGAGCTGAGAAAAAAAAATGATGTCAGAACTTCTTTTTTCCCTCTATTGAGAATCATTAGTTGGGCTCCTTGTACTGTTATGTAGGCAATCCAGTAACACAGTGTGCCAGCAATCAGAGCACATGCAGTGATCTGATAATAACCCAAAAATAATAGAACGAGCTCTGAGACGTGGAATCTCTGTAGACCGCAATACCTGAACCTATCCTAAACACAACTAAAGGCAGCTGTGGATTGCGCCTGTCACTACCTATCCAACTCGGCACAGCCTGAGGAACTGACTAGCCTGAAGATAGAAATATAAGCCTGACTTGCCTCAGAGAAATACCCCAAAGGAAAAGGCAGCCCCCCACATATAATGACTGTTAGCAAGAGGAAAAGACAAACGTAGGGATGAAATAGATTCAGCAAAGTGAGGCCCGATATTCTAGATAGAGCGAGGATAGCAAGAGAACTTTGCAGTCTACAAAAAACCCTAAAGCAAAAAACCACGCAAAGGGGGCAAAAAGACCCACCGTGCCGAACTAACGGCACGGCGGTGCACCCTTTGCGTCTCAGAGCTTCCAGCAAAAACGAATAGACAAGCTGGACAGAAAAAGTAGCAACAAAAGCAAGAAGCACTTATCTAAGCAGAGCAGCAGGCCACAGGAAAGATCCAGAAGCTCAGGTCCAACACTGGAACATTGACAAGGAGCAAGGAAGACAGAATCAGGTGGAGTTAAATAACAAAGCAGCCAACGAGCTCACCAGAACACCTGAGGGAGGAAGCTCAGAAGCTGCAGTACCACTTGTGACCACAGGAGTGAATTCAGCCACAGAATTCACAACAGAGTGCGCTCATTACTCGATATTTCCGAGCATGCTCGGGTGTTCTCCGAGTATTTTGGGTGTGCTCGGAAATTGTTTGAGTTGCTGCAGCTGCATTATTTGCTGCTGCTAGACAACCTGAACACATCCAGGGATTGCCTCTTTGTTAGGGAATCCCCACATATATTCAGGCTGTCTAGCAGCCTCAAATCATGCAGCTGCGGGGACCCGAACATAATTTCCGAGCATGCCCAAACTACTTGGAGAACACCCGAGTAACAAGCACACTCGCTCATCACTAGCTTTATCACTATGTCAATTTAATCTTTAGCTATAATGATGCATTAATAGGGCCTTATTAGAGCCTCAGTGCTGTGCAAATGGTCTAAATTCTGTACATAATCATAGCAATTATTGGGTAAAATATGTGAACCTATAGTTACTAGTGTAGTTGTTTTATTTGGCAATAACCTGTGTATATGAGATATTTGCCACTCTAAGTAAAGCCATTCCAGTTTGTCTACATTTTCTACGTGTCCAGCTCTGGCGCCCTCATTCAGCTCACGTCGCAGCGTTTCAGTGGGATTGAGATCAGAGCTGTGACTCGGCCTTTGTAAAATACCAAATCTCTTGTGATTGATCCACCCTGCTGTTGATTTACTCCTGTGTTTTCAGTTATTCTCTTGCCAAATGTCTCAACCCTTTTTCGGAATTATGATATATCATAGACAGACACTGCCATTCCACTGTGACTGTCCGGTTATAGAGACGGCTGCTGTAAACGATTGCCAGCATGAGTTATGTGGTTCCTCCATCAGGAATCAGAGTTAAGCCTCATTCAGAAATCCTCCGCTACGTGTTCTATCCATGTTCCATCAGTTCTTTATGGATAGAGTGCAAACCTATTTTAATCCTTGGTGCTGTTCACATGTCCATGTGTTTTTTTGTGGAGCGAGTATCTGCCAAATTCATAAGGAGATATGTCCCGTTTTGATCAGAGTCCTGGATAACACTGACCAATTCGGATCTATGGCCCCAGGAGAAGTCCGATGGCACTTGACACCATCCTAGTTGCATCCTAGTACTGTCCATTTTTCACTAATTGATAATAGAGGTTTCAGACTTTTTTTGCAAATGGGAAAACCGATAGTAAAAACCGACACATTGACCAAACACTGATGTAAAATTCTGATGGAAATTGGTCAGTTTTCTGCACATATGGTGAAAAATAAACAGACACCAGAGGCTGCACATTTAAAATTCACACGAAAGGTCAATTTCTACTACAGATTATTTGTGCAGCGTATAGATAAAATTTAGTAAGGTCTTATCCACCTTCTTGTGCTACTGTAAAATGATGCAGATGTTCTGCACAGAGATTCAGACAGAAAATCTCCAGTGTATTACAGTAGAAGCAAAGTCCACACTCTGCAGAAAAAAATCTGTAGCAGAAAGGATTTCACCCTTTGCAAATAGAGTTCAGCACAAAGATTTGCAGGACCCTTGTACAGCGACCATGTTGACATCTGCGACCACCGGACCAAAGTTCGGCAAAACTCCTCCTACCTGCCAGTATCTCCAGCACTTCCAAAATGTTAGGTTAAATACCGTAGATGCTAAAGTGCTTCCTGAATACACAGACTATATTTTTCATCCTAAACTGTTTTTTTTTAAATTAAAAGACAAGGTCAATAAAACTTGATTAAAGGTACCGTCACATTTAGCGACGCTGCAGCGATCCAGACAACGATCCCGATCGCTGCAGCATCGCTGTTTGGTCGCTGGAGAGCTGTCACACAAACAGCTCTCCAGCGACCAACGATGCCGGTAACCAGGGTAAACATCGGGTTACTAAGCGCAGGGCCGCGCTTAGTAACCCGATGTTTACCCTGGTTACCAGTGTAAATGTAAAAAAAAACAAACACTACATACTTACATTCCGGTGTCTGTCTTCTCCGGCGCTCTGCTTCTCTGCACAAGGCGCCGTCCGGAAAGCAGAGCACAGCGGTGACGTCACCGCTCTGCTTTCCGGCCGCTGCGCTTACACAGTGCAGAGAAGCACAGCGCCGGAGAGAACAGACGCCGGAATGTAAGTATGTAGTGTTTGTTTTTTTTTACATTTACACTGGTAACCAGGGTAAGCATCGGGTTACTAAGCGCGGCCCTGCGCTTAGTAACCCGATGTTTACCCTGGTTACCAGTGAAGACATCGCTGAATCGGCGTCACACACGCCGATTCAGCGATGTCTGCGGGAGGTCCAGCGACGAAATAAAGTTCTGGCCTTTCTGCTCCGACCAACAATATCACAGCAGGATCCTGATCGCTGCTGCGTGTCAAACTGAACGATATCGCTAGCCAGGACGCTGCAACGTCACAGATCGCTAGCGATATCGTTCAGTGTGAAGGTACCTTAACCCTTTAGAGCAAATGAACATGACTTTTATGTGCAGGCATGGGTTCGCAAGTGTCGAGAGTGCCCCGAAGCTCAGCTCGCTACAAACAGCAGTCACCAGCTGTGTTATACAGTCGGCATCTGTCTGGAACAGAAGCTACCAGAGCTAGCGCTGATCCATGCTGATTAACCATTTAGATGTTGCTGTCAATATCTGACAATGGCATTTAAAGGGAGCAATCTCCAATGCATGTGCTCACAGTCTCCCATCAGTCACAATGACTTAGGGTGAACAATCGGTGGGTTGCCTATGGCTTCCATCTTGGCACTCCAGTGGAACCCATCCATTGCACTATGTATTGTAAGATTCATGCAGAAATGTATGAAACCTGTCACGGGTTTACCATGATAGAGAGAAGCCAGAAGATCGCAGCGTCTGATTTTTCCTACTCCTGCACTGGTTTGAAGCACTTAACATCCATATTAAATGGTGTAAGTTTCTTTTAGCAGTGCAGGGGTTAATCTGCTCTGTTGTGAGCTCCTGGAAAGTTTAAGTTCTCAGCTGTGCAGCCACCCCCATCTCCTATATAATCTTGGTTCTGGCTAGCACTCATTGTCAGAGGTAGCTTATGCTGCATGGTTGGAGGTTGTTATTGGTTTGTTAGGAGAAGGCATTTGGTGGATTTAGCATTGACTGTTGCTAGGTTTTGAGTATGTGATAATTCCCTTTCTTCTCCTACTTTGGTTTAACCCCATCCTCCACTCCACGGTGCATCCCTTTTGTTATTTGTTTGTGTATATTTGTATGTTTGGTATTTTTCATTACCCCTATTTGGATTACCTTGTTAGTCCGATTGGTGTATTTACTCCTCTCTTCCCTGGGTGAGGGAGGGATAGAGACTGAGGGTGGATTCAGGAGCTAAGGCAAGGTATGTGGCCCTGGCGTCTTCACCATCAGCAGTAATCCAGGGAACAGGGCAAACTAGAGCACCCTTAGTGTTAGGGACAGGGAACGAGCCCGTGGTCCTGGAACACTCAACAACGGAGTCGTGACAAAACCTTTGTATGAAATCTGAGTAACTGAGTAACTATGTTACTATTACTGTTAGGGCAGTGAGAATCTGGAATTGCTTGTCTGAGGAGGTGGTGATGGCGAACTCAGTCGAAGGGTTCAAGAGAGGCCTGGATGTCTTCCTGGAGCAGAACAATATTGTATCATACAATTATTAGGTTCTGTAGAAGGACGTAGATCTGGGGATTTATTATGATGGAATATAGGCTGAACTGGATGGACAAATGTCTTTTTTTGGCCTTACTAACTATGTTACTATGTTACTATGTTACTATGATGTCCATATGTAGCACATTTTACTGCGTTTGCGGCAAAAAAACGCACGTTGTGTGAACAGAGCCTAATAGTCTTCAATGATGGACACCATTAAAATAGTCTAATTAGCAAATATTTAAAAATTACTGGGCTACTGCACACAAATTTGTCAAAAAGCACGTCCTTTTGAGCGAACCTCTCGAATGCTAGAGATAAGGAGACAAGACACAAACAGCTCCATTTATGTGGTGAGTTCAGAGCCTCTCTCATTCTGCACATGAACTTCATCTAAAGCCGAATATTTAATATCTAACGTTGAGTGTACTGTGCCTCCAGCGTTCGGTTTGTGAGCACCGTTATAATGTACAAAGACTTCATAAAAAGCCTGGGTTTGGAAAGCTATTTTGGCAACGGATAATTTTCCCCAGGGCCATAATATCTTGTTTTATTGTAAAATCGTTACAGCCACTCACTCACAAATTTCTGATTTGTAAGTCATTGTGAATTCTGACCCACGTGTGTCAGGACACCACAGTCTCAGTTTGTCCACAGGGTTTTGCAATTAATTGAGGTTTTGTGCTTCCTTTTCATCATGGTTCATTAAACACAACCTCACATTCATGTGTATTTAACGCTAATTGCATAGATTACGAGGAGACTAATGTTGGAAAAACATCATTAGTATAATGTAATATTTTCATGTTAATTATGAGAAAGGAATGTATGACAATTTTAACAAAGCTTTTTATAGGTGATCGACATAAAACAATATCCAACTATAAATTATACTGTCAGCTTGTAAAACTTTTTATATGCTTTAACTCCTTAAAACCAATTTTAAACCATAAGATTTTTTTTAATTATTTTGTTAGCCATATCGTTTTTTCCTATTTTTTATTTTTATATTACTTTGATTTTTTTACTGTTTTATTGTAGAGTTTGGTTTTTTTTAGCCATTATTTTGAAGTACACATTTAATATACAGAATAGCTTTTTTCATAATGGTGAAATCAATTAAAAAAATATATTATTTCCAGCATTTTTTTAACCCCTTAGTGACCAGGCCAAATGTGTCCCTTAATAAGACAATAACTCCGGAATGTTTTAACATATCCCGGTAATTTTGAGACACTGTGTTTTTTTTCCTGACTCGTTATATTTGATGATAGCAGTAAATTTAGGTTGATATTTTTTGTATTTATAAAAAATATAAGAAATTTGACAAAATAGTTAATAAATAACATTTCCCTCCTGTCTGCTTTATATTAGCACTGTTTATATAATGTTCTTTTCTTTTGTTAGAATGTTGGAAGCTTAGAAAATTATCATTTTTCAAGTGAATTTACAAATTTTTTTTAAGGATTTATTCAGTTTTGAAGTAATTTTGGGGGACCTACGTATATTTTGGAAAAACCCCAAAAGTGATACCATTTTTGACCCTGCACCCCTCAACATATTCAAAACTGCTGTCAGTATATTAACCCTTGAGGTGCTTTTTCAGGAGTTAATGCAGATACATGACAGGAGAGAAAATTTGTATTTTTGCCACCTAAATGTTGGTAACTTTTGAACGTGTCACTATAGCCGGCAGACTCTAAGGCTGTTATTTGGCCATGACTTGCCATGGCGAGGATCAGGACCACATAATCATAATCTCAGGGTGCCGAGGGGGTCAGTGCTAACACTGCTCAGGTCAGTTTTAAGTCGTATTGGTGGTCACTAAGGGGTTAAACATCATTTCCATTCACTTTAAATTACAAAATAACTTTACTTTATAGGGTATAATATACTGGGAAGCCTGATGGCAAGTGTTTTGTTTTCCTGCAGCACCATCAAGGGGAAAATAACCATTATATGGTGCAATTTGAAAAATTAGGTTCCATATGTATTGCAAAGATGTTACATGTCCTCCAACATGAGAAATGTTCTCTGCACTGTCTTACAACTTTGGCTAAAAACTGATTTTCCTGAATGGGAGAATCAATGTTTTAAATATAAAAAACCGTCAACAGGGCATTTCAAAAGGCTTTTTCTGAACCATATAACATTGCATCTCATGAGAATTTTATTATGGACATTACATTTCATTTTTTTCAAAGGTGAAGATCATAGAATCCTAGAATGTTAGAGTTGGGAGGGACCTCCAGGGTCATCGTGTCCAACCCCCTGCTCAATGCAGGATTCACTAAACCATCTCAGACAGATGTCTGTCCAGCCTCTGTTTGAAGACTTCCATTGAAGGAGAACTCACCACCTCTCGTGGCGGCCTGTTTCACTAATTGATCACCCTCATTGTCAAAGAGTTTTTTCTAATATCTAATCTGTATCTTCTACCTTTCAGTTTCATTACATTTCTTCTCGTGTTTCTATGTGCAAATGAGAATAAGGATGATCCCTCTACACTGTGACATCCCTTCATATATTTGTAGACAGCTATTAAAATGTCTTCTTAGCCTTCTTTTTTGCAAGCTAAACATTTTCAGATCCTATAACCGTTCCTCGTAGGACATACTTTGCAGTCTGCTCACCATCCTTGTAGCTTTTCTCTGAACTTGCTCCAGTATTTCAATGTGTTTTTTTAAATGTGGTGCCCTGAACTGGAAATAGGGGGACAATGACTTCATGTGATCTAGACTCTATGCTTCTCTTAATACATTGTAGAACTGTGTTTGCCTTTTTTGCTGCAGCATCACACTGTTGGCCCATGTGCAGTCTGTGATCTATTAGTATACTCAAGTCTTTTTCGCACGTGCTGTTGCTTAGTTCTACTCCTCCTATTCTGAAGATGTGGTTTTTGTTTTTCTTGCCCAGATATAGAATTTAACATTTCTTCCTGGTAAATACCATTCTACAACCCCTGTCAAAAATAATAAAATCACCGGCCTTGGAGGATGTTCATTCAGTTGTTTAATTTTATAGAAAAAAAGCAGATCACAGACATGGCACAAAACTAAAGTCATTTCAAATGGCAACTTTCTGGCTTTAAGAAACACAAAAAGAAATCAAGAAAAAAAATGTGGTAGTCAGTATTGATTACTTTTTATAACCAAGGATTGGGGAAAAAATATGGAATCAGTAAATTCTGAGGAAAAAAATTATGGAAAAATTATGGAATCATGAAAAACAAACAAACAAACAAAAAAACACTCTAAAACATCACTAGGATTGAGATCCGGACTATTTGCAGGCCATGACATTGACCTTATGTGTCATTTTTCAAGGAATGTTCGCACACTTTTTGCTCTATGGGAGGATGCATTATCACCTTGAAAAATGATTTCATCATCCCTAAACATCCTTTCAATTGATGGGATAAGAAAAGTGTCCAACATATCAACATAAACTTGTGCATTTATTGAAGATGTAATGAGTGACAGCCATCTCCCCAGTGCCTTTACCTGACATGCAGCCCCATATCATCAGTGACTGTGGAAATTTGTTCTCTTCAGGCAGTCATCTTTATAAATCTCATTGGAACTGCACCAAACAAAAGTTCCAGCATCATCACCTCGCCCAATGCAGATTCGTGACTCATCACTGAATATGACTTTCATCCGGTCATCCACAGTTAACGAGTGCTTTTCCTTAGCCCATTGTAACCTTGTTTTTTTCTGTTTAGGTGTTAATGATGGCTTTCATTTAGCTTTTCTGTATGTAAATCCCATTTCCTTTAGGCGGTCTCTTACAGTTCGGTCACAGACGCTGACTCCAGTTTCCACCCATTCGTTCCTCATTTGTTTTGTTGTGCATTTCCTGTTTTGGAGACATATTGCTTTTAGTTTCTGGTCTTGATGCTTTGATGTCTTCCTTGCTCTACCAGAATGCTTGCCTTTAACGCCTTCAAGACCTTGCCCTTTTCCATTTTTGCGTTCTCGTTTTCCGCTCCCTTTCTTCCCAGAGCCATAACTTTTTTATTTTTCCGTCAAAATGGCCATGTGAGGGCTTGTTTTTTGCGGGACAAGTTGCACTTTTGATCTACATAATTGGTTTTAGCATGTCGCGTACTAGAAAAAAGGAAAAAAATTCCAAGTGCGGTGAAAATGCAAAAATAATGCAATCCCACACTTGTTTTTGTTTGTCTTTTTTTGCTAGATTCACTAAATGCTAAAACTGACCTGCCATTTTGATTCTCCAGGTCATTACGAGTTCATAGACACCAAACATGTCTAGGTTACATTTTATCTAAGTGGTAAAAAAAATTGCAAACTTTGCTAAAAAAATTTTTTTTTAAATTGCGCAATTTTACAATACCTATAGCGTCTCCATTTTTCGTGATCTGGGGTCGGGTGAGGGCTTTTTTTTTGTGTGCCGAGCTGACATTTTTAATAATACCATTTTGGTGCAGATACGTTCTTTTCATCGCCCATTATTGCATTTTAATGCAATGTCGCGGCGACCAAAAAACAGTAATTCTGGCATTTCGAATTTTTTTCTCTCTACGCTGTTTAGCGATCAGGTTAACACTTTTGTTATTGATTGGGCGATTCTGAACGCGGCGATACCAAATATGTGTAGGTTTGATTTTTTTTTTTACTGTTGCATTTTAAATGGTTCGAAAGGGGGGTGATTTAAACTTTTATATTTTTAAAAAAAAAATTCATATTTTTTATACTTTTTTTTACTTTTGCCATGCTTCAATATCCTCCATTCGAGGCTAGAAGCTGGCACAACTCGATTGGCTCAGCTACATGGGAGCGATGCATAGATTGCTCCTATGTAGCTGAATTACAGGCTTGCTATGAGCGCCACCCACAGGGTGGAGCTCACAGCAAGCCGGCATCAGCAACCATAGAGGTCTCAAGTAGACCTCTGGCTGCTATGCTGATGCATCGCTGACCCCCGACCATGTGACGGGGTCGGCGATGCTCTCATTTCCGGCCCGATGGCCGGAAGCGCCGGTTAAATGCCGCTGTCAGCGTTTGACAGCGGCATTTAACTAGTTAATAGCGGCGGGTGAATCACGATTCCACCCATCGCTATTGCGGGCACATGTCAGCTATTCAAAACAGCTGACATGTCCCGGCTTTGATGAGGGCTCACCGCCACAGCCTGCATCAAAGCGGGGTACCTGCCTCTGCAGTAATAGTACGACGGAGATCGGTAAGGGGTTAACAACCTTCCCATGTTGTTTGTATTTGATCCAAATTTTAGACACAGCTGACTGTGAAAAACCAACATCTTTTGCAATATTGAGTGATGATTTACCCTCTTTTAAGAGTTTGATAATCCTCTCTTTTGTTTCAATTGACATCTCTCATGTTGGAGCCATGATTCATGTCAGTTCACTTGGTGCAACAGCTCTCCAAGGTGTGATCACTCCTTTTTAGATGCAGACCTATGAGCAGATCTGGTATGAAAATTTACAAGGTGATTCCTTAATTTTTTCCTCAGAATTGAGTGATTCCATAATTTTTCCCCTATGGTTGGTTAAAAAAAGTAACCATTGCTGTCTGCCACATTTTTTGTTCTTAATTTCTTTTAGTGTTTCTTAAAGCCAGAAAGTTGCCATTTGAAATTACTTCAGTTTTGTGCAATGTCTGTGATCTGCTTTTTTTCTACAAAATTAAGCAACTGTATGAACATCCTCCAAGGTCGGTGATTCCATCATTTTTGCCAGGGGTTGTATTAGTAGCTGCCCATTGTTCAAGCTTATCCAGAGCCTTCTCTGTCTTCTCTGAGTTAGCTATCCCTCCTATCCCAGCTTTACATCGTCTGCAAATTTGATTTGTTTACCTTTAGCTCCCGTATCTACAGTAGATCATTTATAAAATTGTTGAACAAAACTGGGGCCAGGATAGAACCGTGTGGCACCCCACTTGAAACACTCTTCCAATTGGATGTGCAACCATTTATTACCACTCTTTGATTACGATTACGGAGTCAGTTATGAATCCTTAACTGTAGCCTTGTCAATCCCATAGTTGGTGATTTTTTCAATAAGGATAATATGAGAAACTTGATCAAATGCTATGCTGAAGTCGAGATATACTATATCTACCGGATTTCCCTGATCCACTCAGTTAGTGATTTAATCATAGAAGGAAATTAGATTAGTCTGGCATGTCTTGCTTGCTACAAACCCATGCTGGCTTTGGTTAATTACTGTATTCTTATCCAAGTACTTACATACATGCTGTTTAATAATTTGTTCAAGGATCTTTCCTGGAATAGAAGTATGGCTCACTGGCCTGTAATTTCCTGTCTATGTCTTCTTTCCTTTTTTGAAGATAGGGTCATCATTTGCCCTTCTCCAATCTTCTGGAACTTCTCCTGTTCTCCAGGATTTTTCAAAGATTCTAGCTAGTTGTTTTGCAATTTCCAGGATTTTTCAAAGATTCTAGCTAGTTGTTCTGCAATTTCCTCTGCTAACTCTTTCACTACCATAGGATGAAATTAATCTATACCAGGACATTTAAATTAATTTAAATTAGCTAGGTGTTATCTCACCTTCTCGCTGTTTATAGACAGTGTTGATTCTTTTATTCCTCCAATGGCACCAAGAAGATCAGTTGATGTTACAATTGCTTCTCATAGAAAACACAAATGCAAAATTGGAATGTGAAAGTTCAGCCTCCTCAACATCATTTTTGACCACTTCATCCTTTACATGCTCTAAAAATCCTATAGCATTTCTTTTGCTTTTGACATACCTCCAAAATTCTTTTTTACTGCTTTAGTCTCCCTTGCAAGCCACATTTCATTACTGACTTTAGCTCTTCTAACGCTTGTCCTGAATTCATTCCCTGCAAACGGCATTATATTCTTCTTTAGTTATACCCCTCTGTTTCCAATAATATATATTTCTTTTTTCCTTTTTAACAAGTGTTCATCAAGCCTTGTCTCTTTAAATGCTCCCAATTCTTCCTTCTTTTCGGGATTGTTACCAATTGTGCAGTTTTGGTTTCATTTAGCAAAATCTTCCATCCTTCTGGGGCATTTCTGTTCTTTAGAACATCCAGCCATTGGACCTTTCCTACCCTCTTTCTGAGTCCATGAAAATCTGCCTTTCTGGAGTCCAACTTTATTGTCTGAATATCTGAGATAAGGGACACAAAAATAACAATAAATTAATTTATAAGATTTTTCACATATAAACTGTACAGCATTAACAAATCAGCTGGTTTACTTTACTTGAATGAGGACAAAATCTGTTGTATATCTTATATGAGATATTACTAATTCTAAATGACAGATAAGTGATAAATTGAAGCCTTGTGCTCAGATGTATCAATCAGTATTTGGCCTGTTTCTCCATTTTGTTGACTTTTTATCCCATTCTAAGTCACCAAGATGCAAATCTGGCAAAAAGGTCTCTTGTCGTGTTCATAACACACTGAAATCGTACATCTCCTTTGACCCAACTACTTTCAAGATGACATAAGAGTTCCTATCCTGAGAGCATCTCCCTTTTACTTACCCACAGCATACCTGGGCTGCCAACTGTCCAAAATTTCAGGACATTCCATATAATTACAGAGGAAAAGCGGTAATCTCCAGCAGCAGAAAATGGATGAGAAAATGATGTTGTAGATAAAACATAGCTTTTATTATACTAAATATAAAAAATCAATGTGCTGACCGCCTTAGAAGAGAACAGTATTCAGGACCAACGCGTGTCAGCAAAGAGCCTTAATCATGGTGTAACGAAATAGACTGAACAGTGTTCTCGTACATCCTACTTAATTCTAACACAGGTGTAGATGTGAAGGGTTTGTTAATTATGACAGAATATATCCCCTTAGTGAAAGATAAGAAGGACAGATGAAATCCAATACACAAATGGAAAAAACGCATGTAAAACACAAACACATGCACAGACAACATCAAAGAAAATTACTAAAAAGAAAAATAATTAATCGTATTGTAGAATAAGATCTTGTCCTGAATTTATACCTAGGATGACCCTAGTTTGTACTTTAAAAATCACAAAAGAATCCCTGTTAAGTATTTTACGTGTAATATCTACTCTAAGATTTGAAAAATTTCTCAATGCCACAAAATTTGAAAGCGTTAGTATTGGCTTGATGTACAGTATGTGGGAAAAGTGTTTAGAGACTGCCGAAATATTAACCGCTATAGGACTAACCACATCGGATAAATGCCCTCTAATGCGTTTCTTGAGTGATCCAGTGGTACAGCCTATATATATTATAGCACATTCCCCTGTTGTGAATTCTGTTATCGAACTCCCTCCTGTGGTCATCAATGGTACTTTCGGTGAGTTCTGTCCATGGACTCCCTCTGGTGGCTGTGAGTGGAGCTGCTGGTTCTGAGGTTCCTTCCACAGGTGACCTAGTTTAGTCTTAGGCTGGCTGCTCTATTTAACTCCACTCTGATCGTTACTCCATGCCAGCTGTCAATGTTCTTGTACTGGTTCAGTTCGCTCTTGGATCTTTCTGGTGACCTGTCTACTCCAGCAGAAGCTAAGTCCCTGCTAGTTAATTATTTGTTCATTGTTTCCTTGTCCAGCTTGCTATCATGATTTTGCTTTGCTAGCTGGAAGCTCTGGGATGCAGAGTGGCACCTCCGCACCGTGAGTCGGTGCGGAGGTCTTTTTGCACACTCTGCGTGGTCTTTTTGTAGTTTTTTGTGCTGACCGCAAAGATACCTTTCCTATCCTCAGTCTGTTTAGTAAGTCTGGCCTCCCTTTGCTGAAACCTGTTTCATTTCTGTGTTTGTGACTTTCATCTTTACTCACAGTCAATATATGTGGGGGGCTGCCTTTTCCTTTGGGGATTTTCTCTGAGGCAAGGTAGGCTTTATTTTCTATCTCTAGGGCTAGTTAGCTCTTAGGCTGTGAAGAGGCGTCTAGGTAGAGTTAGGTACGCTCCACGGCTATTTCTAGTTGTGTGATAGGATTAGGGGTTGCAGTCAGCAGAGCTCCCACTTCCCAGAGCTTGTCCTGTGTGAGATTAACCATCAGGTCGTTCCGGGTGCTCCTAACCACCAGGTCCATAACATTCCCCACATTCAATAAAGTAAATGACACCTGTTGTATTAGAAAAATATTTAGAATTGAGAGTCCTCAGTACTTGATACATTTTAATGGCTAACTGAAAAGATGGTAACAAATTGCAAGATTTCGAGACTAATACGGTCTCTTCATCAGGCAAAGACTAAAAGAAATTCTGAAGAATCACATATTTATGCACAACACAGCACAGAAAAATGCCATAGATAAGATCGGTGACGTGACGCAGAATTACCATTATGTGAGTGATACAGTTATATCCATACATATTGGAACAGTTCATAGATATGGAGTGTGAATGTTTTATTGTCCTCTGATTAGGGTCTGGTTCTATGTTATGATGGCCCCACACAGTGTGAGGAGCAAATTCCTTAGTCGATGTAAAAATACATAAATCCATGCAACACATTCATTCCTGCACTGAGAGTGTCAAAGGTCATCATCAGCTTATGTTCCCAGACTCTTCTGTGTCTCTGAGATTTTAAGTTACCTTTTAATACAAGTAATTCCATGTCCTTAATGCTATGATTGGGGAGAAAAAAATGTATTGCCACATGTAGATCCATTCTTTTTTCTCTTATTGAGTGGAAATGAGAGTTCATTCTTGTTCTCAGTTTTTGCCCTGTCTCCCCTACATACAGACCCCCAATTGGACATTTTGTACAAATAATTAAATATACCACATTAGAAGTGACGCAGCTGAAAGTACCTGGTATCTTGTAGTCCTGATGTGAATTGGGGATCTTTATCTTGTCCGTGGTCATTATAAATGGACAGGTTTTACATTTTTTCTGACTGCAAGGAAAGGTACCTGCAGCTGTTGGGGAGGACAGGGAGCTCTTGACAATGATGCTTCTTAGATTTGGGGGCTGCCTAGAACACAGCAGTGGGGGGGGGGGGGAAGGGGGGTCTGGAATACTGGATTGTAAGCGGGCATCTTTTTGTAGTAAAGGTTGTAATTTCCATGCAGCTCCCCTTAGCACCTCCAGATTTGGATTGTAGGTAACTACAAGAGGTACCCGGTTATTTTCTTCTTTAGCTTTGTAATGTAGCAGGCGATTCCTTGATATTCTTGTGGCTCTTGTAACTTGGTTTTGAATTGGATGGTAGCCCTGATTCAAAAAGGTCTTTCTGTGGCGACCAAGGTGTTCATCTCTATCCATGGGGTTGGAACATATATGGTTGTATCTCATTGCTTGGCTGTAGACAATAGAGTTTTTTTTACGTGTTTTGTATGGAAACTGTCCCAATTAAGGTATGTTGGATGGTTGATTGGCTTCTGATAAAGGGATGTTTCTATTTCATTGTTCTGAAACTTAATGATGGTGTCCAAAAAGTTAATTTCAGTGCAGGAGTAGTTGAGTGTTAAGTTGATCGTAGGATAAAATTGATTAAACTGTTCATGAAACATCTTTAGCTGTAGCTCAAAAAAACTTTATGTGAAATGGAAGGATAGAGGTAATAACATCACAGCTGAGCCATTTAGAAGAAGGTTGTCAGGGATACTTGCCCAGTGTAGTAATTAACATTACAAATCCACCAATTCCCCCAATTTCTCTCCCAAAGCTCCAATCCCAACAATGATAGGTCTAAAGGTGGTAGGAAAGGTACCTTTATGATTTTTTTGGGAGGACATGATATATTGGTAGTACTATGGGATGATTGACAAAAAGATATTCAGAACGTTTAATATCAATAGCACCCATATGAACACTTTCATCTAATAGCCATGACAATTCAGTTTGAAACTGTATTGTAGGATCTGATTTCAGTTTAGCATAAGAACTAACATCATTTGGGATATTCATATTTTCTCTATAATGAAGTGCGGCATTTAGAAGCACGATTACCTCCTCCCCCCACCTTTATCTGCTGATCTAATGAAAATATCCTCATTATTAGTGAGTTCCGCTAATGCTAGCCTTTCTGAGAGTGAAAGATTTTTGTTATTAACCCCTTTCTGCCAGCTGACGGAATAGTACGTCAGCTGGCTGATCCCCTGCTTTGAGGTGGGCTCCGGCGGTGAGCCCACCTCAAAGCCGCGACATGTCAGCTGTTTTGTACAGCTGACATGTGCGCGCAATGAGCGCGAGCAGAATCGCGATCCGCCCGCGCTCATTAACTAGTTAAATGCCGCCGTCAAGCGCTGACAGCGGCATTTAACTAGCGCTCCCGGCCGCGCGGCCGGAAGTGCTCGCACTGCTGACCCCCGTCACATGATCGGGGGTCAGCAGTGCATCGCCATAACAACCAGAGGTCACCTTGAGACCTCTATGGTTGTTGATGGCCGATTGCTTTGAGCGCCACCCTGTGGTCGGCGTTCAAAGCAACCCTGCATTTCTGCTACATAGAGGTGATCTGTACTTCACCTCTATGTAGCAGAGCCGATCGAGTTATGTATGCTTCTAGCCTCCCATGGAGGCTATTGAAGCATGCTAAAATTAAAAAAAAAAAGTGATTAAAAATATAAAAAAAATTAAAAATATATAAAAGTTCAAATCACCCCCCTTTCGCCCCAATCAAAATAAAACAATTAAAAAAAAATCAAACATACACATTTGGTATCGCCGCGTTCAGAATCGCCCGATCTATCAATAAAAACAAAGGATTAACCTGACCGCTAAATGACGTAGCGAGAAAAAAAATCAAAACGCCAAAATTACGTTTTTTTGGTCGCCGCAACATTGCATTAAAATGCAATAACGGGCGATCAAAAGAACGTATCTACACCAAAATGGTATCATTAAAAACGCCAGCTCGGCACGCAAAAAATAAGCCCTCACCTGACCCCAGATCACGAAAATTGGAGACGCTACGGGTATCGGAAAATCGCGCAATTTTTTTTTTTTTTTTTTAGCAAAATTTGGAAATTTTTTTCACCACTTAGATAAAAAATGACCTAGACATGTTTGGTGTCTATGAACTCGTAATGACCTGGAGAATCATAATGGCAAGTTAGTTTTAGCATTTAGTGAACCTAGCAAAAAAGCCAAACAAAAAACAAGTGTGAGATTGCACTTTTTTTGCAATTTCATCACACTTGGAATTTTTTTCCCGTTTTCTGTTACATGGCATGGTAAAATCAATGGTATCGTTCAAAAGTACATCTCGTCCCGCAAAAAATAAGCCCTCACATGGCCATATTGACGGAAAAATAAAAAAGTTATGGCTCTGGGAAGGAGGGGAGCAAAAAACGAAAATGAAAAAGCGGAAAAAGCTCCGGGGGTGAAGGGGTTAAATCTGGAATCTTGATCCAAGTTAACTAGTTCTTTTTCTATAGGTTCCTGGAAAGAGTCTAGCACCTGAGGTCGTGACTGGATGGGATGAAAAAGTGGATTTTGTTTGAGAAATGTATCATTAAAAGAATCCGAATCACGGATAGATTCTGATTCCAAATTTCTAAGAGCTGCAACATGCCTTAATTCATTAAATGAAAAAAATGTTATTACGCAGAGGTGTACAAGAAGGATTAGTCCGAACTAGAGAAGGTTCATTCAAATTGGAGTACAAGAAGGATTAGTCAGAACTTGAGAAGAAGGTTCATTCAAATTGGAGTCTTTCAAAAAATGGCATTTCAACGTTAAATTCCTGGAGAGTTTATTTACTGTACATCCAATTACATCCTGAAATTATCAAATTTTCTTGTAAGAGAGAAACCCAGATTTAACTTTACTCCACAGTTTTAAAGAAATATTAAAATCACAGATACACTGCAAATCACCCTAAAATTATAAAACAATAAAATGTATATATGTATATATATACATATATGCATACACACATAAATATGTGTGTATATATAATATAAAACTATAAAACGTGGTATCAGTGCTCTGTGAAAGATGGGTGAGTACTACCCAAACAGAGAGAAACAACCCAAACAACCGGACAATAGATCCACAGAAAAACACCATACAGGGAGTAAATTATAAAATGTCTTTATTTTATACAAATGGCAATAACAATAATCAACTATTCGTGCGCAAAATAGGACTAGGAGCCAGCAAATATATATGCTCTAATACATAACGTAATGACGACCCTGTTTACATATGGTAATTACTTCAGAAGTGCAAATAAAAGGATGTGCAACAGTGCAAAAAACCTGTTATAAGAAACCGTATACACAAAAAAGTTTGTTTTATACATGGGCCAAAATGCTTTGTGCCACATCACGATAAAACTATCACATAACGATATTGAAATAAAGTGCAGAGTGCCATCAAAAAAGGGGGTGTAAACAAGAGAATATATGCTGAGTATTACCTCCAAGGATCGCCACGTCCAATATAGCACACCCTGACGCGCGTTTCGGACCTTTTGTCCTTCGTCAGGGATAGCTATTGTCGTAAAAAAGGGTCTTTTGTGGTCTCCGTGTCCTTGGAAACGTCGGGTACTCAGCCCTCGTTTGTCCGGTAACGTGATGCGGGCGCCTGGACTTCCGGATCCCCCTGACCGCGCACGCGCCATACATGCCCGGGCCGCGGTGATAGGAGATCAGTTTGTATAAAGAGACCCCTTTTTACGACAATAGCTACCCTCTGACGGAGGACAAAAGGTCCGAAACGCGCGTCGGGGTGCGCTATATTGGACGTGGCGATCCTTGAAGGTAATACTCAGCATATATTCCCTTGTTTACACCCCTTTTTTTATGGCACTCTGCACTTTATTTCAATATCGTTATGTGATAGTTTTATCGTGATGTGGCACAAGGCACTTTGGCCCTTAACATATTTTTCCGATTATAAGACGCACTTTTTCCCCAAAAAAGTTGTGAGGAAAATGGGGGGTGCATCTTATAGTTGGAATGCAGGCTTACTGGCATTGTGGCGGCGACAGAGGTGCCGGGATGATGTGGTGCGGGGAGCGGTATTGTGTGAGTAGGGTCCCTTCCACATCTGAGGTGATGCCGCGGCCCGGTATTGAAGGACAGCAGCAGAGCTGGGTGAGTTACGGATTGCCCGGTGGCGGCGGCCATCTTCCTGAGGCCGCGCGTGCGCAGATTGAGTTTTCTGCTTCCTGGGGCTTCAGGAAAATGGCCGCGGGAGGCAGATTGAGATTGCGGCGGCCATTTTCCTGAAGCCGAGTTCGCAGATTGAGATCTTGGCTTCAGGAAGATTGCCGCCGCTATCTCCATCTGCGCACACGCGGCTTCCCGTGGCCATTTTCCTGAAGCCCTGGGAAGCAGAGTACTGAATCTGCGCACGCGCGGCCTCAGGAAGATGGACGTCGCCACCGGGAAAACCGTGACTCACCCAGCTCTGCTACTCTCCTTCAATACCGCCGTGGCGTCATCTCATATGTGGAAGGGACCCTGGCTGCCGCCACCTGAGGAAGTGACCGCACATATGCCACGGCACTGCCGCAACCTCCCCATGGACACCAGGCCATGGCATCGCCAACCTAAGCAGGATGGGACCCTGCTCAGGTGCACGCGTTCCGCCCACCGCAGCTCAGCATCACCTCACCTCTGCCACCAGCATGCTTCCTGTGACCCTGCTCTGCCACTGCCTGCCCTCAGGTAAGAGATCTTAAATTTGGACAATAAGACGGACCCCCATCTTATAAAAACTTTTTTTTCTGCAATTTTCACCCCAAATTTGGGGTGCGTCTTATGGTATGGTGCGTCTTATAGTCCGAAAAATACGGTATATAAAACACTTTTTTTGTGTATACGGTTTCTTATAACAGGTTTTTTGCACTGTTGCACATCCTTTTATTTGCACTTCTGAAGTAATTACCATATGTAAACAAGGTCGTCATTACGTTATGTATTAGAGCATATGTATTTTCTGGCTCCTAGTCCTATTTTGCGCACGAATAGTTGATTAATGGTATTGCCATTTGTATAAAATAAAGACATTTTATAATTTACTCCCTGTATGGTGTTTTTCTGTGGATCTATTGTCCGGTTGTTTGGGTTGTATAAAATACACCATACTCCCTGTATAGTGTTTCTCTGTGGATCTATTGTCTAGTTTTAAAGAAATGAATAGTGATACTTATCACCTTGATAAATTTGCTTCCATTTTAATAAACCGCACAACAATGTAGCCGGCGCCAAAGATCAAGTAATTCTCTAGACAGTAATGTTGTTACTCTGATAAAGCAGTTGGAAAACAAAAAAAAACAGAAGAGATTAAATTATGGTGGGACTCAACGTCTCTTAAATCTTATGTATCCAAAAATATGATTCCTAGAGGTTTGCGGATTAACAAAACATGCCACCTTTTTATATACGGAGACTTTTCTACATGACTGGAATCAGATTCTTTCCTCTTGCTCCATTAAACCTCTGAAACTTTTAGTGAAACACAAATAATCTGAACTTGTCAATATTAAAGACTAGCTATTGAACCCGTTCTACGCCCGGGTGGCGAGCATTTATATTGGTATATGGTCTCCATCCTGGTATGTGCTGCTCCATCCTGCGTCCCCATCCTGTCATGTGCTGCACCCATCCTGCGTCCCCATCCTGTCATGTGCTGCACCCATCCTGCGTCCCCATCCTGTCCTGTGCTGCTCCATCCTGCGTCCCCATCCTGTCATGTGCTGCACCCATCCTGCGTCCCCATCCTGTCATGTGCTGCACCCATCCTGCGTCCCCATCCTGTCATGTGCTGCACCCATCCTGCGCCCCCATCCTGTCATGTGCTGCACCCATCCTGCATCCCCATCCTGTCATGTGCTGCACCCATCCTGCGTCCCCATCCTGTCATGTGCTGCACCCATCCTGCGCCCCCATCCTGTCATGTGCTGCACCCATCCTGCGTCCCCATCCTGTCATGTGCTGCACCCATCCTGCGTCCCCATCCTGTCATGTGCTGCACCCATCCTGCGTCCCCATCCTGTCATGTGCTGCACCCATCCTGCATCCCCATCCTGGTATGTGCTGCACCCATCCTGCGTCCCCATCCTGCATCCCCATCCTGTCATGTGCTGCACCCATCCTGCGTCCCCATCCTGTCATGTGCTGCACCCATCCTGCGCCCCCATCCTGTCATGTGCTGCACCCATCCTGCGCCTCCATCCTGTCATGTGCTGCACCCATCCTGCGTCCCCATCCTGTCATGTGCTGCACCCATCCTGCGTCCCCATCCTGTCATGTGCTGCACTCATCCTGCGCCCCCATCCTGTCATGTGCTGCACCCATCCTGCGTCCCCATCCTGTCATGTGCTGCACCCATCCTGCGTCCCCATCCTGTCATGTGCTGCACCCATCCTGCGTCCCCATCCTGTCATGTGTTGCACCCATCCTGCGCCCCCATCCTGTCATGTGCTGCACCCATCCTGCGTCCCCATCCTGTCATGTGCTGCACCCATCCTGCGACCCCATCCTGTCATGTGCTGCACCCATCCTGCATCCCCATCCTGGTATGTGCTGCACCCATCCTGCATCCCCATCCTGTCATGTGCTGCACCCATCCTGCATCCCCATCCTGTCATGTGCTGCACCCATCCTGCGTCCCCATCCTGGTATGTGCTGCACCCATCCTGCGTCCCCATCCTGTCATGTGCTGCACCCATCCTGCGTCCCCATCCTGGTATGTGCTGCACCCATGAAGCGTCCCCATCCTGCGTCCCCATCCTGGTATGTGCTGCAACCATCCTGCTTCCCCATCCTGCGTCCCCATCCTGGTATGTGCTGCACCCATCCTGCGTCCCCATCCTGTCATGTGCTGCACCCATCCTGCGTCCCCATCCTGGTATGTGCTGCAACCATCCTGCGTCCCCATCCTGCGTCCCCATCCTGGTATGTGCTGCAACCATCCTGCGTCCCCATCCTGGTATGTGCTGCACCCATCCTGCGTCCCCATCCTGCGTCCCCATCCTGGTATGTGCTGCACCCATCCGGGGGCCTGAGCAGGCGGGGACACCGGCGCGCTGTGGGGGTCAGGTGACAGTATCGCCGCCAGCTCAGGCCCCCCAGCACTTACTATACTCACCTGTCAGTCCCATTCCAGCGCTGCGCGCCGCCATCTTCCCGGTCTCCTGGCTGTGACTATTCAGTCAGAGGGCGGCGCCGGCGCGCATTAAGCGCGTCATCGCGCCCTCTGAACTGAAGGTCACAGGCCGAAGACCGGGAAGATGGCGGCGCTCAGCGGTGGTACGCAGGACAGGTGAATATAGGCGATACTCACCCTCCTGGCGGTCTCTGCTTCTCTGTTGGAGATCGCGGTGTGCGTTCAGTGTGAACGCATACCGCGATCTCCCGGGAGCGTCACTCTGTGAGGCCCAGACTGCGCCGGCGCTTGCGCCTGCGCAGTCTATAAAGGCTTCGGACAGAGTGACGCTCCCAGCGTTATATTATAGATGACATCACCAAAATCTAGTCCTCTCTCAAGTCTTTTACGAACACAGATACATTTATCAAAGCTAATCAGCAAATGCTTATAAATCTGCACCCATCCTGCGCCTCCATCCTGTCATGTGCTGCACCCATCCTGCGTCCCCATCCTGTCATGTGCTGCACCCATCCTGCGTCCCCATCCTGTCATGTGCTGCACCCATCCTGCGTCCCCATCCTGTCATGTGCTGCACCCATCCTGCATCCCCATCCTGGTATGTGCTGCACCCATCCTGCGTCCCCATCCTGTCATGTGCTGCACCCATCCTGCATCCCCATCCTGTCATGTGCTGCACCCATCCTGCGTCCCCATCCTGGTATGTGCTGCACCCATCCTGCGTCCCCATCCTGTCATGTGCTGCACCCATCCTGCGTCCCCATCCTGGTATGTGCTGCACCCATCCTGCGTCCCCATCCTGTCATGTGCTGCACCCATCCTGCGTCCCCATCCTGGTATGTGCTGCACCCATCCTGCGTCCCCATCCTGGTATGTGCTGCACCCATCCTGCGTCCCCATCCTGTCATGTGCTGCACCCATCCTGCGTCCCCATCCTGGTATGTGCTGCACCCATCAAGCGTCCCCATCCTGCGTCCCCATCCTGGTATGTGCTGCAACCATCCTGCTTCCCCATCCTGCGTCCCCATCCTGGTATGTGCTGCACCCATCCTGCGTCCCCATCCTGTCATGTGCTGCACCCATCCTGCGTCCCCATCCTGGTATGTGCTGCAACCATCCTACGTCCCCATCCTGCGTCCCCATCCTGGTATGTGCTGCAACCATCCTGCGTCCCCATCCTGGTATGTGCTGCACCCATCCTGCGTCCCCATCCTGCGTCCCCATCCTGGTATGTGCTGCACCCATCCGGGGGCCTGAGCAGGCGGGGACACCGGCGTGCTGTGGGGGTCAGGTGCCAGTATTGCGCCAGCTCAGGCCCCCCAGCACTTACTATACTCACCTGTCAGTCCCGTTCCAGCGCTGCGCGCCGCCATCTTCCCGGTCTCCTGGCTGTGACTGTTCAGTCAGAGGGCGGCGCCGGCACGCATTAAGCGCGTCATCGCGCCCTCTGAACTGAAGGTCACAGGCCGAAGACCGGGAAGATGGCGGCGCTCAGCGGTGGTACGCAGGACAGGTGAATATAGGCGATACTCACCCTCCTGGCGGTCTCTGCTTCTCTGTTGGAGATCGCGGTGTGCGTTCAGTGTGAACGCATACCGCGATCTCCCGGGAGCATCACTCTGTGAGGCCCAGACTGCGCCGGCGCTTGCGCCTGCGCAGTCTATAAAGGCTTCGGACAGAGTGACGCTCCCAGCGTTATATTATAGATGACATCACCAAAATCTAGTCCTCTCTCAAGTCTTTTACGAACACAGATACATTTATCAAAGCTAATCAGCAAATGCTTATAAATCTGCACCCATCCTGCGCCTCCATCCTGTCATGTGCTGCACCCATCCTGCGTCCCCATCCTGTCATGTGCTGCACCCATCCTGCGTCCCTATCCTGTCATGTGCTGCACCCATCCTGCGTCCCCATCCTGTCATGTGCTGCACCCATCCTGCATCCCCATCCTGGTATGTGCTGCACCCATCCTGCGTCCCCATCCTGTCATGTGCTGCACCCATCCTGCATCCCCATCCTGTCATGTGCTGCACCCATCCTGCGTCCCCATCCTGGTATGTGCTGCACCCATCCTGCGTCCCCATCCTGTCATGTGCTGCACCCATCCTGCGTTCCCATCCTGGTATGTGCTGCACCCATCCTGCGTCCCCATCCTGCGTCCCCATCCTGGTATGTGCTGCAACCATCCTGCGTCCCCATCCTGCGTCCCCATCCTGGTATGTGCTGCAACCATCCTGCGTCCCCATCCTGCGTCCCCATCCTGCGTCCCCATCCTGGTATGTGCTGCAACCATCCTGCGTCCCCATCCTGGTATGTGCTGCACCCATCCTGCGTCCCCATCCTGCGTCCCCATCCTGGTATGTGCTGCACCCATCCGGGGGCCTGAGCAGGCGGGGACACTGGCGCGCTGTGGGGGTCAGGTGCCGGTATCGCCGCCAGCTCAGGCCCCCCAGCACTTACTATACTCACCTGTCAGTCCCGTTCCAGCGCTGCGCGCCGCCATCTTCCCGGTCTCCTGGCTGTGACTGTTCAGTCAGAGGGCGGCGCCGGCGCGCATTAAGCACATTATCGCGCCCTCTGAACTGAAGGTCACAGACCGAAGACCGGGAAGATGGCGGCGCTCAGCGGTGGAACGCAGGACAGGTGAATATAGGCGATACTCACCCTCCTGGCGGTCCCTGCTTCTCTGTTGGAGATCGCGGTGTGCGTTCAGTGTGAACGCATACCGCGATCTCCCGGGAGCGTCACTCTGTGAGGCCCAGACTGCGCCTGCGCAGTCTATAAAGGCTTCGGACAGAGTGACGCTCCCAGCGTTATATTATAGATGACATCACCAAAATCTAGTCCTCTCTCAAGTCTTTTACGAACACAGATACATTTATCAAAGCTAATCAGCAAATGCTTATAAATCTGCAGGTGCTGGAAGACTCTATTTCAAGTCTCAAGAAAACAAAATTTGAAAGAGACACTAGAGATTATGAATCGAATGAAGCTTATACACGGAAGACTAATAAACCTTCTACTTCAATTTTGAAAAACACATTATCTAACAGACATTTTTAAAACACAGAGGGACGTAAAGTCAGCTTCACTAACATAAACTTTTCCAAAGCTTCCTCCATTTCATATCTTTCTTCGGAGAATCTCTCAGATGATTCTGCTCGTCGCCCTAGGGATCAATCTTCTTACAATAGAATAACTGGTTCAGATTATGCGGTTTCAAACAACCACACAGGAGGGCGGGAAGAAAACATCGGGGTAAGAAGATACCCGCAACGGAACAAGAACCGCTACTAGCCGGTCCCATTTGGAACATTTCTATCTACCGTGTATTCTCTCCAGCACAAATTACATTATTGTCTAAAGGACTGGGTTTCTCTCCTACAAAAAAATTTGATATTGTCAAGACGCTACTGGATGTAAATAAACTCTCCAGGAATTTAATGTTGAATGCCTTTTTTTTTTAAAGACTTCCATTTGAATGAACCTTCTCCTCAATTTTGGACTAATCCTTCTTGTACACTTTTGTTTAATAACATTTTTTGTTTAATGAGTAAGGGCATGTTGCAGCTCCTAGAAATCTGGGATCAGAATCTATCCATGCTCCGGATTCTCTTAATGATGCATTTCTCAAACACAATCCCTTTTTTTCAATCCTATCTTGTTGTGAATTCTGCTTTTGGGCTCCCTCCGGTGGTTGTAGGTGGTAATGCAGTTGTCCCTGGGCTGCAGTCCTGGACAGGTGTATCTGCTGATTGCAATTCTGACTGAGGTATTTAGGTTTGCAGGACTTATTAGTCCTTGCCAGTTGTCAATGTTTCTTCGGAAGTGTTGGACCTCTGTCTGGCTTCTCCTGCTTAGCTGCCAATTCAGCAAAGATAAGTGTCTGTTTCTTTTTCTGTGGCACACAGGCTGTGTGCTTGTTTTTTGATTGTATTCCTGCTCTGTGTGTAGGAGTCTCTGGAGTTGCAGATATACGTTCCACGTCTTTAGTTAGATGGAGGAATTTTTTGTATAATCTGCTGTGGATATTTTTGGAAGGGTTTTAATACTGACCGCACAGTACTCTGTCCTATCCTCAACCTGAAACGGAAGAGAAACATCAGGTTGGCGCAACATGGGAGCAGAAGTAAATCGACGTTTAAGCTGTTGAAAGGCAGAGACAGCCGCAGAGGACCAATTCGCCACATCAGCACCTTTCTTCGTCAAATCGGTCAAGGGTTTAACCACGCTGGAAAAATTAGCAATGAAACAGCGATAAAAATTTGCAAAACCCAAAAATTTCATGTTGAGGTTGACGCTTCTGAGATTGGGGCAGGGGCCGTTTTGTCTCAGAGGGATCCTGTTGGTTCCTTAATGAAACCGTGTGCCTTCTTTTCCCGTAAGTTTTTGCCTGCTGAACGCAATTATGATGTTGGCAATCGGGAGTTGTTGGCTATGAAGTGGGCATTTGAGGAGTGGCGACATTGGCTTGAGGGAGCTAAGCACCGTATTGTGGTCTTGACCGATCATAAGAATTTGATTTACCTCGAGTCTGCCAAACGGCTGAATCCTAGACAGGCTCGATGGTCCTTGTTTTTTTCCCGTTTTGATTTCGTGGTCTCGTACCTTCCGGGTTCTAAGAACATTAAGGCTGATGCCCTCTCTAGGAGTTTTTTGCCTGATTCTCCTGAGGTCTTAGAACCGGTCGGTATTCTGAGAGAAGGGGTGGTCCTTTCTGCCATTTTCCCTGATTTACGACGGGTTCTTCAGGAATTTCAGGCTGACAAACCTGACCGCTGTCCTGTGGGGAAACTGTTTGTTCCTGACAGATGGACTAGTAGAGTGATTTCTGAGGTTCACTGTTCCGTGTTGGCTGGTCATCCTGGTATTTTTGGTACCAGAGACTTGGTTGGTAGGTCCTTTTGATGGCCTTCTTTATCGCATGATGTGCGTTCTTTTGTGCAGTCCTGTGGGACTTGTGCGCGGGCCAAGCCTTGTTGTTGCCATGCTAGTGGGTTGCTTTTGCCATTGCTTGTCCCTGAGAGGCCCTGGACGCATATTTCTATGAATTTTTTTTCTGCTCTTCCGGTTTCCCAGAGGATGTCGGTTATCTGGGTTGTTTGTGACCGGTTCTCTAAGATGGTTCATTTGGTGCCTTCCTCTTCGGATTTGGTTCCGTTGTTTTTTCAGCATGTGGTCCATTTGCATGGTATTCCGGAGAATATTGTGTCCGACAGAGGTTCCCAGTTTGTTTCTAGGTTTTGGCGGGCCTTTTGTGCTAGGCTGGGCATTGATTTGTCTTTTTCTTCTGCGTTTCATCCTCAGACAAATGGTCAGACCGAGCGAACTAATCAGACTTTGGAGACTTATTTGAGATGCTTTGTGTCTGCTGATCAGGATGATTGGGTGGCTTTCTTGCCATTGGCCGAGTTTGCCCTTAATAATCGGGCTAGTTCGGCTACTTTGGTTTCGCCTTTCTTTTGTAATTTTGGTTTTCATCCTCGTTTTTCTTCTGGGCAGGTTGAGCCTTCTGACTGTCCTGGTGTGGATTCTGTGGTTGACAGGTTGCAGCAGATTTGGGCTCATGTGGTGGACAATTTGGTGTTGTCTCAGGAGGAGGCTCAACGTTTTGCTAACCGTCGTCGGTGTGTTGGTTCCCGGCTTCGGGTTGGGAATCTGGTCTGGTTGTCTTCCCGTCATGTTCCTATGAAGGTTTCTTCTCCTAAGTTTAAGCCTCAGTTTATTGGTCCTTACAGGATTTCTGAGATTATTAATCCGGTGTCTTTTTGACTGGCGCTTCTGACCTCTTTTGCGATCCATAATGTCTTCCATAGATCTTTATTGCGGAAATATGTGGAGCCCGTTGTTCCCTCTGTTGATCCTCTGGCCCCTGTGTTGGTTGTTGGGGAGTTGGAATATGTTGTTGAGAAGATTTTGGATTCCCGTTTTTCGAGGCGGAAGCTTCAGTACCTTGTCAAATGGAAGGGTTATGGTCAGGAGGATAATTCTAGGGTTTTTGCCTCTGATGTCCATGCCGATGATTTGGTTCGTGCCTTTCATCTGGCTCATCCTGATCGGCCTGGGGGCTCTGGTGAGGGTTCGGTGACCCCTCCTCAAGGGGGGGTACTGTTGTGAATTCTGCTTTTGGGCTCCCTCCGGTGGTTGTAGGTGGTAATGCAGTTGTCCCTGGGCTGCAGTCCTGGACAGGTGTATCTGCTGATTGCAATTCCGACTGGGGTATTTAGATTTGCAGGACTCATTAGTCTTTTCCAGTTGTCAATGTTTCTTGGGAAGTGTTGGACCTCTGTCTGGCTTCTCCTGCTTAGCTGCCAATTCAGCAAAGATAAGTGTCTGTTTCTTTTTCTGTGGCACACAGGCTGTGTGCTTGTTTTTTTGATTGTATTCCTGCTCTGTGTGTAGGAGTCTCTGGAGTTGCAGATATACGTTCCACGTCTTTAGTTAGACGGAGGAATTTTTTGTATAATCTGCTGTGGATATTTTTGGAAGGGTTTTAATACTGACCGCACAGTACTCTGTCCTATCCTTTCCTATTTTAGCTAGAGTGGCCTCTTGTGCTAAATCCTGTTTTCTGCCTGTGTGTGTCTTTCCTCTCCTACTCACAGCCAATATTTGTGAGGTTCTGCTCTGAGGCAAGGTAGAATTCCTATTTCCATCTATAGGGGTATTTAGTCCTCCGGCTGTGATGAGGTGTCTAGGGTTTGTTAGGTACACCCCACGGCTACTTCTAGTTGCAGTGTTAAGATTAGGATTTGCGGTCAGTGTAGTTACCACCTACTCCAGTGAAAGTTTTCATGCTGCTCCAAGGTCACCGGATCATAACACTATCCCGTAACGACCTCGGGTGCTAGACTCTTTCCAGGAATTTATAGAAAAAAAATTAGTTAAAATGGATGAAGATTCCAGATTTAATAATGATAATCTTTCCCTCTCAGAAAGGCTAGCATTGTTTGGATGTGGTAAGCTGACTTTCCAATTTCCTCTCCCTTCTTTTGTATATTCCATGTAAATAGGGCACTTTTTTGCCCTGCCAGTAAAAAAAAAATGTAAGGCGCCCGTGATTTTTTTTTAGAAGCTGAGACGAAACTTATACAGATTATTTTAATTGCAATTATCATCATTTTTTTAGTTTTCAGACAATGCAGATGATGTCTTCATATCAGAATTATGGGCTGCAGACATGGATCACTTATAATCATAATGATTTACTATAGTTTTCCAATGTGTCTGTAAAAAGCAAAATTGTCTGTCCATAACCACAAATGCCCTCTCTATTAATCTCAAACCAGTTTATGCTGCTAATTAGGTAATTTGCTGCAGAAATATATCAATTCAGCTCTAATTGATTCATATTTTAAGAAAACAAGATCCATTTGTTGAATTTAATTAGGTTCTTATCCTAAACAGAAATAATGATATTTATGAAACCTAATAATTGGTTCTGGTTTTAGAAAATACATAGATATTTATCCCAATTCTGTGTTGATAAAAGTTTTTTTTTTTTTACAAAAACAAAGAGTAACTGAGCAGAGGTATGAAAGCAGAAGAAAGCCATCAAGGCCGGTTTTTCTTTTTTATTACTTTGAGAAAACATACAATTTAGAGAAAAAGGACAAACTCCCATGCACACAGTGGTAACGTTGAATCAGCAGCACAGCTGGATCCAAATGAAAGCTAAAGGGGATGAAAAAGGAGACGGAAGATGTGATTCACACAAGATGATGCAGAGCCAGATTTACCGAAAAGTTAAAAGCTAAGTGACCTATTGAAGGAGCACAACAAATAATTTCCACAAAATGAGAGGGGACGCAGGGACATTTTGTCAGTGTTGTTATGTGAGAGTGAACAGAAACATCCTGGGCTTGTAGATAAGCGAGATGCTAACATACACCATGGTGTCACACGGTGTACAATAAATATCACAGGAGTACGAGAACAGGTATGGGCTCATTTGAATATTATTTTCCTATGCAGTTTTAACTATAATAAAAAGTCTTCATACACTGTAGGGTCACTACTGTGAAAGATACATCTAAAGATTGTTTTAGGTGGGGCAACATTTGGGGAATAAGCATTCGTAGGAAAGCTCATTCATGTCTATCGATCCTTCTAAACAGGCCGCGATCACCCAACAAGCAAACAAAACACTCGGTCATTGGGCGCAATCATGTTTAAGCTTGCTAAAAGGGAGTCTGTCATCAGGTTTTTGATACTTCATCTAAGAGCAGCATAGTGTATGCAAAGAGAAGCTGAATCCAATGATGTATCATTACTACTACTGGGTGCAGCCGTTCTCACATGATCAGTGCTTTTAGATTTAGAATGAAGCAAAGCTGAGAAAGCTAACCCCGCCCACACCACAGCTAACCCCGCCCACAACACGCCCTGTATGTACAAAACCCATAGACAGCGAGCTGCTTATCACAGGAGGTGCGTTACCAGACTAGTGTACTCCAGCAGTATTAATCTCTTAGTGATAAATTGTTCACAACAGCTTGCACTTTGACAAGTGACACATCCCTGAATTCTGTGTTTCAGCCTCTGTCTCCTGCTGTCTTCAGATTACATAGCAACAACCTACTGACAGATTCTCTTTAAAAATCATCGTTATCAGTAATAATACACTGCCCCATGTAGAAAGCTGATGTGCTGCTGGTAGCAAGATGTTATCAATTCAGTACAAGATGTTATCAATTCAGTAAATACCACATAAAGTCCAGGCACCAGGGGCCCTCTTATATGCAGGCTCAATCAATGCAAGAGGATTCCCATTAAGACCTTCATAACACATGCGTTCCAAGCATTTCACGGGTGGTGCTCAACATGTAGCAAATAATAGGGGAACAATCGATGCTAGAGGAGACGACGTGGCACTCACCCTAGGTATGCTGTATTCAATGTCCTTTATTGATCTTCATACACGAATGGACATATTGGTGGAGAGGCGGCAGGCAAACGAGGAGGTGTGGGGAGTGAAAGGAGGACGACGGCCTTTTCGCGCAAATGCGCTTCTACGGGTCCAGCATACTTTGTGTGAGTGCCACGTCTGTCTCCTCTAGCATCAATTCAGTAAATGACTGCTGGTCGGCTTGCATATAGTTGTTTACCATCCAAATTTGTTTAATCTTAATGGGTCATAACACACTAACTAGTATCTTGCTTTGTACTGATGAGGAGCAAAATCTCTGAAACAGTGCTTTCTATGGATGGGTGTTTCTGTTTGGCTAATAGCAGCTGATTTGCATACTTATTTCTTAGGGTGCACTACTCATAATTGGCTCCCTGTGCACCCAGTGGGTTGGCTCAATGAAAGCAATTGCCACCATTAACAAGCAGGGTCCATTTACACTTCAAGATTATTGTGAATGAGCATTCCTAGGACAGGCTGCTGATAACCCAATTAATTCGTCGGTGAAATGTTCTTTTTTTTGCACAAAAGATCATTGTTCTCGTCTTGTAAAAATAGGACCCACGCTGCTGAGACCAATGAAAATCTATGTGCACTGAGCGATCTATTCAGATCGTTCAGTGTGCATTGCTTAGCAGGGTCTGCCTGTGTAAACACGATATTAAACTGCCACAGATAAATATTTGCTGATTGGTGGTAATTTAGTCAAACCAAAGTTTATTAAGATACTTTAAATAATATCAGGAAAGTCCGATAATGATGTATATCTTTAACACAGAAAAATGCAATCCAGAACTGTTACAAAGGCATTCATAAACGGCGTCAGAATAATAAAAAAGGAAGCACAAAATAATAATAATGATAAAAAAAGATAAATAAGATATGCGGAAGATCACAATGAAAACAACAATTAACGCAATATGAACACATGAAAAAATTGAAAAGGGGAGGGATAAAGGCAAAGACAGTCAAGCAAGAGTAGTGCCTAGTGTGCTGATGTTGGACATGTTGTCATCTAAATGTTTTATAGGGACCTTTAGAGAAAAAGTGGTGTCTTAGTATTACAAATAGTATTAGTGTTTGTAGACGGAAGGAGACCTGAAACCAGCCAGATGTAATATTGAGGAAAATCAAAGAATGTTATCCAGGTAGACCATCTAGCAATCCAAGCAGAGCATTGATTCATGGCCTATCATGTTCTCTATTCTACAGGATCAGTTTTTTCTTCTGCTTAATTTAGTTCAGAGGGGGTAATGTCCTACTTTCATGACTGGGAAATAACGTAGCATACCATGTCTTGCCATCCTAATTGTACCAGGGAGCATGGATAAGAGACTTATTTGTGGAGTGCATCATGAATTAGACCCATATAAGTAAGAGAAAAGTGAATTAATGTCTTGCCATAATGGGCATATTTTCCAACAATTTCACCAGATGTGTTCCATGGTACCTCTGTCCCTCGCGCACCTCCAACAGATATCGGAAGTAGAAGGGAAGACAAAATGTAATCATGAGGGAGTTTTATACCAGCAATTTACAATCTTAGAACCAAAAGCACATGGGCTACTTGCACAGTGAACAAGTCTGTAGAAACCTGTTCACACCACCAAGAAACTTGAAGACACAAAAAGAGCACAGCGATGTCAAAAATACTCTGTTGTAAAGAAGTCACAGTAAATGAGCAAGCACTAGTCAAAAAATGAAAAAAATACAGGGTATTTAGTTAATATGTTTTTTTGCAAAAAAATGTATATTAAGCTGCTCCACCAATCGCCAAGGTATACCCATAATAGAGCAGTCCACCTGCAGTCCACCAAGACTGGGGAGTCCACCACTCCTCTGTGGGCCATTTGCACTAAAGCTGTTCCATCCTGCATGTCCACATGGATATTCCTACTCTGAACCCTGCTTATACAGGTACTATATAGATGATCAGGTTTTTTAATACATCAGATAGGGATTATATACATTAGATAGGACTGCTCTATTATGGGTATACCTTGGCGATTGGTGGAGCAGCTTAATATACATTTTTTTGCAAAAAAACGTATTAACTAAATACCTTGTATTTTTTTTCATTTTTTGACTAGCACTTGCTCATTTACTGTGACTTCTTTACAACAGAGTATTTTTGACCTCACTGTGCTCTTTTTGTGTCTTCGATTTACAATCTTGTAGCTACTCTCTAGGATTCAACAAGAGATAGATAGCATATGTGAAAAAAAAAACACATTACTTTCTCCAGTCTTCAGGAGAAAATGTTCTCTCCAAGTCCCTCTCCCACGCAGAAACAAAGGTCAGCCAGGTCTCCAAGCATCTCCCCAGGAGAAGTCCATAGATCACAGAGACAGTATGAGCCAAAGGTGCTACTTGCACACAGAGGGTTTCAAAATGTGTCAAAGTAAAATCTCTCTAGTTGTCACTGAAAAATATTTAGAATTGAGACTCCTCAGTGGTTGATACCTTTTTCCTATCCACTGGCTAACACGGTACCAAGATATATATCTTAAGGTACCTTCACACTAAACGACGCTGCAGCGATCCAGACAACGATCCGGATCGCTGCAGCGTCGCTGTTTGGTCGCTGGAGAGCTGTCACACGGACAGCTCTCCAGCAACCAACGATGCCGGTAACCAGGGTAAACATCGGGTTACTAAGCACAGGGCCGCGCTTAGTAACCCGATGTTTACCCTGGTTACCATCCTAAAAGTAAAAAAAACAAACGCTTCATACTTACCTTCCGCTGTCTGTCCTCGGCGCTCTGCTTCTCTGTACTGGCTGTGAGCACAGCGGCCGGAAAGCAGAGCGGTGACGTCACCGCTCTGCTTTCCGGCCGCTGTGCTCACAGTGAGTGCAGGAAAGCACAGCGCCGGGGACAGACAGCGGTAGGTAAGTATGTAGTGTTTGTTTTTTTTACTTTTAGGATGGTATCCAGGGTAAACATCGGGTTACTAAGCGCGGCCCTGCGACTAGTAACCCGATGTTTACCCTGGTTACCAGCGAAGACATCGCTGAATCGGTGTCACGCACGCCGATTCAGCGATGTCAGCGGGAGAGCCAGCGACCAAAGAAAGTTCTGGCCCTCTAGCCCCGACCAACGACATCACAGCAGGATTCTGATCGCTGCTGCGTGTCACACTGAACGATATCGCTAGCGAGGACGCTGCAACGTCACGGATTGCTAGCGATATCGTTTAGTGTGAAGGTACCTTTAGTTGTCACTGGAGACATGAATTGATTAAGTTGACCATAAGCCATCCAAGCTGCCATGGGGGTTGGGAAATTATTTAGGAGACCTGTCTAGGCTGGAGATTTGATAACCCCATGATAGGTGATAATTTATTGCCCCAAGTAGGGTGGTGTAAACCTACCTTAAGAAATCTCAGTTAGCCAAACAATTCCATGCTTTGTAGTGGTAAGGAACAAAAACCATGAAAAATTTCCGATGTAAGCTAATGTTTACCCACGGAGCCTTGCCTATAAATACGTTTTTTTTAAATTGGAGACACCCACCCCACAGTATGTTCATAGCAAAATATAGCTTTCTAACATTTTAACTACTGTTGCTGACAAATGAAGATACTACTGTTTGCACTATGGCTACTTGAACTGCACCAAACCCATAAACTTCTTAGTATGGATCTGTTGTCTGACATCAACCAGAGCATTCACACTCACAGTAATCGCCAGGGGTGAGACGGTGATGGAGTGGACAGAAGTAAAGCTAAAGAGAAAAAATAAAAATGATTATTACAACTTTCAAAGAAAACAAGTAAAAACTTCCTGAGAGAAACGCTCCTGGACATCCGTGCGCTAATTCCTGTAGTGATACATCTCCATTACCAGATGTTTCATCCCATCTGTTTTTGGGTTTTGTTTATAATTTCTCCAACGGTTAAATAGGTTATAAACCTCTTAAAAAATATGACAAACCCTATGGCTTTGCCGAACCCTAGCGGTGTTTAATATTCCCACTGTTAGGATTCGACTAAGCTTGTCTACTTCAGCGGACCTCATGTGACCACAAATAGGGAGCCTGTATTGCTGCAGGTACTTGCTGATACTGTAGTCGGCACATGACCGCAACTATGCAAACACATGATGACTGACCGCGACGATTTGGCAAGCTGCAAGGCTTAACAAAAATCTCCCCATTGATTGATAACCCCTTTAATATTTATAATATTGATATAGATCCTCAGAAATACATTCTCGAACTTCAATGACCTTTAGTACTATGGTAATTATGCTATGATTAACCGGAAAAGACCATTTCTTGGCATTTTGGATACTTTTTACAATTTAAGTTCAAAACATTTATGTGAGACTTTACATAAAGTTCCATGCATTTACAGAAATCGTGGATATAAATCCATTTGTGCTGAGAATAGTTGTCCACTTTGGACAATACTCTTAAGGTATGTACACACAATGGGACCGAAACTTTCACACCAGAATTCTGGCATAAAACCTTTGAGAAGTCACAACATTTAGATGCAACCCTTCACACCAGTTTCTCCCAGTCCTACCATAATGGGCAGAGCTGGCAATATATTAACAATATATTCTAACAACATTTACAGCCATATGAATCATTGTATTATCAGAAACCATTGCAATGGACCGCGGAGATGTTGTGTTGCAATAAACTAAAAATAAATAAAAAATAGTGAAAGCTTTTTTTGCGAATCTGAATATTATTGGATACTTAAACGAAGAAATCATCTAATTTAATTCAATTATGTTACTGCCTGAAGGGACAACATTAATTATTATCCCTTTTAAGTAAAAACATCACAATTCTCTTCATATCATCTCCCTTAGCGCACATATAATACTGTCTCTTCGACAACCTACTACTACATCTACGGCAGCTGCTTATTGCCCCCCTGGAGAAAAGTTTTATGTAGAATTGTAATTAAATATGTGAGACGGTGATATGGGGATGAATAGAGATTCTCCTGCTAAAGACAGTGTCATAGTTTTTCACTTTATGCTACCTTTTGTGTCATAAAGTGAAGTTCAAGTGCAAACCCACTTGACGCCATGCCCTCCTGCTAATATACTAATGAGGCATCTTAGCTACAAGACTAAAGATAAGATATAAAGTATAGGATGCCAGTGTATACATCTTTTTTACTTTAAAAGGTAGTCCGATACCTTGAAAGCCCTTTAAAAATGCCTATCTTTAAGCCCTAACCCCATTTGTAATTAGCTCTATTATTAATTTTCCTATACTTCTGCCCATCCTGCTGTTTCCTACATGTGTTTTTTTATTTGATTACCTGTGCCGTTTCGTTTGAGAAGAGTCTCAAACAGGTGGTCACAGGAAGCTGGGGCTGCACTCACTTCTCTGCAGCGTTTATCACTCCTCCTGGAGCAGGACGTCATCAAGGCATTGCAGTCACTTTCCACAGCTTTTGTCACCACTGTACCCTGATGACATACTGGATCAGTAGAGGTGACCAAATCTTCAATTAGCACCTCGGTCACAGTCACTGCTCCTAACACCAGAGTCTCCTTCCATGAAATAATTTGTGATCATGAACGTTGATAGGAGTAGTGTGACTGACACGTGCACCACCCCCTGATGACAATTCATTTGAGGGTGGTAATAAAAGCTGTGGTCACTCACCCTGCTTCTGTTACCAACCTCAATTGATCAATTTGTTTCAGGTGGAATGATAGACACTGCAGAGAAGTGAGTGAAGCCCCAGCCTGCTATGATGTCCCTTTTGAGACTCTTTTTAAACAGAATGTCAAAAGAAGTAGGGTAAAAAAAAACACATGTAGGAAATGGCATGCTAGGGAGAAGTGTAGAGAATTTAATAATAAAGCTAATTATGAAAGTAGCAATTGCAAAAAAGTGAGAGCAGCACAGAAAAGAAAAACAAAAATCAGGGTGCAGGGCCCCTCAGGCATGTACCAAACCTTGTCATAGAAGTCCAAAAATCAGAGGCAGCACACCATTCTGGATAAGGTTATGAAGGTATTCAAATTTAATAGCCCATCATGGCAACGTTTCGGCCCGTGGAGAGCTTTGAGAAAGGCTCTCCACGGGCCGAAACGTTGCCATGATGGGCTATTAAATTTGAATACCTTCATAACCTTATCCAGAATGGTGTGCTGCCTCTGATTTTTGGACTTCTAATTATGAAAGTAGTTAGGGCTTAAAGATCAGTATTTATAAAGGGTTTACAGGAATTCAACCACCTGTTTAAGGATCAATGAAAACTCAAATTATCACTGTAATTTAATTTGTGTGGCATGCCGTTTTCACACTTTGTACTTCGTTATAACGATCTCCCAATGACGCATCATCTGTTATATAATGAGAGGTGATTAAAAGGCTATTGTGACCCTGCAACCATACAATATTAATTCAAGGCGCTATGCAAAGGGATGTGGGCACTACACGCAGCAACTAGGGCAGGAGACGCGGGTGAAGGGTGGTGGGTACTAAGAGGGCCTCCAGCAAACTACACTGTCTTGAATTGAGCAGTGAACTGAATCTTTGTCTCAGGTAAAATAAATATTTTCTTTGCCCCTGGAGATCTTCATGGAAGCACAGGCAGGTTACAGAGCACATTGACATCTACTGTATAGAGAGAGTAGGGAAAGGAGAAGAGAGGATAACAGTCAAACAAAAGCACAGAAACACATGGTTCAGCTCTTTTTTTAATTATGCTAGCTTATATTAGTGCTGGATTCGCAGCCACACTGCTCAGTACAGATGTGTAATTTCCTCCATCCCTCTGCTGCTTCTGTTTGTATGCTTATAAGGAAAGAAGAGTGTGAATCCCTCATGTCTGTGAGTAACTTTGTATGGGAGACATCATAGTATCTAATCTACACCATCTAGCTCAGAGTCAATTGCAAATTAGAAAACTTACAGAGGGGAAAAGTGGTGAACAGTGCAAGTTGCAAAGGCTGTAATGACCAGATACAGTGTTATTCCTCACACAAGGAAGCTTACTCTGAAAAGTTTCTTCAGGAGTATTATTAACCTTTAAAAACTCCACGCAGGGTTGGTTGGGTGCCATTTTTGTCCGTCATCTGTCGGATTCATCCCCTTCATACATTTCTAATTCACATATCTAAAAAAAAAATATGTGCTCTCAGCTCACCTCTCAAATGCTTGGTTAGATCTATGGTAAGTGCTCGGATGAAGATTCCCAGTAGGGAAGGAATGTACGGGACTTGGAAAGTTAGTGAAAAGCCAGCACTTTATTTCCAGTGTGAATGAAAACAAAAACTTTTATTGAAGCATCCAATTTAAAATCGTAGAAACATTAAGAAACAGGATATCCTGGAAATAGTAGCCAAAACCTACGCGTTTCAGACCGGCGTTAGTGTGCGGTTTTTATTCATGGCATTATATTCATTGAATCAATGCCCTGAATAAGAGCCACATACAAATGTCAGTTTGATATTTATTGATCTCTTATGTGCTGCCTAAGAAGCCCTTTTTTTCGCTTATTGATTTTTTTGTGCTGTGCTAATTAGTGGGTGACTAGTCATGGGGGCGTTACCTTTCCCCCACTAATGGTTATCATATCCCTGTTGGTGAGTGACATGTTTTGCGAGAGAGGCGTTACCACTGGCTCTTTTGAAATCGCTGACTCCATGGCAATGCATATTACGTCTGTCGTGTGCACCCCGGCTTCATCGGCACACGGCGCATGCCCAGTGTGGCAGCAGTGACGCCGCAGGCAGCCACCTGGAGGACTTGCAAATAGCCGATGATAATGGCTGCCTGAGTCCTGCTTCACTGCTGCCTCCCTAATTATGCACATAATGAAGCGGGGCGCGTGCACCCGGCTTACTGCACATTATCAGGGAGGCAGAGATTTGCAAAGAGCTAATGGTGACAACATTCTTGCAACATGTCGCTCATGCCCACAGGGGTGTGATAACATAATTAGTGGGACGAAGAGACTAGGGTCACACAACCGTGTTTTCTCCCATCCGAGTGCGCTCAGAGTGTGATCCAATTTTCTCGGTTGTGAAGAAGACGGAAAAAAAAAATTCTCCATCTTCTCCATTCTGTCAGTCTGTGAAAATCAGATCGCACTTGGATGTCATCCGAGTGCAGTCCGTTTTCTTGACAGACCCGTTGACTAGCATGGTTGATGCGATCCAGTTTATGGATGCAAATCTGCAACTCGGTCCAAGGAAAAAATCAGACACGCGCACGGCCCCATTAGAATAACATTGGTTTGAGTGGAATCCAATGTTTTGTCAGAACGCACTGGGATTGAAATACAGTTATCTGCACGAGCCCTTAGTCTGGGAAAAGCAACACCGTCACGATTAGTCACCTAATAATTAGCATATTGGAAGATCAGGTATAAAATGTATTTTAGGCAAACGAAGAAATCAATAAACCACAAAGAGGGATCAATAAATACAATAAATGGGGAAGCTGACATGTTCCCTTTTTGGCCAACATATGCCATTGCTTTTTAGGTTGATATATCCCCTAATTTTATATAGCATACTGTATGGAAAATCTTTTGATAATAATACAAAAAATAAAACATTTGTTGTACTTTAACCTTTGCATTTTTGGGAAATATGTATTTTCTTTGTCAAACAATATTCTCCAGATTATTCCACGATAGACAAACCTCATCTCTATCAGGAATCTTATCATTAGGGCCTCTCACTGTATGTCACAATGCACTAGTATACCGTAGTAAGGTCCAGTATGTCAGTATGGGTCAGATTCACCCTTAATGGAAAACGTGTCTTCTAGTAAATGTCAGACCAAACAATAATACTTGAATGAAATGCCGTAGGTCACCGGCGTGCTTGGGGTGGATTTTGTTACCAAATCCTTGGAATTCAGCTATTCTTTGTGCTATAAATCCAGGGTCAGACATGTCTGTATAATGTTCCACTGAATATAAAGCATCAGTGCGTACTGATTCTTGAATTGAACATAAAATGTCTATAAAGTCCTACGATGCGTTTGGTGAAACCAGAGATTCAGAAGCGTTGTACCTGTTTCTTAAACATTTTACCTCTATGGCAGTTCTCATGTCCGTGGACCCCAATACTAGAGGACCCTAGTGAAATTTTATACTGGCTTTGCATTCTCCCATTCAATTTCATCAGCAAATACTATTACTGATGCAAAATAAGTCGCAACTCGCCAGGCTGAAAAATGAATGTGAAAAATGAAATCTATGGTTACATTCGCACAACCCTTGTACATGTCCATTTTTTTAAACGAGATCCACCGAGTTGCATTGCTCCATACATACATCCATTTTAAAGATGGAAACGTGAGATCTATGTGCCACACTCAGAACATGTGCTATTATATCACCCGGTTTGAGGACCAGTCTAGGCCCTTGAAGTCTATGTGGAACTTTACTTCAAAGTTGTATCCTAGTTTCATCCGTTTTCCACTGGTCCAATGTTAAGAGTCAATATACATAAAAGTGAAAAAAAAAATGGACACAGCACAAAGGCAATACGGGTGACACATAAGAGAACAGCGGTGCACGGATGTAAAAAGTAGACACGGATCGGCGAATATAGCCTTAGTCCGTTATTCATGTACATGTTATATCTGTGTTTTTCCCCCATTATCGCCTACGGAGCTGTTTACTTGCACATCTTTTTTGACGAGCATTTATCCGCAAAAAATTATAGAGGTATGTCCATTTTTTTATCAGGTCAAAATTACCCATGCAAGTTTATGGGTCTGTGACAATTCATTGCCGCCTGTATGCTGTCCCTTTTTTACATTTTAATGTGGAGGAAGAGTTTTGCAATTTTTCTATCTTTTTGGGCTTTTTCACTCACTTTTTTTGGTTGAGTGAAAAAAAAGGACCACACTAGGACCAATGTTGGCACAGAGAAAATGAGCATTTTTTTAAATCGCCGAATCTGTGTGTGAAAAAAAATAGTTTCTTCCATAAATCGGATGGGGCTCATCCATTCAAGTCTATAGCTAAGCAAACAAATCGTATGCCATACAGAGCCACAGTAAAGTATCTGAGTTTTACAGATACATTGCAATTCTGTAACAGGAAATTGTAAATGGTCCTGAGATTGATCTAAGTTGCAGATTACAAAACATTGAAAAACTGGAGAAAGTTCAGAGAGGAGACTTAATGGCTGTCTACAAATATCTGAAGGGATGTCACAGTGTAGAGGGATCATCCTTATTCTCATTTGCACGTGGAAACAAGAGAAGCAATGGAATGAAACTGAAAGGGAGAAGATACAGAGTAGATATTAGAAAATACTTTTTGACAGTGAGGGTGATCAATGAGTGGAACAGGCCGCCACGAGAGGTGGTGAGTTCTCCTTCAATGGAAGTCTTCAAACAGAGGCTGGACAGACATCTGTCTGAGATGGTTTAGTGGATCCTGCATTGAGCAGGGGGTTGGACACGATGACCCTGGAGGTCCCTTCTAACTCTACCATTCTATTATTCTAAACTCGAACAAATCTTAGTGATTTTGTGCAGAACCCACAGTCAGCAAAAATAGGTGGACATGTGAACAGCTACATAGACTGTAATAGGTACGAGTTCTATCCATCGAAAAGCACAGAATTCATATTAAGAAAAACTGACATCTGAATGAGCCCTAAGGCTATGCTTTTGTTCATTATTTTTTAATGGCCAGAATAATGCAGCACGCCATACTGTTCTATCCAGTAAAAATAAAAAAAATAGAATTAGAAACAGGATCCGTTACAAATTCTTTATATCTGCTGTAATTCTTGTAAAAATGGATGTGATAACTCCAGTGTCGCCTCATATGATCTCGCCCGTTGCACGCACATAGCTATTTCTGTCGAGTTGGATGTTTGCACTTTATGTACCACGTATTAGAAGTAGCAATCCTAAAAGTCAACATCGACCCTTTAACGAGCCTTGTCACACGACTTAGGATAAAAGCCAAACCAGAATCTCAATTTGTAGAGAAGTGTTTCGGGGTGTTTCCACTCCTCAGTGCAAAGCATGAGATCTGATTTGGCTGTATGAGAGGCCTATGACTGGGGCTTAAGGGGTATTGTTTGGAGAGTAGCATGCCTGATTTCCAGGATAAGTATTCTTATAAGTCAAACAATGCTGCTCTGTGAAATTAAATATGCTGATTGTCTCTTCAGAGAGGAAGAGGACTGGAACTCTAGTGCAACCTATTCGAAATAGCAATTCTAAAAGTCAGCATCGACCCTTTATCGAGCCTTGACACATGACTTAGAATAAAAGCTAAACCAGTATCTCAATTTGCAGACACGTGTTTCGGGTGTTGCCACTCGTCAGTGCAAAGTATGAGATCTGATTTGGCTGTGTGTATTCATAGATATAGAACCACTGGGATGTGCGAATCAACTCATTCTCTTTTATGTGTGATTTTAACATCCAGAACTGGATAAACTCCCCTCTTCAAGAATCTGTTAAAATTCCTGTTGCTTTACCCTATATTCCTTTACGATCTGATCACACAGATGTAAATGTAAATCTAGCCACGTGCACGCTGTCTCCAGTCTGTGCTCTGAATCTGTCTGTAACATTCAATCTGCCATTTGTTTTTGTTTTTTGATATCTCAATGGAAATGACAGTGTTTGATAAATTATATGCTGCATCTCAGTAGAAGCAGTTTGTGTCCTGCCGCGGTCAGATTGTAATATGTCAAGATGTGTGCAGTTAACGATGACAACACGGACACAAATTACTATGGACACCCAGGCATGGGATGTAAACGGTACAAAATCAGATACATTGTTATATAAAGAGCATGAGTCTGCCGTGGAAAAACATCACCTGTAGAAATAAACCTGAAAGTTTTTCATATGAGTACTTAAAAAAAATATCTATATTTATCTATAATTATGTTTCATTCTGGGAAACATCAAAATGGCCAAAAGTGCAGCTGCCACCCAGCTGTTCCAGATTCCCAAAATTTACACCAACCTTTGTGGATGCTTCTTTTTCTTGTAATTTCATGATAATTTTAGAACAAGATTGTGAGTGTGCACATGAGTAACAAAACTATTTTAGCGCTAGTTTGTAAAAACCACAGTGATTATTTAATAGACTGTTCCAGATAGATAATGTTCGGTTGTTGCTTTTTATTATTATTATTATTATTATTATTATGGAGTCACTTAAAGAAATTAATAGTAGGTTCACAAAACCGTTTTCTAGCCATCCGAGAAAAAAAGTTCAGATATTCTGATTAGCGTTTGATCAAACTTTGGTCAGAGTATGATCAGAGTGGCATAACTTTTTGTTGAAGGTGGAGAGGAAAAAAAAAAAAGTTTATCCACCATCTCCATTCTGTCAATCCGTGAAAATCAGACCGAGGTTTTTCATGGACCTACCGACTTGCATTGACAATTTTGATCTGACACTAGGATCAAAATCGGACATGTCTCCCAATTTTTTCCTCGGGACACATCGTCCAAGGAAAAAAATTGGACATGCGCCCCGCCCCATGGAATATAACAGGTACGAGTGCTATCCGTGAAAAACACAGACATCATTCATTAGAGGAAAACGGCCGTGTGCACGAGTTCAATAAGAGACCATTTGATTAATTTCTTTACATATTGTCGTTCAATCAGGATGGTATTAATTTAGAATGTGCCATCAGAGAATGATCTATTGTTTAAATGGTCACTGTCATTACAACCATCATTAATCAAAAGTATAAGCAAATATATAAAAAATACTTTATATTACCGTATAGTTTGTGAGACATTGGCTTCTTTCTCCACTTATTAGCCACTTTTCCTCCTCCCCCTCATCTTTCTGAATTCAACATCCACTGAAACACAGCTCAAATCCATTTTGTTCCAAGTAAAACAGACTGCCATCGCAGTGAAGCATCAGGTTACTGCTCCTATTAGGCCGGCGTCACACTCAGCGTATAAAAATACAGTCCGTAATTTACGGCCGTAATACGCAGAAAAGTCCCCAAAATAGTGGTCCGTATCTCCTCTGTAGGCAGGGTGTGTCAGCGTATTTTGCGCATGGCATCCTCCATATGTAATCCGCATGGCATCCGTACTGCGAGATTTTCTCACAGGCTTGCAAAACCGACATACGGACATACAATGAATCCATGTTCTCAAAAAATCATAAAAACATATATACTGTCTGTATATATATACATATATGGGGTAATGAAGGGTTATGAACTCGAGCGTGGAAACTTTTGAGAATATTTTCCCAGCCTCGAGGTCATATGAGGACATCCAGCAGACATCCGCGAATGAAGGTAACTACAGGTCATTGACCTACTTTCCATTCATTAGCTGGGGTTTTACAGGCAGGAGCACAGCTGCATTATAGCAGAGCTCCTGCCTGTAAAAAAAATTAACCCCTTCAGATTGATTTACATCATGGGACGTGACAGATCATCGGAAGGTATGTATATTGTTGTTTTTTTTATTTTTCCTTTGTTACAGAACGAGGGTCTTCAGGTGGATTACCAGGATAATAAAATATTCCAACAACCTGTGTTTTTATTTCATTAAAAGACTTTGTAATAATGTGTGTGTGTGTTTTTTAATCATTTCCTACAATTGGATTAATAATGGATAGGTGTCATAATTGACGCCTCTCCATTATTAATCTGGCTTAATGTCACCTTACAATAGCAAGGTGACTAACCCTTAATTACCCCATATCCCACCGCTACATGGGAATGGGAAGAGAGTGGCCAAGTGCCAGAATAGGCGCATCTTCCAGACGTGACTTTTCTGGGGTGGCTGGGGTGGCAGATGTTTTTAGCCAGGGGGGGGGCAATAAACATGGACCCTCTCCAGGCTATTAATATCTGCCCTCAGTCACTGGCTTTACTACTCTGGCGGAGAAAATTGCGCAGGAGCCCATGCCAATTATTTCCGCCATTTAACCCTTTAATTTAATAGCTAGACAGCCCAAATTTTGCACATACACACTACTAACATTAGTAGTGTGGAATATGCAAAAAAAAAAAATGGGGATATGAGATGGTTTACTGTATGTAAACCATGTCTCATATCATGTCGGGTTTGGGAAGGAGATAGCAAAAGCCAGCAATTGAATTACCGGCTTTAAAGCTATCTAGCGCTGTATTAAATATTAATATATATATATATATATATATATATATATATATACAGTTAGGTCCATATATATTTGGACAGAGACAACATTTTTATAATTTTGGTTATAGACATTACCATAATGAATTTTAAACAAATCATTTCAGATGCAGTTGAAGTTCAGACTTTCAGCTTTCATTTGAAGGTATCCACATTAAAATTGGATGAAGGGTTTAGGAGTTTCAGCTCCTTAACATGTGCCACCCTGTTTTTAAAGAGACCAAAAGTAATTGGACAATTCACTCCAAGGCTATTTCATGGACAGGTGTGGGCAATCCCTTCGTTATGTCATTCTCAATTAAGCAGATAAAAGGCCTGGAGTTGATTTGAGGTGTGGTGCTTGCATTTGGAAGGTTTTGCTGTGAAGTAAACATGCGGTCAAAGGAGCTCTCCATGCAGGTGAAACAAGCCATCCTTAAGCTGCGAAAACAGAAAAAACCCATCCGAGAAATTGCTACTATATTAGGAGTGGCAAAATCTACAGTTTGGTACATCCTGAGAAAGAAAAAAAGCACTCGTGAACTCATCAATGCAGAAAGACTGTTGTGAATTCTGTGGCAGAGCTCCCTCCTGTGGTCACAAGTGGTACTTCGGCTGATTCTCTCTGTGAGCTTCAGTTGGTGGAGGGAAGTGCTACTGCGGCTTCTGATTTTCCTACCTCAGGTGATGTGGTGAGGTCGTTAGGTACTGCTCTACTTAACTCCACCTAATGCTTTGTTCCTGGCTTCCTGTCAATGTTCCAGTGTTGTCCAGCTTGTCTAATTGTTTTGCTGGAAGCTCTGGGACGCAAAGGGTGTACCTCCGTGCCGTTAGTTCGGTACGGAGGGTCTTTTTGCCCCCTTTGCGTGGTTTTCTTTAGGGTTTTGTGTAGACCGCAAAGTTATCTTTCCTATCCTCGCTCTGTTAAGAAAGAGCCTCACTTTGCTGAATCTATTTCATCCCTACGTTTGTCTTTTCATCTTAACTCACAGTCATTATATGTGGGGGGCTGCCTTTTCCTTTGGGATATTTCTCTGAGGCAAGGTAGGCTTATTTTCTATCTTCAGGCTAGTTAGTTTCTCAGGCTGTGCCGAGTTGCATAGGCAGAGTTAGGCGCAATCCACGGCTGCCTCTAGTGTTGTTTGGAGAGGATTAGGGATTGCGGTCTGCAGAGTTCCCACGTCTCAGAGCTCGTTCTATTATTTTGGGTTATTGTCAGATCACTGTATGTGCTCTGATCGCTATGTTCATTGTGGTACTGAATTGTCTATCATAACAGTACAGGAAGCCAAAAGTGCTAATGATTCTTAATAGAGGGAAAAAAGAAGTTCTGAGACCATTTTTTTTTCTTTGCACTGTGTTTTGCCTTTTTTTTCCCCTAGACATTTGGGTGGTTCAGGACACAGGTGTAGCAATGGACATTAAAGGTCTGTCTTCATGTGTGGATCAGCTCACGGCAAGAGTTCAAAATATTCAAGATTTTGTGGTTCAGAATTCTTTGTTAGAGCCGAGAATTCGTATTCCAGATTTGTTTTTTTGAGATAGAACTAAATTTCTGAGTTTCAAAAATAATTATAAACTATTTTTGGCTTTGAAACCTCGCTCCTCTGGTGACCCAGTTCAACAGGTTAGGATCGTCATTTCTTTTTTGCGTGGCGACCCTCAGGACTGGGCATTTTCTCTTGCGCCAGGAGATCCTGCATTAAGTAATATCGATGCGTTTTTCCTGGCGCTCGGATTGCTGTACGATGAGCCTAATTCAGTGTATCAGGCAGAAAAAAATTTGCTGGCTCTTTGTCAGGCTCAGGACGAGATAGAGGTATATTGTCAGAAATTTAGAAAGTGGTCTGTGCTCACTCAATGGAATGAATCTGCGCTGGCAGCTATTTTCAGAAAGGGTCTCTCTGAAGCCCTTAAGGATGTCATGGTGGGATTTCCTATGCCTGCTGGTTTGAATGAGTCTATGTCTTTGGCCATTCAGATCGGTCGACGCTTGCGTGAGCGTAAATCTGTGCACCATTTGGCGGTATTACCTGAGCTTAAACCTGAGCCTATGCAGTGCGATAGGACTTTGACCAGAGTTGAACGGCAAGAACACAGACGTCTGAATGGGCTGTGTTTCTACTGTGGTGATTCCACTCATGTTATCTCTGATTGTCCTAAGCGCACTAAGCGGTTCGCTAGGTCTGCCACCATTGGTACAATACAGTCAAAATTTCTTCTGTCCGTTACCTTGATCTGCTTTTTGTCATCGTATTCTGTCATGTCATTTGTGGATTCAGGCGCTGCCCTGAATTTGATGGACTTGGAATATGCTAAGCGTTGTGGGTTTTTCTTGGAGCCCTTGCAGTGTCCTATTCCATTGAGAGGAATTGATGCTACGCCTTTGGCCAAGAATAAGCCTCAATACTGGACCCAGCTGACCATGTGCATGGCTCCTGCACATCAGGAGGTTATTCGCTTTCTGGTGTTGCATAATCTGCATGATGTGGTCGTGTTGGGGTTGCCATGGCTACAAGCCCATAATCCAGTATTAGATTGGAAATCCATGTCGGTGTCCAGCTGGGGTTGTCAGGGGGTACATGGTGATGTTCCATTTCTGTCAATTTCGTCATCCACCCCTTCTGAGGTTCCAGAGTTCTTGTCTGATTACCGGGATGTATTTGATGAGCCCAAGTCCGATACCCTACCTCCGCATAGGGATTGTGATTGTGCTATCAATTTGATTCCTGGTAGTAAATTCCCAAAAGGTCGACTGTTTAATTTATCCGTGCCTGAGCACGCCGCTATGCGCAGTTATGTGAAGGAGTCCCTGGAGAAGTGGCATATTCGTCCGTCATCGTCGCCATTAGGAGCAGGGTTCTTTTTTGTAGCCAAGAAGGATGGTTCGCTGAGACCTTGTATAGATTACCGCCTTCTAAATAAGATCACGCTTAAATTTCAGTACCCCTTGCCATTGTTATCTGATTTGTTTGCTCGGATTAAGGGGGCTAGTTGGTTCACCAAGATAGATCTTCGTGGTGCGTATAATCTGGTGCGAATCAGGCGAGGCGATGAATGGAAAACTGCATTTAATACGCCCGAGGGTCATTTTGAGTATCTAGTGATGCCATTCGGACTTGCCAATGCTCCATCAGTGTTTCAGTCCTTTATGCATGACATCTTCCGAGAGTACCTGGATAAATTCCTGATTGTGTACTTGGATGACATTTTGATCTTCTCGGATGATTGGGAGTCTCATGTGAAACAGGTCAGAACGGTTTTTCAGGTCCTGCGTGCTAATTCTTTGTTTGTGAAGGGATCAAAGTGTCTCTTTGGTGTGCAGAAGGTTTCATTTTTGGGGTTCATCTTTTCCCCTTCTACTATCGAGATGGATCCTGTTAAGGTCCAAGCCATCCATGATTGGACTCAGCTGACATCTCTGAAGAGTCTGCAAAAGTTCCTGGGCTTTGCTAATTTTTATCGCCGCTTCATCTGCAATTTTTCTAGTATTGCCAAACCATTGACCGATTTGACCAAGAAGGGTGCTGATGTGGTCAATTGGTCTTCTGCTGCTGTGGAGGCTTTTCAGGAGTTGAAGCGTCGTTTTTCTTCTGCCCCTGTGTTGTGTCAGCCAGATGTTTCTCTTCCGTTCCAGGTCGAGGTTGATGCTTCTGAGATTGGAGCAGGGGCTGTTCTGTCGCAGAGAGGTTCTGATTGTTCAGTGATGAAACCATGCGCTTTTTTTTCCAGGAAGTTTTCGCCTGCTGAGCGAAATTATGATGTGGGCAACCGAGAGTTGCTGGCCATGAAGTGGGCATTCGAGGAGTGGCGTCATTGGCTTGAAGGAGCTAAGCATCGCGTGGTGGTATTGACTGATCATAAGAACTTGACTTATCTCGAGTCTGCTAAGCGGTTGAATCCTAGACAGGCTCGTTGGTCGCTGTTTTTTGCCCGTTTTGACTTTGTGATTTCGTACCTTCCGGGCTCTAAAAATGTGAAGGCGGATGCTCTGTCTAGGAGTTTTGTGCCCGACTCTCCGGGTTTGTCTGAGCCGGCGGGTATCCTCAAGGAAGGAGTAATTGTGTCTGCCATCTCCCCTGATTTGCGGCGGGTGCTGCAAAAATTTCAGGCTAATAAACCTGATCGTTGTCCAGCGGAGAAACTGTTTGTCCCTGATAGGTGGACGAATAAAGTTATCTCTGAGGTTCATTGTTCGATGTTGGCTGGTCATCCTGGAATTTTTGGTACCAGAGAGTTAGTGGCTAGATCCTTTTGGTGGCCATCTCTGTCGCGGGATGTGCGTGCTTTTGTTCAGTCCTGTGGGATTTGTGCTCGGGCAAAGCCCTGCTGTTCTCGTGCCAGTGGGTTGCTTTTGCCCTTGCCGGTCCCGAAGAGGCCTTGGACACATATCTCTATGGATTTTATTTCAGATCTTCCCGTTTCTCAAAAGATGTCAGTCATTTGGGTGGTCTGTGATCGCTTTTCTAAGATGGTCCATCTGGTACCCTTGTCTAAATTGCATTCCTCCTCTGATTTGGTGCCATTGTTCTTCCAGCATGTGGTTCGTTTACATGGCATTCCAGAGAATATCGTTTCTGACAGAGGTTCCCAGTTTGTTTCGAGGTTTTGGCAAGCCTTTTGTGGTAGGATGGGCATTGACTTGTCTTTTTCCTCGGCTTTCCATCCTCAGACTAATGGCCAGACCGAACGAACCAATCAGACCTTGGAAACATATCTGAGATGCTTTGTTTCTGCTGATCAGGATGACTCGGTGTCCTTTTTGCCTTTGGCTGAGTTCGCCCTTAATAATCGGGCCAGCTCGGCTACCTTGGTTTCGCCGTTTTTCTGCAATTCTGGGTTCCATCCTCGTTTCTCTTCAGGACAGGTTGAGTCTTCGGACTGTCCTGGTGTGGATACTGTGGTGGACAGGTTGCAGCAGATTTGGACTCATGTAGTGGACAATTTGACCTTGTCCCAGGAGAAGGCTCAACGTTTCGCTAATCGCAGACGCCGTGTGGGTCCCCGACTTCGTGTTGGGGATCTGGTTTGGTTATCTTCTCGTCATATTCCTATGAAGGTGTCCTCTCCTAAGTTTAAACCTCGTTTCATTGGTCCGTATAGGATTTCTGAGGTTCTTAATCCTGTGTCTTTTCGTCTGACCCTTCCAGATTCTTTTTCCATACATAACGTATTCCATAGGTCATTGTTGCGGAGATACGTGGCACCTATGGTTCCATCTGTTGACCCTCCTGCCCCGGTTTTGGTGGAGGGGGAGTTGGAGTATATTGTGGAGAAGATTTTGGATTCTCGTGTTTCAAGACGGAAACTCCAGTATCTGGTTAAATGGAAGGGTTATGCTCAGGAAGATAATTCCTGGGTTTTTGCCTCTGATATCCATGCTCCCGATCTTGTTCGTGCCTTTCATGTGGCTCATCCTGGTCGGCCTGGGGGCTCTGGTGAGGGTTCGGTGACCCCTCCTCAAGGGGGGGGTACTGTTGTGAATTCTGTGGCAGAGCTCCCTCCTGTGGTCACAAGTGGTACTTCGGCTGATTCTCTCTGTGAGCTTCAGTTGGTGGAGGGAAGTGGTACTGCGGCTTCTGAGTTTCCTACCTCAGGTGATGTGGTGAGGTCGTTAGGTACTGCTCTACTTAACTCCACCTAATGCTTTGTTCCTGGCTTCCTGTCAATGTTCCAGTGTTGGACTTGTTTTTCCCTGGATCATTCCTGTGGCCTGCTGCTCTGCATAGCTAAGTTCTTCTTTGCTATTTGTTTGCTATTTTTTCTGTCCAGCTTGTCTAATTGTTTTGCTGGAAGCTCTGGGACGCAAAGGGTGTACCTCCGTGCCGTTAGTTCGGTACGGAGGGTCTTTTTGCCCCCTTTGCGTGGTTTTCTTTAGGGTTTTGTGTAGACCGCAAAGTTATCTTTCCTATCCTCGCTCTGTTAAGAAAGTCGGGCCTCACTTTGCTGAATCTATTTCATCCCTATGTTTGTCTTTTCATCTTAACTCACAGTCATTATATGTGGGGGGCTGCCTTTTCCTTTGGGATATTTCTCTGAGGCAAGGTAGGCTTATTTTCTATCTTCAGGCTAGTTAGTTTCTCAGGCTGTGCCGAGTTGCATAGGCAGAGTTAGGCGCAATCCACGGCTGCCTCTAGTGTTGTTTGGAGAGGATTAGGGATTGCGGTCTGCAGAGTTCCCACGTCTCAGAGCTTGTTCTATTATTTTGGGTTATTGTCAGATCACTGTATGTGCTCTGATCGCTATGTTCATTGTGGTACTGAATTGTCTATCATAACAAAAGACCTAGGCGCCCACGGAAGACAACAGTGGTGGATGATCACAGAATAATCTCCATGGTGAAGAGAAACCCATTCACAACAGCCAATCAAATGAACAACACTCTCCAGGAGGTAGGCGTTTCAATATCCAAATCTATCATAAAGAGAAGACTGCATGAAAGTAAATACAGAGGGTTCACTGCACGATGCAAGCCACTCATAAGCATCAAGAATAAAAAGGCTAGACTGGTTTTGCTAAAAAAACATCTAAAAAAGCCAACACAGTTTTGGAAGAACATTCTTTGGACAGATGAAACCAAGATCAACCTCTACCAGAATGATGGAAAGAGAAAAGTATGGCAAAGGTGTGGTACAGCTCATGATCCAAAGCATACCATATCATCTGTAAAACAATGTGGAGGCAGCGTGATGGCTTGGGCATGCATGGCTGCCAGTGGGACTGGGTCACTAGTGTTTATTGATGATTTGACACAGGAGAGAAGCAGCTGAATGAATTCTGAGGTATTCAGAGCCATACTGTGTGCTCAGATCCAGCCAAATGCAGCCAAACTGATTGGTCGTCGTTTCATACTACAGATGGACAATGACCCAAAACATAAAGCCAAAGCAACCAGGAGTTTATTAAAGCAAAGAAGTGGAATATTCTAGAATGGCCAAGTCAGTCACCTGATTGCAACCCAATTGAGCATGCATTTCACTTGTTAAAGACTAAACTTCAGACAGAAAGGCCCACAAACAAACAGCAACTGAAAACCACCGCAGTGAAGGCCTGGCAGAGCATCAAAAAAGAGGAAACACAGCGTCTGGTGATGTCCATGAGTTCAAGACTTCAGGCAGTCATTGTCAACAAAGGGTTTTCAACCAAGTACTAAAAATGAACATTTTATTTAAAATTATTTAATCTGTCCAATTACTTTTGGTCCCTTTAAAAACAGGGTAGCACATGTTAAGGAGCTGAAACTCCTAAACCCTTCATCCAATTTTAATGTGGATACCCTCAAATGAAAGCTGAAAGTCTGAACTTCAACTGCATCTGAATTGTTTTGTTTAAAATTCATTGTGGTAATGTCTATAACCAAAATTAGAAAAATGTTGTCTCTGTCCAAATATATATGGACCTAACTGTATATATATATATATATATATATATATATATATATATATATATATATACCTATACTATGTGTAGACATTTATTCTATCTATTCTATTCTAACCTGTCAGTGTGATTTTACTGTACACCGCACTGAATTGCCGGCTTTTCTCTCTAACACCGCTGCGTATTTCTCGCAAGTCACACTGCTGGTCCGTGTGTAATCCGTATTTTTCTGGCCCCCATAAACTTTCATTGGCGTATTTTTTGCGCAATACGGTAACAAACGCAGCATGCTGCGATTTTCTACGGCCGTAGAAGACCGTATAATAAGGATCAGTAAAATACGGCTGATAGGAGCTGGGGCATAGAGAATCATTGTACCGTATGCAATCCGTATTTTCAGCACCTTTCTTACGTCCGTAAAACACGGTAGTGTGACGACGGCCTTTAAGGGATCTGTCAGCTTCCCCAAACCCCCCAAACTGGCACCGTTTCTTTATAGAGCAGTTTATATAGTTTCCAACAACCCATTTTTATGGTCTATAGATTTTTAAATCTCCGTAAAATCCATTTTGTAACTACTTCTGTGATAAGCAAATTAGTGAGCAACTTGTCAAGTTGGTGTTTTTTTCCTAAGGCTAATCTTCCCACAAATCATGATATTATGCCCCTGTGGGACATGACTTTCCAAAGAGGCATCACTGACTGCCAGCTCCTGTTATGCTTGTGTAGCAACTCACTCGGCAAAATAGGTAATATATTAAAAAACTGCACCTGTCCCTTCTAGTTCCTGTAGAGACTAGAGATCCTGACCCCACACACCCCAGTTGCGTGAGCAGAGATAGCCATAAATATAGACTAACAAATGGTAACTCGGACCTAAACTGCCTAAAAGGCAGTCGAGTTGCTTGACGTGCCTTCTAAAGAATTGGAGGGCAGAGCAGAGAGTGAATTCCCTACAAAAGGGAAAGTGTGCTGAAAAAGTAAGGATCCCAAAAGTAAGGATCCCAAAGTGAGTAGAATAATCCCACGAAGTACGAAATAAAGTCAGTACTGTTAGATAATATGCCACCTACATCCTAAAAATAAACTGAATATAGATGCAGAGTAAAGCACAGAGACGGCTAAGAGATACCCACAGCTGGAATTTCACAGACTGGCTTTAATAACAACAGAATGTTGGAACATTTAAATTAAACTATTACCAGCAGGGAATGTCAGCAGGTGGAAAGTGTGGCTGCACCCGAAAGGTGATAGGGTATAGAAATAAAAACACCTGTGTTATGCTAAACACACTGTACCCAGAATATCAGAACTGAAGCACCCAGAGAAAAAGTGTGTTTGCAGTGGCTCAGCGGACAGAGACGCTGACAACCAACCATTGGCTCAAGGTTTCAAACCCAGGAGCATGACAGTACCCCCTTCTATGAGGGGGAACTAGACCAGCGGAGATCCTCTGATACTGTTGACAGAACTCCCTCACTAGGCGACCCGCATCCAAATATTTTGCATCAACCCCGGCCTTAACCTGCGTTCCGAAACACTTCCATTTTATTTGATGTTGCTATCGGCATCTGACACGTCTAGAACCCAACATTCACTCCTCCTCGACATGCAAATTTCCTGCCTCAACCAAAGAGTTATCCTCTGGAACAAAGCTAAAGCATCAGCCCTATCATTCTTAGCATTAGGGAGATATGTGACAAAAAATCAACCTTGGGTTGACTGAAGAAAGGAGCTGTAGAAAAGGTTGTCTTGAAGTTAGCAAAAACATCAAAAGCCTTCGTAAACCAAGAGGGAAAGTCATTACCCTTCTTGGTCATATCAATATGTGGTTTGACTATGACCAAAAAGTTCTTAATGAACTTACAATAAAAATTTGCGAACCCTAAGAACCTTTCTAAACCTTCAAGATTAGTTGGTTGTACCTTAACGGGATTCATCTGAGCACAATCATAGGACCTATACGGAGGGTGGGGAACTTCACTCAGTCTAAGAAAAACGTCCACAGAATCCTGAACAAAATCAGAAAGAGATGTTATATTTGACAGGAATTTAAATGAACAACTTGAAAAACAGGAATTCTCCAAAGACTTAACTGTTGTGAATTCTGTTCTTGGGTTCCCTCCAGTGGTTGTTGGTGGGAATGCAGTTGTCTCTGACTCGCAGTCCTGGCCAGGTGTATCGGATAATTACAATTCTGACTGGGATATTTAGGTGTGCAGGATCCTTTAGCCCTTGCCAGTTGTCAATGTTTCTCTGGAAGTGTTGGATCTCTGCCTGGCCTCTCCTGCTTATCTGCCAGTTCAGCAAAGATAAGTGTCTGTTTCTTTTCCTGTGGCACACATGCAGTGAGCTTATTTTCAGTACAGTTCGTTTGTTTCTCTTTTGTCCAGATTAGACTGTGTCTGTGTTTTCTCAGTCTGGTTGGTTTCACTGGAGTTGCAGATATACGCTCCTACATCTTTAGTTAGATGTTGGAAGTTTTTTGTATATTTTGCTGTGGATTTTTTGAAGGGTTTTAATACTGACCGCACAGAACTCTGTCCTATCCTGTCCTATCTAGCTAGAGTGGCCTCCTGTGCTAAATCCTGTTTTTTCTTCCTGTGTATGTTTTTTCCTCTCCGACTCACCGCCAATATTTGTGGGGGGCTGTCTATCCTTTGGGGATTTTCTCTGAGGCAAGACAGTATTCCGATTTCCATCTTTAGGGGTATTTAGTCCTCCGGCTGTGACGAGGTGTCTAGGTGTGTTAGGTACACTCCACGGCTACTTCTAGTTGCGGTGTTAAGTTCAGGTTTGCTGTCAGTATAGTGGCCACGTTCTCCAGTGAAAGTTCTCATGCAGCTCCAAGGTCACCGAATCATAACACTTAACCTTGCGAATCTCCCAATTGATGGTACAATTGTGTTTTGGCAACCAATGCAAACCCAACACCATATTAGCTGGCAAGGAAGAACCATGAATGAAGTAGTTTCTGTGTGTAACACACGTACTTTCATACACACATTCTTAATCTTAGAAGTAACATGAGTCTGGCTAAGGGGAGAACTATCAATTGCAGATACTTGAACAGGATGACCAAGTGTTGCAACTGTGTACCCACACTCGACATGAAAATCACTGTCAATGAGATCTAAGGCGGAATCTGAGTCAACAAATCCAGGGGTAACTATGACTCCAGATTTGTTAGCCAAAGATACTTCTAAAAAAACAATCAGTTGTCTGCATGTGAGAGAACCTCAAACCTTTAGAATCAGTGCCTTACATATTAGTGACACTTTTCTTTAGTTCTTCTTAGCTTTAAGAAATTAATTATTGTATCTGAAACACTGAATAATTACATGACCCACTCGACCGTAGTTGTCACGGGGCTACCGCGACAGAGAGGTTCCAGAGAACCACAGCATTCTGGGCCTCGTTCACACACGATGAACAGAAGCTCTTCTCCTGAATTCTGACCTGGCTGTCTTGTGCCAGCAGAGCAGGAGTTAAACCTTGTTACTGAAGTTACTGAGAGCTTGGTCTCTCACCTGATTTGGTTTTGGTAATCTCCGCTCCTATATAGACTCAGCTTTGTCTACAACTGTTGTCAGTGATCAGTTCTGCTGCCTGGCTTGGAGTGTGAAGGAGCGTGGTGTTAGGAGCTTGGAGGATTATTTACAGAGATTGGTGTCTGCTGTTTTGGTTGCATGTTAAACCTGTTTTCCTTCCTAGTTTTTTCCTTCTCTTCCCTTCTCTGTGTTTCCTCTGTGGTTGTGTGAGCATTTGGTGAGTTTGAGACTTTAAGTTTCCTTGTCTGTATACCCTGTTTATTGTTGTATTTAAACACTGGTGCAGTCCACTTCCCTTTGGGGGAGAGGGGGCCCCTGATAGGGCCTGCACAGGAGACAGGCATACGTTGGCGGCTCAGGCCTCCTAACCATCATAGGTACCCCTGAGATAAAGGAAAGCCAGGGCCCCATTATAGAGGCAGGGAAAGGTGTGGGTCCCAGTACGCCGTCCTGCCCCTTTATCGCTGTTAACGGCGTGACAGTAGTATATACAAATATGACTGCTGTAGTTTTGATAAAATCTCTTTCAACAGCAGGATATTATCACTAGAGGACTAGTAAACCTGCTGCCATGTAGTCCCCCATATTCATGAGCTCTGTATAACCCCGCCCCTACCACTGATTGTAAAAACACAAAGACAGAAACATAATAATTAAATACCCTGCATTAAATAAATGAACAGCAATAGCGCATGAAAATAATATACGGTACTTAGTTAACATAATTTTGATTTTAAAAAATGCTAAAGCAATCCCACCACGTCACGGTGACTCTAGTTGGAATGGTCCTAACTCTAATATTAAAACTTTACCGTTTGTCAAGTAACGTACATGTGGATAAGGGCTGAGAAGGACTGAACCCGGCTAGTAGACACACAGCCATGGGGGAACTACATGAATAGAATGTCCAGCTAAAAGAAAAGGCAAGTCACACTGGCCACTGAAAAGAAAAAAAAACAAAGACAGAAACATAATAAGTAAATATCAAGCAGTAAATAAAAAAACAGCATTAGATTATTGTGGTTTGATTTCTTTGCCTATGTGGATTGGAAGAGTTGTTACCGACTTTTGGTGAGAATTTCATGTCAATAGAACCTTTAGAAACATATGCACTTAGAAAATTGGTGACGTGTTTAATACTTATTTTAATCCTGTATATCGTTTGTATACTTATTTCATTGACTTTTACAATGTTGCACGTATGGGGGCCATATGTTCATGTACATTTAGAACGACAGGTAAGTAAATCTGAGGTCCGCGCACAGCCTGAGGAACGGCCGGATAGAATTTTTTAGGTGGACACCTCAATGACTTTTTGCAATTTATTTCAGGGTGAAATGATCTTTACAATTTGTGTTGTATCTGCGCAGGGAACATTTCGGCATTGCATATTGAACTGCAACAATGACTGCTCCAAATGTCAAATTGTGCTATTCAAAGAACGTAGCGCCGTAGTTATGTTTCTAGCAGATGTCTTTGTGAATGTTTTATAACTGTACATTGGAGCTGAAATCCAGCGCTGAAATATTTTAAGTGCACATTATACTGAAATATGGCGAATACAGAAAACAATCTATAGGCATTATTTGCTGCTTTTTCTTTCAGCATAAAACAATTGCACTCCAGAGATGCACGGTTCAATGTTTTCTGATTAGTAATATGGAGCGAGCGGGTTAGCATTTCTCAGGATCATTTGCCCAATGGGGGCACTATTCCAATGGAACCTCACATTTCATTTTTTTTCCCTTTGGCGATCAATACTACAGTTTTACATTTTATTGACAAACGTAAATTTTCTCTCACATGTGGGTAGAGTGATATCCCTCATTACATAATGGGTGATGCTGCCTGTGACCTATTTTTAGGATCCGGTTAAAAAACTATTAAGGCTATGCCCCATGATCTGGGCAGCAGTGATTATTGATTGGTGAATAGTTAGTGCTTGCCATGAAAATAGGAAGGATCAGAGGTGCCTACCCAATCTACACACTTAAAGGGAATCCGTCAGCAGTTTTTTTTCCATGTAATGTGACAGTAGCATAATGTAGGAGCTGAGACCCTGATTCCAGCGATGTATCACTTAGTTCACTGGGTTCAGCAGTTGTGATAAAATCAGTTTTCTTTCCTGCTGATCTAGCAGAGCTCAGGTTGTCAAGTTGTGTATAACTCCGCCCACACCAGTGATTGGCAGAATTCTGTGTGCACTACAAAATGCTGCCAATCAGTGGTGGGGGCAGGGTTGGACTGGGAGGCACCAGACAACTAGTCCTCTAGTGATAATCTTCTGCTGATAAAACACTGATTGTATTGAAACAGCAAAATACAGCCGAGTAAGTGACCCAATGAAAACTGGCACATGATTTATTCCTTCCAAGGATCAGGAGGCATGCATTATGTGTGGAGGAAAGGAGATTCCGACAGCTAAATGGGAAAGGGTTCTTTACAGTTAGAGCAGTCAGACTGTGGAATGCCGACCACAAGAGGTAGTAATGGCCGACACTATAACAGCTTTTTAAAAAGGGCTGGATGATTTCCTCAGTACATGTAACATGGGAGGTTGTAGATAGTTTAGTAACAAAATGTAGAATTGGTGGAGAAAGGTTGAACTTGATGGATCTAGGTCTTTTTTTCACCCTATGTAACATCTAGCAGGATGCGATGTGTCTAAAAAGACAACTTTGATATATGTACCGTATTTTTCTTTTTCAGGTATGAAGAAAAAGTGCCAAGAAATGTAAGGTAATTTGTCATTTATTCTTTTTTTTTATATAGTAAGTATGCATACATAGCACATTTCTGACTATTTTAGTATTTTGGCATCCTGTGTCCATACATGTAGAAATGGTAGATAAAAGCTTCATTTTATGACTTTTTGCTGTGTTTACCTGTAGTTCATGTGCAACACATACTGTAAGCTAATGGTTTTCAGATTTGTCTTCTTTTAATTACTTTATTATGCCATTTTAATATTTTTTCTTCCTTCTCTGTCACTGGGAAATGGGACAAGGCTTACAGTGCTGCTTATGCAACCTTGTATATGGAGCATCATCTGCTTAATGCTAAATGGCCAATGGAAATTCATTAAAGGGGTGATCTGAAACTAGCATTAATTTTAATCCTAAACCTCAATTTAATGTAACAATCTAATCCCTTTTCTAATATACTTTAATTAAAAAGTCCCCATCTTTCCCCCACTGAGCTTTAAAGTTGCTTTCTTTATTTTTTACTACTTCATGATGCTTCCTTTGAGAATCCTAGTGCACGCTGGGGTACTCAACTCGCAATCAGGGGGAAGAGGCTGCAGTCACTGCCACAGTCACTGCCCACACCTTGAAATTAAGTGTCATCATTTGCATCCATTTCAGGGGCTGGGCTAGTCCTTGCTCTACTGACATGTGTCAGTCGTCAATTCTAACGCATGATCAGTAGAATTTTGTCACTATGCACTATTCTGCTCAGTGTAAAGTGGCAGTGCGCTCCCTTGCCGGATCTGATGAGAAGAGACCAGCCAGCGAGAGAGCGCACTGTCAGCTCGCATTGTGATCAGGAAGCGCAAAGACCAGCGCTGCCCCCACAAGTGACATCAGTATCAGGGGTGGGGCTCGTCTCTGCTCGCTCATTCTCTCCTTACAATGCGTACTAGCAGTGCACTCTCTTGCAGACTTGTCACTTCTCATTAGAGCCAGCGAGGGAGAGCAGTGTCACTATACACCGAGAATATTGCACAGTGACAAGATCCTACTGAACATGTCAGAATTGAGAATTAGCACATACTTAGTAGAGCAGGGACTAGCCGAGCCCCTGAAATGGACGTCACAGATGACGATTCGTTTGACTAACCTTGCATGCACTAAGATTCTCACACAAAGCGTCACCAAACAAGAAGTAGTAAAAAAAATAAGTAAAGCAGTTAGATAAGAGAGGGAATAAGAGAGACTTTTTAAGTATATTAGAAAAGAGATTTGATTATTACATTTAGGATTAAAATAAATGTTAGTTTTGGATCACCCGTTTAATGCCAAATGGCCATTAGACATTCATTAAAAATGTACATGATTAAAGCGAACCCACCCTTACTCCTCACTTGTCTGTTTTAGTAATTACTTTTATTCTTCTTGAAATAATTCATTTTTGTTAATTCCTCAGTTATTAGTCCTTATCTCTTAACCCAAAACTGTCCGATTTTAAAGACTATGATGTCATTTGTGTCAAAAAAAACTTCCTAAAATCCATACTATCAAGCCATTTTGCTGCTTATTCTGTGGGCACTAAGGCACTTGGAAACTTCCTTTGGTTGCTCCTTAATAGTGTTATCTTTTACTACAACTGTAATGATAAGTTGTTAGCCATTTAATGATAGTGATGGCCACGCAGGGCGTGCTGTGTAATAGGTCTCCAGTGCTGCCTGGTCTTGGTGCCGTAATTGAGTGAATCTTTCACGGTAGCTACAGTACAAGCAGAGATGTCACCGTACATGTGGATGAGCTTCTACAAGTGAAGAGATCAGATAATACAGCTGACCTGATAACGACTGCACCAGGGACTCCGTCTCGTCCACTGTGGCCTTATTCGTTGTCATCTATTTCGGTAGTTAGAATAGAACATTTTCAGAGGGATCTGAAAAACAAAAGATGCAGCAAACAACCCTGGAAATGCCAAAAGGTGATGCGTTCTTGTAAAGTTACTCAATGAGCAGAATCGGCGTTAGGGTGGGAGGAGTAGTAAATTGGACGCCCAATTCCATTTCCAAGCTGGCCAACTTGGTAATATGAGGCACCAGACTTTTTGCCCAATACTCTAGATCATGGGTGGATGAGGGACGCTACTTAAACATATGGCAGTTGTTGATCTTGTTGATCCTGTGTCATGCGCAGCACAGAGCGTAGATGTCAAAGGCTACAATCCCTCAAACATTTTTTCTATCCGAAGTGCTGACCCTGTAAAACATGACCTCACATGGACAGCACTCAGAAAAAAATATCCTATGTACTAGTGCACATGGACTATTTTTTCACATGTGAAAAAATGTGGCTTGCGTTAGTCTGGTCTGATTTATGGACCAGGCTAGTGTGTATACTGTATATAGCAGGCATTTACACCCGTCTGCTCTGAGGGCAAGCACATGGAACTGTATACAGAAGTACAGAACAAGTCAAGAACGTGACTAGTCCGAGATCTATGGCAATGGGAACTCAACCTAAAGCTCCATGTCTTTGGTGGTGTCACTGTCACACCAAGGATTGATCAGTAAAAGAAGCCCACAGTTCAAGAGTCCTCCGGAAGGAGACACGTGTATATTGGAGAAGTTATATTTCCCTAGACTCTTTCTTGCTTCAGACCACCACTCACTATACTCTGATCTCATTTCCTGTCACTAATGCTAGGGGTGCCCTAGCTTGCCCTGTTCCCTGGATTACATCTCATGGTGTAGACGCCGGGGGCTACATACCTTGCCTTAGCTCCTGAATCCGCCCTCAGTCTGTACCCTTCCCCCACCCAGGAAAGAAGGGAGTAGTAGTGTACTCTAGTACACCAACCAATACAAACAGGGATACCAAGGAAGGTGACGGGCACAAGGGGGCATTCTTTGCGTCTGGAGGAGAGAAGGTTTTTCCACCAACATAGAAGAGGATTCTTTACTGTTAGGGCAGTGAGAATCTGGAATTGCTTGCCTGAGGAGGTGGTGATGGCGAACTCAGTTGAGGGGTTCAAGAGAGGCCTGGATGTCTTCCTTGTAATATTGTATCATACAATTAGGTTCTGTAGAAGGACGTAGATCTGGGGATTTATTATGATGGAATATAGGCTGAACTGGATGGACAAATGTCTTTTTTCGGCCTTACTAACTATGTTACTATGTTACTATGATACCAATCATACAAATATACTCACACAAACAACAGAGGTAAACACCAGGGAGTGGAGAATTGAGAAAACCAAAGTAGGAGAAAGAGGGGAATTAGCACACATCCAAAACCTGGAACCAGTCTCAGATAAATCCACCAAACGCCTTGTCAAACAACAACAACAACAAATTATCTTCTCCTAAACCATGCAGCATGAAGCTAACTCAGACAATGAGTGCTTGTCAGGGCCCAGAATATATAGGAGAGGGGAGTGGCTAACAGTGAACAGGTGAGAGCCTTAATGCAGGAAAGCTTCCAAGACCTCTCAACAAAGCAGATTAACTCTTGCACTGCTAAAAGAAACCTGCACCGTTTAATATGAAGGTGAAGTGCTTCTAATCAGTGAAGGAGTAGAAGAAATCAGATGCTGCGGTCATCTGGCGCCTCTCTGTCGCTGTAAACCGATGACAGTTAGTAATATATAATAATATAATTACTATAAATGGTTAGAGGGGTTTTCCCATAGGATAGGTGATAACTTATTGATTTGTGGAGGTCATCCAGCTGGGACCAGTTCCGATCAGCAGAACAGGGAATTTTTCATTCTCACTGGGGCAGCTTTATCTCCACTAGAATGGAGCAGTAGTGCACATTCCCGACCAATACTCCACTCATTCTCCATGAGGTTGCCAGAAAAAGTGCTCAGAACCCACCCATGGGGAATGAATGGAAAAGCGGTCAAGCATCCTCCACCATAGGTAATGAAAATGCCCAGTTCTGCCGATCAGTGCGGATCACAGTGGTCGGACCCCCACCATCCTATGGATAGTTGTCTGCTGAAAATAAGTAAAGTGTTGAGGACTAAGTAACAATAAGTGTCCAAGAATTTTAGGTATTGACTCATACATGTGTGCATATATCTATCTGCAAATGTTAGTTCTTTCACGTTAGAAATGGGGTAAAATATTGCATTCCGCAATATTCAATGTTAGAAACAGTCGCTCTACGGAGAACCTTTACATTTTGCAGAGGTTTGCAGTAAGGTGATTCAAATGAAAAACTTCTTCTCCAGAAAGCTCATTTCCAGGTTTCCACTTAATAGATCCGTTCCCGATGCTTTGTAATTATAATCAGTTTTCTGATTGTTCTCCACCAGACCAAGGTTGTGGAATTAGATAATTTAACTCTAAAATTGCATATTTGTCATTGTGCTCGGCAGGTAAATTACTTACATGACTAGGAATATTTTCCCATGCAATTTAAGAGAATATGAAAAATGTACTAGTTACATTGCATGGGTAAAATTACACCTCTGGTTAAAGGGTCACTGTAATTTCATTCTCCTGCCAGAGCTGATCTTGGATGTGGAGACTTGCAGATGGCACGATGGGTGTTGTAGTTGCCAAGACATTGAATACAAATTCTCACTCACAGGTCCCATTAATTAGAGTAAGACCTATGCACAAGACGATTCCTGCCTCTGCAACTGTACTGCCCAGCAATTCTTCCTATGTTAGATGTCAGATCAGGGAGGATGACGGAATTACAGTGACAATTTAAAGTTAGTGCTACGCAGACAGGTTTTGTACCGCTACTGTTTATTTTAACTATTGATTTCTAATTAGATACTGTATATTGACATTTTTGGGGTTGTTGTGGTGTCGTTTTATACAACGGTATGGGCAGCCATTTTATTTTTTATGTACAACATAATCCTAAAAAGTAAGCAGACAGTTTTTCCAGTTTCCTAGATGCACCTTGCATAGAACTAAGCAAAAAAATAATAATTTTAAGTAAACTTATAAAGCTCCCTTTTGTGATGGCTGCAAGCAGCCAAAATTCTAAAAGGGAGATAACAAAGAAGTTGGAGCGATTTATCAGAAAAATACAACTTTGATCCCTTATATAATAGAATATACTTTGGGTATTTTGTACTTTAGCTATATACCATTGCAAATTTATGATTTATTTTAATACACTTCATTACTTTAGTTTGCTTCCTTCTCTCCTAAACGCTGTACAGCTGTGCTGTTTCACGTGACCAATGCAAGCTTCTTTATACGCTGCTTTCAACTGCTGCTCATCTGTCCTTTATTATCTGATAAGACTATATTGCGATTTTTTTTCTCCTTAGTAGTGATGAGCGAGTATACTCGTTGCTCGGGTTTTCCCGAGCACGCTCGGATGGTCTCCGAGTATTTGTGACTGCTCGGAGATTTCGTTTTCCTTGCCGCAGCTGCATGATTTGGGGCTAGGGTTAGCAATTCCCTAGCAACCAGGCAACCCCCACATGTACTCAGACTGGCTAGCAGCCATAAATCTTGCAGCTGTGTCAACAAAAACTATATCTCCGAGCAGTTACAAATACTCGGAGACCACCCGAGCGTGCTTGGGAAAACCCGAGCAACGAGTATACTCGCTCATCACTACTCCTTAGCTTTTTCCTAGAAGGAAAAGTTCCTATGTCACCTCTTGGATCACTGGGAGCTGTTCAGGGGGAGAGATGATGGTCACAAAGTGATGTTTCTTCATGATATCATCTCCCATCCCACCACTCTCACCTAGAATATTGAGTTTCAATTCAAAGCTAAGATTCTTTGCTTTTAACCCCTCACAACACTTGATGTACTTGTACTTCGAAAGTCGTGTCCCTGCCTTTGATGCCGGCTCACACGCCGAGCCGATATCTTTCCCCATACATGGCGGGTGATTTCTGTTATGTATAGTATAAGCGATCGGACGAATGCAGCTTCAAGTCCCCTGAGGGGACTATTAAATAAAGTAACAAGTATAAAAAAGTTTTTAAAAATATGAAAAAAATAAACCTTGCCCCATTAAAAATAAAATAATAATAATAAAAAAAACACATACCGTATATACTCGAGTATAAGCCAAGATTTTCAGCCCATTTTTTGGGGCTGAAAGTCCCCCTCTCGGCTTATACTCGAGTCATACGCAGGGGTCGGCAGGGTAGGGGGAGCGGGGGCTGTGAAATTATACTCACCTACTCCTGGCGCGGTCCCTGCAGGTCCCTGGCTTCCCCGGCGCCGGCAGCAGCAGATTCTTCCTGTACTGAGCGGTCACATGGTACCGTTCATTACAGTAATGAAGCCGCATATTCATTACTGTAATGAGCGGTAACGGTGACCGCTCAGTACAGGATGAAGCTGCAGCGTCGGGGAAGCAGGGACTGCACAGCACCAGGAGCAGGTAAGTATAACGGGGAGGGGGGAGCGCTGCGCTGTGTGAACCTTTCCTCGTTCCGGGCGTCGCTTTGTCTTCAGCAGTGGCACTCAGGTCAGAGGGCGCAGTGACGAAGTTAGTGCGCGCCCTCTGCCTGAACGTCAGTACTGAAGATGGAGCTGCACCGGAACAAGGAGCAGGTGACTATTGAAAGTGTCGGGGGCCTGAGCGACGGAGAGGTGAGTATGCAATTTTTTTTTTTTATCGCAGCAACAGCAAATGGGGCAAGTGTCTGTATGGAGCATCTATGGGGCCATAACGTTTGTGCAGCACTATATGGGGCCATAACGTTTGTGCAGCACTATATGGGGCCATAACATTTGTGCAGCACTATATGGGGCCATAATGTTTGTGCAGCACTATATGGGGCCATAACATTTGTGCAGCACTATATGTGGCAAGTGTCTGTATGGGGCCATAATTAACGTTTGTGGAGCATTACGGTATATGGGGCAAGTGTCTGTATGGAGCATCTTATGGGGCCATAATCAACATTTGTGCAGCATTATATTGGGCAAATGTGTCTAAGGAGCATCTTATGGGGTCATTATTAACCTTTATACAGGATTATATGGGGCATATTTTAATATGGAGCATCTTATGGGGCCCATCATAAACTGTATGGAGCATTATATGGGGCTCCTGATTCAATATGGATATTCAAAAACACTTAACCTACTGATGTCTCAATTAATTTTACTTTTATTGGTATCTATTTTTACTTTTGACATTTACCGGTAGCTGCAGCATTTTCCACCCTAGGCTTATACTCGAGTCATTAAGTTTTCCCAGTTTTTTGTGGCAAAATTAGGGTGGTCGGCTTATACTCGGGTCGGCTTATACTCGAGTATGTACGGTAGTTGGTATCGCTGCTCTCATAAAAGTCTTATCCATCAAAATATAAAACAAATTAATCCGAATGGTAAACGGTAACAAGAAAAAAATTAAAACACAAGAATTACAAATTTTTGGCCACCGCAATATTGCAACAAAATGCAATAAGAGACTATTAAAACATTGTATCTACCCCAAAATGCTATCAGAGTGCAAAAAATAAGCCCTCACACTCCCCATATCCCAAAAAATGTTATCCCCGTGGAAAATGGCAACAAAAGCAAAATTTGTTTCTTACAAATTTCCATTTTTTTCACCATTTACATAAAAATATATAAACATATTTGGTATCTGTGTAAGGCTACTTTCACACTAGCGTCGTTTGGCCTCCGTCGCAATGCGTCGTTTTGGAGAAAAAACACATCCTGCAAAGTTGCCCGCAGGATGCGTTTTTTCTCCATAGACTTTCATTAGCGACGCATTGCGACACGTTGCATCCGTCGTGCAACGGATGCGTCGTGTTTTTGCAGTCCGTCGGGACAAAAAAACGTTGCATGCAACATTTTGTTCTCCGTCAGTTCTGCTTTTTCCGACCGTGCATGCGCGGCCGGAACCCCGCCCCCTCCTCCCCGGACCTTACAATGGGGCAGCGGATGCATTGAAAAACTGCATCCGCTGCCCCGTTGTAATTTTATTTCACAGTATGCGTCGGTACGTCGGCCCGACGTGCTGCGACGGGCCCGTACCGACGCTAGCGTGAAAGTAGCCTTAGAATCATATTGCCAGGTCAGCTTTACTACATAGTGAAAATGATGAATAAAAAAAAAAAATCAAGTGTGGAATTGTACTTTTTGCAATTTCAACGCACTTGGATTTTTTTTCCTGCTTTTCCAGTGCATCACATGATAAAATGAATAAATTCACTCCAAAGTACAACTTGTCCCGCAAAAAAAAGCCCTCGTGAGGAAGGGGAGGAAAACATTTAAAAAAATTAAAAAAAATAGGTCTCTCCAGATGTCAAAGCATTACTAATGGAGCAAATGGAAGGGGTTAAAACTAAAAATACAAATACTCACCTGTCCATGACTCTTCATACTGCCTGCTCTGCAGCTCTCCGGACCCCTACACTGGTCTTCTGTTCTTTCAGTGCCAGGGCCAGTGATTAGCATAACGTGGTCAAGTGGGGGTGACATGATACAAGCCATTGACTTCAGTTAAGTGTGTCACCCCACGCAGTCACTGGCCTCAGCTCCAGAAGAACCAAAGACCCACACAGAGGACTGGGATACTAAGGCTATGTGCACACGTTGTGGATTTTGCTGCAGCTGCGATCCGCAGCAGCTTTCCATGCGTTTACAGTACAATGTAAACCTATGGAAAACGCAATCCGCAGTGCCCATGCTGCGGAAAAAAACGCACGGAAACGCTGCAGGTTACATTCTGCAGCATGTCAATTCTTTGTGCGGATTCCGCAGCGGTTTACACCTGCTCCATAATAGGAATCCACAGGTGTAAAACCGCAGGAGGATCCGCACAAAAACCGCATAAAATCCGCGGTAAATCCGCAGGTAAAACGCAGTGCCTTTTACCTGCGGATTTCTCAAATCCGCTGCGGAAAAATCCGCAGAGCTCAAAACTACGTGTGCACATACCCAAAAGCAGCAGTGGAGGAGATATAACGAGTCAAGTGAAGGACCAGGACAGGTGAGCATAAAGTGTTTTAGTATAATTTTAACCCCTTCTGATTCTTCAAAATAGTGGGCTGTGATTTCGCTAGATTTGTGCCAATAGAATCCTCAAATTTTCGGTTCGCCAAAATCCGAAATTTGGGGAAATTCAGAATCCAAGGGGTAACGTTTCTCCTTGTAGAGAGTGACATGACAAGCGTGGCATGCCAATGTGAAGAGATTTTTAATGCTTAAAAGTCTCCTCCCATTGGCATGCCATGCTTGGAATGTCACTCTCCACAAGGAGAAACGTTACCCATCGGATGCCTCTCACCCAGTTAAACCAGATCTCACGTTTTGCACTCAAGAGGGGCAGCACCCTGAAACACCGTGTCTGCAAATTGAGGTTCTGGTCCTAAGTCATGTGACAAGGCTCGTTAAAGGGATGATATTGACTTTTAGGATTGCTACTTCCAGTAGGTGGTACAAGAGTTCTACATCTTCCTCTCCGAAAAGGCAATTTGTATGGGAAACGCAGAACAAATTTGATTAATTACAGGTCGATTCAGCCATTTCTGCAATTCATGGAAGTGTATACTTATGGTCATTTAAGTTCTTATGGTTGAGATGAAAATTTTTGCTTGTATTTGTACCCTACACAAATACATCTGCACTATCATTGGAAATAATTGATAATACTTCCTTTGTAGGAACTATCAGGTTGATTACCTCAGTCAAACGAATGGAAGCTAAGTATGTGTTTTGTGAAATTGGCCATCAATGTGTTTATTATGGCGGTTGTGACGAGCACTCAGTGCGATGTTTGCTGCTCTGGTCGCAGTCAGCCTGTTTTTGCATTCCTGAGAAGTTTTTAATGGCACATTGTGATGGCTGAATGAGGATGATTTGACATTCTCTTGTCTCGAGGTAGTGAAGACATAATTCCTCCATTGTGACTAATATAATTTCTTTGTCATATTATGGCACTCAATAACGGAAGCTCATTTTTTTCTTTTTTATTTGCTGTAATGCAACTAACATACAGTTATTACTTTCTGAAATGGCTTCATTCAGTACTTTGTTATTTGTTAGTAATTGTTGACATCTCAGACACATTCAATAGCTAATTCGATTTTTAAGTAAAATTGACATGGCGTATCTGTAGATCCCAGAGTTCAGATTCGGCCGTCATATCTATTAAAATTATGTTGAAAAAGACTAAAATATTTTACTAGTAAAATGAAAAACAGCCATTTTGAGGTTCAAAAATAAAGAGGTTTTCTGGGAATAGAAGAAATAAATAATTAAACAAAGGTAATGTCATTATAAATACATTCATAAATAACTTTAATTAGAATCATAAATCGTAGGAGGGAGGTAATAACTACTGAATTAAAATGGTTACTGTCTTCTTAAACGGACAGAAACCTGCCCTAAAATTTTACTAGGACAGATTGCTGTGCAGTAGGAAGCACCACTGTTGGGACCTGGAGATACCTATACCACTTTCTGTCATTCAGAAAGGAAGAGAGGACAGCAGGGCGAGCAGCCTCTTCTTACCTCAGGACCGCTGATATCTCCAGTATTAGGTCAGATAGATATGATGGACAGCAGTGTGAGCAGCCTCTTCTTACCTCAGCACTGCTGATATTTCCAGTATTAGATCAGATAGACAGGGTGGACAGCAGTGTGAGCAGCCTCTTCTTACCTCAGGACCGCTGATATCTCCAGCATTAGATCAGATAGATATGATGGACAGCAATGTGAGCAGCCTCTTCTTACCTCAGCACTGCTGATATCTCCACTATTAGATCAGATAGACAGGGTGGACAGCAGTGTGAGCAGCCTCTTATTACCTCAGCACTGCTGATATCTCCACTATTAGATCAGATAGACAGGGTGGACAGCAGTGTGAACAGCCTCTTCTTACCTCAGGACCGCTGATATCTCCAGCATTAGATCAGATAGATATGATGGACAGCAATGTGAGCAGCCTCTTCTTACCTCAGCACTGCTGATATCTCCACTATTAGATCAGATAGACAGGGTGGACAGCAGTGTGAACAGCCTCTTCTTACCTCAGGACCGCTGATATCTCCAGCATTAGATCAGATAGATATGATGGACAGCAATGTGAGCAGCCTCTTATTACCTCAGCACTGCTGATATCTCCACTATTAGATCAGATAGACAGGGTGGACAGCAGTGTGAGCAGCCTCTTATTACCTCAGCACTGCTGATATCTCCACTATTAGATCAGATAGACAGGGTGGACAGCAGTGTGAGCAGCCTCTTCTTACCTCAGGACCGCTGATATCTCCAGCATTAGATCAGATAGATATGATGGACAGCAATGTGAGCAGCCTCTTCTTACCTCAGCACTGCTGATATCTCCACTATTAGATCAGATAGACAGGGTGGACAGCAGTGTGAGCAGCTTCTTATTACCTCAGCACTGCTGATATCTCCACTATTAGATCAGATAGACAGGATGGACAGCAGTGTGAGCAGCCTCTTCTTACCTCAGGACCGCTGATATCTCCAGCATTAGATCAGATAGATAAGATGGACAGCAATGTGAGCAGCCTCTTCTTACCTCAGCACTGCTGATATCTCCACTATTAGATCAGATAGACAGGGTGGACAGCAGTGTGAGCAGCCTCTTCTTACCTCAGCACTGCTGATATCTCCAGTATTAGATCAGATAGACAGGGTGGATAGCAGTGTGAGCTGCCTCTTCTTACCTCAAGACACAAAAAAGCACAGTGAGGGCAAAAATACTCTGTAAAAAGAAATCACAATAATAAATGCTTGTCAAAATATGGAAAAAAAACAGGGTATTTAGTTGATAGGTTTTTTTGCAAAAAAATGTATACTAAGCTGCTCCACCAATCGTCAAGGTATACCCTTATAGAGCAGTCCTATCTAATGTATATAATCCCTATCTGATGTATTTAAAACCTGGTCATCTGTATAGTACCTGTATAAGCACGGTTTAGAGAAGGAATATCCATGTGGACATGCAGGATGGAACAACTTAAATGTAAATGACTGATAGATAGGACTTTTCTATAAGGGTATACCTTGACGTTTGGTGGAGCAACTTAGTATACATTTTTTTGCAAAAAAACTTGATGTGATCGCACATCAGAGGGCAGAGAAATGGGGTCCCTGATCGCCCCTGGACAGTCACCTGTCTTCCCCGGTGCTCCTCGTGGCTCCCGAGCTAAAGTTAGGGCTAGGGTTGCGACTAAAGTTAGGGTTAGAGTTGGGATTAGGGTTAGGGTTTGGATTAGGGTTGGTATTAGGGTTACGGTTGGCATTAGGGTTACGTTTGGGATTAGGGTTAGGTTTGGGATTAGGGTTAAGGTTAGGGTTGGGTTTAGGGTTAGGGGTCTATTGGGATTAGGGTTAGGTTTGAGGTTATGGTTGAGATTAGGATTAGGGGTGTGTTGGATTTAGGGTTTTGATTAGGGTTATGGTTAGGGTTGGGATTAGGGTTGTTTTGGGGTAAGGGTTGTGATTATCGTTAGGGTTGTGATTAGGATTATGGATCAGGTCCGGACTAGGGTTAGGGGTGTGTTGAGGTTAGGGTTAGAGTTAGAATTGGGGGGTTTCCACTGTTTAGGTACATCAGGGGTCTCCAAACGCCACAGCCAATTTTGCGCTCAAAAAGTCAAATGGTGCTCCCTCCCTTCTGAGCTCTGTTGTGCGCCCAAACAGTGGTTTACCCCCACATATGGGGCATCACCGTACTCGGGATAAATTGGACAACAACTTTTGGGGTCCAATTTCTCCTGTTACCCTTGTGAAAATAAAAACTTGGGGGCTAAAATATCTTTTTTGTGGAAAAAATATTTTTTTTTTATTTTCACGACTGCCTTATAAACTTCTGTCAAGCACTTGGGCATTCGAAGTTCTCACAACACATCTAGATAAGTTCATTAGGGGGTCTAGTTTCCAAAATGGGGTCACTTGTGGAGGTTTCTACTGTTTAGGTACATCAGGGGCTCTGCAAACGCAACATAACGCCCGCAGATCATTCTATCAAAGTCTGCATTCCAAAACGGCTCTCCTTCCCTTCCGAGCTCTGCCATTTGCCCAAACAGTGGTTTACCCCCCACATATGGGGTATCAGCCTACTCAGCATAAATTGCACAATATATTTTGTGGTCCAATTTCTCCTGTTACCCTTGTGAAAGTAAAAATTTGGGAGTGAAATATAATTTTTGTGGAAAAAATATGATTTTTTTTTTATTTCATGGCTCTACATTATAAATTTCTGTGCAGCAGTTGGGATTCATAGTGCTCACCACACATCTAGATAAGTTTTTTGGGGGGTCTAGTTTCCAAAATGGGGTCACTTGCCCGCAGACCATCCCATCAATGTCTGAATTCCAAGCGGCGCTCCTTCCCTTCCGAGCCCCGATGTGTGCCCAGAGAGTGCCCCCCCACACATGGGGCATCAGCATACTCAGGACAAACTGGTCAACAAATTTTGGGGTCCAATGTCTCCTGTTACCCTTGAGAAAATAAAAAATTGCAGGCTAAAAAATAATTTTTGAGGGAAAAAAAAAGGATTTTTTATTTTCACGGCTCTACTTTATAAATTTCTGTGAAGCACTTGGGGGTTCAAAGTGCTCAGTCACCACACATCTAGATACGTTCCATAATGGGTCTAGTTTCCAAAATGGGGTCACTTGTGGGGGGTTTCCCCTGTTTACGCACATCAGGAGCTCTCCAAATATGACATGGCGTCCGATCTCAATTCCAGCCAATTCTGCATTGAAAAAGTCAAACGGCACTCCTTCTCTTCCAAGCTCTGCTGTGCGCCCAAACAGTGATTTACCCCCATATATGGAGTATCGACGTACTCAGGACAAATTGCACAACAACCTTTGTGGTCTAATTTCTCCTGTTACCCTTGTAAAAATAAAAATTTAGGGGTAAAAAATCATTTTTGTAGAAAAAATGGTGATTTTTTATTTTCACGGCTCTACGTTATAAATTTCTGTGAAGCACCTGGGGGTTTAAAGTGCTCACCACACCTCTAGATAAGTTCCTTAAGGGGTTTAGTTTCCAAAATGGTGTCACTTGTGGGGGGTTTCCACTGTTTAGGCACATCAGGGGCTCTCTAAACGTGACATGGCATCCGATCTCAATTCCAGCCAATTCTGCAACTCCTTCTCTTCCAAGTTCTGCGGTGCGCCTAAACAGTGGTTTACCCCCACATATGGGGTATCGGCGCATTCAGGAGAAATTGCACAACAAAATTTATGTTTAAATTTCTGTTTTTACTCTTGTGAAAATAAAAAAAAATGGTTCTGAAGTAAAATGTTTGCAAAAAAAAGTTAAATGTTCCTTTTTTTACTTCCACATTGTTTCAGTTCCTGTGAAGCACATAAAGGGTTAATAAACTTCTTGAATGTGGTTTTGAGCACCTTGAGGGGTGCAGTTTTTAGAATGGAGTCACACTTGGTTATTTACTATCATATAGACCACTGAAAATGACTTCAAATGTGATGTGGTCCCTAAAAAAAATGGTGTTGTGAAACTGAGAAATTGCTGGTCAACTTTTATAAATCCCTAACAAAAAAAAAAATTGTTTCCAAAATTGTGCTGATGTAAAGTAGACATGTGGGAAATGTTATTTATTAACTACTTTTTGTGACATATCTCTCTGATTTAAGGGCATAAAATACAAAGTTTGAACATTGCAAAAGTTTAAACATTTTCGCCATATTTCTGTTTTTTTTTCATAAATAATCGCAAGTAATATCGATGAAATGTTACCACTAACATGAAGTACAATATGTCACGAAAAAATAGTCTCTGAATCAGCGGGATCTGTTAAAGCGTTCCAGAGTTATAACCACATAAAGTGACAGTGGTCAGAATTGTAAAAATTGGCTCGGTCATTAACCCCTTCCCGACCTTTGACGCCACGTAGGCGTCATGAAAGTCGGTGCCATTCCGACCCATGACGCCTATGCGGCGTCATGGAAAGATCGCGTCCCTGCAGATCGGGTGAAAGGGTTAACTCCCATTTCACCCGATCTGCAGGGACAGGGGGAGTGGTAGTTTAGCCCAGGGGGGGTGGCTTCACCCCCTCGTGGCTACGATCGCTCTGATTGGCTGTTGAAAGTGAAACTGCCAATCAGAGCGATTTGTAATATTTCACCCATTATAACGGGTGAAATATTACAATCCAGCCATGGCCGATGCTGAAATATCATCGGCCATGGCTGGAAATACTAGTGTGCCCCCACCCCACCCCTCCGATCGCCCCCCTCACCCCCCCGATCTGGCCGGTACACTGCTCCGGCTCCCCTCCGTCCAGTGCTCCGGCTCCCCCCGTGCTCTTGTCCGCTCCCCCCGTGCTCCAATCACCCCCCCGTGCTCCAATCACCCCCCCTGCACTCCGATCCACCCCCCCCGTGCTCCGTTCCACCCCCCCGTGCTCCATTCCAGCCCCCCCGTGCTCCGTTCCACACCCCCCGCGCTCCGTTCCACCCCTCCCGCGCTCCGATTCCCCCCCCCGTGCTCCGATCCCCCCCCCGTGGTCCCCCCCCACCCTATCATACTTACCGATCCAGCCGTGGTCCCGTCCGTCTTCTCCCGGGCGCCGCCATCTTCCAAAATGGCGGGCGCATGCGCAGTGCGCCCGCCGAATCTGCCGGCCGGCAGATTCGTTCCAAAGTGCATTTTGATCACTGAGATATAATCTATCTCAGTGATCAAAATAAAAAAAATAATAAATGACCCCCCCCCCCTTTGTCACCCCCATAGGTAGGGACAATAAAAAAACAAAGAAATTTTTTTTTTCCACTAATGTTAGAATAGGGTTAGGGTTAGGGGTAGGGTTAGGGTTAAGGTTAGGGCTAGGGGTAGGGGTAGGGGTAGGGTTAGGGTTAGGGGTAGGGTTAGGGGTAGGGTTAGGGGTAGGGTTAGGGGTAGGGCTAGGGTTAGGGCTAGGGTTAGGGCTAGGGTTAGGGTTAGGAATGTGCACACGTATTCTGGTCCTCTGCGGATTTTTCCGCTGCGGATTTGATAAATCCGCAGTGCTAAACCGCTGCGGATTTATGGCGGATTTACCGCGTTTTTTTCTGCGCATTTCACTGCGGTTTTACAATTGCGATTTTCTATTGGAGCAGTTGTAAAACCGCTGCGGAATCCGCACAAAGAAGTGACATGCTGCGGAATGTAAACCGCTGCGTTTCCGTGCAGTTTTTCCGCAGCATGTGTACAGCGATTTTTGTTTCCCATAGGTTTACATTGAACTGTAAACTCATGGGAAACTGCTGCGGATCCGCAGCGTGTGCACATACCTTTAGAATTAGGCTATGTGCACACGGTGCGGATTTGGCTGCGGATTCGCAGCAGTGTTCCATCAGGTTTACAGTACCATGTAAACATATGAAAAACCAAATCCGCTGTGCCCATGGTGCGGAAAATACCGCGCGGGAACGCTGCGTTGTATTTTCCGCAGCATGTCAATTCTTTGTGCGGATTCCGCAGCGTTTTACACCTGTTCCTCAATAGGAATCCGCAGGTGAAATCCGCACAAAAAACACTGGAAATCCGCGGAAAATCCGCAGGTAAAACACAGTGCCTTTTACCCGCAGATTTTTCAAAAATGGTGCGGAAATATCTCACACGAATCCGCAACGTGGGCACATAGCCTTAGGGTTAGGGTTGGAATTAGGGTTGTGGTTAGGGTTAGGGGTGTGTTGGGGTTAGGGTTGTGGTTAGGGGTGTGTTCCGGTTAGGGTTGTGATTAGGGTTATGGCTACAGTTGGGATAAGGGTTAGGGGTGTGTTGGGGTTAGTGTTGGAGGTAGAATTGAGGGGTTACCACTGTTTAGGCACATCAGGGGTCTCCAAACGCAACATGGCGCCACCATTGATTCCAGCCAATCTCGTATTCAAAAAGTCAAATGGTGCTCCCTCACTTCCGAGCCCTGACGTGTGCCCAAACAGTGGTTTACCCCCACATATGGGGTACCAGCATACTCAGGACAAACTGCGCAACAATTACTGGGGTCCAATTTCTCCTGTTACCCTTGTGAATCTAAAAAAATGCTTGCTAAAACATAATTTTTGAGGAAAGAAAAATGATTTTTTATTTTCACGGCTCTTCGTTGTAAACGTCTGTGAAGCACTTGGGGGTTCAAAGTGCTCACCACATATCAAGATAAGTTCCTTGGGGGGTCTAGTTTCTAAAATGGGGTCACTTGTGGGGGGTCTCTACTGTTTAGGCACACCAGGGGCTCTGCAAACGCAACGTGACACCCGCAGACCATTCCATCAAAGTCTGCATTTCAAAAGTCACTACTTCCCTTCTGAGCCCCGACGTGTGCCCAAACAGTGGTTTACCCCCACATATGGGGTATCAGCGTACTCAGGAGAAACTGGACAACAACTTTTGGGGTCCAATTTCTCCTGTAACCCTTGGGAAAATAAAAAATTCTGGGCTAAATAATTATTTTTGAGGAAAGAAAACGTATTTATTATTTTCACGGCTCTGCATTATAAACTTCTATGAAGCACTTGGGGGTTCAAAGTGCTCACCACACATCTAGATAAGTTCCTTTGGGGGTCTAGTTTCCAAAATGGGGTCACTTGTGGGGGGTTTCTACTGTTAAGCCACATCAGGGGCTCTGCAAACGCAACGTGACGCCCACAGAGCATTCCATCAAAGTCTGCATTTCAAAACGTCACTACTTCACTTCCGAGCCCCGGCATGTGCCCAAACAGTGATTTACCCCCACATATGGGGTATCAGCGTACTCAGGAGAAACTGGACAACAACTTTTGGGGTCAAATTTCTCCTGTTACCCTTGGGAAAATAAAAAATTGCAGGCTAAAAGATCATTTTTGAGAAAATAATTTTTTTTTTTTATTTTCATGGCTCTGCGTTATAAACTTCTGTGAAGCACTTGGGGGTTCAAAGTCCTCACCACACATCTAGATTAGTTCCTTTGGGGGTCTAGTTTCCAAAATGGTGTCATTTCTGGGGGATCTCCAATGTTTAAGCACACAGGGGCTCTCCAAACGTGACATGGTGTCCGCTAATGATTGGAGCTAATTTTCCATTTAAAAAGCCAAATGGCGTGCCATCCCTTCCGAGCCCTGCCGTGCGCCCAAACAGTGGTTTACCCCCACATATGGGGTATCAGCATACTCAGGACAAACTGGACAACAATATTTGGGGTCCAATTTCTCCCATTATCCTTGGCAAAATAGGAAATTCCAGGCTAAAAAATCATTTTTGAGGAAAGAAAAATTATTTTTTATTTTCATGGCTCTGCGTTATAAACTTCTGTGAAGCACCTGGGGGTTTAAAGTGCTCAATATGCATCTAGATAAGTTCCTTGGGGGGTCTAGTTTCCAAAATGGGGTCACTTGTGGGGGAGCTCCAATGTTTAGGCACACAGGGGGCTCTCCAAACGCGACATGGTGTCCGCTAACAATTGGAGCTAATTTTCCATTCAAAAAGTCAAATGGCGCGCCTTCCCTTCCGAGCCCTGCCGTGTGCCCAAACAGTGGTTTACCCCCACATATGAGGTATCGGCGTACTCGGGAGAAATTGCCCAACAAATTTTATGATCCATTTTATCCTACTGCCCATGTGAAAATGAAAAAATTGAGGCGAAAATAATTTTTTTGTGAAAAAAAAGTACTTTTTCATTTTTACATATCAATTTGTGAAGCACCTGAGGGTTTAAAGTGCTCACTAGGCATCTAAATAAGTTCCTTGGGGGGTCTAGTTTCCAAAATGGGGTCACTTGTGGGGGAGCGCCAATGTTTAGGCACACAGGAGCTATCCAAACGCGACATGGTGTCCGCTAACGATGGAAATAATTTTTCATTCAAAAAGTCAAATGGCGCTCCTTCCCTTCCGAGCCTTACCATGTGCCCAAACAGTGGTTTACCCCCACATGTGAGGTATTGGTGTACTCAGGAGAAATTGCCCAACACATTTTAGGATCCATTTTATCCTGTTGCCCATGTGAAAATGAAAAAATTGAGGCTAAAAGAATTTTTTTGTGAAAAAAAAGTACTTTTTCATTTTTACGGATCAATTTGTGAAGCACCTGGGGGTTCAAAGTGCTCACTATGCATCTAGATAAGTTCCTTGGGGCGTCTAGTTTCCAAAATGGGGTCACTTGTGGGGGAGCTCCAATTTTTAGGCACACGGGGGCTCTCCAAACGTGACATGGTGTCCGCTAAAGAGTGGAGCCAATTTTTGATTCAAAAAGTCAAATGGCGCTCCTTCCCTTCCAAGCCCTGCCGTGCGCCCAAACAGTGGTTTACCCCCACACATGAGGTATCAGCGTACTCAGGACAAATTGGACAACAACTTTCGTGGTTCAGTTTCTCCTTTTACCATTGGGAAAATAAAAAAATTGTTGCTAAAAGATAATTTTTGTGACTAAAAAGTTAAATGTTCATTTTTTCCTTCCATGTTGCTTCTGCTGCTGTGAAGCACCTGAAGGGTTAATAAACTTCTTGAATGTGGTTTTGAGTACCTTGAGGGGTGCAGTTTTTAGAATGGTGTCACTTTTGGGTATTTTCAGCCATATAGACCCCTCAAACTGACTTCAAATGTGAGGTGGTCCCTAAAAAAAATGGTTTTGTAAATTTCGTTGTAAAAATGACAAATCGCTGGTCAAATTTTAACCCTTATAACTTCCTAACAAAAAAAAATTTTGTTTCCAAAATTGTGCTGATGTAAAGTAAACATGTGGGAAATGTTATTTATTAACTATTTTGTGTCACATATCTCTCTGGTTTAACAGAATAAAAATTCAAAATGTGAAAATTGCGAAATTTTCAAAATTTTCGCCAAATTTCCGTGTTTATCACAAATAAATGCAGAATTTATTGACCTAAATTTACCACTAACATGAAGCCCAATATGTCACGAAAAAACAATCTCAGAACCGCTAGGATCCGTTGAAGCGTTCCTGAGTTATTACCTCATAAAGGGACACTGGTCAGAATTGCAAAAAACGGCAAGGTCTTTAAGGTCAAAATAGGCTGGGTCTTGAAGGGGTTAAGTACCAAATTGGCTCTGTCACTAAGGGGTTAAATGGGGTTTTCCAGGTGTTTGATATTGATGGCCAATTTTTAGGCACGCTAGATAAGTGGGGGTCTGACTCGGCACCCCCACCTACCAGCTGTTTGCAGCTATCGGGATGGAATGAAGCTGCATGATTATGCAGTACATCTAAATTCATGTCCGTTCGTTGGTTGGTTTGACAGATAGCTGAGCGCTGTGCTTTCTCGCTACCTCGGTCAGTCTCATAGATATTGCATTGTTTGTTCTGGCATTTGAGGTTTAATGTTTTGTGCCATTATGTAGCTGTAAATGATGGAATATTGCAATTGATTCGACTTTGTTTGAAAAAAATTAAAAACTGTGGAACTGTTACATTATTAATTTAAATCTGTTAACTGTGTTCTGTCAGTTTGAAGAATTAATTATATTAGGATTTGAGAGAAGACAAATACTGTCTTACTGTATATCTGAGCAAATTCAGTGAACGTCTAGAAGACATAAATGAGTCATAATGAAGGATCTTGTCTTCAGCTTCTTTCTTGCCGATAACTGTGACATAGGTCTTCAGAACCGATTATAATCTGCTCATCTGCATTTGTACACATTTGCAACAATGACTGTAGGATTTGTGGGTGACCTTGGTTCTTTTCTCTCTATCTACGGTTTATATTGAGCTTCATGTATCAAAAATCTCACAGAGAAAGTGGATTTGTTGTTCATAGGCACCAACAAAAATTTATGCACACCTCCTGTAAAAACTTAAAAATGATATATCATCGAAGCATATGAACAGTGGTATGCCACAAAATGACTGCATCAGAGTGTTCAAATGAAAGTGTCCATTATGAAATATTCCCCAGGAATACACCTGATCTAAAGGTACCGTTACACTAAACGATTTACCAACGATCACGACCAGCAATACAACCTGGCCGTGATTGTTGGTAAGTCGTTGTGTGGTCGCTGGAGAGCTGTCACACAGACAGCTCTCCAGCGACCAACGATGCCGAAGTCCCCGGGTAACCAGGGTAAACATCGGGTTACTAAGCGCAGGGCCGTGCTTAGTAACCCGATATTTACCCTGGTTACCATTGTAAATGTAAAAAAAAAAACAGTACATACCCACATTCCGGTGTCTGTCACGTCCCCCGCCGTCACCTTCCCGCACTGACTGTGTCAGCGCCGGCCGTAAAGCACAGCACAGCGGTGACCTCACCGCTGTGCTTTACGGCCGGCGCTCACAGTCAGTGCGGGAAGCTGACGGCGGGGGACGTGACAGACACCGGAATGTGAGTATGTTGTGGTTTTTTTTTTACTTTTTCAATGGTAACCAGGGTAAATATTGGGTTACTAAGCGCGGCCCTGCCCTTAGTAACCCGATGTTTACCCTGATTACAAGTGAACACACGCCGATCCAGCGATGACAGCGGGTGATCCAGCAACGAAATAAAGTTCTGGACTTCTAGCTCCGACCAGCGATCTCACAGCAGGATCCTGATCGCTGCTGCGTGTCAAACACAACGAGATCGCTATCCAGGACGCTGCAACGTCACGGATCGCTATTGTTCAAAAGTTGCTCAGTGTGAAGGTACCTTAAGTCTCAAATGTATAACAGAGTCTAACAATGGAGCTGCGTCCTGGTCACTGCCACTATTTTTACAAGCCTGCTGGCTTACAGAACAATTACTTCCCCACTTTCTTCCCTTTTCATACTACAGATGCTACTTGCTTGCAGAGGCTGCTGTAATCAAAGGACTATTAGGTCACTTCTGCATAATTAAGAAAAATAGTGGCTACATCAGCTTTAGTGTTTAATCGTAATTTTAAGAGTCCGGTTTGGGGACACGATCTGGTGGTCTGTTGCGTTGTGGTCGGTTCCTTTGCCTGTTGAGCTATGGCTTTTTTTCGACCATGTCTAAATGCTGATTCTTCCTTTGTCCTTAATCTCCCAAAGAACAGAAGTTGTTCTGCAGTATTTGGCAAAGTCCACTACACAGTTAATGGAGGTGCATTTTGAAACCGTGTTCAAACTGTTTACAACCAATGGTCAACAGAGCAAATGACAGCTAATTGGTGTGGGTGCTCAGTGTTGGACACAAGAGATGTTCGGCCTTCAGTGATCTCGCCCAACTTTCCCATACACAGGAATGCTCACTCTGCCGAGTGCTCCTGTGTTCTCTATGAAAGAGCGGCTGCCAGACATCTCTGGCGGTGGCTTTTGTTTTAGAGAATTAAAGGATTTGCAGTCTGAAATCTGACATGCAGAAATTGTATTGGAGAGAGTTGGGGGGCCCCATAAACATTAGACAGCGGTTCAAACCTGTTGATATTGCTGAGTTTGTTCAACATCAGTCTAATATGTATGGGGGCCTTTAGGAGAGGTCAATAATACTAAATCGGTAAGTTCCAACCCCCAACAACGCCCCATGATCAACTGTTATTAGCTCTAGAAACCAAATGTAAACTATTTACCAGCCACTGCAACAGTACTCTGGAATGGATGCTATACCGTGTTTGGAATGGATGCTATACCGTGTTTGGATCTGTGCAGTTTCAGTACAGAGACTTTATACATCTGGCTGCTGATAACAGCTGAGCAGTGGAGTTGCTTTCATGTCGGTCAGAGGCCACAGGTTCGAAAAGGCTACTTTGGATAGACTTAGCGAAAACCACTCCATTTAACAAATTTCTTAAGAGATCTGGTATTACAACGGGGTCCAGTTGATTGCTTCCATGGAAGGGCTGCTGTCACGGGTTTGCCGCAACATAGAGAGGCCAGAAGACCGAGGTGTCTGATTTCACGCACTCCTGCACTGATTCGAAGGACTTCACCATCATATTAAACAGTGCAGGTTTCTGCTAGCAGTGCAGAGGTTAATATGTTCAATTGAGAGCCTTGGAAGCATTCCTGCTTTGATGGTCTTAGCTGTTCAGTTTTGGCCACTCCCCTCTGCTATATATACTCACCTCTAGCAACCAGGGATTGCCAGTGTTAGTTTAATAATGCCTGGTTCTGGAGTTGGAAGTGCTGGTTGTTAAGAGGCATTTGGAGTGTTGCTCTCAAGACTCTTGCTTGGGGATTTGTCTGTGTGTATATCCTCATCCTCTCCTATTTAGTTTTGAATCCCTGTACTTCCAGGTGTTGCACTCTATTGTTTGTGAGTATATATTTGTATGAGTAGTATTCTCATTTATCCCTGTACATCTTCTCCTGTTAGTCTGGTCCGTGTATTCGTATGCACTGCTACTCCCCACTTCCCTGGGTGAGGGAGGGGACAGTTAAGGGCTGATTTATGAGCTCAGTAAGGCACATTTCCCAGGCATCTTCATCATCAGAAGTAATGCGGGGAGCAGCGATAACTCGGGTGCCCCTAGCTTTAGGGATAGGGAAGGAGTCCATAGCTGCGGGATTTCTTGCAACAGTGTCGTGACAGCTGCCACCTGGAGGAGTGAACCAGAGGCAACAAAGCATGCCAAGCAGGATCAAAGCCAAGAGGTCACATCATGGACAAAATCGTAAAGCTAGCAGGTAGGCAAAAGTCAAGCCAAGGTCAAAGAACAGGAATTATCAGAAAAAACAGGAGCACAGAATTATATACTAGGACAGCAAAGCTATTGAATGGCAGTGGGAGTCGGAACTTCAGGGGTTTAAATAACTAAATGTCCTGTCCAAGCATCTCATGAAGGAGTGATCAAAACATAGACCAAAATCAACCCCACTGCTCCATTATAAAGGAGCAACAAAAGTCCCAGGCGAAAAATAGGACTGGCGGTTTCACGCTTAGCAAGCAATAAATGTGTGTCGCTGCCGAATGGCCAAAGCGTAAACACAAAGGGCAGAGGTGCCAGGGGTCAGTCTCCAGCCAATCTGCTATCAATGACCTTACTTACGATAGAGCATCAACATCACAGCTCTCTCCAACCCCTTTAATACTGAATGGCAGCACAGCTGCTTTAAGGCAATTTTAACATAGCAGAATTATAGTCAGTTTACCACACTCCTTTATTATAGCTGCCAGATGTTTCATTGCAGTAGCTGTAACTTTATAAAATCCCATCTACACAATTCTAAAAGTTACACAATCGTCGCTCTTGACGCGTGCTGCATTTTTGAGAACCTAAAGATTAACAATAAAAAAATAAAAATAATCATTTTTCCTAACAATACCCTATGTTGTGATTTTTCATATAAATAGTTTTAGAACAGGATATCTGTGTGTATTTATTATGTAGGTTTTCTATGTTTTTCTAGCAGTGGTGCAGCTTCCAGCAATGTCAGGTTTCTTTTACAACGCGTCTCCTGCATTTGACAAGTTACATAGCACCGTGGAAAAGCTGCTGGATTTAATCCATTTTTTTCAGTCCAGAGGCTGTAAGATCTCATACATTTTTCAGCAGTGGTTCATCTACCGATGCTTTATACGTTTTTTTTTTTTATTGAAAGAAAGAGCGTTCGCTTTGCTTCTTGCGGCACGGCTTACATCGTATTTTTCCTGGCTGTAAATATTTAAACAGCAAGCAACACGTGTAATTTTCTCCATATGCTTTACTTATTACACCGCATGTCTAAGAGTTTTGCTTTAAATTGAAATGATGAAATGGGATCCAAACTACTGTCCAGATGTGAATATCGTGGGTATGCAGAAATGTACACCAATCCTAAAATACAAATTGGCTTAAGGCTCCATGATGAAGACATTTTTCATTTATATGGCAGCATTGCATATTTTTTACCTAAAATTGGAAAAGGTAGAACTCATTTTAAAAGGATTTTCTATTAATAATCTTTTTTTTCTGGCTAGGTGCTTCGTCGAGGTGAAAATAATAAACTAAACTTTTATCCTTCCCTGCTGCTCCCATCTTCGTGGATAGGCAGCAGCGGTGATGTCATGACTACAGCACATGTGACCGCTGCAGCCAATTACTGGGCTTAATCACTTTTCAGTGTCCAATGGCAGGACACGACTCGCTATTTAAACCCTTCACCACCTTGGGATTTTCCTTTTTTAACATTTTCATTTTTCGCTCCCCTTTTTCCCAGTGCCATAACTTTTTTTATTTTTCCGTCAATTTGGCCATGTGAGGGCTTATTTTCTGCCGGAAGAGTTGTACTTTTGAACAACATTATTGATGTTACCATATAGTGTACTGGAAAATTGGAAATGATTGCCACAATTGCTTTTTTTTCCATTGTTCACTAAATACTAAAACTGACCCTCCATTATGATTCTCCAGGTCATTGCGAGTTCTTAGATACCAAACATGTCTAGGTTCTTTTTTATTTAAGTGGTGAAAAAAAATCCAAACTTTATAAAAAAAAGTTGCCATTTTCTGAGACCATTTCTGTCTCCGTTTTTCGTGATCTGGGGTTTGGTGAGGGCTTATTTTTTGCATGCTGAAATGCCGTTTTAGTTGATATCATGTGGGCGTAGATACGATCTTTTGATTGCCTGTCATTGCATTTTAATGCAATGTTGCAGCAACCAAAAAAACGTAATTCTGACGGTTTGATTTTTTTTTTGTTACGCCGTTTACCTTTTATGTATTGATACATCGGGCGATTCTGAACTCGACGATACCAAATATTTTTTTTTTCTAATTGTTTTATTTTGAATGGGAGAAGGGGGAGTGATTTAAACTTTTAGATTTCTTAAATTTTTTAAATATTTGTAAAAACTTTTTTTTTACTTTTTTTGGCTTCAATCGTCTCCATATGAGACTAAAAGCTACAATATTATGATCTCTTGTGCTACACATAGCAGAGCTTCTGCTCTGCTACGTGTAGCTAAAATGGTCATCTGCTACGAACGTCGGCCACAGGGTGGCGCACATAGTAGTTCGGCGATCACAACCACATGGGTCTCCTGCAGACCCTGGGTTGTCATGCCAACCCATGGGCGACTCGGTCATGTGACACAGGCGCCGGTGGGCAGAGTTTATGATGCATTTCCTGCACGATCAGGTTAAATGCCGCTGTCAGAGATTGTGATTCCACCCTCGGCTGTTAGGGGCACATGTCAGCTGATTAAATAACCTGACATGTGCTGGAAAAGTTGTGAGCTCATCGCCGGAGCCCGTATCAAACAGGAGGAGGCGACTTGGACGTAGCTATACGTCCAAGGTCGTAAAGGGGTTAAATCCCTATTTACAGTTGTCATCAAAATGATTCAATGTCCATTGCAAATTAGGTGTATTAGCAAATTTTGCATACTTTCAGATTTTGGCAATGAACCAATCAAACAAGAACAATGTAAATAACTGAACATAGCAAATATAAGGTAATATAACTGTCTGCATCGCTGCATGGCTTACCATCCCCCACCATGCACCTGCTTGCTGTATGCTGTAAACTCTGTATCCTCTGCTGGCTGTGCATGTTTGCTGGTTGCATGCTTAGGGCGAACACACAGGAACTTCTTGATTCTTAAAGAGAGTGTGTGCCCTTCTAATGTGTCCCCAGCTGGTTGCTGTGAGTCACTTGGTACTTAAGGCACTTCCACCTGTTGGAAGGTGCCAGAGCAGCATTCTTTTTCAGTGTGTGTGTGTCTCTGTCTGTGTGTCTGTCTGCTGAGTTACCAGGTCCTTTCCTGTTTCTGTCATCATGGGGGCTGAATACCCAGACCCTGAATCTGTACCTGTGTCTGAGCTTTATTGTTTCTGCTATCATGGGGGCTAAATACCGAGGCCTCAACCCTGAACCTGTACCTGAGACCGTCCTTGTCTGAATTATGACCGATTCCCGAACCTGTTTGTATCGAAGTCTGAAACTTTCCATTAACCTGCTGTGTCTATACCTGTACCTATCCCTAAACCTACAGTGTCTGAACCAGTACCTATCCCTAAAATCTGCAGTGTCTTAACCAGTACCTATACCTAAAACTTGCAGAAGGGGATTTTTTTTTCAAGAGATACCATATTTTTCAGATTATAAGACGCACTTTTTCCCAAAAACATTTTGGGGGAAAATGGGGGTACGTCTTATAATGCAGATATACCTTATCAGTGTGCCACTGCGGGTGTCCCGGTGGCAGTGCTGTGCTGTGTACCGGTGGCGGTGTTGCGCTGTGTCCCCAGTGGCAGTGCTGCGCTGTGTCCACTGTCCACGGTGGCGGTGCTGTGCTGCGCTGTGTCCCCAGTGGCGGTGCTGCGCTGTGTCCACTGTCCACGGTGGCGGTGCTGTGCTGCGCTGTGTCCCCGCTGCTGTGCTGTGTCCCCGCTGCCGGGGGCTCTGCCGACATTTTGTGAAAGGCCAGAGCCCTCTGCAAGTTCTTCCATGGTTTCCTGTGCAGCTGTTGACTTCGGGAAAATCTCGTCACCAAGATGTCGGGAGATGAGATCTTGATCTGCGCATGCGCCGCCTCCCGGCGGCCATTTTCCCAGAGTCCACCTCTGCACAGGAAACCATGGAAGAACTTGCTGGGGGGCTCTGGCCTTTCACAAAATGTCAGCAGAGCCCCCAGCAGCACAGGTGACACAGCGCGGCAGCGGGAACACAGCGCAGCACAGCACCGCCACTGTGGACAGTGAACACAGCGCAGCACCGCCACCGGGACACACACAGCGGCGTGCCACACTTTGGAATACCCACTCATCCCAGCCTGTGGCAATGCCCACTCTTGCCTCCTCCACCAGCGACCCTGGGACCCCCGTTTCACCGCACCCACCACCCCTGGTAAGCTATAAGACGCATGGCTTATAAGAAGCACCACCATTTTATTAAAAAAAAGTTTTTTTCCTATTTTTCTCATGAAAATTTGGGGTGCATCTTATAGTCTGAAAAATACGGTATATAGTATTTATTATGTAATTTAGGGGGCAAGTCACTGAGGGATCAATGATTTGTCAGAAGACAAACAGATGAATACCTAAGCAGAGCACCATATGAAGACCACCACAGGCGGCCTCGGAGAACGAGCATATCATTAACTCAGAACTGAAAATAAAGATTAAACAACAACCACAAGACGGATTTCAGCACAATCCTGCTGATAGATTCCCTTTAAAGTATATATAAAGCATGTGGTGTCATGTATATTTTTATATATATATATATATATATATATATATATTGCAAAAAAAAAAAAGAGCATGAACCGCACATCCCAAAATCATACGTTGATCTAAAGGCGCTAGGCAAAAATTAATATAACTGAATATGAGGTTTTCAGTTTAACATTCTGATCAGACTGTATGAAGCCCACTGCCACTTCACGGCAAACCTCGTAGTGGGTCCTATCGCCCTAACGGAGCGGAGCCGTGCGGCGCCCACCACCACAGCGGCCATGCACCAGCAGGGCGGACGGCCTGTTGCCCCACAGCACCCATGCTGCAAGACTGAGTCCCCAAGACTCCAGACCGCGATGCCCCACCAGCACAAAGCCACAGCAACAATGGCCGCCACACAGCACCAACACCAAAATGAAAGGAGCACTTAAACTCACCTTCCTCCAGCTCTTCAGTGAGAGCCAAAATGGGCTAGACCCCTTACTTTGCAGTCTCCTGCTAATTAAAATCACCTGTGCCAAATGGGAGGAGTGCTGGTCCAAGAAGAAGACTAGAACATGCTTTGCAAAAAAAAAAAAAAAAAAAGAGCATGAACCGCACATCCCAAAATCATACGTTGATCTAAAGCCGCTAGGCAAAAATTAATATAACTGAATATGAGGTTTTCAGTTTAACATTCTGATCAGACTGTATGAAGCCCACTGCCACTTCACGGCAAACCTCGTAGTGGGTCCTATCGCCCTAACGGAGCGGAGCCGTGCGGCGCCCACCACCACAGCGGCCATGCACCAGCAGGGCGGACGGCCTGTTGCCCCACAGCACCCATGCTGCAAGACTGAGTCCCCAAGACTCCAGACCGCGATGCCCCACCAGCACAAAGCCACAGCAACAATGGCCGCCACACAGCACCAACACCAAAATGAAAGGAGCACTTAAACTCACCTTCCTCCAGCTCTTCAGTGAGAGCCAAAATGGGCTAGACCCCTTACTTTGCAGTCTCCTGCTAATTAAAATCACCTGTGCCAAATGGGAGGAGTGCTGGTCCAAGAAGAAGACTAGAACATGCTTTGCAAAAAAAAAAAGAGCATGAACCGCACATCCCAAAATCATACGTTGATCTAAAGCCGCTAGGCAAAAATTAATATAACTGAATATGAGGTTTTCATATATATATATATATATATATATATATATATATATATATATATATATATAACCACACTATTAGTATAGGTACCATCAGAATTTTTAGCAATTTTTTTGAAAAATAAAGTACATTTTAACACTCATTATGGGAGAATTCAATGGCGATAGCAAGTATAGAGCCATAAACAGATTCTTTGTATGTTACTTTTCAGTTTTTTGGATGTAAAAACCTCCAATACCAAATTTTTCTACTAAACTAGCATTGAAGTAATAATCTACAAACTCTCCTAATGTCTTTTGAGACCAAGGGTTATAAAACAGGTGTCAGTTAATGGCTTTTGGCTTCAAGCTCCTAATTATTAGCAGTGAGGTTGCTGTTATCTGCAGATGTTGCTACTTGTAAATTTAATGAGTTTCTTACGTGCCATGATGGAGAAAGGCGGTTATGTTTTATATATTTTCACAGAAATGATCAAACTTTGTGAAAAACCATTTACTGAAAAATTCAGGACAGACAAAAGCAAGGCTGGGAATTCATCCAAATGTTTAGATGAGGCAATATACAGAACAGTTACAATTTATATATTTCCAGCCCTAAAACACCTTTAGAGAATGAAATATCCTATTAGTTAATATAAATGTATAAACCCTTCTGCTTCCAGCGTTGACAATGCTGACCAACTTTAATTTCATGCTTCGAAGTTACAGTTGTTTAGTTTTTTTTAATCGATTTGGAATTTGTATTATTAATAATTAGCTCTTATTTTACAATAGAATTTTAATATTTTTTCCTTTATTCTGTTAGACCTCTGCTTTTGGCTACATTTGCACTGTCAGGAATGTATATATCCCTTTAGAAGGGCTTATCCATCATCCCATAAAGTCATGGCATGTCTGTAGGACACGTCTTCACCAGGGGTGTAGCAATAATAGGCGCAGACGTTGCAATCTTACCCGGGCCCTGGAGGCTATGGAGCCCCAAAAGGTCCCTTTGCGCCATGTGAAAAGACTGTTCTTAAGAATGCCCTGTGTTGGTTGAGGGCTTCATTGGAAATTCTGCATTGGGACCCAAAAGCTTCAAGTTATGCCACTGGTCATCACTCAATGATTGTGGGGGGTATGGACAATGGAATGTCTTTGCAGTTTTGCCCTGGAGTGGAGCCACAAGGGAAAGGGCCAAGCTACACTACAGCTGCCGGCACAACTTATCCGGTACAGTGCCTTATTTAATTTCTTGGCTTCATGGGGAAACTTTCCAAGATGGGTGGTGACCATGGTGGCCATTTTGAAGTTGGCCTTTTTGGATCCAACTTTATTTTTTCCATTGGGAAGAGGGTCATGTGACACATCAAACTTATTGAGAATGTCACAAGGAAAACAATGGTGTGCTTGGTTTTAACGTAACTTTATTCTTTCATGAGTTATTTACAAGTTTATGACCACTTATAAAATGTGTTCAAAGTGCTGCCCATTGTGTTGATTGTCAATGCAAACCTCTTCACCCACTCTTGACACACTGATAGCAACACCGCAGAAGAAATGCTAGCACAGGCTTCCAGTATCCGTCTTTTCAGATGAAGGCAATACATCATCATGTAGCAATTTCAGATATCCAGTGGCATTGAGGTTTCCATTGATGAAGAATGGCCCCACTACCTTTGTACCCCATATACTACACCGTACCATAAATGATGTGTTGCCCTCTTTATGCACTGAAGATGGCACGTTCTCTGAGTTTTTCCAGCAAGATGGTGCACCACCACATTATGGGTGTCAGGTCCGAGCATTCCTACATGAACAGTTTCCTGGAAAGTGGATTGGTCGTTGTGGGCCAGTTGAATGGCCACCAAGGTCTCCCGATCTGACCCCCTTAGACTTCAGGGGTCATCTGAAGGCAATCATCTATGCTGTGAAGATACAAAATGTGCAGAATCTGAAACAATGGATTCTGAAAGCCTGTCTAGTATATTGCCCTCAATTCTGGTATAATGCCCCAATCCTGGTATAATGTCACCCATCCTGGTATAATGCCCACATTCTTGTATAATGTCCTCCATCCTGCTATATTGTCCTCATTCTGCTATAATGTCCCCATTATGATATAACACCCCCATCCATGTATATGTTCCCCATCCGGGTATAATGCCCCCATTCTGGTGTAATGCCCCCATTCTGGTATAATGCCCCCATCCTGGTATGATGCCCATATTCTGGTATAATGTTCCCCTTAATGTTATAATGTTCCCCATCCTGTTATAATGCCCACTTCTTGATATAATGCCCCACATTCTGGTATAATGTCCCTATCCTGGAATAATGTCCCCATTCTGGTATAATGTCCCCTATCCTGCAATAATGTCCCTATTATGATATAAAGCCCAAATCATGGAATAATGTCCCCCATTATGGTATAATGTCTCCATCCTGGTATAATGTCCCAAATCTTGGTATAATGTCCTCATCCTGGTATAATGCCCACATTCTGGTATAATACCCCCATCCTGGTATTATGCCCCTATTCTGGTATAATGCCCCCCATCCTGGCATAATTTTCCCCATCCTGGGCCCATTCTGTTCTTCTCCAGCACATTTTAAAAGAAACTAAACAATTTTTCTCACCTCCATAAGCTCACATGATCCTGTTCTGTGGCTGGTGCATTAACCGGCAGCTGATATTGGCATTCCGGTACAGGCAGCCTATGACGTCACTGCCATATTCTGTGTGTCATTGCCATGTTCGCACTTCAGCTGACGGTCTCTGATTGGCTGGCTGCGTGTATTGCAGCGCATGGAACTGGCAGGTCTTGGCACCGCAATATATTTCACCTGAATGTGCAGTCGAGCAAATACTGTACATCCAGGTGAAATTGACATCCGTGGCCCGTGCTCCCACAAGGGCCCAGTCACAGTAGCACCTTTTTATGACAGTGATTGTTATGCCTCTGATCCAGTGTAGCTTCTCTGCCGCTGTTCTAGTGATTGTTTGCTAGCTGCATCGGTGATGTCATGTCAACAGCACTGCAGCTAATCACTGGTGTTGTAGACATCACAAGATGGGTGAGCCAAGTGATTGACTGCAAAGTTGTTGATGTGATGTTATCACTGCAGACAGTTTAACAATCACTGAAGCAGCACCAGAGATGCAGAGAATGGTGGATGCCATCTGGTTTAATTATTTTTAACACAGGTATTCCGAACAGAATGCTGAAAGTGAAAACACCACGTAACTATCTTATATAGAGAAGGTAACTCAAACTCCGAAAATCTTAAAAACATAAGAATATTTTTAGAAAGAATTGATGGATTTGGAGCGTTTTTACAATAGCGCTGAGCGGCATAAAAGACTTACAAAAGCCGCAGCAGCAAAATAGCAGCACATTTTTAATGAAGATGCTTTAGAAAGTTTCTTAACTTCGCATTTTGAAAATAAATGATTAAAAAAAATAAATTGCAACGGTCTACATAGGCTTTATTGTATCACAAGCACAACGTTGTACAAGCGTTGTAGGGACGGTGTGTGTCCGTAAAGTCAAAGGGGTAATGTATCAGGAAGGGCTCATTCAAGTCACTTTTGTTTGTGCCATTATATGTGCCATATGTTTCAAAGTGTTGTATGATATAGACAAAATATAAGACTTCTATCTAAAAAAAAAAGTTTTCCTAGTTTTTACACCGTCCCTTCCTTATTGGAGTGGGAATTGTGACTTTTTTGTACCTTTAGAAACTCACAATTTATAATTCTGCTATATAGCTATTTGGCAAACTTTCCAAGCCCTCTCTTCTCTGCCAAGCAAATATCATAAATGGCCGGGTGATTTAAAATCACAAAAATGTGCAAATTCTTTGAAAAAAATAAAAATAACAATGTGCAACAAAATTTGTGATTTTTTTTTTATGCCAAGAAATTGGCTCCCAAACTTTATAAATCTTCCCTTGCTCCTGGTAACCTCTTACATTCGACAGGTTGAGACCCTTAGCACTGTACAATGTTTTTGTAATAGTGAGTGCTATTATTGGCATAAATATTACTTCTCTTCCCTAAATGTTATTGTGCATCCGGCGTGATTGACAGACAGCTGGACTGAAGACACGACTTTTTGCGCATTTCTCATTACTAACATGTCTGTTCTTGTGTCTTTGTGCCTTTCTGCGGTAATAATAGTGTTAGTGGTCGGCTCTGAGATGCTGTAACCTTCACAAGGTCGCATACTGTAGCATGTTCCTGTGGCTGTTAGCATCTGTCATATAGGAAGCTCATACATTTTTTAATATGCATTACTTAAGGCAAAATAATTATAAGTAAACCCGGGCAAGGAAGGTTTCTAATCTTATATTCCCAAATATATTTATAGACTTCAAATGTCACAGCCAATGTTATTGCCGTCTGCAAATTCGATGTTCAATACCGAAATAATGCACCTAGAAAAGTTCTTTTTGGACATCTGCAGGCTGGTGTTAGAATTTTTTTTTTTTTCTTTAATCGTGCCTTGAACGATTGTACAAGAATGTCGCCATGATCAACAACTCGTTCTTTGAATAGAATTCATTTCAATGCATTAGAATTGATTGTTGCGCGCGACGCGCTTAGAAAACAGGTGAGAATGGAAATCACAGCTATTGTTGAACCAACAGAGAGGAGAAAGTAAATCAGAAAGATTTGTTTCATTAATGCTCCAAAGGAGGTTTCTTAACTTCTCCTATGAGCACCCACAGAGGCAATTTATGGTGACCTTAAATAGTACCGGAGGGTTTGACTCTCTTGTTCTTCTATGTATTATGGAGTAGCATAAACTGGCGTTTTCTCTTAGGAGGTAGTGATGTGAAAATAAGTCAATTAAATCAAGGCTCCTTAGGCTTTTTATATTTCCTGAAGCAGAGTTCAGGCTGCCACTGAAGGTAGCCCTTTGCCTGTCCCCGGGAAAACAACATGAAATATGAAATTTTGGCCTGGATGCCCTATTACTATTTTCAGATCTCACCACATAGTTCTTCTCTCCAGTTATTGCTTTTCACATGATTTCTTAATTTGTTTAGTGAAATATAGAAGTGCTAGTTTCTGCTTTCAAAATATGTCAATCTGACCCTTGAAAAAATTTAAATTATATTAATTAGGATCTACTTCGTTTATATGGATACTGTCATTGCTCAAGTGCTAGTTTCTGCTTTCAAAATATGTCAATATGACCCTTGAAGAAAACAGATTATATTAATTATGAGCTACTTTTTTTTATGTGGATACTGTCATGGCTCGACTCTGGAACTTGATCCGGTGATCTGTGGCTGTGGGTCGGTTTCTCTCTCTGTTTGACCACAGCCTGTGCTGTCTCTGTCCAACTGCTAATAATGACTTATGGGGAAAAAAAATCCCACTAAAACATAACATTTATTTAGATCAATTCTTAAAATAGTGAATAAGAGAAAAAAAAAACATAAAAATATCAAATACAATAAATATTGGGGTATATAGTCAAATTGGAATAATCTCTTTTGCCCTGCAGATGCCCTGATTTACACCCCTTCCTAGCTGCGGAGGTTGGCACACTAGCTTGGACACAATGTGGCACCCCCGCTCACCGATGGCGGTTCCTAATGTTCCCTATTACAGTCTGAACAAGGGTAAATGATTGCCATCGAAAAAATAGCCAATAACCTAAAATGCCTCTATCTATAGAAAACTGATATTGTTAGGGTAATCAATGGCCAGAGAAAAAATTGTGAATGTAAACCCATGATTAATCCAAATACCCTACGGTTAGTAAAACCATACAATACTAACAGATGTATCTATACCAGAAGTGATTATACAGAGAAAATAAATTAAGGTATAGAGTCCCCAACACTTGAAAACAAGGCCACTTGTATACAAACACCTTACTCAAGTGAGTATAATCTTCTCATGTAATACTAAAACAATAGATACCAACGTAAAGATAAACAAGTCAGGTGCCCAAAACAATAATGGCTCAGATGGAAACACCTTACTATCCCTCACATGCCCTTAATGAAGGTTCTTTGCTTGCTGCGGAGGTTATTTTGAATGGGGCAAAGGGGGATGATTTGAACTTTTATATTTAATTCGTTAAATCATTTTTTTTTGTACTTTTTACTAGCTTCAATAGTCCACTTAGGAGACTTGAAGCACCTGCAACCATCCGATCACTTGTACTACACATAGGAGTGCTTCAGCTCTGCTATGTGTAGCAGACATCATCACCTTTTATGAATGCCGGCCACGGACGGGTCTTATGCTGGGCTTCGATTTAAATGCCGCCGTGAGAGATTAACAGCGGCATTTAACATGTTAACAGCCTCGGGTGGATTGCGATTCCACCCGCGGCTGTTAGAGGCAAATGAGGGCCGATCAAATCAGCTGTCATGTGACGAGAAAGATGCGGGCTCAGCGCCGGAGCATGCATCAAAGGGGGATAAGTCATAGGTCGTGAAGGGAATAAAATAACTTTTTTCCAAATAAGAATCTTATTTTAGCGAAAAAAGAAATTCCAAAGATTTAAAAAGTACAACACCTCTATTTTTTCAATTTAACTTACTGTTCGTTTCACAGCAACACCTATATGAACGGATTATCCCACAGGTTGTACATGAAGCGTCTCTGCCTGCCACTCTCACAGCAGGAAGTCTCAGCAAAATCTCCAGCACCAATGACCAGTTGTGTCACATCCAGCTAATCAACATCATGTATACCTAAAACCTTGTTTCTCTATGTGCCCTAAGCAAACTCACATTTTTTACAGCCTGAATATATTTTTGTAAAAAAGATGCTACAGTTTTGATGGGCAGAAAATAGAGCAACAAATATGTCCCGCTAATAAGGTGAATACATATAAATAATTTCTTACACATCCTCAGTACTGACTTTTTGACTATAGACTGATGATCTAACATTGGATTTACATATTTTCAGTAAGAACTAAAAGTGCTTTTCAACTTGTAACGTTTCCCCTTTTCTCTTATTATATATACATATAGAATACAAATATATTATGGCCTAAAACTCATCTTTGACAAATTATCTGCTGCTTTTATGGAATTTTTTTTTCAGACTATTGCATATTCTGTTTGATGTTTCTTCTCTTTCTCTCCTCTTGTCAGTGCTTGAATTTTATTTAGCCATGCTTCTTAAAGCTTAAAGGGATACTTTGTCAGAAATTATTAGAATTTTTCACTTTTTATTTTGTGGGTTTACATTTACATTTAAATTATAATTCATATTGTGAATTTTAAACACATTACACCTACAGGAACTTTTATGACCTCCCTTTCTAAATCCATAAATATTAAAGGAGTGGTCAGGAAATACAAATTATTTTAATTCTAAATGCCTATTAATTTAATGTGGTCTAAGGGGTAAGGTTTCTCCTTGTGGAGAGACATACCACCCCTGTTTTGTTAAGGTAAGGAGGCTTATTCGCCGTGCAATGCTCCTCTAGGAAATCTTATATGCAAATTGTCTCTTCAGAGAGGGCCAAAAGCCGGAAACACCGTGTCTGCAAATTGAGATTCTAATTTGACTTTTATCCTAAGTCATATTGCAAGACTCGTTAAAGGGTTGATTGTGACTTGTAGGATCGCTACTTCCAACAGGTGGCATTATAGAGTTCAAGTCCTCGTTCTCTCGGAAAGGTCACAGAGGCTGCAACACCATGAAGAAAGAGGCACCACTAACTAAACAACACCATGCAAATCAAGGAGATCTCCAAACAAGTCAGGGACAAAGTTGTTGAGAAGTACAAGTCAGGGCTGGGTTATTAAAAAATATCCCAATCCCTGATGAGCACCATCAAATCCATTATCATCAAATGGAAAGAACATGATACCACAACAAACCTGCCAAGAGAGGGCCGTCCGCCAAAACTCTCAGCCAGAGCAAGGAAGAGATTAATCAGAGAGGCAGCACATAGACCAAAGGTAACCCTGAAAAAGCTGCAGAGTTCCCAAGCATAGACTGAAATATCTCTCCATATGACCACAACAAGCTGTACACTCCATAGACGTGACCTTTATGGAAGAGTGTGCAGAATAAAAGCCTTTATTTACACAAAAATGTTAACACTCTTTTTGAGTTTGCCAAAAGACATATGAGAGACTCCCCAAATATATGGAGGAAGGTGCTGTGGTCAGATGAATCCAAAATTGAATTTTTTGGCCACCAAGGTAAACACTATGTCTGTCGCCAAACCAACACAGCTCATCACCCCTAGAACACCAGACCCACAATGAAACATGGTGGTGGCATCATCATACTGTGGGGATGTTTTTTGGCAGTAGGGACAGGGAATATGATCCATGTCAAGGTGGATGATGGAAGATGGACATTGCGGAATACAGGAATATTGTTGAGCAAAACCTGTTTCAGTCTGCCAGTGATTTGAAACAGGGGTGAAGGTTCACCTTCCAACTAGAACAATTACCCAAAGCATACTGCTAAAACAGCACTCGAGTGGTTTAAAACAAACCTGTCACCATGTTTTACTGATCTGACCACCACCTTTCAGGCTTAATATACAGCATTCTGTAATGTCGTATATATGGCCCCAAACTGACCTCCAAGACAAGGAAAATAACTTTTATTATACTCAGCTGCGGGGCTGTCCGATTCACCTGGGGAGCGTTGCTGGTCTTGGTCTGGTGCCCCCCTTCTTCTTGGGATGCCATCCTCCTTCTTGCTTCATGTGGATGATGTGTCCCTACGTCATCCACACAGTTTCCCTGGCATCGCACTCCTGCCCTGATGAGGGAAGAGCAAAGTACTACAGTGCGTAGGCAGCGGGAAAGGTCAAAGAGCCGTGGCACATGCGCACTACAGTACTTTACTCTGCCCTAGTCAGGGCAGAGAAGTACGCCTGCGCAAGGGCTTGATGCAGGAGACACTGTGTGGATGATGTAGGGATGCGTCATCCACAAGAAGCAAAAAGGAAGCGCCAGACAAAAACCAGCAACACCCCTCAGACCGGACCGCCCCGCAGGTGAGTGTAATAAAAGGTCTTTTTCTTGTATTGCAGGTTTGGTTTGGGACAGATATACAGCATTACAGAGTGCTGTATATCAGGCCTGAAAAGTGGTGGCCCTATCTCATATCAGTCAAAGCTGGTGATAAGTTCCCTTTAAGGGGAAACGTGTAAATGTTTGGCAGTGGCCTAGTGAAAGCTCAGACCTTAAGACAATTGAGAATCTGTGGTCAGATTTGAAGATTGCTATTCACTAGAGGAAACCATCTATCTTGAAGGAGCTGGAGCAGTTTTGTCTTGAGGAACGGGCATAAATCCCAGTGGAAAGCTCATAGAGACTGATCCAAAGCGACTTGCATCTGTAACTGCCACAAAACAAGGCTCTGCAAAGTACTGACTTTAACTGGGTGAATAGTTATGCACACTGAAGTTTTCAGTTATTTTGTCATATTTGATGTTTGCTTCACAATAAAAAAAGCAAATGATCACGTTGTAGGCATGTTCTTTACATGATCTAATGCAAACCCTAAAAAAAAGTGAAATTTCAGGTTGTGAGGTAGAAAAACATGACACATGCAGAGAGGGTGAATACGTATATATATATATATATATATATATATATATATATATATATATATTATACTTTGGTATGGTCACTACCAAGTTCTGCAATGATGCAATGACCACATAAAAACTGTCTACCACCACCAATGGTTTATACAGGCTGATTGGACACCCGTTTCTGGTAACGTAGGGCCTCATGAGGCTTCAGGGGTGCGGTTCATAGAGCAAAAGGAATGAAGCTATTGCATTTTATATATTTAAACAGTGTTTAAAAAACTATTTAAAAAAATTACAAAGGGCACAAGACAAAAACAGTACATACTATCAAATAAAAATAAGAGGGGATGAACAAAAGAAAATGACTAGGTCTGATGTCGCAGATGGTGCAGTCCTACAGCAAGCTGAATCTCCCAGCACTGAACCATGGCAATAATTTAGAATCTGCTTTTAACAGGTACAAGCCACTCCCTTAGTGACCTCATATGGGAGCTGGTAGATGGGATGCGGCTCAGGTACCAAAAATTATGAGTTCCCAAATCTTCAGGATATCTGCCCCTGGAGGTCCCAGGCAGGAGATATTAATGTGATATTTCCTATCATGATGTTAGCTTTCCATAGATAGGAGACATGGCATATCCAACTTTTTCCATCTGTCTGATATTAATTCGGGGCTGATGTGCAGACCGCACAATGATGTAAGTAAATGTCATGATGGTAAAAATATGTCTCCCACAACTATAACATCTACATTGGCCACAGAAAAAACAATATTCATGGCATACAGTGCCATCCGGGCTGCCTGTAATTCTTTTGAAGACTTAGAACCCTTTCACACATCAGTTTTTTGCTATCAGTCGCAATCCGTCAAATTTTGAAAAAAAAACGGATCCGGCGACTGATGCCGCCGGATCCATTTTTTTCTCATAGACTTGTATTAGCGACGAATTGTGACGGATGGCCTCACATTTCATGCGTCATTTACCGGATCCTTCGAAAATTGTTTGTCCGGCGGCCGGAGACAATGGACAAAGTAACGTTTTTTTGTGTACGTCGAAAAAAAAAACCGGACAGCGACGGATTCTGTTTTTTTAAACTGAGCATGCTCTGATTTTTTTAGGATCCAGTTAGCCAGATCCGCTAGCCGGATCCGGTGAAAAAGCGGATCAGTCGCATCAGTTTTTCACAAACTGTGACGGATCCGTCGATCCGTTGAGCCAAAGGATTGTGACTGACGGCAGAAAACTGATGTGTGAAAGAGGCCTTATCTACTCAGGAGAGAAAAGTGTTACCTCCCAGCCTGCTGTACAGAATTTATGTCTGCGCTCCATCAGATGACCTACTTCAATTACCTGTTAACAGCAGGGGGTCGTAGAGCAACAGAGGTCAGATGGAGGATTACAGTGTTTTTTCCTTGCACTTTTTATGATGAAGCCATACCTCTGTGTTCAACTTGAGGGTGGCATTCACAATGTCATTACATCACATATCGGACGAGAAGCATAGCCTATGATATTATGATAGAAGGGGCAATATTAGCTGAATTATATGTATATATAGTGACAGAATAGAGTAAAAAAAAACTTTAGAAAAAACATGCATTCTTTTGCATTGTGTCACTGCTGCAGAAAAGGAATAAACTAGTCAAAAGTCTATTAGTAGTGAAGCAGCTGGCAAACAAGGCATGAACCATGCCAAATGATCCTGCAGCATCGCACTGCAATGAGACACTGCATAACAAGGCACAGTCATTCCACTAATAGTGCCGTTTACCCGCCATACGCTTTTAATCAGTAAGATCAGAATTTGGAATTCAACATAAAAAAATGAGCATAAAAACGAGCAGAGAGAAAATCTGCGTAAGTGTAATTTATATTTGGAGACAAATATTACTGCAAATTGCTGCAAAAGAAGTTTCTCTCTTTCTTTAGAACCTGCACAAAATGCTGCATTCAATAGAACATTAATGCCTTTGCCAAACATTAATTAGCACATGCTGGTCCACTGTGCATAATTATCTTACCAGCAAGTATAGAGTGGAGACTCGCATCACTTAAAGGAGCCATGCAACCCCCTCTCTACACCCTATCACATCTGTAGCAAAGGTAATTGGGGCTCAATTCTAGGAAAAAGCCTAGAGCCTACTTGTGGATTTGTGTTTTGTGAACAAACCTAAAATATATGAAAAAGCTGCTTTTTTTTATTCCTTAAAGGAGTTCTCCTGGCATATGATATTGATGACCTATCCTTGGAATAGGTCATCAATAACAGATCGGTGAGGGTTGCTCCAACACCTCAGGGTAGCTCATCAATAATTTAGGATAGATCATCAATATCAGATCGGTGGGGGTCCAACACCTAGTGCCCCCATCTATCAGCTGTTATCAGCTTAAATGGTGGCTGGATGTAAACATAGAAAGGAGCTACGTTGTGTCAGTCCAACTTGTAGTGACCACTGCAGGGTACTATTCAGAATCCTATCCTGTTCAGAATAGGAACTGTTCTGCAGTACCCGGCAGTGACCTCTACACAATGAATGACTAAATTAAACTTTGCATTGCTGCTTCTCTCAGAGTTTACATCACATCAGTCTATTGATGATCTAACCTAAGGTATCTGCCACCACCGGTCTCATATGGATGACCTGATATAAAGATAGATCAGTATCATATGGTTCGATAATGCCTTTAAAACAACCCAATATGATGCTATTAGTCTTTAACATATGCTCCTTTAATAGGATACAGGCTACTGTAAACAGGGACAGAATCTGCACCAAGTAAGGTTGTGCCTATACCAGGGCCCATTAGGTAGGAGGGTTGGAGTCTCATAGTTAAAGGGGTTTTCCACTAGTTGGATAACCCCTTCTCAATTCGTATATTTCACCCCTTTTCATATACCAACACTTATACTCACCTCCGATGCCGTTCCAACCGGTGTCGGCACTGCCTCTCCTGATGTGACGACTTGCCCACCGAGCGGCCAGTGAGCGGCTGCTTCACTCTACCCACCTTTGGACAAATCACTTACATCTGGAGGAAGCCCGCAGGGTGGGCATGTCGTCACATCGGGAGAGGCAGTGCCGAGTGGCATCACACTGTTATTACGCGATCTCTGGGAGAGACAGTGTCGACACCACTGCAACGGCGCCTGCTTCGGAGGTGAGTATAAGTGTTGTTATTTTAAAAGGGGGAAACAATGATTCAGAAGGGATTGCCTAAAGGTACCTTCACACTAAACGATATCGCTAGCGATCCGTGACGTTGCAGCGTCCTCGCTAGCGATATCGTTCAGTGTGACACGCAGCAGCGATCAGAATCCTGCTGTGATGTCGTTGGTCGGGGCTAGAAGGCCAGAACTTTATTTGGTCGCTGGATGTCCCGCTGACATCGCTGAATCGGCGTGTGTGACACCGATTTAGCGATGTCTTCACTGGTAACCAGGGTAAACATCGGGTAACTAAGTGCAGGGTCACGCTTAGTAACCCGATGTTTACCCTGGTTACCATCCTAAAAGTAAAAAAAAAAACGCTTCATACTTACCTTCTGCTGTCTGTCCTCCGGCGCTCTGCTTTCCTGCACTCACAGTGAGCACAGTGGCCAGAAAGCAGAGCGGTGACGTCACCGCTCTGCTTTCCGGCCGCTGTGCTCACAGCCAGTACAGAGAAGCAGAGCGCCGAGGACAGACAGCGGAAGGTAAGTATGAAGCGTTTGTTTTTTTTACTTTTAGGATGGTAACCAGGGTAAACATCGGGTTACTAAGCGCGGCCCTGCACTTAGTAACCCGATGTTTACCCTGGTTACCGGCATCGTTGGTCGCTGGCGAGCTGTCTGTGTGACAGCTCTCCAGCGACCAAACAGCGACGCTGCAGCGATCCGGATCGTTGTCTGGATCGCTGCAGTGTCGTTTAGTGTGAAGGTACCTTAAGTAGTAGACAACCCATTTAACTATTCTCTATGCTGAGCCAAGGATAAGTTAAATAGGTAGCCAATTTTCAATGTCATCCAAGGCCCTACATACACACATAGTTGCCAACATTTCCGAGAATCTTTAAGCCTTGCCCCCAAACCTTGCACCTTCAAACAATGTCCCCAGCATTCCGGGGAACACCCAGGTCTGAACTATAATGCACCCTTTTCACAAACCTTACATAAAACCAGCACCATTTTGGTTCATGGGTCTCTGATTCTGACCGTGATTCCAAACTTGTAGCTTACTGGCAAAATTTTAGGTAAGTAGCAGATAATTATGACAATCACATAATGTGATGGAAATTTAGATAAGGGGTTGGCATATATAGAAAACCCTGCCCAAATGCACAAATAGGACATACGCATATCATACTGGTGGTCCCTCTAGAATGGATGGCATCTAACATTACTATTGTCCTGCAGTAGCCGCAGCCAATGCTGTGTCTCGATGGCTGACAAATCATGTTTGCTGACGGTATACAGAGAAAGATCCAAAACAGTAAGCAGAACCCATGTAGAAAGAGATTTCGCAAGTGAGATAACCCCTTTAATATAATTGTATAGCCGTAAAGAACAACGCTCCTCAAACTTTTTTTTCTTGCTGGGACCCTTTTGCAAAGGACCATGGTTGCAGTGCATGGACATGCATGGTCCTCCAGAGAAAGAAGTCCTAACTGTGGGGTCAGAAAACCCCGATAGGGTATTTTACAATGTGTTTGTTAAACCACACAACCCCTTTTAATGGACCTAATATGATGAATGATGGCATCTATCTGAAGTGTACGATCTTTGATTCAACTTTTTCCAATGTTGTTGTGAAATTTATTCCTAATACAATATCAAGCGCTGGTTTACTGTGGAGTGAGCCGGTGGAATATTTGTGAACCCATCTGTCGATCATTGAGTGTTGGCGGTGCTGAAGCCACGATCCAGCTGTGCGTGCTCAAAGGAAGTGGCTGGCATGCTATGATTGATCAGCGCTGACAATGCCGGCAGCATCTCTGGTTTTCAGTGCATTTGTCGTCTTCTTTCAAGGAAACATTCACGCAATTGTTGATATAAAATCGCAGCTCTTACACGCTTGTAAAACTTAAAGAATAACCGTTGTTTGCATTTTTATGTAATAAATCAATAGTACACATCAAAATAAGCAACGTTGTAATATATTTTATATTTTCTGGCCTGATCTTTCACTCTCAATTCATGGGTAAAATCTATCTTCAGTGAATACAGATTTTGCCATTACTGAGATAGGAGCTGACCATTGGTGCTCATAAAGTTCTATGGAGAAGGGAGGAGCTAAAGCATTCTGTTTCCAGTTCTCCTGTAACGACAGGGACAGTTCTCCATAGAACATTATGATCACCAACTGTCATTTCCTATCTCAGCAATAGGAAAATCTGTATTTAGCAAAGACAGATTATACCTGTGAATTGAGAATTTTGAGAATCAAAGATCAGTCCTGGATGAGAAAGGAGCTGATTTCTCTAACTAGATCTATTGCAATGTTTTACTACATGTAATATTGACTTATAGAAAAAAAGGAGTTAAAGCAGGAAAAACAGAGACTAGACCTCAAAACAGATGCCACCCTGAGATGGAAAGTCATCAGTGACGTTTCAAGGGCTGGTCTCTGTTCTCCCAACTCATTGCGTTCTCTCCTTTTCAGTGCATACTGACAGTGCGCTCTTTTACCGGCATGTGTCGGCATTGAAAACCGGCACATGCTCAGTAGAGCACGGACTAGTTCAGCCCCTGTAACGGATGTCACTGAAGATACTTCTTTTTAGAATGGAGATAGAGGCTGCGGCAGTGACCGCAGTCTGAGTCCCCTGATGACATCCCATTTGTATATCCCGGCATGCATTGTGGATTCTCAAACAAAGCGTCATTGAAAGTTGAAAAAAAAGACAGGACGATAGAGCAGAAAAGGAGCGATAGGGAATTTTTAATTTAAGTATATTAGAAAAGTTATTAGAACTCTGTGTGGCACACATATACAGTACAGACCAAAGATTTGGACACACCTTCTCATTTAAAGATTTTTCTGTATTTTCATGACTATGAAAATTGTACTCTCACACTGAAGGCATCAAAACTATGAATTAACACATGTGGAATTATATACTTAACAAAAAAGTGTGAAACAACTGAATTTATGTCTTATATTCTAGGTTCTTCAAAGTAGCCACCTTTTGCTTTGATGACTGCTTTGCACACTCTTGGCATTCTCTTCATGAGCTTCAAGAGGTAGTCACCAGGAATGGTGTTCACTTCACAGGTGTGCCCTGTCAGGTTTAATAAGTGGGATTTCTTGCCTTATAAATGGGGTTGGGACCATCACTTGTGTTGTGCAGAAGTCTGGTGAATACACAGCTGATAGTCCTACTGAATAGATTGTTAGAATTTGTATTATGGCAAGAAAAAAAAGCAGCTAAGTAAAGAAAAACGAGTGGCCATCATTACTTTAAGAAATGAAGGTCAGTCAGTCCGAAAAATTGGGAAAACTTTGAAAGTGTTCCCAAGTGCAGTGGCAAAAACCATCAAGCGCTACAAAGAAACTGGCTCACATGAGGAGCGCCCCAGGAAAGGAAGACCAAGAGTCACCTCTGCTTCTGAGGATAAGTTTATCTGAGTCACCAACCTCAGAAATCGCAGGTTAACAGCAGCTCAGATTAGAGACCAGGTCAATGCCACACAGAGTTCTAGCAGCAGACACATCTCTACAACAACTGTTAAGAGGAGCTTTTGTGCAGCAGGCCTTCATGGTAAAATAGCTGCTAGGAAACCTTCCAAGGACAGGCAACAAGCAGAAGAGACTTGTTTGGGCTAAAGAACACAAGGAATGGACATTAGACCAGTGAAAATCTGTGCTTTGGTCTGATGAGTCCAAATTTGAGATCTTTGGTTACAACCACCGTGTCTTTGTGCGACGCAGGAAAGGTGAACGGATGGACTCTACATGCCTGGTTCCCACCGTGAAGCATGGAGGAGGTGTGATGGTGTGGGGGTGCTTTGCTGGTGACACTGTTGGGGATTTATTCAAAATTGAAGGTATACTGAATCAGCATGGCTACCACAGCATCTTACAGCGGATTACTATTCCATCCGGTTTGCGTTTAGTTGGACCATCATTTATTTTTCAACAGGACAATGACCCCAAACACACCTCCAGGCTGTGTAAGGGCTATTTGACCAAGGAGAGTGATGGGGTGCTATGCCAAATGACCTGGCCTCCACAGTCACCAGAGAACCCAATCGAGATGGTTTGGGGTGAGCTGGACCGCAGGGTGAAGGCAAAAGGGCAACAAGTGCTAAGCATCTCTGGGAACTCCTTCAAGATTGTTGGAAGACCATTCCCGGTGACTACCTCTTGAAGCTCATCAAGAGAATGTCAAGAGTGTGCAAAGCAGTCATCAAAGCAAAAGGTGACTACTTTGAAGAACCTAGAATATAAGACATAATTTCAGTTGTTTCACACTTTTTTGTTAAGTATATAATTCCACATGTATTAATTCATAGTTTTGATGCCTTCAGTGTGAATGTACAATTTTCATAGTCATGAAATTACAGAAAAATCTTTAAATGAGAAGGTGTGTCCAAACTTTTGGTCTGTACTGTATATATATATATATATATATATATATATATATATATATACTATCTATCTATCTTTCTATCTATCTATCTATCTATCTATCTTTCTATCTATCTAAAATAAAGCACATCAGCACTATGTACAAGTTTAGGCCATGTGAAAACACAGAAAAACATTAAAAACATGTCATCTAGATTTTACTACTCAAAAAAATATATTATTTTTTTTAAACTTACAGAAATGAATGAAAGTGAAGGTTCTTAGCGCATAAATTGGCCAATTCATGTATGCCTATCAACCACGGCAAGGTTCCTCCCTCTGATGGGTCCCTGCTCTACTGTACAAGGAAAGGCCGGAGCGAGCCATACCACCCCTTCCCCACGGCGTAGGTGGAGGCCAACATCACAATGGGTTGGAGGGGGGGGGGGGGGCTTAGGCTAATTCCAAGGGGTTGGACTTCTAGTTAGGTACAAGGGGGGGATTAGGGGCGGGGTCTCGTCAGTTCCCACTCTTTGGAGTCGCAAGCAGCCCCGCACTCCCGCCCTATGTTTTCTTCTGGATGGGGGTGGTGGTTATTGTTTTAAGGGGTTTGTTTGTTTTCAGAGGTCATTGTGGCCGTGGCGGCTGGGGGGAGTCCTGGGAGTTGGTGGAAATTGGTTTGGGAGATCCATTTGGCTTATGGCGCCTCTGTTTTTTTTAGTTTAATATGTTTCGGATCAGGTGAATGGTGGTGGGAAGTTCCGGCAGGGGTGGTCGGATCTCCTGGAATTTTACCATGACCAGTGAACCCCTCTTTTGGGGTTTTGGTGCTCCCGAGCCAGGGTTAGAACGGCTGGGAGTAAATTGGTGTTATGTTATGTACACTTTATGGGTTGTTAATCACCAGATTCTTGGGGCTCCAAGGACTCCTTCTAGTCTTAAAGTTAATGTATTTGCATTCACTGTATTAATTGTTGTATGTTAAATAAAGGCTACTGTGGCCTATATCATTCCAAAGAAATTATTTGGTCTTGTCTTTATTGAGGGAACATTTTATAGTTGGTGGGCAAAGAGGTATTAAAATGATGGGGATGGTGGGCAGTTTTTGCTGCTGGACATACTACACCTTCAACAATACCAGTGTCATTCCTTATGTTGGACTATCAACCTACAATTTTGGACACTCATGTCTACTCCTGGGTTTAGCCTACATTTTATGGGCAAGTAGAGCTGACTACGGCCACCTGCAGGTCAATGGGAGGAGTGAATTGGCCAATTAATGCGCTAAGAACATTCATTTTCATTCATTTTTGTAAGTTTTTTTTTTTTTTAATTTGAAATAATTATTTGAGTAGTAAAATGTAGATTATATGATTTTTATGTTTCTCTGTGTTTTCACATGGTCTATACTTATACATAGTGCTGCTGTTCTTTCTTTTTTCTATATAATGCAGTCTGGCAGCTTGCACATGTTCACACTTGGGAGGTGCTGGTCAGTTTTTCTTTCTATCTATCTATCTATCTATCTATCTATCTATCTATCTATCTATCTATCTATCTATCTAAGAAAAGCCGGCAATTCAGTAGCCACATACTGAAAAAATCACAGCAGGAGTCGATAGGATAGAATAGATGGATTACACACAGTATATACACATAGATATATAGATATCCAGATGTCAGTGACATATACAATTAGTACAATGTGTGTGCAGCTTACTGTACATGTATTTAATTATTAAAAGATTATTTTTCAGAAAAAAATGGCGTGGGCTCTTGCATAATTTTATTAACCAGCAGAGGGAAAGCTGATGGCTGGAGGCAGATGTTTCTAGCCTGGGAAGGGGGTAATATCTATGGAGCTTCCCAAGCGTTAAATATCAGCTCGCAGCTGTATACTTAGCATTTAATGGCTATAAAAATGAGGACCCCCCAAAAAATGATGTAATTTCCCCCTACATTAATTAATAACCAGTAAAGGCTATGCAGACAGCTGTTGGCTGATATTAATAGCCTCGGAAGGGGCAATGGATACTGGCCCTCCCTGGCTAAAAACATCAGCTCTCAGCTGCCCCAGAAAAGGAGCATCTCTAAGATGTGCCATTTCTGGCACTTAACCTCATTCTTCCCACTTGCCCTGTAACAGTGGCAAGTGAGGTGATAGTTGGGAGGATTGAAGTCACCTTTGTATTGTCTGGTGACATTAAGCCCAGAGGTTAGTAATGAAGAGGCATCAATAAGATGCCCCCATTACTAATCCCATAGTCATATTGTACAAAAACACATACACCCAGAAAATAGTTAATTGAAAGAATTACACATACTTCTTTAATCAATCTTAATTAAACTATACTTACGACATCGCCCATTCCACCGACTCCATTGTCTTCTGCAAAGAGTTAAAATTAAAAAACAACAATATTCCTCATCTTTCCACAGAGAAGATGATAAACTATTTGTCCCACGATGGGTCTAGCTCTGCTACATCTAGATAGCAGGCTGCATGTTTGCATGATGCAACCATACAACCTGCCATCCAGCAGAGACACTGAGCAGCACCTGCTATCACTGCCCAGTGTCTTGTGGTGAACTGGTTGGACCTTTCTGACATCACCGCGAGTGTGAGAAAGTTCTCACGCTTCCGGTTCCATCAGAAAGGTCCTGGGAGTTCATAGCCAGTGAACTCACTTAACCTATCTTACGGTAGCGCGAGCACCGTTACAAATTTTCCCACGATGCTCGCGCTAACGTCAAATTGGTACCGGAGATGTCTGTGTCCTTGTGTGTAATACGTGTGGCATACATGTGGCAATAGTGTGCTGCATCAGTTGTACTACATGGTGGGTGCCAGGGAAGCAGCGGTACAGTAAGCGCTGTTCCCCGATGCCGGGTGCTGAAGACGAATCTCAGCATTCTCCCCTGCTCTGCTGGTGATCAGCATGTGCAGGGGAAAATGATGAGAGTTGTATTCAAGTGAGAACAATGACAGCAGGTGGTGGCTGATGGGACTATTACTGCATACATCTGCTACCGTTAATAACAGTGGGAGCAAGAGCAGCTAATGGGAGTATTCATCAGCCGGCTCCTGCGCTATAAATAAATAAATGAAAGAAAAAAACAGTGTGGATTCCCCTGTATTTTCTATAACCAGCCAGGCAAAACTGACAGCTGTTATCAACAGTAGAGGGGTCCCCACACAGTATTTTTTAAATTATTTAAATAAATTTAAAAAACAGCGTGGCGTTCCCCCCATTTTTGACAACCAGCCTTGCTAAAGCAGACAACTGGGGGCTTGTATTCTCAGGCTGGTAAGGGGCCATGGATATTGCCCCAGTCTAAAAATAGCAGCCCGCAGCTGCCCAAGAAAGGCACATCTATTAGATGTGCCAATTCTGGTGCTTTGCCCAGTTCTTCCTACTTGCCCTGTAGTGGTGGCAAGAGGGGTTCATTTTTGTGGGGTTGATGTCACCTTTGTATTGTCACGTGACATCAAGCCCACGGCTTAGTAATGTAGAGGTGTCTATAGACACCTATCCATTACTAATCCTATAGTTTGGTAAATAAAGACACAACAAGAAGTCCTTTATTAGAAATAAAACAAAACACACTTTTCAATTTTTATTTAAAAATAGCAAATACAGTTATACTCACCTAATGCCTAATTCCACTGAATCCCTCGTCTCCTGTAAGAAAACAAAAATAAAAAAAAACAATATCCCTCCCCTCTTCGTCATTCTGTCCCATGCCATAATCCATGTCTGGGGGATAAATAGTTTTCAACCTGGATGGTGCCAAGATGCGACCGTTCAGGCTGAGAACCACTGGTGAATGAGCTGCTGCGAGCCCAGCATCAGTGACCGGCGATGACGTCATCGAGCTTACCTCAGGTCACTGAGGCTGTGTTCCTAGCCAGGCTGAACTTCGGTGACCTCAGCACCATAGGAAAAACCCAATGATGAGGTCACCGCAGTTCATGCTCAGTGACTTCACCGTATCACTGGACAGTTGCATCTTGGTAACTTTGATCATGTCACCGCTGAGGCTGACTGCGAGTAACGAATAGTTACAAATGTTTTAGCTCATCACCATTTATTACATTAAATTAAATAGGCATTTTGTGTGAAATTCTTGTATGGTTTCAGACCACCCCTTTAATGAATTTGGCACAACTATCAGTTGCTGCGTGTTACTTCAAGTATTCTACTCCAGTCAAGGATTGGAGTACTTGTCTGTCATTTCTATAACAGTTTTAGCTACTTTTGCTTTGTAAATTATGAGAAATTTGTCATGTGGGCGCAGCCACAGCCTGTCCCGGCTAAACTTTTCAAAAAGCTGCCAGGTATTGGTGCAAAAAGTCACAATTTACTACAACTATGTGATGTGTTGTGAATTCTGTGGTCGAGCTCCCTCCTGTGGTCATGAGTGGTACTTCGGGTGGTTCTGTCTATGAGCTTCCTCTGGTGGATGTGAGTGGGGCTGCGGCTTCTGAGTTTCCTTCCTCAGGTGACGAGGTTAAGTCGTTAGGTGCTGCTCTATTTAACTCCACCTAGTTCTTTGTTCCTTGCCTCCAGTCAATGTTCCAGTATTGGTCTTGCTCTCTCCTGGATCGTCCTTGTGGCCTGCATAAGCTAAGTTCTGCTTGTGTTTCTTGGTTTGCTATTTTTTCTGTCCAGCTTGCTATTTTGGTTTGTCTTGCTTGCTGGAAGCTCTGGGACGCAGAGGAAGCACCTCCGTACCGTTAGTCGGTGCGGAGGGTCTTTTTGCGCCCTCTGCGTGGTTGTTTGTAGGTTTTTGTGCTGACCGCAAAGCTATCTTTCCTATCCTCGGTCTATTCAGTAAGTCGGGCCTCACTTTGCTAAAATCTATTTCATCTCTGTGTTTTTGTATTTTCATCTTTACTCACAGTCATTATATATGGGGGGCTGCCTTTTCCTTTGGGGAATTTCTCTGAGGCAAGGTAGGCTTATTTTTCTATCTTCAGGGCTAGCTAATTTCTCAGGCTGTGCCCGAGGCGCCTAGGTCTGGTCAGGAGCGCTCCACGGCTACCTCTAGTGTGGTGTGATAGGATTAGGGATTGCGGTCAGCAGAGTTCCCACGTCTCAGAGCTCGTCCTATGTTATTAGTAACTATCAGGTCACTTTGTGTGCTCTTAACCACCAGGTCCATTGTGTTTCTGAACCACCAGTTCATAACAGTACTGGAGGCCCAAAGTACTAATGCTTCTCAATAGAGGGAAAAGAGAAGTTCTGAGACCATTTTTTTTTCTGCACTGTGTTTTGTCTTTCTTTTCCCCTAGACATTTGGGTGGTTCAGGACACAGGTGTAGTGATGGACATTAAAGGTCTGTTTTCTTGTGTGGATCATCTCACTGCAAGAGTACAAAATATTCAAGACATTGTGGTTCAGAAATCTATGTTAGAACCTAGAATTCCTATTCCTGACTTATTTTCTGGAGATAGAGCTAAGTTTCTGAATTTCAAAAATAATTGTAAACTGTTTCTGGCTTTGAAACCCCGCTCCTCTGGTGACCCAGTTCAACAAGTTAAGATCATTATTTCTTTATTACGTGGCGACCCTCAAGACTGGGCATTTTCCCTTGCGCCAGGAGATCCTGCATTATGCGATATTGATGCGTTTTTTCTGGCGCTCGGATTGCTGTATGATGAACCTAATTCAGTGGATCAGGCAGAGAAAAATTTGCTGGCTCTGTGTCAGGGTTAGGATGAGGTAGAGATATATTGTCAGAAGTTTAGGAAGTGGTCTGTGCTCACTCAATGGAATGAATGTGCGCTGGCAGCAATTTTCAGAAAGGGTCTCTCTGAAGCCCTTAAGGATGTCTGTTGTGAATTCTGTGGCAGAGCTCCCTCCTGTGGTCACAAGTGGTACTTCAGCTGATTCTGTCTGTGAGCTTCCGTTGGTGGAGGAGAGTGGTGCTGCGGCTTCTGAGTTTCCTTCCTCGGGTGATGTGGTGAAGTTGTTAGGTGCTGCTCTATTTAACTCCACCTGGTGCTCTGATCCTGGCCTCCAGTCAATGTTCTAGTATAGGACTTGCTTCCTCCTGGATCGTTCCTGTGGCCTGCTGCTCTGCATAGCTAAGTTGCTCTTGTGTTATTTTTTGTTTGCTGTTTTTTCTGTCCAGCTTGTTTATTTGTTTTTCTTGCTTTCTGGAAGCTCTGGGACGCAGAGGGTGTACCTCCGTGCCGTTAGTCGGTACGGAGGGTCTTTTTGCCCCCTTTGCGTGGTTGTTTGTAGGGTTTTCTGTTGACTGCAAAGTTACCTTTCCTATCCTCGCTCTGTTCAGAAAGTCGGGCCTCACTTTGCTAAATCTATTTCATCTCTACGTTTGTCTTTTCATCTTAACTCACAGTCATTATATGTGGGGGCTGCCTTTTCCTTTGGGGTATTTCTCTGAGGCAAGGTAGGCTTATTTTCTATCTTCAGGCTAGCTAGTTTCTCAGGCTGTGCCGAGTTGCATAGGGAGCGTTAGGCGCAATCCACGGCTGCCTCTAATGTGGTTGGAGAGGATTAGGGATTGCGGTCAGCAGAGTTCCCACGTCTCAGAGCTCGTTCTATGTTTTTTAGGTTATTGTCAGGTCACTGTATGTGCTCTGACTTCTATGTCCATTGTGGTACTGAATCATCTGTTCATAACAGTACTGGAGGCCAAAAGTACTAATGATTCCCAATAGAGTGAAAAAAGAAGTTCTGAGACCATTTTTTTTTCTTTGCACTGTGTTTTGCCTTTTTTTTCCCCTAGACATTTGGGTGGTTCAGGACACAGGTGTGGACATGGACATTCAGGGTCTGTGCTCTTCAATGGATAATCTCGTTATAAATGTACAAAAGATTCAAGATTTGGTGGTTCAGAATCCTATGTTAGAACCAAGAATTACTATTCCTGATTTGTTTTATGGTGATAGAGCCAAGTTTGTGAATTTCAAAAATAATTGCAAACTGTTTCTGGCCTTGAAACCTCGCTCCTCTGGTGACCCAGTTCAACAAGTTAGAATTATTATTTCTTTTTTGCGTGGCGACCCTCAAGACTGGGCATTTTCCCTTGCGCCAGGAGATCCTGCATTAAGTAATATTGATGCGTTTTTCCTGGCGCTCGGATTGCTGTACGATGAACCTAATTCGGTAGATCAGGCAGAGAAAAATTTGCTGGCTCTGTGTCAGGGTCAGGATGAGATTGAGATTTACTGTCAGAACTTTAGAAGGTGGTCCGTGATCACTCAATGGAATGAAGGTGCCCTCGCAGCTATTTTCAGAAAGGGTCTCTCTGAAGCCCTTAAGGATGTCATGGTGGGATTTCCTATGCCTGCTGGTCTAAATGAGTCTATGTCTTTGGCCATTCAGATCGGTCGACGCTTGCGTGAGCGTAAATCTGTGCACCATTTGGCGGTATTATCTGAGCATAAACCTGAGCCTATGCAGTGTGATAGGACTTTGACCAGAGTTGAACGGCAAGAACACAGACGTCAGAATGGGCTGTGTTTCTACTGTGGTGATTCCACTCATGCTATCTCCGATTGTCCTAAACGCACTAAGCGGTTCGCTAGGTCTGCCACCATTGGTACAGTACAGTCAAAATTTCTTTTGTCCGTTACTTTGATCTGCTCTTTGTCATCTTATTCTGTCATGGCATTTGTGGATTCAGGCGCTGCTCTGAATTTGATGGACTTGGAGTATGCCAGGCGTTGTGGGTTTTTCTTGGAGCCCTTGCAGTGTCCTATTCCATTGAGAGGAATTGATGCTACGCCTTTGGCCAAGAATAAGCCTCAGTACTGGACCCAGCTGACCATGTGCATGGCTCCTGCACATCAGTAGCATATTCGCTTTCTGGTGTTGCATAATCTGCATGATGTGGTCGTGTTGGGGTTGCCATGGCTACAGGTCCATAATCCAGTATTAGATTGGAAATCCATGTCTGTGTCCAGCTGGGGTTGTCAGGGGGTACATGGTGATGTCCCATTCCTGTCTATTTCATCATCCACCCCTTCTGAGGTCCCAGAGTTCTTGTCTGATTACCGGGATGTATTTGATGAGCCCAAGTCCGATGCCCTACCTCCGCATAGGGATTGTGATTGTGCTATCGATTTGATTCCTGGTAGTAAATTTCCAAAAGGTCGACTGTTTAATTTATCTGTACCTGAGCACGCCGCTATGCGGAGTTACGTGAAGGAGTCCTTGGAGAAGGGGCATATTCGCCCGTCATCGTCGCCATTGGGAGCGGGGTTCTTTTTTGTGGCCAAGAAGGATGGTTCGCTGAGACCTTGTATAGATTACCGCCTTCTAAATAAGATCACGGTCAAATTTCAGTAACCCTTGCCGCTGTTGTCTGATTTGTTTGCTCGGATTAAGGGGGCTAGTTGGTTCACCAAGATAGATCTTCGTGGTGCATATAATCTTGTGCGTATTAAGCGAGGCGATGAATGGAAAACTGCATTTAATACGCCCGAGGGCCATTTTGAATACCTAGTTATGCCTTTCGGACTTGCCAATGCGCCATCAGTGTTTCAGTCCTTTATGCATGACATCTTCCGAGAGTACCTGGATAAATTCCTGATTGTGTACTTGGATGATATTTTGGTCTTCTCGGATGATTGGGAGTCTCACGTGAAGCAGGTCAGAACGGTGTTCCAGGTCCTGCGTGCTAATTCTTTGTTTGTGAAGGGATCAAAGTGTCTCTTTGGTGTTCAGAAGGTTTCATTTTTGGGGTTCATTTTTTCCCCTTCTACTATCGAGATGGATCCTGTTAAGGTCCAGGCCATCCATGATTGGACTCAGCCGACATCTCTGAAGAGTCTGCAAAAGTTCCTGGGCTTTGCTAATTTTTATTGTCGCTTCATCTGCAATTTTTCTAGTATTGCTAAGCCGTTGACCGATTTGACCAAGAAGGGTGCTGATGTGGTCAATTGGTCTTCTGCTGCTGTGGAAGCTTTTCAGGAGTTGAAGCGTCGTTTTTCTTCTGCCCCTGTGCTATGTCAGCCAGATGTTTCGCTTCCGTTCCAGGTCGAGGTTGATGCTTCTGAAATTGGAGCGGGGGCTGTTTTGTCGCAGAGAAGTTCTGATTGCTCGGTGATGAAACCATGCGCCTTCATTTCCAGGAAGTTTTCGCCTGCTGAGCAAAATTATGATGTTGGCAATCGAGAGTTGCTGGCCATGAAGTGGGCATTCGAGGAGTGGCGTCATTGGCTTGAAGGAGCTAAGCATCGCATGGTGGTCTTGACTGATCATAAGAACTTGACTTATCTCGAGTCTGCCAAACGGTTGAATCCTAGACAGGCTCGCTGGTCGCTGTTTTTCTCCCGTTTTGACTTTGTGGTTTTGTACCTTCCGGGCTCTAAAAATGTGAAGGCGGATGCCCTGTCTAGGAGTTTTGTGCCCGACTCTCCGGGTTTATCTGAGCCGGCGGGTATTCTCAAAGAGGGAGTAATTGTGTCTGCCATCTCCCCTGATTTGCGGCGGGTGCTGCAAAAATTTCAGGCTAATAAACCTGATCGTTGCCCAGCGGAGAAACTGTTTGTCCCTGATAGGTGGACGAATAAAGTTATCTCTGAGGTTCATTGTTCGGTGTTGGCTGGTCATCCTGGAATCTTTGGTACCAGAGAGTTAGTGGCTAGATCCTTTTGGTGGCCATCTCTGTCGCGGGATGTGCGTTCTTTTGTGCAGTCCTGTGGGATTTGTGCTCGGGCTAAGCCCTGCTGTTCTCGTGCCAGTGGGTTGCTTTTGCCCTTGCCGGTCCCGAAGAGACCTTGGACACATATCTCTATGGATTTTATTTCAGATCTTCCCGTCTCTCAAAAAATGTCAGTCATTTGGGTGGTTTGTGATCGCTTCTCTAAGATGGTCCATTTGGTACCCTTGTCTAAATTACCTTCCTCCTCTAATTTGGTGCCATTGTTCTTCCAGCATGTGGTTCGTTTACATGGCATTCCGGAGAATATCGTTTCTGACAGAGGTTCCCAGTTTGTTTCGAGGTTTTGGCAAGCCTTTTGTGCTAGGATGGGCATTGACTTGTCTTTTTCCTCGGCTTTCCATCCTCAGACTAATGGCCAGACCGAACGAACCAATCAGACCTTGGAAACATATCTGAGATGCTTTGTTTCTGCTGATCAGGATGACTGGGTGTCCTTTTTGCCTTTGGCTGAGTTCGCCCTTAATAATCGGGCCAGCTCGGCTACCTCGGTTTCGCCGTTTTTCTGCAACTCTGGGTTCCATCCTCGTTTCTCTTCAGGGCAGGTTGAGTCTTCGGACTGTCCTGGTGTGGATACTGTGGTGGACAGGTTGCAGCAGATCTGGACTCATGTAGTGGACAATTTGACCTTGTCCCAGGAGAAGGCTCAATGTTTTGCTAATCGCAGACGCTGTGTAGGTCCCCGACTTCGTGTTGGGGATTTGGTTTGGTTGTCATCTCGTCATATTCCTATGAAGGTTTCCTCTCCTAAATTTAAGCCTCGTTTCATTGGTCCATATAGGATTTCTGAGGTTCTTAATCCTGTGTCTTTTCGTTTGACTCTTCCAGCTTCTTTTTCCATCCATAACGTATTCCATAGGTCATTGTTGCGGAGATACGTGGCACCTATGGTTCCATCTGTTGATCCTCCTGCCCCGGTTTTGGTGGAGGGGGAGTTGGAGTATATTGTGGAGAAGATTTTGGATTCTCGTGTTTCGAGACGGAAACTCCAGTATCTGGTTAAGTGGAAGGGTTATGCTCAGGAAGATAATTCCTGGGTCTTTGCTTCTGATGTCCATGCGCCCAATCTTATTCGTGCCTTTCATATGGCTCATCCTGGTCGTCCTGGGGGCTCTGGTGAGGGTTCGGTGACCCCTCCTCAAGGGGGGGGTACTGTTGTCAATTCTGTGGCAGAGCTCCCTCCTGTGGTCACAAGTGGTAATTCGGCTGATTCTGTCTGTGAGCTTCCGTTGGTGGAGGAGAGTGGTGCTGCGGCTTCTGAGTTTCCTTCCTCGGGTGATGTGGTGAAGTCGTTAGGTGCTGCTCTATTTAACTCCACCTGGTGCTCTGATCCTGGCCTCCAGTCAATGTTCTAGTATAGGACTTGCTTCCTCCTGGATCGTTCCTGTGGCCTGCTGCTCTGCATAGCTAAGTTGCTCTTGTGTTATTTTTTGTTTGCTGTTTTTTCTGTCCAGCTTGTTTATTTGTTTTTCATGCTTGCTGGAAGCTCTGGGACGCAGAGGGTGTACCTCCGTGCCGTTAGTCGGTACGGAGGGTCTTTTTGCCCCCTTTGCGTGGTTGTTTGTAGGGTTTTGTGTTGACTGCAAAGTTACCTTTCCTATCCTTGCTCTGTTCAGAAAGTCAGGTCTCACTTTGCTAAATCTATTTCATCTCTACGTTTGTCTTTTCATCTTAACTCACAGTCATTATATGTGGGGGGCTGCCTTTTCCTTTGGGGTATTTCTCTGAGGCAAGGTAGGCTTATTTTCTATCTTCAGGCTAGCTAGTTTCTCAGGCTGTGCCGAGTTGCATAGGGAGCGTTAGGCACAATCCACGGCTGCCTCTAATGTGGTTGGAGAGGATTAGGGATTGCGGTCAGCAGAGTTCCCACGTCTCAGAGCTCGTTCTATGTTTTTTGGGTTATTGTCAGGTCACGGTATGTGCTCTGACTTCTATGTCCATTGTGGTACTGAATCATCTGTTCATAACAGATGTCATGGTGGGATTTCCTATGCCTGCTGGTCTGAATGAGTCTATGTCTTTGGCCATTCAGATCGATCGACGCTTACGTGAGCGTAAAAATGTGCACCATTTGGCGGTATTATCTGAGCATAAACCTGAGCCTATGCAATGTGATAGGACTTTGACCAGAGCTGAGCGGCAAGAACACAGACGTCGGAATGGGCTGTGTTTTTATTGTGGTGATTCCACTCATGCTATCTCCGATTGTCCTAAGCGCACTAAGCGGTTCGCTAGGTCTGCCACCATTGGTACGGTACAGTCGAAATTTCTTTTGTCCGTTACTTTGATCTGTTCTTTGTCATCCTATTCTGTCATGGCATTTGTGGATTCAGGCACTGCCCTGAATTTGATGGACTTGGACTTTGCTAGGCGCTGTGGGTTTTTCTTGGAGCCCTTGCAGTATCCTATTCCATTGAGAGGAATTGATGCTACGCCTTTGGCCAAGAATAAGCCTCAGTACTGGACCCAACTGACCATGTGCATGGCTCCTGCGCATCAGGAGGATATTCGCTTTTTGGTGTTGCATAATCTGCATGATGTGGTCGTGTTGGGGTTGCCATGGCTACAAGTCCATAACCCAGTATTCGATTGGAAATCTATGTCTGTGTCCAGCTGGGGTTGTCAGGGGGTACATGGTGATGTTCCAGTTCTGTCTATTTCATCATCCACCCCTTCTGAGGTCCCAGAGTTCTTGTCGGATTACCGGGATGTATTTGATGAGCCCAAGTCCAGTGCCCTACCTCCGCATAGGGATTGCGATTGTGCTATCGATTTGATTCCTGGTAGTAAGTTTCCTAAGGGTCGACTGTTTAATTTATCTGTGCCTGAGCACGCCGCTATGCGGAGTTACCTAAAGGAATCCTTGGAGAAGGGTCATATTCGCCCGTCGTCGTCGCCATTGGGAGCAGGGTTCTTTTTTGTGGCCAAGAAGGATGGTTCGTTGAGACCTTGTATTGATAACCGCCTTCTAAATAAAATCACACTCAAATTTCAGTACCCCTTGCCGCTGCTGTCTGATTTGTTTGCTCGGATTTAAGGGGCTAGTTGGTTCACCAAGATAGATCTTCGTGGTGCGTATAATCTTGTGCGTATTAAACAGGGCGATGAATGGAAAACAGCATTTAATACGCCCGAGGGCCATTTTGAGTACCTGGTTATGCCATTCGGGCTTTCCAATGCTCCATCAGTATTTCAGTCCTTTATGCATGACATCTTCCGAGAGTACCTGGATAAATTCCTGATTGTATACTTGGATGATATTTTGGTCTTCTCGGATGATTGGGAGTCTCACGTGAAGCAGGTTAGAATGGTGTTCCAGGTCCTGCGTGCGAATTCTTTGTTTGTGAAGGGGTCAAAGTGTCTCTTTGGTGTTCAGAAGGTTTCATTTTTGGGTTTCGTTTTTTCCCCTTCTACTATCGAGATGGACCCTGTTAAAGTTCAGGCCATTTATGATTGGACCCAGCCGACATCTCTGAAGAGTCTGCAAAAGTTCCTGGGCTTTGCTAATTTTTATCGTCGCTTCATCAATAATTTTTCTAGTATTGCTAAACCGTTGACTGATTTTACCAAGAAGGGTGCTGATGTGGTCAATTGGTCTTCTGCTGCTGTAGAAGCTTTTCAGGAGTTGAAGCGTCGTTTTTCTTCTGCCCCTGTGTTGTGCCAGCCAGATGTTTCGCTCCCGTTCCAGGTCGAGGTTGATGCTTCTGAGATTGGAGCAGGGGCTGTTTTGTCGCAAAGAAGTTCTGATTGCTCGGTGATGAAACCATGTGCCTTCTTTTCCAGGAAGTTTTCGCCTGCTGAGCGTAATTATGATGTTGGCAATCGAGAGTTGTTAGCCATGAAGTGGGCATTCGAGGAGTGGCGTCATTGGCTTGAAGGAGCTAAGCATCGCATGGTGGTCTTGACTGATCACAAGAACTTGACTTATCTCGAGTCTGCCAAACGGTTGAATCATAGACAGGCTCGTTGGTCGCTGTTTTTCTCCTGTTTTGACTTTGTGGTTTCGTACCTTCCGGGCTCTAAGAATGTGAAGGCAGATGCCCCGTCTAGGAGTTTTGTGCCCGACTCTCCGGGTTTGCTTGAGCCGGCGGGTATTCTCAAAGAGGGGGTAATTTTGTCTGCCATCTTCCCTGATTTGCGGCGGGTGCTGCAAAAATTTCAGGCTAATAGACCTGACCGTTGCCCAGCGGAGAAACTGTTTGTCCCTGATAAATGGACGAGTAGAGTTATCTCTGAGGTTCATTGTTCGGTGTTGGCTGGTCATCCTGGAATCTTTGGTACCAGAGATTTGGTGGCTAGATCCTTTTGGTGGCCGTCTCTGTCGCAGGATGTGCGTTCGTTTGTGCAGTCCTGTGGGATTTGTGCTCGGGCTAAGCCCTGCTGTTCTCGTGCCAGTGGGTTGCTTTTGCCCTTGCCAGTCCCGAAGAGGCCCTGGACACATATCTCTATGGATTTTATTTCGGATCTCCCCGTCTCTCAAAAGATGTCGGTCATTTGGGTGGTTTGTGATCGCTTCTCTAAGATGGTCCATTTGATACCCTTGTCTAAATTGCCTTCCTCCTCTGATTTGGTGCCATTGTTTTTCCAGCATGTGGTTCGTTTACATGGCATTCCGGAGAACATCATTTCTGACAGAGGTTCCCAGTTTGTTTCGAGGTTTTGGCGAGCCTTTTGTGCTAGGATGGGCATTGATTTGTCTTTTTCCTCGGCTTTCCATCCTCAGACAAATGGCCAAACTGAACGAACCAATCAGACCTTGGAAACATATCTGAGATGTTTTGTTTCTGCTGATCAGGATGATTGGGTGTCCTTTTTGCCTTTGGCTGAGTTCGCCCTTAATAATCGGGCCAGCTCGGCTACTTTGGTTTTGCCGTTTTTCTGCAATTCTGGTTTCCATCCTCGTTTCTCTTCAGGGCAGGTTGAGTCTTCGGACTGTCCTGGTGTGGATACTGTGGTGGATAGGTTGCAGCAGATTTGGACTCATGTAGTGGACAATTTGACAGTGTCCCAGGAGAAGGCTCAACGTTTCGCTAACCGCAGGCGCTGTGTGGGTCCCCGACTTCGTGTTGGGGATTTGGTTTGGTTGTTGTCTCGTTATATTCCTATGAAAGTTTCCTCTCCTAAGTTTAAGCCTCGTTTCATTGGTCCGTATAGGATTTCTGAGGTTCTTAATCCTGTGTCTTTTCGTTTGACCCTTCCAGCTTCTTTTTCCATCCATAACGTATTCCATAGGTCATTGTTGCGGAGATACGTGGCACCTGTGGTTCCATCCGTTGATCCTCCTGCCCCGGTTTTGGTTGTGGGGGAGTTGGAGTATATAGTGGAGAAGATTTTGGATTCTCGTGTTTCGAGACGGAAACTCCAGTACCTGGTTAAGTGGAAGGGTTATGGTCAGGAAGATAATTCCTGGGTCTTTGCCTCTGATGTTCATGCTGCCGATCTGGTTCGTGCCTTTCATTTGGCTCATCCTGGTCGGCCTGGGGGCTCTGGTGAGGGTTCGGTGACCCCTCCTCAAGGGGGGGGTACTGTTGTGAATTCTGTGGTCGAGCTCCCTCCTGTGGTCATGAGTGGTACTTCGGCTGGTTCTGTCTATGAGCTTCCTCTGGTGGATGTGAGTGGGGCTGCGGCTTCTGAGTTTCCTTCCTCAGGTGACGAGGTTAAGTCGTTAGGTGCTGCTCTATTTAACTCCACCTAGTTCTTTGTTCCTTGCCTCCAGTCAATGTTCCAGTATTGGTCTTGCTCTCTCCTGGATCGTCCTTGTGGCCAGTCTTCACTGCATAAGCTAAGTTCTGCTTGTGTTTCTTGGTTTGCTATTTTTTCTGTCCAGCTTGCTATTTTGGTTTGTCTTGCTTGCTGGAAGCTCTGGGACGCAGAGGAAGCACCTCCGTACCGTTAGTCGGTGCGGAGGGTCTTTTTGCGCCCTCTGCGTGGTTGTTTGTAGGTTTTTGTGCTGACCGCAAAGCTATCTTTCTTATCCTCGGTCTATTCAGTAAGTCGGGCCTCACTTTGCTAAAATCTATTTAATCTCTGTGTTTGTATTTTCATCTTTACTCACAGTCATTATATGTGGGGGGCTGCCTTTTCCTTTGGGGAATTTCTCTGAGGCAAGGTAGGCTTATTTTTCTATCTTCAGGGCTAGCTAGTTTCTCAGGCTGTGCCCGAGGCGCCTAGGTCTGGTCAGGAGCGCTCCACGGCTACCTCTAGTGTGGTGTGATAGGATTAGGGATTGCGGTCAGCAGAGTTCCCACTGTTGTGAGTTCTGTTTTTGGGCTCCCTCTGGTGGTTACTGATGGTACTGGGTGACTTGTGTTCTCTGCGGTCTCTGGTGTCCACCTGTTCCATCAGGTTATGGGTGTTTCCTATTTAACCTGGCTTTTTTGTCATTTCCTCGCCGGCTATCAATGTAATCAGCGTGTCTTTTTACCTCTGCTCCCTGCGTCTGTTATCTTCAGGACAAGCTAAATTTTGATTTTCCTGTTCCACGTTTTGCTTACTTTTTGTCTTAGTCCAGCTTGCAGATATGTGATTCCTTGCTGCTGGTAGCTCTAGTGGGCTGAAATTACTCCTCATGTTCCATGAGTTGGCACATGAGTTCAAGTAATTTCAGGATGGTTTTTTGAAGGGTTTTTCGCTGACCGCGCAGTTCACTTTTGTATCCTCTGCTATCTAGCTTTAGCGGGCCTCATTTTTGCTGATTCTATTTTCATAACTACGTATGTGCTTTCCTCTCATTTCACCGTTATTACATGTGGGGGGCTGCTATTTCTGTGGGGTGTTTCTCTGGAGGCAAGTGAGGTCTGTGTTTCTTCTTATTGGGGAAGTTAATCCTTCGGCTGGCGCGAGACGTCTAGGAATCATCGTAGGCACGTTCCCCGGCTACTGCTAGTTGTGTGTTTAGGTTCAGGATCGCGGTCAGCTCAGGTTCCATCACCCTAGAGCTTGTTTTGTTTTTGTGCTTGTCCTTTTGTGATCCCCTGCCATTGGGATCATGACAGTATAGCCGGCCCGAAAAAATTGGTCATCGTTTTGGCTGAAGTAGGAGGAAAAGTAGTCTGAGGAAGTTTTTTTTTTTTTTCCCCTCCTCAGTGTTTGCTGCCTAGCCTTAATTGCAGCTTAACTGCTTCTTTCCTCCTCTTAATCCTTGAATGGCTCTGACCTCAGCTGTTTATCATGGACGTCGAGAGTTTGGCTTCCAGCCTGAATAATCTTGCTGCTAAGGTTCAAAATATACAAGATTTTGTTGTACATACGCCTATGTCTGAACCTAGAATTCCTGTCCCAGAGTTTTTTTCTGGAGATAGATCTAGTTTTCTGAATTTTAGGAACAATTGCAAGTTGTTTCTTTCCTTGAAATATCGCTCCTGTGGAGACCCTGCTCAGCAGGTCAAGATTGTTATATCTTTCCTGCGGGGTGACCCTCAGAATTGGGCATTTGCAATGGCACCAGGGGATCCTGCGTTGCTCAATGTGGATGCGTCTTTTCTGGCATTGGGTTTGCTCTATGAGGAACCTAACCTAGAGATTCAGGCTGAAAAAGCTTTATTGGCTCTCTCTCAGGGGCAAGATGAAGCAGAAATATATTGTCAGAAATTTCGGAAATGGTCGGTGCTTACTCAGTGGAATGAGTGCACTCTGGCTGCAAAATTCAGAGATGGCCTTTCTGAGGCCATTAAAGATGTTATGGTGGGGTTCCCGGCGCCTACAGGTCTGAATGAGTCCATGACTATGGCTATTCAGATTGATCGGCGTTTACGGGAGCGCAAACCTGTGCACCATTTGGCGGTGTCTTCTGAACAGGCACCTGAGATAATGCAATGTGATAGAATTCAGTCCAGAAGTGAACGGCAAAATTATAGGCGGAAAAATGGATTGTGTTTTTATTGTGGTGATTCAGCTCATGTTATATCAGCATGCTCTAAACGCACAACAAAGGTTGATAAGTCTGTTGCCATTGGTACTTTACAGTCTAAGTTTATTCTGTCTGTGACGCTGATTTGTTCATTATCATCCATTTCCGTCGATGCCTATGTGGATTCAGGTGCTGCCCTGAGTCTTATGGATTGGTCATTTGCCAATCGCTGTGGGTTTAGTCTGGAACCTCTGGAAGTTCCTATTCCTTTGAAAGGAATTGACTCTACACCTTTGGCTATGAATAAACCTCAGTACTGGACACAAGTGACCATGCGTATGACTCCCGTTCATCAGGAGGTGATTCGCTTCCTGGTACTGTATAATTTACATGATGTCTTAGTGCTTGGTCTGCCATGGTTACAAACTCATAACCCAGTCCTGGACTGGAAAACAATGTCTGTGTTAAGCTGGGGATGTCAGGGGGTTCATGATGATGCATCTCCGATTTCTATCGCTTCATCTACTCCTTCTGAGGTTCCGGTATTTTTGTCTGATTATCGGGAGGTTTTTGAGGAGCCTAAGCTCAGTTCGCTTCCTCCTCACAGGGATTGCGATTGTGCTATAGATTTGATTCCTGGCAGTAAATTCCCTAAAGGTCGTTTGTTCAATCTGTCAGTGCCAGAGCATACTGCTATGCGGAATTATGTTAAGGAGTCCTTGGAAAAGGGACATATCCGTCCATCTTCGTCCCCTTTGGGAGCAGGTTTTTTTTTTGTGGCCAAAAAAGATGGTTCCTTGAGGCCTTGCATAGATTATCGTCTTTTGAATAAGATTACAGTCAAATATCAGTATCCTTTGCCATTGTTGACTGATTTGTTCGCTCGCATTAAGGGAGCTAAATGGTTCACTAAGATTGATCTTCGGGGTGCGTATAATCTTGTGCGGATAAGGCAGGGTGATGAGTGGAAAACCGCATTTAATACGCCTGAGGGCCATTTCGAGTATTTGGTGATGCCTTTTGGACTTTCTAATGCTCCTTCTGTCTTCCAGTCTTTTATGCACGATATTTTCCGTGAATATCTGGATAAATTTATTATCGTGTATTTGGATTATGTTTTGTTTTTTTCTGATGACTGGGAGTCTCATGTTCAGCAGGTCAGGAAGGTGTTTCAGGTACTGCGGGCCAATTCTTTGTTTGTAAAGGGTTCTAAATGTCTCTTTGGAGTCCAGAAGATTTCTTTTTTGGGGTATATTTTTTCCCCTTCTACTATTGAGATGGATCCCGTCAAGGTTCAGGCTATTTGTGACTGGACGCAGCCTACATCTCTTAAGAGTCTACAGAAGTTCTTGGGCTTTGCTAATTTTTATCGTCGCTTCATAACTAATTTTTCTAGTGTTGTTAAGCCTTTGACGGATTTGACTAAAAAGGGTGCTGATGTTACTGATTGGTCTCCTGCGGCTGTGGAGGCCTTTCAGGAACTTAAGCGCCGGTTTTCTTCTGCTCCTGTGTTGCGTCAGCCAGATACGTCGCTTCCTTTTCAGGTTGAGGTTGATGCTTCCGAGATCGGAGCGGGGGCGGTTTTGTCACAGAGAAGCTCCGATGGCTCAGTGATGAAGCCATGTGCGTTCTTTTCTAGAAAATTTTCGCCCGCTGAACGGAATTATGATGTTGGTAATCGGGAGCTTTTGGCCATGAAGTGGGCATTTGAGGAGTGGCGTCATTGGCTTGAGGGTGCTAGACATCGTGTGGTGGTCTTGACTGATCACAAAAATCTGATGTACCTTGAGTCTGCCAAGCGTCTGAATCCTAGACAGGCTCGTTGGTCACTGTTTTTCTCCCGTTTCAATTTTGTGGTTTCATACCTGCCAGGTTCAAAGAATGTGAAGGCGGGTGCTCTTTCTAGGAGTTTTGTGCCTGACTCCCCTGGAAATTCTGAGCCCACTGGTATCCTTAGGGATGGGGTGATTTTGTCGGCTGTCTCCCCAGACTTGCGACGTGCTTTGCAGGAGTTTCAGGCGGATAAACCTGATCGTTGTCCGCCGGAAAGACTGTTTGTTCCGGATAATTGGACCAGTAGAGTCATCTCCGAGGTCCATTCTTCTGTGTTGGCAGGTCATCCTGGAATATTTGGTACTAGAGACTTGGTGGCCAGGTCTTTTTGGTGGCCTTCCTTGTCGAGGGATGTGCGTTCTTTCGTGCAGTCTTGTGGAGTTTGCGCTCGGGCTAAGCCTTGCTGTTCTCGGGCCAGTGGATTGTTGTTACCTTTGCCTATCCCGAAGAGGCCTTGGACGCACATTTCCATGGACTTTATTTCGGATCTCCCTGTCTCTCAAAAAATGTCCGTCATATGGGTTGTGTGTGACCGCTTTTCTAAGATGGTTCATCTGGTACCCTTGCCTAAGTTACCTTCCTCCTCTGAGTTGGTCCCTCTGTTTTTTCAAAACGTGGTCCGTTTGCATGGCATTCCGGAGAACATCGTTTCTGACAGGGGATCCCAGTTTGTGTCTAGATTTTGGCGGACGTTCTGTGCTAAGATGGGCATTGATTTGTCCTTTTCGTCTGCATTCCATCCCCAGACGAATGGCCAGACGGAACGAACTAATCAGACTTTAGAAACTTATTTAAGGTGTTTTGTTTCTGCTGATCAAGATGACTGGGTTTCCTTTTTGCCGCTTGCTGAGTTTGCCCTTAATAATCGGGCTAGTTCTGCTACCTTGGTTTCTCCTTTCTTTTGTAATTCGGGGTTTCATCCTCGTTTTTCCTCTGGTCAGGTGGAGCCTTCTGATTGTCCTGGAGTGGACATGGTGGTGGATAGGTTGCATCGGATTTGGAGTCATGTGGTGGACAATTTGAAGTTGTCCCAGGAGAGGGCTCAGCAGTTTGCTAATCGCCGTCGCCGCGTGGGTCCTCGACTTCTTGTTGGGGACTTGGTGTGGTTGTCTTCTCGTTTTGTTCCTATGAAGGTCTCTTCTCCTAAGTTCAAGCCTCGTTTCATCGGTCCCTATAGGATCTTGGAAATTCTTAACCCTGTGTCGTTTCGTTTGGATCTCCCGGCATCGTTTGCTATTCATAATGTGTTCCATCGGTCGTTGTTGCGGAAGTATGAGGTACCTGTCGTTCCTTCGCTTGAGCCTCCTGCTTCGGTGTTGGTGGAGGGTGAATTGGAGTATGTTGTGGAGAAGATCTTGGATTCTCGTGTTTCCAGACGGAAACTCCAGTATTTGGTCAAGTGGAAGGGTTATGGTCAGGAGGATAATTCTTGGGTGATTGCCTCTGATGTTCATGCTGCCGATTTGGTCCGTGCTTTTCATAGGGCTCATCCTGGTCGCCCTGGTGGTTCTCGTGAGGGTTCGGTGACCCCTCCTCAAGGGGGGGGGGTACTGTTGTGAGTTCTGTTTTTGGGCTCCCTCTGGTGGTTACTGATGGTACTGGGTGACTTGTGTTCTCTGCGGTCTCTGGTGTCCACCTGTTCCATCAGGTTATGGGTGTTTCCTATTTAACCTGACTTTTTTGTCATTTCCTCGCCGGCTATCAATGTAATCAGCGTGTCTTTTTACCTCTGCTCCCTGCGTCTGTTATCTTCAGGACAAGCTAAGTTTTGATTTTCCTGTTCCACGTTTTGCTTACTTTTTGTCTTAGTCCAGCTTGCAGATATGTGATTCCTTGCTGCTGGTAGCTCTAGTGGGCTGAAATTACTCCTCATGTTCCATGAGTTGGCACATGAGTTCAAGTAATTTCAGGATGGTTTTTTGAAGGGTTTTTCGCTGACCGCGCAGTTCACTTTTGAATCCTCTGCTATCTAGCTTTAGTGGGCCTCATTTTTGCTGATTCTATTTTCATAACTACGTATGTGCTTTCCTCTCATTTCACCGTTATTACATGTGGGGGGCTACTATTTCTGTGGGGTGTTTCTCTGGAGGCAAGTGAGGTCTGTGTTTCTTCTTATAGGGGAAGTTAATCCTTCGGCTGGCGCGAGACGTCTAGGAATCATCGTAGGCACGTTCCCCGGCTACTGCTAGTTGTGTGTTTAGGTTCAGGATCGTGGTCAGCTCAGGTTCCATCACCCTAGAGCTTGTTTTGTTTTTGTGCTTGTCCTTTTGTGATCCCCTGCCATTGGGATCATGACATCCCACGTCTCAGAGCTCGTCCTATGTTATTAGTAACTATTAGGTCACTTTGTGTGCTCTTAACCACCAGGTCCTTTGTGTTTCTGAACCACCAGTTCATAACAGTGGTGTACAAAAATTTCAATTTTGAGAAGTTTTTAGCCTAAACTGCATAATGAATCGAACCCTATAGTTTTAGTTCACTTAAAGATAATCTGTTAGCAGGTTTTTGCTATGTAATCTGAGGACAGCTAGCGGTAGGGGTTAAAACACAGTATTCAACAATGTGTCACATGTCAGGCTGTGTGCTGTTTACTTAGACAGAAGGTTTTATCACCTGGTGATTATCATTGCAGTAACTAGCTGACATGCTTTTACAAGTTTAACTCTGCCTCCTCCTGTGATAGGCACCTTATTTTTATGGACATTGTACATTCAGAGCCTGGTGTGCGCGGGGTTAGCTTTCTCAGCTCTGCTTCATGCTAAATCTAAGAACCATGATTGCATCATAACGACTGCACCCAGTAAACTAACTGAAGCATTGTTTGATTCAGGGTCTCTTTGCCTACATTATCCTCCTCTCAGATGAGGTAGCTCTCAGCTGCTCCTGATCTGGTAATACCCTCTCAATAAAAACTGACCAGGCTTTCTCTTCCTTGGCAGTGAAAGTTCTACTTCCTGATTCCCTGGAGTTGCTGTGCTGATTTGGAAATTGTTTGTTGCTGCTGGAGATTGTTGTATGCTGTTTTAAGGTACCGTCACACTAAGCGATGCTGCAGCGATACCTACAACGATCCGAATAGCTGCAGCGTCGCTGTTTGGTCGCTGGAGAGCTGTCACACAGACAGCTCTCCAGCGACCAACGATCCCGAGGTCCCCGGGAACCAGGGTAAACATCGGGTTACTACGCGCAGGGCCGCTGTCTGTCCCCGGCGCTGTGCTTCTCTGCTCTGGCTGTGAGCGCCGGGCAGCCGGAAAGCAGAGCGGTGACGTCATCGCTCTGCTTTCCGGCCGCTGTGCTCACAGCCAGAGCAGAGAAGCACAGCGCCGGGGACAGACAGCGGTAGGTAAGTATGTAGCGTTTGTTTTTTTTACTTTAACGATGGTAACCAGGGTAAACATCGGGTTACTAAGTGCGGCCCTGCGCTTAGTAACCCGATGTTTACCCTGGTTACCAGCGAAGACATCGCTGAATCGGCGTCACACACGCCGATTCAGCGATTTCAGCAGGAAGTCCAGTGACGAAACAAAGTTCTGGACTTTCTTCCCCGACCAGCGATAACACAGCAGGGGCCTGATCGCTGCTGCCTGTCACACTGGACGATATCGCTAGCCAGGACGCTGCAACGTCACGTATCGCTAGCGATATCGTCTAGTGTGACGGTACCTTTAGGATGTATGCTTTTCTCCTTGTCCTATTCCTATTTAGTTTATACATTCCTCCCCTTCCCTTTGTCTTATGTGTTGATACACTAGTATTTCTGTGTCGAGAACAGTGAGACACAAGGCCCAAACCTCCTCACCTTCAGAGGTACTTTTGGGAACAGGGATAGTTAGGGCCCCAGTCCGTTCGACAGTGAAGGGCCCATTTCCATATCTCACGTACAGTCACAGCGTGACATAGGATTACAATGACAGGTAAAACCTCTATACACAGCTGATAACACAGGGTCCAACAATCACAATAGTCAGTGTCACAATTGACCTTGCTCCCTCTCTCTTCACAATGACCTTTGCCCACGCTCATTAGATGCTTCAGTACAAAAGATAGAATTGGGATGTGACCATGTTTGGGTATGTACATGTGTTGTTTCCTGAAACAGCATAATTTCTTTTTTTTAATTTTTAGTACAGATTGTTTTATGGAAGGTAGAAAACATTGTCAAAAAAGTTAACACAAAAACCTGATTTGAAAAATAGCTACTTTTCTGATTATAGCTTCTCTTTAAAGAAGGCTCACTGAGGCCTTAATGTGATAAATGAGGATAGTTTTTCTCCTACTACAACTGTGCAAATGCTTAATGGCAGCAGAGTTGTCTTTGATCCTATTGGACATGGAATTGTGGTTATATAAGTTTACCAGGGTCGGAGCCATGTCATCACTCCAAGATGGTAAGAGCTCAATAAATCTTGATAATTACAAAGCGTTGCTGTGGAACTGATGACAGGATCACAGTGACGGGTGGGTGGCCTTGTTGTCCACTTCAGCAGTTTGGCAGATTTCCCAGATATGTAGATTTGTCTTGCACGTTACAGGAGCAGGGGGAGTCGTTGTACATCCAATGTCAGTTTTCTAGTCATCCACTTGGCGACAGTATGTTGAAACTGTACATAAAAAGTTGCTTTCAAGGTTTCAATTGTCCTAGAAGCTGCGGTATACTTTTTTTTAAGTGCGGCGAGATTTGTTTTCCAAGTTCTTGAAGGTTGTCATTAGTGGATGTAATCTATAGCAGTTTGTTGTCCTAAAGCTACACTTTTCTATCTCACTGACAAAAAAAAAAAGTTGCCTTTTAGTTTTTATTGATTCCTTGCCAAATAAAGTATCGTCAAGTTCTCGGCATTGTTGTATTTGCTGTTTGCTCATCACTTCTTCATGTCTCTCACAAAGACAAAAAAAAGTAAGTTTGGTACATAAAAGAGAAAATCCCAGAGTAAGGCTATGTGCACACGTTCAGGAATTCATGCAGAAAATTCCTGTGAAAAACCGGACATTTTCTGCATGAAATCCGCAAGAAAACCGCATGCGTTTTTTGCCGCGGTTTTGCCGCGTTTTTGCCGCGGTTTTGACGCGTTTTTTCCGCGTTTTTTTCCGGACACTTCCCAATGCATTTTGGAGTGGGAAATCCGCAGAAAAACCGCAAAAAGATAGAGCATGTCCGGATTTTGTGCCTGATGCGTTTTTTTTGCGGAAAAAAACGCATCATGTGCACAAAACATGCGGAATTCATTTTAAATGATGGGATGCTTATTGTATGCGGCTTTTTTGCGGTTTTATAGCGTTTTTATCGGGAAAAACCGCGAAAAAACCGCGAAAAAACCGGAACGTGTGAACACAGCCTTAGAGAGAACTTCTCCTGCTGATTACTACTCAGCTACGACTTGATCAAAACGTTGTATAAAAAGAAAAAAAAAATCACAAACAATACTTACCTTTATTTCCTTTGATTAACTCAGGTGCCAGTAGCCAAAATCACAGATTGGAAAGGCTAATAACATATATATGCAATGGAGATCAAAAAGTAGTCACCCCTGAATGGCGTTTAGGTGCTGTTTAGCCCACACTATTTTATGTATTTTGTCCATGTACATAAAGCCACGACATTCCACAGTGATTTACAGAGATTGTCATCACTCACATTACATCTCCATTAGGGCTCACAATCTAATTCCAAGGGAACCTATCATTATGTTTTGGGGTATGGGAGGAATCCGGAGTACCCTGAGGAAACCCATACAGTCATAGGAAGAACACACAAACTCTGCGAAGTAGGTTGGATTAGATCTTTCATCATCCATTTGGGATTTTCTGTCTGCAATGATTTTATGTGTTCCAATGGCCACTCAGAAGTTGGCCTTTATTAGGTACATCTTCTGTACAGTCTTGGCCAAAAGTTCTGAGACACGCACAAATTTTGGTTTTCACAAAGTTTGCTGCTTCAGTGTTTTTAGATCTTTTAGTCGGATGTTTCTCTGGTTCCTGAAGTACAAATATCAGCATTTCATCAGTTTTTAAACTTTTATGGACAAATACATTAAGTTTATTTATGTAGAGACTCAAAATTTACTGTGTTGACCCTTAGTTTTCAAGACTTCTGCCCTTGGGGATTAAGTGAAGCCATACTAGGCCCTGCCATAAAAGTTGAGGCTGATATGACAGGGTTGGGGGAAAAAATTAAGTGGAAAGATGGATTAGGAAAAGAAAGGGTTGAAGTAGTAGGACAGACTAATGTGGGTAACCAGTGTGACCTAGCCCAGTTGCCTCCCGAAGTTCGCTGGCCACAGAGGACTAGACCTCTGGCACACCTAAGCCCTGAGGTAATCCCCCGGGTACGGCGCCACATAGGGACACAGGCTGGCCTGCTGCCTTCTGCTGCTCTCGGCCTGGGAGGAATCCTGCATTGGTGCAGGGCCAACAGCGGGACAAGAAGTTGGCCTCTCCCTCATCGGTGATGTGGTGTTCGAACCAGGAGTGGTGAGTCTCCAGAGCTCGGAAGGATCTGGCCAGCGAGACGCACATGTTGGTGTTCACGAGGCGGATCAGGAGTGGAAGTCACATCCTGTGGCCTTCCAGCAGCATGAGTCTAGTGAGCAGCAATCGGCTGACCTTGCCCCCAACAGCCACAACATGGCTGCGCTGGTCTTCAGCACTAGTCCCAAGGCTTCCCGGCGCCATGAGAATTTCGGGCAGCATGAATGTTCTCACTCCCAGCACATATACTGCAGCTGCCCAGCACCAGTATGTGTTCAGGCAGCAGCCAGGTGGCCCTGCCTTCAACAGCAGCCACGTGGATGTACTTGCATCGAGGAGCTCCTCTCCAGGTTACAGGGGCTCTTCTAGAGCACAGAGAGGCCCATCTGCAGAACCAGACGAGGGACAGCACTATCAGATTTCTGGATCTGCAGCTGCTCCATGCGACACAGCACCCAGGCAGCTTTTTCTTACAGCTCTCTGTTACCCACTCCAGTAAACAGCGGATTAGGGTTTTTTCTCAGCGGGAGTAGTCGGAGGCAGGTTTGAGATTGAGGAGTGGTGCGCCGGCTTTTTGGGTTTATCTTAGGGTTCATGGTTCAGATGTATCGGGATCAGTGGGTACAGTCAAGAATGCTACCGGGGACGGATCTTCAGCTTCGGGGCCAGCAGCAGGAGAAAATGAAAAAGAAGATATGATTAGGCTTCATGATTCATCTAAAGAAGAAATCTATGTTTGCTTTGAGGGGCAGATGGGGACTCATTTAAAACAGAATATAAGAGAAAAAATATGGAAAAATTAATGCAGTTATTTTTTCACTTTTGCCTTTGGAAAGTTGTAATCTGGATATGGTTAAAAAGGATGACACTAAAAAAAGAGGATGAGGTAAAAAGGAGGTACCATTTAAGGCCACGTACCTTCTCGAATTGGCTGCAGGCATTTGGCATTTTGGCTAGTGTGATAGGGAAAAAAGCACCAGAAAATTGTTCAGCATTGTTTTGATACATAGACGCTATTGTGGAGGCATATAGGGTTATGGGGATCAAGGGTGGTTGCGGTATGGCAAAAAATGTAATTAGCGAAAGGTGGGGGGTGCAGTCCAACATTTATTGGGATCATAAAGATATCAGCTGATTTCCTAATCTTAATTAGGCAGGAAACGGTCAGCATATACTCAGGCTTGGAAGGTCTGGGAGGATTGAAAGGTATCCTAAGGTGAAGCTGTTAGTGATGAAGGTTCGTTATTGCTTTTAGTGAGTCAATGTTGGGAAGAGCAATGGTCTGTGCCAAAGTTAAATAGGCTTAAGACTGGGTTAGCTTTGGTTTCAAGAATAGAGGTGTTAAGGATGTGACAAAATGCCTTTTTTTGTGGTGCAGGCATTATGGAGATGGAGGAGGGGTTGGAAAGTGATGCATCAGAGACGTCCAGTTTCATATGACTTGTTACTACTCTTGGAAGCGCAGGTGGAGACGGTTTGCAAGTCTTTTTGAGAAATGTGCCTATTTAAATTAGCTTTTTTCTTGGTTTTTACTGCAGCATTGCAGTTGGGGGGAGCTGGTCAGTGCCACCAGGGTAAGAAAGGGGAGCTTTTTAAGAGAAGATGTGCACATATACAAGGATAGGATTGAGTTAGTTATTAATTCCTCTAAAACGGATCAGGAAGGAAAGGGTTATAGAGTGGTGATTTTCACTGTCCCTGGTTTGGCAATGTGTCTGTTAAATTGCATGAAGGAATTCAGGACAGTTGGTGGAAGGTCTGATACTCCTTTGTTGGTTCATATAGAAGGGTCGGCCTTGTCTCATTTGCAATTTTTGACTATTGTTAGGCGCTGTTTGGAATCGAAGGGTGTGTTGCCAGCAGATTATAGTGGTCATTTGTTTCGAATAGGGGCTGCTACTGAAGCAGCGAGGAGTGGGCTCAGCGATGAAGTGGTGAAGTCGATTGCTAGGTGGGAATCATCAAGATTTAGGTCTTATGTTCAACCCACCCAATTGTCAGTTTCTGTGATTTAAGGGAGTTTGGAGAAAGGTGGATTATATTGTAGTTTTATTTTTTCGCAGGCACTGAGCCCCAGCTAGTGTGGATTATGGGCCATTCCTTTGTATTCTGGGCAGCGTTACGAGTTTTGGTTCAGCCGACGGGCAGGCAGCTGGGAATTTCAAAGGAGGATGTCATACTCCGATTGTTTGGTAAACAGGGCTTTGTTTGGAGTAAGATTCTTCTGGAATTCTACCGATTTGTGAGGCTAGATCGAGCTCCAGATATATTGGTGTTGTTAATTGGAGCAATGATTTGGTGAGAAGGTCTTTTAGAGAAATGATAAGGGACATCAAATTTGATCTCTTAAGGTTATGGACAATATTTCCAAGAGTAATCACGTTATGGTTGGACAGTAACCTGAGAAAGGTGTGGCATGGGTCAGAATCTGTGGATAAAATCAATAAGGCAAGGATAAAAGTTAATAGGGCGCTGGGCCATTTTATGGCTAGGAATGGAGCAGTGGCGGTATGTCATGCTGATATGGAAGCAGGTGAGAGCGAATTCTGGATGGAGGCGCAATGGAATGAAACTGAATGCTATGGGACTTGATATGTGGTGTCTAGTCATTCAAGAAGGCATTGAGCTTGGGTGGAGGTTGTGAAGGGACATAAATGTTTACGGTTGAAAAACATTTATGTTAGTGGAAAAGGGGGGGTCTTCAAGGTTGTTGGATGCGGTTAGAGGCAGATCGGTGGGGGTGGAAACCCAGAAGGTTCTGGATTCCTCAAGTGGAAGTAGTGGGAGGTAGTGTAACCCTCGTGTTAAGGGCTACAAAGGCCTGCGGGTAGTGGACTATGTTAAAGAAGCCAGGTTGGTTAACAGGTTCCTCTAAGCTGGTGCTGAAATGGCTAGCGGTAAGAAATTCAGCCTGAGCAGTTGTTTATATACATACTGTCTGTCACAGGTCAGAGGCTTTGGGGACCATCCCCCAATTTTCATCCATTTGTTATAATAAAGGCTGCTGTGGCTAATTTAAATCCATCCAGGTTTACAGTAGTTTATTTGGGGAAATTGGATGGGTGAAGGTATGTTGGAGGTGACATCACGTATGACTCGCCAATACCCTTTGTCTTGACAATTTCTGTGGTTTTGTTTCTCCATCAGAAAAAAAATAACTTTCTGCTAGTCATTTTCAGTCCATTCCCTGTACTTCCTACAAAGTTATTTTCTCTGTTGAAGACCCCTTTAGACTGTTTTGGATATCCTGAAGAATGATTGTCCAGAGAAGAAAAGGTGGGCGCTACCATGAGTCCTGTGTCATTCTAAGGGTATGTGTCCACGTTCAGGATTGCATCAGGATTTGGTCAGGATTTTCCATCAGTATTTGTAAGCCAAAACCAGGAGTGGGTGATAAATGCAGAAGTGGTGCATATGTTTCTATTATACTTTACCGCTAATTGTTCCACTCCTGGTTTTGGCTTACAAAAACTGATGGAAAATCCTGACCAAATCCTGATGCAATCCTGAACGTGGACACATACCCTAACAGTAAAGCCTCCTGAGAACATTCATGTGTAGGGGCTTCCTATCCAATGGAGTGAGCTGACTCATCATTTTTCCTAAGACCCTGAATAAAGAATGGGAACTAAAAATCCTCCAAGAGCAACTTCTACCAATCATCCAGGAATAATTTATTGAACAACGCTCTTTCCAGCATGATGGAGACCATATCGCCAGGCAAAAGTGATAACTAAGTGGCTCGCTGAACAAACATTGAAATTTTGGGTCCATTCCCAGGAATTTGGCAAATCCATAAGTTAAAATTTTCCATTTCTGGTGAAATAATAGTAAATCTGTTGGAATACAGTTAGCCACATACTTGCTCCCAAACCCAAAACCTTTTTCTGTCAATTTGAAAAAAAAGCATGAGTGTTTAAAAGTCACAAATGTTTGACTAGTAGTGGCATGCACCAAGTTATGTAACTATTCAACCTTTTTAATGCCATAAAAGTGGCACAAGGTCCGTGATAAATCCCTCAAATTATATTTCCAGCATTTTAGAAAATTTGAGCACCAAAAATGTGCGTAGAATATATTTTTTCTGCTAAGTTTGGAATATTTTTTATGATGAATTATCATACTAATACTAAAGAATACACTCAGAGAAGGAGTACGCTATCCATTCATTTTTAGCAACATCAATCTAATGTGATTGGAGCTGTGACAGATACAGTAGAGGAATTGTAGCTATGCGGAAAATGAGGGGTGATATCAGATTCAGTCTGACATATCCAGAAAAAAAGTAAAGTGGTTTCTAAGTCCTTTTTTTCCAAAAAATATGGTCTAACAACTAATCACCTATTGAGGAAGTTTGGAGACTGATCCTCCACCAATCTTCCTTGGAGCAGTGATGGAATGTGACCGCTGCAGCCGATCACTGAATGCAGCAGTAACCATCACTTCCTTACTGCAGCCAGTAGTTGGCTGCATCGATTGCATGTTAATATCACCAGAACAGGATGTGCAAAGCTGTCTGTGTATATCCCCCCTCTAGTCGTAAGATATGTGGTTTGCAATTAATCACAGGTCCGATATCGGCATGTACTGAACATAGAAAAAAAAATCATGTTTTTAGGGCTCCTGCCATGACTGCAGATTACTGATTGAGACAATTTAGGTACCAGATAAGTGATAACCATTTCTGAGCTCAGCTGTAGATAATAATTTATGGTAATATCCTCGCATGTAAAGAATTAGAGGGTATGGACACCTTTGACATTGAAAAAAATGATGTTTACATTTGTTAGTGGTTACCTTTAGTTACAGTTGCACCAAGTTTTGGTCTGCAATCTTCATTCCTATATTAATTTTCAGAACACCTGGAGTTTGCAGCCTGTTCCAACTTTCAGATTTTTTTTTCTTTTTTGTGGAAGTATTTATCCCAATGACATAGACAGATGGATCTAAGGTGCCAGGTTCACTAGGTGAGGAGGATTCTCAAAGCTCAAGGTACCGTAGGCACAAGGGCAACAGGCGTTGGTGCAGCAGGCAAATTAAGCATGTTGGAAACAGGTAGCAGAGGTACTGAAAGGTGCAGTTAGACAGGAGATGTCCCGGAGACTGCAGACAAATAGCAGAGGTACTGGAAACCGCAAACAGGCAGTAGAAGCAGTGGAAGCCACAGGCAGACTTGAGATGTCCAGTAAACAAAAGACAGAAGAGGTACTAGAAGACGCAGGTAGACAGGAGACAACCTGGAGACTACAGACAGGCAGCAGAGGTAACTGGAAGTTGCAGGCTGACTGGAGACGTCTGGGAGATCGCAGAGGGATCATGATGCACCAACAAACTAAGAGGCTTAATACCAAAACACAGCTATGTGTCATGGAAGCACACAGGCTACTTTTAAAGTCCAATGTGGAGCACAAAAAAGTTTAGCAGACTGAGGTAAAGGGAGCAAAGCCCAGACTCAAGACGTGTGTAACATAAGGTCTGTGTATTCAGGGCACTATTAACTCATATTCTATCCTGCACTCATTTCCTCTTTAATTGCTTCCCTCCTCTTTTTTTAACCTTTACTCTCTGCCCTCTCTGAGACTATACATGATTTCTCCCCTCTCTACACTATGGAGATCTGTGTATACCTCCTCCCTACTGTTATCTCTAAGATTATGAGGAGGGAATCGGATCAGATAGCCATCTGTAAAGGTACCTTCACACTCAGCGACGCTGCAGCGATACCGACAACGATGTCGATCGCTGCAGCGTCGCTGTTTGGTCGCTGGAGAGCTGTCACACAGACAGCTCTCCAGCGACCAACGATCCCGAGGTCCCCGGGTAACCAGGGTAAACATCGGGTTACTAAGCGCAGGGCCGCGCTTAGTAACCCGATGTTTACCCTGGTTACCAGCGTAAAAGTAAAAAAAAAAAACACTACATACTTACCTACCGCTGTCTGTCCCCGGCGCTCCGCTTCTCTGCACTCCTCCTGCACTGACTGTGAGCACAGCGGCCGGAAAGCAGAGCGGTGACGTCACCGCTCTGCTTTCCGGCTGACCGACGCTCACAGCCAGTGCAGGAGGAGTGCAGAGAAGCAGAGCGACGGGGACAGACAGCGGTAGGTAAGTATGTAGTGTTTATTTTTTTTACTTTTACGCTGGTAACCAGGGTAAACATCGGGTTACTAAGCGCGGCCCTGCGCTTAGTAACCTGATGTTTACCCTGGTTACCAGTGAAGACATCGCTGGATCGGTGTCACACACGCCGATCCAGCGATGTCAGCGGGAGATCCAGTGACAAAATAAAGTTCTGGACTTTCCTCAGCGACCAACGATCTCCCAGCAGGGGCCTGATCCTTGGTCGCTGTCACACAGAACGATTTCCTTAATGATATCGTTGCTACGTCACAAAAAGCAACGATATCGTTAACGATATCGTTATGTGTGAAGGTACCTTAACAGGAGCTGTGAACATTTTTGCAAAACATCTATTTAGAGGACTTAGAGTATGTGCACACGTTGCGGATTTTGATAAATACGCAGGTAAACCGCACTGTGGATTTCCTGCAGAATTACCGCAGATTTACCGCAATTTTTTGGCGGATTTTGTGCAGATTCCACCTGCGGTTTTACACCTGCGGATTCCTATTATGGAGCAGGTGTAAACCGCTGCGGAATCCGCACAAAGAATTGACATGCTGCAGAATAAACAACGCAACGTTTCCGCGTGTTTTTTTCCGCAGCATGGGCACTGCGCATTTTGTTTTCCATAGGTTTACATGGTACTGTAAACTCAGGGAAAACTGCTGCCAATCCGCTGCGGATCCACAACAAAATCCGCAACGTGTGCACATACCCTCTAAGGCTCTCTGTGGGAGCAAAATGGTAGATTTTTTTTTTACTGACAACTATTTAGAAAGTTTCTCACTTTACATTTAGGAAGCAGATGAAAAGAAAATCAGTGCAGAGGTTCCAATAGCCTTTAAATGCTATAATATGCTTAGGCTAGCCATATATGCATATATGCATACAATCTGACGTACTATACTTTACACCAGATTTTTTCATTTTTTAGAAACATAATCATGTCATTGAGTCACCCTGAGCACAATAAAACAAGCCTGCTCATGTCTGGACTGTCAACAGCACTCAAGCCAGAAGACGTTTTAGCGATATAAATAATACTGCCATTGACTCGGCAGACTCTGTTACGTTGAGAAGCGACGTGAGTATCATCAGAATTATTAGAAAGCACACACAAAGGAAATTACAGCTGATAAAAATACTCAATAAAATGGAAGTCAGACAAAAAGAAACAGCTTATGGTTCAGTCTGCTCTCCAGGATGTTCTTTTATGTGGGTGCACTTGATAAGGTGCTTACTCGAGGCAAACAGTTTGAAAAATAATCTTGGTAATACATACTGTTAAGTCCCAAAATTGAAAACAATTCAATACACCACGGTGAATATTGATTTAAGTCTATGGGGCTCGCATGCTTTGTCCTTTATTTTAACAGTGGAGGCCTTGGATCCACTTGCCAAAATCACACAATAGCTAAAAAGTTGCAATACCAATCAAATATCCTTTCCTCCAGCTTCAAAAATCCATTATACTGCAGGCAAAGATGCAGGACTCCGTTGTATAGTTTTATATGATATTCTATATTAATGGAAAAAGGACATTTAAAATCAGTACAGCGCACTCAAAAAAATTGGGGGTTGACAGGTGGGCTCAAATAGGCAACAGTACTGAACATACAGTGTATGGTATGTAGAAACTTGATTCCAGCTCACCCAGTTGCTCTATGCTCATCCACCTGGGGCTCAGACACCGGCCTCGCCCTGGCCTCACATCAAGGATAATAGAAAAAATTGGAGTCCGGCTCAACAGGACTGGATTTTCCTTGTCTTTTTCTTTTTCAAAAGAAAATATAGTGCATATGAGTCGGCCAGCCAGGGCAGTGGGGTACTCGGTGCCGGGTCCAGTCTGCAGGGGGTATGTCACGGGGGCTGCAACCCGGTCCGTGGCCCTGGGGCTCAACGTTAAAGGGGAACGGTCTTTAAAGGGGAAAATGTTTATGAGTCTGTCGTGACGCCACCTGTGGTGTTCGGTCAGTAGTGGGACCGACGCTGCATTGAAGGGGTCCCCTGGGGGATGTTGTGGCAGCACGGGTGTTACACTTCCCACAGGTGAAGCGGGGTCCCCAGGGGTCCTATGGTGTGTGGCCAAGATGATGGTATGTGCCGATGAATAAATGTAGGAGACAAGCTGTAAGTCTTTACCTAGTTTACTGCAGATGGTAGGCCACAGACCAGGGCACCAGCAACAGGTGCATTAGGAGCCCATGCAGTCCAGAGACAAGTGAAATCCCCTTGGCAGGTCAGGTTGGGGGCCTTCCACACTGCGTTTGCTGTGTCTGAGGTCCCTGCTGCCACTAAGTGCTCCAAACAAGTTCCTAGTTGTTTCCACTGTCCTGGCACAGGTACCTGTATGGTAGGCAGCTTGAGCCGTCCCTTCTGGGGTCTCCGCATGGTGACTCCAGGCTCCAGGGTGCTGCTGTACCACAGGTGCAAATGGGCAATGTCCGTGTAATCCTATGCCCTCCGGTTCTGCTCTGTGTCTTAGAATTTCCTCAAAAGCCTCGGTGTTATGAAGGCAATCCAGTAACACAGTGTGCCAGTAATCAGAGCACATACAGTGATCTGACAACAACCCAAAAACAATAGAACGAGCTCTGAGACGTGGAATCTCTGTAGACCGCAATACCTGAACCTATCCTAAACACAACTAAAGGCAGCTGTGGATTGCGCCTGACACTACCTATGCAACTCGGCACAGCCTGAGGAACTGACTAGCCTGAAGATAGAAATACAAGCCTGACTTGCCTCAGAGAAATACCCCAAAGGAAAAGGCAGCCCCCCACATATAATGACTGTTAGCAAGATGAAAAGACAAAACGTAGGGATGAAATAGATTCAGCAAAGTGAGGCCCGATATTCTAGATAGAGCGAGGATAGCAAAGAGAACTTTGCAGTCTACAAAAAACCCTAAAGCAAAAAACCACGCAAAGGGGGCAAAAAGACCCACCGTGCCGAACTAACGGCACGGCGGTACACCCTTTGCGTCTCAGAGCTTCCAGCAAAAACGAATAGACAAGCTGGACAGAAAAAACAGCAACAAAAGCAAAGAAGCACTTATCTAAGCAGAGCAGCAGGCCACAGGAAAGATCCAGAAGCTCAGATCCAACACTGGAACATTGACAAGGAGCAAGGAAGACAGAATCAGGTGGAGTTAAATAACAAGGCAGCCAACGAGCTCACCAAAACACCTGAGGGAGGAAGCCCAGAAGCTGCAGTACCACTTGTGACCACAGGAGTGAATTCAGCCACAGAATTCACAACAGTACCCCCCCCCTTGAGGAGGGGTCACCGAACCCTCACCAGAGCCCCCAGGCCGACCAGGATGAGCCACATGAAAGGCACGAACAAGATCTGGAGCATGGACATCAGAGGCAAAAACCCAGGAATTATCTTCCTGAGCATAACCCTTCCATTTAACCAGATACTGGAGTTTCCGTCTAGAGACACGAGAATCCAAAATTTTCTCCACAATATACTCCAATTCCCCCTCCACCAAAACAGGGGCAGGAGGCTCAACAGATGGAACCATAGGTGCCACGTATCTCCGCAACAACGACCTATGGAATACATTATGTATGGAAAAGGAGTCCGGGAGGGTCAGACGAAAGGACACAGGATTGAGAATCTCAGAAATCCTATACGGACCAATAAAACGAGGTTTAAATTTAGGAGAGGAAACCTTCATAGGAATATGACGAGAAGATAACCAAACCAGATCCCCAACACGAAGTCGGGGACCCACACGGCGTCTGCGATTAGCGAAAAGTTGAGCCTTCTCCTGGGACAAGGTCAAATTGTCCACTACCTGAGTCCAGATCTGCTGCAACCTGTCCACCACAGAATCCACACCAGGACAGTCCGAAGACTCAACCTGTCCTGAAGAGAAACGAGGATGGAACCCAGAATTGCAGAAAAATGGAGAGACCAAGGTAGCCGAGCTGGCCCGATTATTAAGGGCGAACTCAGCCAACGGCAAAAAGGACACCCAATCATCCTGGTCTGCAGAAACAAAACATCTCAGATATGTTTCCAAGGTCTGATTGGTTCGTTCGGTCTGGCCATTAGTCTGAGGATGGAAAGCCGAGGAAAAAGATAGGTCAATGCCCATCCTACCACAAAAGGCTCGCCAGAACCTTGAAACAAACTGGGAACCTCTGTCAGAAACAATATTCTCAGGAATGCCATGCAAACGAACCACATGCTGGAAGAACAAAGGCACCAAATCAGAGGAGGAAGGCAATTTAACCAAGGGCACCAGATGTACCATTTTAGAAAAGCGATCACAGACCACCCAAATGACTGACATCTTTTGAGAAACGGGAAGGTCAGAAATGAAATCCATCGAAATATGTGTCCAAGGCCTCTTCGGGACCGGCAAGGGCAAAAGCAACCCACTGGCACGTGAACAGCAGGGCTTAGCCCTAGCACAAATCCCACAGGACTGCACAAAAGTACGTACATCCCGTGACAGAGATGGCCACCAGAAGGATCTAGCCACTAACTCTCTGGTACCAAAGATTCCTGGATGACCAGCCAACACCGAACAATGAAGTTCAGAGATAACTTTACTAGTCCACCTATCAGGGACGAACAGTTTCTTGGCCGGACAACGATCAGGTTTATTAGCCTGAAATTTTTGCAACACTCGCCGCAAATCAGGGGAGATGGCAGACACAATGACTCCTTCCTTGAGGATACTCGCCGGCTCAGATAAACCCGGAGAGTCGGGCACAAAACTCCTAGACAGAGCATCCGCCTTCACATTTTTAGAGCCCGGAAGGTACGAAATCACAAAATCGAAGCGAGCAAAAAATAACGACCAATGGGCCTGTCTAGGATTCAAGCGCTTGGCAGACTCGAGATAAGTAAGGTTCTTATGATCAGTCAATACCACCACGCGATGCTTAGCTCCTTCAAGCCAATGACGCCACTCCTCGAATGCCCACTTCATGGCCAGCAACTCTCGGTTGCCCACATCATAATTACGCTCAGCAGCAGAAAACTTCCTGGAAAAGAGAGCACATGGTTTCAACACTGAGCAACCAGAACCTCTCTTTGACAAAACCGCCCCTGCTCCAATCTCAGAAGCATCAACCTCGACCTGGAACGGAAGAGAAACATCTGGTTGACACAACACAGGGGCAGAACAAAAACGACGCTTCAACTCCTGAAAAGCTTCCACGGCAGCAGAAGACCAATTAACCAAATCAGCACCCTTTTTGGTCAAATCGGTCAATGGTTTGGCAATGCTAGAAAAATTACAGATGAAGCGACGATAAAAATTAGCAAAGCCCAGGAACTTTTGCAGACTTTTCAGAGATGTCGGCTGAGTCCAATCCTGGATGGCTTGGACCTTAACCGGATCCATCTCGATAGTAGAAGGGGAAAAGATGAACCCCAAAAATGAAACTTTCTGCACACCGAAGAGACACTTTGATCCCTTCACGAACAAAGAATTAGCACGCAGGACCTGGAAAACCATTCTGACCTGCTTCACATGAGACTCCCAATCATCTGAGAAGATCAAAATGTCATCCAAGTAAACAATCAGGAATTTATCCAGATACTCATGGAAGATGTCATGCATAAAAGACTGAAAAACAGATGGAGCATTGGCAAGTCCGAACGGCATCACTAGATACTCAAAATGACCCTCGGGCGTATTAAATGCCGTTTTCCATTCATCTCCTTGCCTGATTCTCACCAGATTATACGCACCACGAAGATCTATCTTAGTGAACCAACTAGCCCCCTTAATCCGAGCAAACAAGTCAGATAACAATGGCAAGGGATACTGAAACTTAACAGTGATCTTATTAAGAAGGCGGTAATCAATACACGGTCTCAGCGAACCATCCTTCTTGGCTACAAAAAAGAACCCTGCTCCCAGTGGTGATGACGATGGGCGAATATGTCCCTTCTCCAAGGATTCCTTCACATAACTGCGCATAGCGGTGTGTTCAGGCACGGATAAATTAAATAAACGACCTTTAGGGAATTTACTACCAGGAATCAAATTGATAGCACAATCACAATTCCTATGTGGAGGTAGGGCATCGGACTTGGGCTCTTCAAATACATCCTGATAATCAGACAAGAACTCTGGGACCTCAGAAGGAGTGGATGACGAAATAGACAAAAATGGAACATCACCATGTACCCCCTGACAACCCCAGCTGGATACCGACATAGAGTTCCAATCCAATACTGGATTATGGGTTTGTAGCCATGGCAACCCCAACACGACCACATCATGCAGATTATGTAGCACCAGAAAGCGAATAACTTCCTGATGTGCAGGAGCCATGCACATGGTCAGCTGGGCCCAGTACTGAGGTTTATTCTTGGCCAAAGGTGTAGCATCAATTCCTCTCAACGGAATAGGACACCGCAAAGGCTCCAAGAAAAACCCACAACGTTTAGCATAATCCAAATCCATCAGATTCAGGGCAGCGCCCGAATCCACAAACGCCATGACAGAACACGATGACAAAGAGCATATCAAGGTAATGGACAGAAGGAATTTGGACTGTACAGTACCAATGACGGCAGACCTATCGAACCGCTTAGTGCGCTTAGGACAATCAGAAATAGCATGAGTGGAATCACCGCAGTAGAAACACAGCCCATTCAGACGTCTGTGTTCTTGCCGTTCAACTCTGGTCATAGTCCTATCGCACTGCATAGGCTCAGGTTTAATCTCAGACAATAACGCCAGATGGTGCACAGATTTACGCTCGCGCAAGCGACGACCGATCTGAATGGCCAAAGACATAGACTCATTCAAACCAGCAGTCATAGGAAAACCCACCATGACATCCTTAAGAGCCTCAGAGAGACCCTTTCTGAACAAAGCTGCCAGCGCAGATTCATTCCACAGAGTGAGTACTGACCACTTCCTAAATTTCTGACAATATACTTCTATATCATCCTGACCCTGGCACAAAGCCAGCAAATTTTTCTCAGCCTAATCCACTGAATTAGGCTCATCGTACAGCAATCCGAGCGCCAGGAAAAACGCATCGACACCACTCAATGCAGGGTCTCCTGGCGCAAGAGAAAATGCCCAGTCCTGAGGGTCGCCGCGCAAAAAAGAAATAATAATCAAAACCTGTTGAATAGGATTACCAGAAGAATGAGGTTTCAAGGCCAGAAATAGCTTACAATTATTTTTGAAGCTCAGAAACCTAGTTCTATCACCAAAAAACAAATCAGGAATAGGAATTCTTGGTTCTAGCATAGATTTCTGATCAATAGTATCTTGAATCTTTTGTACATTTATAACGAGATTATCCATTGAAGAGCACAGAGCCTGAATATCCATGTCCACAGCTGTGTCCTGAAGCACCCTAATGTCTAGGGGAAAAAAAAGACTGAACACAGAGCTGAGAAAAAAAAATGATGTCAGAACTTCTTTTTTCCCTCTATTGAGAATCATTAGTTGGGCTCCTTGTACTGTTATGAAGGCAATCCAGTAACACAGTGTGCCAGTAATCAGAGCACATACAGTGATCTGACAACAACCCAAAAACAATAGAACGAGCTCTGAGACGTGGAATCTCTGTAGACCGCAATACCTGAACCTATCCTAAACACAACTAAAGGCAGCTGTGGATTGCGCCTGACACTACCTATGCAACTCGGCACAGCCTGAGGAACTGACTAGCCTGAAGATAGAAATACAAGCCTGACTTGCCTCAGAGAAATACCCCAAAGGAAAAGTCAGCCCCCCACATATAATGACTGTTAGCAAGATGAAAAGACAAAACGTAGGGATGAAATAGATTCAGCAAAGTGAGGCCCGATATATTCTAGATAGAGCGAGGATAGCAAAGAGAACTTTGCAGTCTACAAAAAACCCTAAAGCAAAAAACCACGCAAAGGGGGCAAAAAGACCCACCGTGCCGAACTAACGGCACGGCGGTACACCCTTTGCGTCTCAGAGCTTCCAGCAAAAACGAATAGACAAGCTGGACAGAAAAAACAGCAACAAAAGCAAAGAAGCACTTATCTAAGCAGAGCAGCAGGCCACAGGAAAGATCCAGAAGCTCAGATCCAACACTGGAACATTGACAAGGAGCAAGGAAGACAGAATCAGGTGGAGTTAAATAACAAGGCAGCCAACGAGCTCACCAGAACACCTGAGGGAGGAAGCCCAGAAGCTGCAGTACCACTTGTGACCACAGAAGTGAATTCAGCCACAGAATTCACAACACCTCGGGCTCCCTGTCCCCGGTTTCTGCGCACTGACTCCTTGGAGGCCTACTCGTAGCCTCCTTGAGTTCTGTATCTCCTCTCTGCTCTCTTCCTGTCTGTCCTCGCTCACAGACTGTCTGTACGAACTGCACAGTCTGGTCTCCTGGGACCAACTGTCTAGCTCCTCCTCCAAACCAGGATCTTTATCCAGGGAAGCTGCCCTAAAACAGGGTTTTGAGCTCCCCCTCCTGGCCTGGATTTGGAAGGTGTTGTGTGTGTGATAACCTGCCAAAGGGAATCTCACTTGTCTCCAGGCATAGCATTACCCTCCCCGAGAGGAAGGCAGCACTACTGTGGTATCCAAACTCCTGGGGTGCCACACATACAAAAGAAAAATTTACATGTTTGAAAATGACCCATGTCTGGCGCTGCCTCCTCTATCTTCAGTAATGGACCCGGCCCCTGCGCTGTGCTTTTCTTTTTTGGGCATGCGCCATTTGCGCTGCCCTTCGACTCACATCATCTGATGGAATTCATCATACCCGAGGCCCGAGATCCCGCCCCGCAGTGTGTATAAATCAGAACACACTACGGGGCGGTATCTCGGGCCTCAGGTACAAGCAGGCGCGAGATGAATTCCATGAGATGATGTGAGTCGAAGGGCAGCGCAAACGGCACATGCCCGAAAAAGAAAAGCACAGCGCAGGTGCCGGGTACGTTACTGAAGATAGAGGAGGCGGCGCCAGGTGCACAGAGGGGCTGACTGATGGCTTGGAGGCGGTTGTGTCCGGGGGAAAAGACGTGCTTCCCGGACAGACTAAAGGTGTGGCGACAAAATTGTAAAAATTAATATTGCTGCCTTGGAAGGGAGCACAAAAAGAAGAGCCACCTTGACAGAATGCAGCCTTAGTGCTGCACAAGGTGGCTCTTTTAGTTAAAAAAGCCAGAGGTGGGTGACAGATTCCCTTTAATGAGTTATGTTTTCATGCATGTTGTTCATAACATTTATGTGGATATTTATAGTCCACAGTCTGCAAATGGATTGTCCGTTGGGTGCACGTGCAATTCTCATTGCTGTAACATTCCGGCATCATCGTGTAATTAGTAGAGATGAGCAGACGTATTTTGAAAACGGTCGCCAAATCTGAATGAGCCATATTTTGTGCCGAATTTATGTTTGTCGATCTTTTCCAAACATATCCACTCATCTCTACTTGTATGAGCGAATATGTTCGAAATACAATTGACAAACATAAATTCGGCCCAAAATATGGCGCATTCTGATTCGGCGGCCGTTTTCTGAATTTGTTCGCTCATCTCTAGTCATTGGGTGTAGGAGCTAAAAAGATGGAGAAGTAAAGTGTTCCAATTCAGGCCATTTTGGTCTGGGTACTTTGTAAGCTGATGATATGCGTAGCCATAGCTTGTGTGTTATGATTGCTTATTGATTTAGATGCGTAGAGTCATTTGTTGGTGTAAAGTTGATAACATGACTATCGACAGGAGTAATTGTGCTGACTATAGTAACCGATCAAATCCTGTCTTCATTTTCAAGCCGGTTCAGGACGAAGTAAAGCTGTTTTCTTGTTGGTCTGTATGATGTGATTTTATGCGGTGTCTCGACTGATTGTCTCCTACCAAATCGCAAAGAAGTGCAAACTTGATTTAGGGGATATACTCTCCAACATCTAATGTAACATCATGTTGCAGCGAGGATTTTGAAGCCACTAGGTAATCTGTGCAGCCAAATAGTCTATGGACCATGTGTGTGTATGACACTTTGAGCAATATAGATAGTGAACATCAGGGGCGTACTTCCCAGAGCATCAGACCTTGCAGCCACTATAGGGCCCGTGAACTTTCGGGGTCCGATGCCGTTTGGCACCTCCCCAACTTTTCACGCCCGCTGTCACAATTTCAAAAACATCTGCATAAGTAGGATGTGGCGGCATCATACTTTGCCAAAGAACAAGTGCAAATTCAGCGACTGAGGCCGCACACAGCGCCAGAATCGCACAAGAGTGAACACGTGGATTTTAATTATTTGACATACATGGAATAAAATGTGAAGATTTTATCTATTTTTTGGGGGGATGTGGCAATCAACTCAATTTTTTCTTGGACATATTTTTTGGCGGTCAGCAGTGAAACGACACCCACTGCACATAAAGGACAGATTTCAGAATTCATTGCACAGTGAGCAATTTATTCAATATTTTTTCCTCAGGGAAGAGAAGAGTGTCTATTATTTGGGGGCTTGTGCACATTAAGTAAAAATCTCTATAAATTTGAAGGAATTTTTTGCAAAAATCAAGTTTTAGTCTTCCTTATAAAATCTCCTTATGACACTCGATATGTTCTTCACTAAATGGCTCCTTGTAGTACAATGAAAATTCCCTGCACATAAGGAAAGAGACATAGCGAATCAGAGAAACTACACTACATTTCTAATTGGAGGTATTTGCTAATATTATTTATTATTATTATTATACCTACTATATATTGGGATAGGATCTTGGAGATGGGAATACCCCTGTAAAGTAAATATAGCACAAGAATCACATCTATTAGGCAATTTTATGAAATTGGCACGTACGCATCACTGTAATATGTCCAACATATTTTGCATATGTATTTGCAGCAGCGATTGCATACATCCCAACATCCATACACTGGGACTGTCTAAAATTTTGGCAGCTGTCCTGGGAATTTGGAGGTATGATCCATGTTCAGATTCATCTGTGTCCTCAGATGAAACCAAAGATAAAAACATAGTAAGTAAATGCCCTGCAGAAAATCAATATATAACAATAGTGCAAGAAAATAAAATAGGGTGCTTAGTTTAAATAATTTTGATAAAAAAACATACAAGCCATCCCACCACGTCACGGTGACCCTCTTCAGGACACCGGTACAGTAGAAAATCACAGTGGAGACGGGAACCATCACATCCTAAAGCTACTTTCACACATCAGGTTTTTGCCGTCAAGCACAATCCGGCAAGTTTTGAAAAAAAAACGGATCCGCTTTTTTTTCCGCCGGATCCGTATTTTCTCATAGAGTTGAATTAGCGCTGGATTGCGCCTGATGGCCACACGTTTCATCCGTTTTTGCCGGATCTGTCTAAAATTATTTTTCCGGCGGTCGGAGAAAACGTTCATAGTAACGTTTTTTTTCTGTCCAGGGAAAAACCGCCAAGCGACAGTTCCAGCGATAAACAGATGAAACTGACATGTGAAATTATGAAACCGGTTTTCCATGCAAAATTTCCGTTCGGAAGTCTCCCTCTCTCTCTCATGTGTGAAAGTAGCCTTAGTTCTCCATTCAGCATCTTTAAAGACTGAAGGTACTACCGTGGCATCAGACATTATGAGAGAAACATGGAAATTTACTGTGCAGGCATCATATGGTGTGGAGAGTGACGTGGTGGCCATCATGTAGTGTATGAGTCTGGGGGATGTGGGGGCATCATACTGTGTGTGAGGTTGTGGGGGCATCATACTGAGTAGTGGGGCTGTATGTGGAGGTGTGAAGGTCTGCGAAGGAATGATACTGTGTAGTGGAACTCTATGGGAGGTGTGAGTGGCTGCAGGGGAAACATACTGTGTAGTGAGGGTATATGGGGATGCAGCGCCCCAGAGTCCTGGTTCGTTGCAGTAACGTTGTTCTTCCACCAGGGGGAGTGATGTTACGTCTGAAGGCAATGAAGGAGATCTGCTGTCCAGGTATCACAGCCACACACACACTTCACACGCCAGTCCACCAGGGGGAGCTAAGGGTTCTATCTATTAGGCCACTCCTCACATAGGGTAAAACTGGTGGGTTGGTTAGGGAGTGAGTCAGTTCAGAAGGAGGAGAGGAGAGGGACCGACGAGGAAACGTCTCCCGGTTGAGCTGGCTGGGGTGATCCCTGGTCAGATCCAGACTGAGGAAGAGAGAAGGAAGGACACGGAGCTGCGCCTGCAACCCATGCAGCAGCATCCTAAGAAAGGACACAAAAGGAATTGTGCTGTAGTGAGTGAGAAAATAAGTCATAGCAACAGGAGTGAAACATCAGTGGGAGACCAGCTAGAAGCAGGCTGTGGCCAGAATACCGAGGGAGTAAAGAGCTCTATGCCATTACTTCAGAGACTGGCAGGGCAGTTGATTCCAAGTTGGCTGTCCGACCTTTATACCTAAGAAGACACAGTGGCAACTTGTGGGAGTTGGGGCGTCTCTAGTGTCCCTATAAACAAGCCTCAGGCCATCAGTCATACGGGTTTTGTCCTATCCGTACCCAGGGCCGCCATCAGGGCATGACGGCCGTGACTGGCGTATGGGGCCCGGTGGGCAGAGGGGGCCCGCATCGGCCCCGTTTCATCTGCTCACCGGGCCCCTACCGGCAGCCGCAGGCTAACCGGGCCCTTAGCGCCGACGCTGCAGCTGTTGAAAGCTATTGACGTGCGGGCGCGGGCCCGCACGTCAATAGTTAACAGCCGCCAGCCAATCTGAGGCTGGCAGCTGACGTCAGCCGCAGCATGCGTGCATGTCGCCGGCGTCTGACGTCAGTCGCCGGCGAGTGCACGCTGCAGCTGCGTGGAGAATTCGCCCGCCGCAGGAGCACGGCCAGGTAAGAAGAACTTCTTTTTTTTTTTTCTTGAGAGCGGCGATCCGGGGGGCCCAGGGAAGAACGCTGGACACAGGGGCAAAAAGCTGGACAGAGATGGGGCAGAGTGCTGGACAGAGATGGGGCAGAGTGCTGGACAGAGATGGGGCAGAGTGCTGGACAGAGATGGGGCAGAGTGCTGGACAGAGATGGGGCAGAGTGCTGGACAGAGATGGGGCAGAGTGCTGGACAGAGATGGGGCAGAGTGCTGGACAGAGATGGGGCAGAGTGCTGGACAAAGATGGGGCAGAGTGCTGGACAGAGATGGGACAGGATTGGACAAACATGGAGCAGAGTGCTGGACACACAGATGGGGCAGGATTGGAAACAGATGGGGTAGGATTGGAAACAGATGGGGCAGGATTGTAAACAGATGGGGCAGGATTGGACAAACATGGGGCAGAGTGCTGGACACACAGATGGGGCAGGATTGGAAACAGATGGGGCAGAGTGCTGGACACAGATGGGGCAGGATTGGAAACAGATGGGGCAGGATTGGAAACAGATGGGGCAGGATTGGAAACAGATGGGGCAGGATTGGAAACAGATGGGGCAGAGTGCTGGACACAGATGGGGCAGGATTGGAAACAGATTGGGCAGGATTGGACAAACATGGGGCAGAGTGCTGGACACACAGATGGGGCAGGATTGGAAACAGATGGGGCAGGATTGGAAACAGATGGGGCAGGATTGGAAACAGATGGGGCAGAATGGAGACAGATGGGGCAGGATTGGAAACAGATGGGGCAGGATTGGAAACAGATGGGGCAGAATGGAGACAGATGGGGCAGGATTGGAAACAGATGGGGCAGGATTGGAAACAGATGGGGCAGGATTGGAAACAGATGGGGCAGGATTGGAAACAGATGGGGCAGGATTGGAAACAGATGGGGCAGAATGGAGACAGATGGGGCAGGATTGGAAACAGATGGGGCAGAATAGAGACAGATGGGGCAGGATTGGAGACAGATGGGGCAGGATGGATAAGATGGAGACAGATGGGGCAGGATGGGGAGATCATATGGGGCAGGATGGGAGAACATATGGCTGGAGCCTGGAATGAGACACAAGGGGGCTAGGATGGCGAATATTACCATAGGGGCTAATTAAGGGATATTATTATTACAGTGATGCATTTATTTTATTTTTTTAGTATACTGTTTTAAATGGGGGGCGGTCCTGTTACTGTGTAGAGAGATACTATGTCGCCTTCTTCATGTGGTGTAATGTAGAGGCTGGGAAAATTAAGTAATGTGTTCTACAAGCGGAACTCGAGATAATTGTGTTATTTCCTGCAGAGACGAGTCCTGGCTGGATGAAGTGATGGCGGTCTGTGCTGGATGAAAGATGAAGGACTTCACCTAGAGACGTCACTGGTGAGTCAGTGTTACCTATACACTGACACTATACACTGTATACTATATACAGAGGTCCTGTGTACAATGTCACCAATGATCACTGTATTACCTATACATTATATACAGAGCTCCTGTGTATAATGTCACTGGTGATCACTGTATTACCTCTACACAGACACTGCATACTAATTACAGATCTCCTGTGTATAATGGCACTGATGGTGATAGTATTGTGTTTTTTTTTTATTACTGATCAGTATTGTAGTATTCAGTCATTGGTGGTAATATGTGGTCTGGTCATGATGTGGTGGTATTTGTTCCTTGTATTTTATATTATTCGATCACTGTGGTGGTAATATGTCATCTGGTCATAATGTTGTGGTATTTGTTCCTTGTATGTAGTATTATAGGTCATTTTAAAAATTGAAAAATAAATATATACCTAAATTGTATTGCATATTTTAACAAATATTTAATAGGTTACAGCAGAGTAGGGCCCGGCCAAAAGTGTCTACCATGTTATGGTGGCGGCTTACAAAATCTTTTGGTCAAAACAAAAGCTGCCGGCTATATGTGTGATCTGGTGATGGGAACTGTCAATGTGTGATTGGTGAGAAGTGGAGATTTTCCAAGAGAGAACGGTGGGACTGTGGACAGTTCGAGGGGTGGAGCCTGGAGGCGGGGCTGGGGTGGAGCCTGGGCAGAGTCTCAAGGGGGCCCCAAAAATTTTGCCAGTATGGGGCCCCAAAATTTCTAGTGGCAGCCCTGTCCGTACCATCTGGGGGACAGAGAGAGAAGTAACAAAAGTGAGGACCTTATGGTAGCTTATGCAAGTAGGGACCTACTACGTTACTGTGCGCAAGGGGAAGGATATTGAATTCCTCCTGGATAAGGGGACTCTGGATTTGCCTTCAGACCGGCCGGATTCTGCCTACCCTGTTGTCCCTACTCTGGACTGTGGATGCTGAACCTTCAGTAAAAGGTAAAGAGACTGCACCCCTGTGTCCTCGTTATTCACTGCGCCTTGCACCATCCACCACCTACATTTTGGGAAGCCCTGGGGACATACTTCACCTGTGGGAAGGTATACCATCTAGCTGCCATAACATCACCCCAGCGGACCCCTAAGCAGCGTCGGTCACCCTGACCGAGTACCACAGGTGGCGTCACGAACACTATCCTATAAACTACGGTACACCTTTTATTGGACGCCCCTCAAAGGGCCACGGACCGGGTCAGGCCACCGTAACATCCCATTCCCCGAACCGAGGGACCCGGTACCGATTACCCCATTGCCCTTACCCTGGGGGCGATCCAGGGAGGTGTAAGGTGCTGCGGGGTAATCATGCTGTGCATTGGGAGCTGTGAGGGCATGATACAGGGTAAGGGGTTGTGTGGGGAGTTGTTTGGGGCTGTGAGAGCATCATACTGTGTGTGGGGACATTTGAGGGCGTCATACTATATGTGAGGGGTTGTGTTGGGAGTTGTAAGGGACTGTGTGGGGAACCATGGGGACATAATGCAGTGTGTGAGGTCATCAAACTGTGTAGGCATCCTACTGGGTAAGAGGTTGTGTGGGGAGGTGTTTGGGGCTATCTGAGCATCATACTATGAGTGGGGACTTCTGAGGGCATCTTACTATATGTGAGCGGTTGGGTTGGGAGTTGTAAGGGACTGTGTGGGGAGCCATGGGGACATCATGCAGTGTGTGAGGTCATCAAACTGTGTGGGCATCCTACTGGGTAAGAGGTTGTGTGGGGAAGTGTAAAAGGCTTCGGGGGCATCGTACTGTGTGTGGGGAGTTGTGGAGGAATCATACGGTTTGGGCTATGTGGGCAGCATACTGTTTGTGTGGGAATCTACAGTAGAGGCATCATAATGTGTACAAGGGGCTGTGGGGGCATCTTATTTTATGTGTGGGGTGTTTGGGGGCATAATACTGTGTGTGGGGTAATCTATGTAAATGCATTATACTTTGTGTGGAGATGGGGAAGTATTGGGGCAATATGCTGTGTAGACATCATACTTTGTGTGCGTGAATTACGGTAACTGTTGGAGCATCTAACTGTGGAGGCTGTGAAAGGGTTATTGTACTTTGTGGGATAACTAATAGGCTTCACTAGGAGCACTATTTCTGTAAAGTCACAAATTAAGTCCTGGGCGAGGTTATGTCACTAGCTTAGCGTTACATATAAATTACAGTACCCGTCCCTCATTCTTACTTTTCATTGAAGGAATGCTGATTGGCATGGTCTATAACTTTCCAGCTAGGGACACACCATGATGTGGCTCCCTGTATGTGACATGCCCGTATTCTTTCCTGATTGCATTATTTTTGAAGAGTTTGGAGGAGTTATAAATTATTCAGAGAAGCATAGAGGGCATTTAGATCAATTTTCTTGCTGTCTGCCTTCCTAAATGAGTCTATAAAGCTCTCGAGCTCCCTGTGAAGTTTTTATACCACATAAATACGTGAAGATTTGTAGTCTTACTAGTTGTAAAAGTAATGTGAATGAAGTTTAATGAGAATATAATAGCAATCACACCACTTCATGTACACTTTTCTATAGTTTGATACCTAGATAATTACATGTTTAATTCAAGGTAATACATATGATAATCTTTCATATAAAGAGTCGGCATTACAACTATGATTAGAGTATTCGCTCGATCAAACCATAACCTTATCCATTATGTAGGTAAGGTATTCTAAACCAGTGCTTTCGGCAGAAAGGTAGGATTAATGATATTAACCTTTCATTGGACTTCACCAAAAATAGGGTAAATGTATAATCTCATCCCCCACAATAAGATAAAATTACTTTTAGTTCACATACCTAGTGTAATGTATCCAGGAACCATCCCAATTCTCATGCTCTGAAACTTGCCTTCTGCTCCTTTTGAGTGGAGGAGTTATTCCTTATCAGCATTCTTCCAGCACTATAGGTGTTGGAACTTCTTTTCCCTCATTTTCCAGCATACATTGTGTCTACCACTTTCAAATGGCTTTTTTCTCTCTGTGGGTGATCCACAGTCAACTATGCACGCATAGTGGACATGGGATTTCTAGAAATCCCATCCACTATGCTGCAACATCTGGACGCTACGGGTTGGAAGTGGATCGCCCCCGAGTAGAGCTAGGTACCGGGTCCTTCGGTTCTCAAGGGGGATGTCACGGTGGCTGATCCGGTCCGTGGCCCTCAGGAGGTCCGTGTTAAAGGGAAAGGTCTTTAAAGGGGAAATGTTTGTGACGCCACCTGTGGTATTCGGTCAGGGTGACCGACGCTGCTTTAAGGGGTCCGCTGGGGTGATGTTATGGCAGCTAGATGGTACACCTTCCCACAGGTGAATTGTATCCCCAGGGCTTCCCAGTGTATAGATGGTGGATGGTGAGAGGCGCAATGAAGAACGAGGACACAAGGGTGCAGTCTCTTTACCTTTTACTGAAGGCTTCAGCATCCACAGTCCAGAGCACAGATCACAGGGCAGGCAGAGTCCGGACGGTTTGGAGGCAAATCCAGAGTCCCCTTGTCCAGGTGGAAATCAGTAGCCTTCCTCTAGCGCCTGGGTGTTGTAGTACCTTATTGCTGAGCCTCTCATAAGGTCCTCACAGATGTTGTAGATGTTATGTCTCTTTCTCTCTGTCCCCTGGGTAGGATAGGACAAACCCGTATGAGCGGTGGCCTTTTTACAGGGACTCCATCATGCCCCAGCCTCTCTTGGGTGCCACCTTGCCTCCTGGGTATGGGGTGGATCAGTAATGTGAAATTAGCTGTCCTGCCGGTCTCTGGAGCAAGGCATAAAGGACTGTTGCTCCCTCGGTGTTCCGGCTACCGGATCCTGCACCTGAGAAGGAGGCAGCCTGTGCAGGGGAGAACTCCTTCTGGTATCCACTCCTTTGCTATGACTTCTTTCTCACCCTCTCTACAATACAGTTCTCTGTTCTTGTCCTTTCTTAGGAACTGCCGCACGTGGGGCAGGCGCAGTTCCGTGACCTTCTGTCTAGGCCTCTGATAGGATCCCACCCCTGTCAGGGACCAACTACCTAACTTCCTCTCCAGACAACCAGTTTTACCTAAGTGTGAATAGTGCCCTAATAAATAGGAGCATAGCTCCCTCTGATGGACTGGAGTATGAAATGTGTTGTATGTTTGTGATACCTGGTAAAGAGATCTCCTTCATTGCCTCCAAACGTAACATCTCTCCCCCCTAGGGGAGAATGACATTACTGCAACAACCAGGACCCTGGGGCGTTGCAGAAGCATCGTCCAACCCGCAGCAATTCCCAATAGTGGGAATATACCCTAATCCTTCTTTCTGTCTCTGTTTCTGGAGATTACAAGCTGTAATACTGAATGGAAAACATAGGGGCCATTCATTAAGACTGGCTTTGCGCATGCTAGTCTTAATGAACAGGCTGGCTGGAGTATGTGGGTTGAGTATAGTAAATACATTTTTAGGCATATTTTTTGCATTAATTTCAGGGCAGATTCAGGTGTATAGCAGCGTACCGTACACGATGAAAAATACATGGCACCAGACTTTTCTAGATCAGAAGAGTCCATCCCCAGCGGGGAAGTGCACAGATGGTCGAGACCTTCTTTAAATCAAGATATTTAGAAGCCTGGACTTTTGCCACGTTGAAAAAGAGCCCTGGCAGGAAAAAAAAAACATAATTATGTTAGAATAAATTAAAGCCACTTATTTTTTAATGACTCGTCTCTTTAAGGACTGTGGAATTAATATTCATCATCCGGACACATTGTGCTGCATTTGGAGATAATCGGTCAGTTGCCCCTGACTGCTCGGACTTCATAGACCATATAGAGTGCGAAACCTCTGATCTCGCTGACAAATTGAGGACATTGAGTTGCACAGGACTGAATTGACTGTTCCAGGAATGTGATCGTTATAATAAATGGTAAGCAGTAATGTCAGCCATCGTATGAATTGTGTGGAATAAAAGAAGGTCAGTAGCGCTGTACATTGGACACATAAAAGATGTATCAGCCGGCATCATCCTATCTGTCACTACCGGTTCTCGTTGTCACAGTATAAGTCATTTATCTTGTCTGCAGACATTTGTATTATTGGATGGTACATGTGACGTTACCTTTTCACTAAAGACCTTCAGGCACATGTATTACAACTAACTTCTACCCACTTCATTCTGTTTTGCATACTTATAAGTGATTTGCATACTTCAGCCACATTCCAACTAGACGTGTCCGGCCTCGCTTCATTCACTTGCATTGAGTAAGGCGGCTCACGTCTGGTCGGCATGTGACCCCATGTATACAAAACGCATACTTGATTATTCGGGCCCGGTACTGTAGAATCTTAACAGCATGTAGTGTGTGTGATGTGAGAGTTTGCAAGTCTACAGTCACATAAAGTAACTGCAGACTTTTAACCTAAGTCTGGACTTATCCTTTAATTACTTTGAAATATTAAGAAACAGGAATAATTGGAGATATTTCCAGTCTTTATTCCTGACTATAAATTGGCATAAACAACATTCTGTGGTTTAGGTTGTCCAGGACTATGGACGACCAACATCCGACACCTCCACCGATCAGCTCTTATAATTTCTTCTGGTTGGATGTAAACATTGTACGTGATCGGAAGAGCACAGGTTCACAGCCAAAAACATTTTTTATCTCTGGTTACCATGAATATGAAAGCATTTTGGACTGCCACCGATGCACTTTATGGACCACTAATTCCCAAAAAGGGAATTTGAGCAAAACATACAGGGGATTATTTGAAACAGAAACTATGGTAGAAAAGTAAATAATTTTGTTGCACCCCATATTTTCAGTAAAACAACTTCTTAATTTAATAATTCCCATTATCCAAAATGTGGCAGCAAGAATCAGATGATGGCTGCATGGTTACAGCCGTGTATGTTTAACTCTGAAACACTGGAGCGTTTTGGAGAAAATCGGCAGAGTCTCAGATGACTAGTCCAATGTTGTCACCGGAGGTTTCTCCATGCCCTCCTCCCCTTAGCTTACAGGTCTTACCCTATACACACACTTAAGAGTTGGGGTGGGGAGAAGCTGCTGGGGGCCAGCCTCTTGATCTGGTCATCCATGACACATGGTGGTTCTTGGCAGCCTTTTCGAAGTATGTTTTCTCCAAAGTGGTGCAACATTCAGAGTACAATAATGCAGCCTTGATTTGGGCAATATAAATCTGACGAGTTTCCTGTACCTTTGAAGCGTTTTTTACAAATGTAGCAGATGTTTCTCTTGATTACCATTTCAAGTAATTTTTTTTCAAAACACACATTGTGAGTAATTCGATAAAATAGAGTTAAAATAAATGGCATGAAAAGCATAAAGCAAGGAAAACAACAACACCAAATAATCCCCCAATGACAAATTTACCCTTTAGATTTCAATTTGTGGTTCACTGAAGGCCTAAACGGCTCAAAATGAAGTATGAGGCATTCACTACTTAATACACAGAGCTCTACCCACCCATGGTGCTCACTTTAAAACGGAATATGTTTGCATGAAAAAAAAAATCAAGACCAAAATTCTGTATTTTCTGTATCTCTATTATCGGTAGAGATTTACTAAGCTCAATGCACCAGAATTCAGGCTCAATTTGGACATACACTAGAGTTGGGCAGATGAATTTGTGGGACCCTGGTCCATCGGCCAGGTCAGTAGTCTCTGGCTGCTGGTCAGCAGGCTCGTGAATCTCTTACCTTCCGGCCTCCCCGGATTAGCTCTCCTGATGCAACATCATCTATGCGACTTGCCGCAAAGGTAACATTGCACCACCCCGGTGGCGCCAAAGATCCTGGGAAGGTGAGAGATTCACGAGCCACATGTCCAGCAGCCAGAGACTAGTGACCTGACCGGTAGACCAGAGTCCCGAGAATCAATCCGCCGATCTCTAGTCTTCACGCCTTGCACCAGATTTATTATGGGTTTTGCCACTACTTGCGCCTCACTAGATAATGTCCACAAAAGTGTGATTTATAGAAAAAAAAGGTTGTGGCTTAAAATACATTAAAGGGAATATGTGAACAGAATTTCACAAACTCACAAATTCACAAACTTTTTATATGTCCATGTAGCTGTTTCAAAGACAAGTCCAACAATACCTTTACATGGTCAGTCCATTCCTTCATTACTGAGAAATCAGTTTTTGAATTGATATACAAATGGCTATGGTAGATCTGAACCCTCTGTCACTCCAGCTCTATTCACTGCCAAGTGCTCCCTCCTCTCGTGCTTGACTGATGGCTACTTTGCCTGAAGTTACACAGCATAGAGGCTTTCAGTCAAGCAGGAGGAGGAGGCGGCTCTGGGCAGGGAATAGAGCTGGAGTGACCGAGATGTCAGAGCTACCCTACCATTTACAACACACTGATTTATCAGTAATGATGGAACGGACTGAACATGTAAAGATATTGTTGGACTTGTCTATGAACGTGGGGGAATCCTGCCGACAGATCTTATTTAATGTGCACTGGAAATACACCAGAATTTGGGGGCAAAAGACAACATCAGTACATTTTCCCCATTATTTTATTTCCCGTTGCTTATAAAGTTCCCAGGGCTGAACATAACCCCAACGAGGCTTTCTCAAACACACAAACTAGGACCATAACTCATCGGTTTGTTTTTTGGGGAATTATTATTTGCCTTTTCATCTAGAAATGTATTATTGTCAGGTAAGAGGCTCGCCTACGTGTTTAAGCACAATAACAGGGTCCTGCCAACCTCTGGTTGGGGGTGGAAAGTGATAAATGACGTAATCTTTGCGAGATCTGGTAACAATCATTCTTCGGCTTGACGAGAGGCATATCTGCAAGAGATGCTGAGTTTGCATTACACCGACACATAACTGCAGTCATCTAATCTTTACAGTTTATCAGTGGAAATACATTGTCCGCATCAGGAGATCATCGCATAGTGACAAAGTGTCACTACAACCGGAGATAGGACGGATGATGTACAGAAACACATCTCCCCTGTGTCTTCACCTGACAGCAGAAGCCAGTAAGCAGAAAAGGGACAACGCGCACGAAGACAAACTCATCTGTAGCCCAAATTTTGACAGGATATTAAACGAGGTACATTACTTTATATAATATGCTGTGTGCAAAAACTAATACCAAGACTAGGTTGAGGAGGCGGCATGGTGGCCCAGGTGTTTGCAGTGTTATATTCGACAAGGGTCAGCGCTTCTTCTGAACTTCTTCCAACATTTCAGAAATATAATTGGCTTTGGGTGAAATTGGCCTCATTACAGATGGCTTTCAGAAGAAAGAATACCGTCGCCCTGAAGAGATGTATGTAATCTTTAGGTAGGTGGTTGCATCAAAGCAACGTCCACATGAATGTTAGGATCCATAGTTTCCCGACAGAACCCAGAGCATGACATTGTGTCCATCAACTTGCCCTTTTTCCCATATGCAACGCACATGCATTTGGTTGTCCACACGATGGAAAAAGAAAAAATCAGACCAGACCACGTGCTTCCATTGCTCCAAGGTCCAGGGCCGATGTTTACGTCTGTTGTGGATGCTTTCAGTGACTGCAGTCTGCTGAGTGTTCTGTCACCTTTCTGTAATAGACAACATTAAAAGGGTAATCAGGACTATGCTAAATTTTGACTATTTGTCTAAAAACAAACAGGCGCTAGTAGCTAACTACCTACCCATTGTGTTCAGCGCAGACCTCTGCCGGCACAGAGTGGTCACAGACCGCTCCTGCCAGTGATTCTGAGGCTTTGTCTCGTCAACAGAGCAGCGACTTCTCTTCCGCTCTGTTGATGGGGCGTGACTGCCGACATCATTGTGATTGACAGCTGACTTCCCACTGCCTAATTATGGGGAGCTGGCTGCCAATTTAGCATGATGCTGACAGAGCAGCCCAGAAGAAGAAGAGCTGCTCTGTTGACATGGAGCGGCAGAAGCGCTGGCGGTAGCGGTCAGGGACCATTCTGTGCTGGCGCTGGATAGAATAGGCAGCTTGGTTTTTTTCACAATGCATCAAAAAATGAATATAGCCCTGGATAGCCCCTTTAACTTTTACATCAATTTGTGCTATATTAGCTCCTCAAAGGCCAAATAGGCTAGTGTTCGCTCCATAGCTTCATCGGCAAGCCTTGGGTCATCATGACCATGAAGACACAATAGAGCATAGTAGAACCAAAAACACTCAGTTTCAAAAAAATCACAGTAATCCGCAAGTGCTCGTAAAAAGATGTAAAAAACATGGTATTTGGTTGATACGTTTTTTGCAAAAAATGTATACTAAGCTGCTCCACCAAACGTCACGGTATACCCATATCAGAGCAGTCCTAACTGATGTATGCAATCCCTATCTGATGTATTTAAAAACCTGATCATCTGTATATTTCCTGTGTGAACAGGGTTCAGAGAGGAAAAATCCATGTGGACATGCTGAGTGGAACAGCTTTTGTGCAGATAGCCCAAGAGGAGTGGTGGGTAACTCCCCAGTCTTGTAGACACAAGAGAACAATTATGGAAACAGGAACACATGGGCTACTTGCACAGTGAAAAAGTCTGTAGGAACATGCTCACACACCACCAAGAAACTTGAAGACACAAAAGAGCATAGTAGTTTCCATAATTGTTCTATTGTGTCTACAAGACTGGGGAGTTACCCACCACTCCTCTTGGGCTATCTGCACAAAAGCTGTTCCACTCAGCATGTCCACATGGACTTTTCCTCTCTGAACCCTGTTCACACAGGTAATATACAAATGATCAGGATTTTAAATACATCAGATAGGGATTGCATACATCAGTTAGGACTGCTCTGATATGGGTATTCCATGACGTTTGGTGGAGCAGCTTAGTATACATTTTTTGCAAAAAACGTATCAACCAAATACCCTGTTTTTTACATCTTTTTACTAGCACTTGCAGATTACTGTGATTTTTTTGAAACTGAGTGTTTTTGGTTCTACTATGCTCTTTTGTGTCTTCAAGTTTCTTGGTGGTTTGTGAGCATGTTCTTACAGAATTGTTCACTGTGCGAGTAGTCCATGTGTTCCTGTTTCCATCATGACCATGTTGCATGCGCACTGGTCGTCCTTTCTTGGATCACTTATTGTAGTTACTAACCACTGCGTACTGGGAACACCTTGTAAGACCTACAGTTTTGGAGACGCTCCAACTTTTTGTTTAACCAACCCAGTTTGGCTGTTGTCCATTTTCTTGCTTCCAACATTTCAATTTCGAAAACTGACAGTTCACTTGTTTAATATTTCCTACCACATGAGAGGTAGCATTGTAACAGGATAATTAATATTATTTTCTTCACCTGGTATTGTAATGTTGCAGCTGATTTATGTACTCTATAAGCTTTCAGAAAGTATAATTGTTAAAGGGAAGCTGTCAGAAGATTTTTGCTATGTAATCTGAGAGCAGCATGATGTAGGGGCAGAGACCCTTATTCCAACGATGTGTTACTTAATTTACCTGGTGAAGTTGTTGTGATACAGTCTAGCAGAACTCAGAATGCTGAGCTGTGTATAACCCTGCCGAAACGACTGGCAGCTTTCTGTGTCCATTGTATATTGATAGAAAGCGGCTAATCAGTGGTGAAGGCATGTTAGGACCAGGAGGCACAGGCCACCTAGTCCTCTAGTGAAAATCTCCTGCTGATAAAACACAGATTTTATAGGAACAACAATACACAGCGCAGTAAGTGACACATTGCTGGAATCAGGGTCTCATCCCTACTACATCATGGTGATCTGCTGACAGATTCCCTTTAAGCATCAATAAGGTTACTAGAGAAAAAGCCTGTTTTGTATATATAAGAAACTAAGAGCTTTTAGAAAGAAAAATATACTGGACTGTAAGTCTCATTAAAGAAGCGCTCTTCCCAGCAAACTTTTTATCCTCTCAATTTATTGCAGTCATATACAGCACTGTATACTTATAATTGCTAATTTTGTCTTTCTACCCATCAATTTTTCTCTTTTCTGTGCTCTATGTAGAAACAGGAAGTCTCTTATCCCTGCATTTATCATTCCCCTCTTCAACTCCTGAACCAGTTGCTCCCTCCTCCCCTGCCAGAGGCATATGCAGTGAAGACTCATGACTTGTGCAGAAAGACTCAGCTAGTCAGTTATTAATCACGTGATGTCACCTAATGGAAAAGAGAAGAATTATCTGGGTAGAAAGGCAAAATGAGCAATTGTAAGTACACAGTGCTATATAATGTGATGACTGCTATATATTAAGAGGATAAAACCTTTGATGGGAGCGCTTCTTTAAGATGAATGAAACTTTCAGAAAAGAAAATTCTCCAGCACATTTGCTGCATGTGAATGTGACAATACACCATTGTCTTCTGCTCTCGCTTTTGCTGCTTCTGCACATGTGCACAGGAATTTGTTCACTTCAACTAACTTTTTTGATTGCATTTTGCGCAAATGCATTTTTACCACTTCCACTCCCACCATGCTGTCATGTTTGGATTGTGTGCTCTCTTTTTACTGCCTGCGTATATTTGGCCATTTTTTGCTTATGCTTAGTCATGTGTTCGTTTTCTAAATAACGTAGCAATTACGATTAATTTGTGTACTTTTGCTATGATTTTTGAGGGGCACAACTGTTGCAACTTCATTATTCCATATTATGTGGACTTTTTGTACCTTCATGACTCAGATCCCCTAGATGATAAGATTCGAGGGACCCATCCCAAACTCTGCACAACATGGACGTATCCAGTTCATGTTATTCTCCACTCATCTCCAGGTCTGGTTTACTGCTGTCGAATCTCAGTGAGATTTTGCATCTGATTTCAAATATTATTTGTGCGCCATAGTGAGTTCTTCAAGTCGCTGCAATAATTTTGTACTGGTGCAATTTTTACTCCATTTGTTGAATTTTTACTAGGATTTCAGCAATTTGGATTAAGTAGCATCCAAATACAACATGTGCACAATTGAAACGAAGGCTGGAATTTTCTACAGGGATATTGATTTTTTTTCTCTTACTTTTTTTTATGATAATTTAATTCCACTGTGGCCTTTGCTTTACTTTTTAGGTCAGCATCCTGATAAGATTACATAGTCTTCTAAGTGCTAATATCGCACAGACTGCGTCAATACTTTTACCTGGATTTGTTCATAGTCTTCTGCATTCATTTTTCAGTCTATTTTTAAAGGACATCTATCAGCAAGTTTTTGCTATGTAATCCGAGAGCAGCATAATGTACGGACAGAGGCCCTGATTCCAATAATGTGTCACTTGCTCAGATTCTTGCTGTAGTTTTAATACAATCAGTGTTTCATCAGCAAGAGATTATCACTGCAAGACTAGGTCTCATGTGCCAGGCAGTCCAGATAATCTTCAACCAGGGCCAACTTCACCACCCGACACACCCGGGCCAGTGCTGGGGCCCTGGACGAACAGGGTGGCACACTCGCCTCTGGGGACCCCGGCACGCTATGAGGCATATGAGTCGTGGGAGCCAAGTGCTAGTGCTGGTACTGCCCCTACCCTCTCAAATACTCACCTGTCCTCATTCCCCGCAGCTCCAGTATCTTAAACGTCTTCTGACTCTTTGCCATCTCAGGGCAGAGGGTAAGATGATGCCTTTACAGCGTGCCCTCTGTGCTAAGCACTGCGGAGAGTCAGAAGACACTGAGGAGACTGGAACTGCAGGGAACTAGAAGAGGTGAGTATTTGATTTTTTTTATATATGGGGCCCATTAGACTGTATGGATCAATATATGGGGCCATTATATATTGCATGGCACAATATAAGGGGCCCATTATACTGTATGGAGCAATAAATGGGGCCCATCATACTGTATGGAGCAATACATGGGTGTTGTGAATTCTGTTGTCGGGCTCCCTCCTGTGGTCATGAATGGTACTTCGGCTGGTTCTCTCCATGGACTTTCTCTGGTGGCTGTGGGTGTTTCTGAGTTTCCTTCCACAGGTGATGAGGTTAATTCGTTAGCTGGCTGCTCTATTTAACTCCACTTAGATCTTTGCTCCATGCCACCTGTCAATGTTCCAGTATTGGTCTAGTTCACTCCTGGATCGTTCTTGTGACCTGTCTTCCCAGCAGAAGCTAAGTTCCTGCTTGTTTTTCTTTGGTTTGCTATTTTTCTGTCCAGCTTGCTATTTTTATTGTTGTCTTGCTTGCTGGAAGCTCTGGGACGCAGAGGGAGCGCCTCCGCACCGTGAGTCGGTGCGGAGGGTCTTTTTGCGCCCTCTGCGTGGTCTTTTTGTAGGTTTTTGTGCTGACCGCAAAGCAACCTTTCCTATCCTCAGTCTGTTCAGTAAGTCGGGCCTCGCTTTGCTAAATCTATTTCATCTCTGTGTTTGTATTTTCATCTTTACTCACAGTCATTATATGTGGGGGGCTGCCTTTTCCTTTGGGGAATTTCTCTGAGGCAAGGTAGGCTTTATTTTTCTTTCTTCAGGGCTAGCTAGTTCCTTAGGCTGTGCCGAGTTGCATAGGGAGCGTTAGGAGCAATCCACGGCTATTTCTAGTGTGTGTGATAGGATTAGGGATTGCGGTCAGCAGAGTTCCCACGTCCCAGAGCTCGTCCTTATTTTCAGTAACTATCAGGTCTTTCCGTGTGCTCTTAACCACCAGGTCCATTATTGTCCTGACCACCTGGTCATAACAGTACAGGTGGCCCAAAGTACTAATGCATCTCAATAGAGGGATAAGAGAAGTTCTGAGACCATTTTTTTTTCTTTGCAGTGTGTTTTGTCTCTCTTTTCCCCTTCACCTCTGGGTGGTTCAGGACACAGGTGTAAACATGGACATTCAAGGTCTGTCCTCTTGGATGGATAATCTCACTACAAGGGTACAAAACATTCAAGATTTTGTGGTTCAGAATCCGATGTCAGAGCCTAGGATTCCAATTCCTGATTTGTTTTTTGGCGATAGATCTAAGTTCTTGAATTTCAAAAATAATTGTAAATTGTTTCTTGCCTTGAAACCTCGCTCCTCAGGTGACCCTGTTCAACAAGTTAAGATCATTATTTCTTTGTTACGTGGTGACCCTCAAGACTGGGCATTTTCCCTTGCGCCAGGAGATCCGGCATTGCGTGATTTTGATGCGTTTTTCCTGGCGCTTGGATTACTTTATGACGAACCTAATTCAGTGGATCAGGCAGAGAAAATCTTGCTGGCTCTGTGTCAGGGTCAGGATGAAGCGGAGATATATTGTCAGAAGTTTAGAAAGTGGTCTGTGCTCACTCAGTGGAATGAATGTGCCCTGGCAGCAATCTTTAGAAAGGGTCTCTCTGAAGCCCTTAAGGATGTCATGGTGGGATTTCCCATGCCTGCTGGTCTGAATGAGTCTATGTCTTTGGCCATTCAGATCGATCGACGCTTGCGTGAGCGTAAAGCTGTGCACCATTTGGCGGTACTATCTGAGCATGGGCCTGAGCCTATGCAATGTGATAGGACTTTGACCAGAGCTGAACGGCAAGAACACAGACGTCGGAATGGGCTATGTTTTTACTGTGGTGATTCCACTCATGCTATCTCCGATTGTCCTAAGCGCACTAAGCGGTTCGCTAGGTCTGCCACCATTGGTACGGTACAGTCTAAATTTCTATTGTCCGTTACTCTGATTTGCTCTTTGTCATCCTATTCTGCTATGGCATTTGTGTATTCAGGCGCTGCCCTGAATTTGATGGACTTGGAGTATGCTAGGCGCTGTGGTTTTTTCTTGGAGCCCTTGCAGCATCCTATTCCATTGAGAGGAATTGATGCTACGCCTTTGGCCAAGAATAAGCCTCAGTACTGGACCCAATTGACCATGTGCATGGCTCCTGCACGTCAGGAGGATATCCGCTTTCTGGTGTTGCATAATCTGCATGATGTGGTCGTTTTGGGGTTGCCATGGCTACAGGTTCATAATCTAGTATTGGACTGGAAATCTATGTCTGTGTCCAGCTGGGGTTGCCAGGGGGTACATGGTGATGTTCCATTTTTGTCTATTTCGTCTTCCACTCCTTCTGAAGTTCCAGAGTTTTTGTCGGATTATCGGGATGTATTTGATGAGCCCAAAGCCAGTGCCCTACCTCCTCATAGGGATTGCGATTGTGCAATTAATTTGATTCCTGGTAGTAAGTTTCCTAAGGGCCGATTGTTCAATTTATCTGTGCCAGAACACGCCGCTATGCGGAGTTATATAAAGGAATCCTTGAAGAAAGGCCATATTCGCCCGTCGTCATCACCGTTAGGAGCAGGGTTCTTTTTTTGTGGCCAAGAAGGATGGTTCTTTGAGACCTTGTATTGATTACCGCCTTCTTAATAAAATTACAGTCAAATTTCAGTATCCTTTGCCGTTGCTGTCTGATTTGTTTGCTCGTGTTAGAGGGGCTAGATGGTTCACCAAGATAGATCTTCGAGGGGTGTATAATCTTTTGCGTATTAAACAAGGCGATGAATGGAAAACAGCATTTAATACGCCCGAGGTTATGCCATTCGGGCTTTCCAATGCTCCATCAGTATTTCAGTCCTTTATGCATGACATCTTCCGAGAGTACCTGGATAAATTCCTGATTGTGTATTTGGATGATATTTTGGTCTTTTCGAATGATTGGGAGTCTCATGTGAAGCAGGTCAGAATGGTGTTCCAGGTCCTTCGTGCGAATTCCTTGTTTGTGAAGGGGTCAAAGTGTCTCTTTGGAGTTCAGAAGGTTTCATTTTTGGGGTTCATTTTTTCCCCTTCTACTATCGAGATGGACCCTGTTAAAGTCCAGGCCATTTACGATTGGACTCAGCCGACATCTGTGAAGAGCCTGCAAAAGTTCCTGGGCTTTGTTAATTTTTATCGGCGCTTCATCGCTAATTTTTCTAGTGTTGCTAAACCGTTGACTGATTTGACCAAGAAGGGTGCTGATGTGGTCAATTGGTCTTCTGCCGCTGTAGAGGCTTTTCAGGAGTTGAAGCGTCGTTTTTCTTCTGCTCCAGTGTTGTGCCAGCCAGATGTTTCGCTCCCTTTTCAGGTTGAGGTTGATGCTTCTGAGATTGGAGCAGGGGCTGTTTTGTCGCAAAGAAGTTCTGATGGCTCGGTGATGAAGCCATGTGCTTTCTTTTCTAGAAAGTTTTCGCCTGCTGACCGCAATTATGATGTTGGTAATCGAGAGTTGTTGGCCATGAAGTGGGTATTCGAGGAGTGGCGTCATTGGCTTGAAGGAGCCAAGCATCGCGTGGTGGTCTTGACAGATCACAAGAATTTGACTTATCGTATTTGAGTCTGCCAAACGGTTGAATCCGAGACAGGCTCGATGGTCGTTATTTTTCTCCCGTTTTGATTTTGTGGTTTCGTACCTTCCGGGCTCTAAGAATGTGAAGGCTGATGCCCTGTCAAGGAGTTTTGTGCCTGACTCTCCGGGTGTTCCTGAGCCGGTGGGTATTCTCAAAGAAGGGGTAATTTTGTCTGCCATCTCCCCTGATTTGCGGCGGGTGCTGCAAAAATTTCAGGCTGATAGACCTGACCGTTGCCCAGCGGAGAAACTGTTTGTCCCTGATAGATGGACTAGTAGTGTTATCTCTGAGATTCATTGTTCAGTGTTGGCTGGGCATCCTGGAATCTTTGGTACCAGAGATTTGGTGGCTAGATCCTTTTGGTGGCTGTCTTTGTCACGGGATGTGCGTTCTTTTGTGCAGTCCTGTGGGACTTGTGCTCGGGCTAAGCCCTGCTGTTCTCGTGCCAGTGGGTTGCTTTTGCCCTTGCCGGTCCCGAAGAGGCCCTGGACGCATATTTCTATGGATTTTATTTCGGATCTCCCCGTCTCTCAAAAGATGTCGGTCATTTGGGTGGTTTGTGATCGCTTTTCTAAGATGGTCCATTTGGTACCTTTGTCTAAATTGCCTTCCTCCTCTGATTTGGTGCCATTATTTTTCCAGCATGTGGTTCGTTTACATGGTATTCCGGAGAACATTGTTTCTGACAGAGGTTCCCAGTTTGTTTCGAGGTTTTAGCGATCCTTTTGTGCTAGGATGGGCATTGATTTGTCTTTTTCCTCGGCTTTCCATCCTCAGACAAATGGCCAAACCGAACGAACTAATCAGACTTTGGAAACATATCTGAGATGCTTTGTTTCTGCTGATCAGGATGATTGGGTGTCCTTTTTGCCGTTGGCTGAGTTCGCCCTTAATAATCGGGCCAGCTCGGCTACTTTGGTTTCGCCGTTTTTCTGCAATTCTGGTTTCCATCCTCGTTTCTCTTCAGGGCAGGTTGAGTCTTCGGACTGTCCTGGTGTAGATACTGTGGTGGATAGGTTGCAGCAGATTTGGACTCATGTGGTGGACAATTTGACATTGTCCCAGGAGAAGGCTCAACATTTCGCTAACCGCCGGCGCTGTGTGGGTCCCCGACTTCGTGTTGGGGATTTGGTTTGGTTGTCGTCTCGTTATGTTCCTATGAAGGTTTCCTCTCCTAAGTTTAAGCCTCGTTTCATTGGTCCGTATAAGATTTCTGAGGTTATCAATCCTGTGTCATTTCGTTTGGCCCTTCCAGCTTCTTTTGCCATCCATAATGTGTTCCATAGGTCGTTGTTGCGGAGACACGTGGCGCCTGTGGTTCCATCCGTTGATCCTCCTGCCCCGGTGTTGGTTGAGGGGGAGTTGGAGTATGTGGTGGAGAAGATTTTGGATTCTCGTATTTCGAGACGGAAACTCCAGTACCTGGTCAAGTGGAAGGGTTATGGTCAGGAAGATAATTCCTGGGTTTTTGCCTCTGATGTTCATGCTGCCGATCTGGTTCGTGCCTTTCATTTGGCTCATCCTGGTCGGCCTGGGGGCTCTGGTGAGGGTTCGGTGACCCATCCTCAAGGGGGGGGTACTGTTGTGAATTCTGTTGTCAGGCTCCCTCCTGTGGTCATGAATGGTACTTCAGCTGGTTCTGTCCATGGACTTCCTCTGGTGGCTGTGGGTGTTTCTGAGTTTCCTTCCACAGGTGACGAGGCTAAGTCGTTAGTGGGCTGCTCTATTTAACTCCACTTAGATCTTTGCCCCATGCCAGCTGTCAATGTTGTACTATTGGTCTAGTTCGCTCCTGGATCGTTCTGGTTACCTGTTTCCTTCAGAAGCTAAGTTCCTCTTTGCTATTTTCTTGTTTGCTATTTTTTCTGTCCAGCTTGCTATTGTGAATATTGCCTTGCTTGCTGGAAGATCTGGGACGCAGAGGGGCGCCTCCGCACCGTGAGTCGGTGCGGAAGGTTTTTTTTCCCCTGCTCACTCTGCGTGGCTTTTTGTAGGTTTTTGTGCTGACCGCAAAGTTACCTTTCCTATCCTCTGTCTGTTCAGTAAGTCGGGCCTCTCTTTGCTATATCTATTTCATCTCTGTGTTTGTGATTTCATCTTACTCACAGTCAATATATGTGGGGGCTGCCTTTTCCTTTGGGGAATTTCTCTGAGGCAAGGTAGGCTTTATTTTCCTATCTTTAGGGCTAGCTAGTTCTGAGGCTGTGACGAGTTGCATAGGGAGCGTTAGGAGCAATCCACGGCTATTTCTAGTGTGTGATAGGATTAGGGATTGCGGTCAGCAGAGTTTCCACTTCCCAGAGCTTGTCCTGTATTTTTGTAGCTATCAGGTCTTTCCAGGTGCTCTTGACCATCAGGTCCATTCTTGTCCTAACCACCAGGTCATAACACATGTCCCAACAAGGCTACGACGTCAGCAAGGAGGTGGAGGAGTCATGATTTGGGCCGGAATCATGGGGAAACAGCTGGTAGGACGCTTTAAGGTTCCTGAAGATGTGAAAATGACCTCTGTAAAGTAAATAGCGTTTCTGACTGACAACTTACTTCCATGTCTAAAAGCAGAAACGTGCCTTCAGGAGCAAAATCATCTTCATGCATGACAATGCCCCATCTCATGCTGCAAAGAATACCTCTGAGTCATTGGCTGCTATGGGCATAAAAGGAGATAAAATCATGGTGTGGCCACCATCTTTCCCTGACCTCAACCCTATAGAACATCTTTGGAGTATCATCTAGCACAAGATCTATGAGGGTGGGAGGCAGTTCACATCAAAACAGCGGCTCTGGGAGGCTATTCTGACTTCATGCAAAGAAATACAAGCAGAAACTCTCCAAAAACTCACAAGTTTAATGGATGCAAGAATTGTGAAGGTGATATCAAAGAAGGGGTCCTATGTTAGTGCAGCGCCCCAGAGACCTGGTCGTTGCAGTAATGTCGCTCTGCCACTAGGGGGAGTGATGGTACGTCTGATGGCACTAAAGGAGTTCATCTGACCAGGTATCACCAGCACACATTACACTTCACACTCCGGCCACTAGGGGGAGCAAAAGGTTTTATTTATTAGGCCACTCCTGACACTGGTAAAACTAGGGGTTGGATAGGAAGTTAGATGAGAAGCTGACTGGGTTTTGTCCAGGCAACATCCCGTGGCAGGGGGTGTTGCGGGGGAAGAATCAGGGGGGTCCCTGTCAGGCGTGGAAACCTGACAGGTACCTAGCGACAAGAACAGAACGAAAGGAACCGCGCCTGCCCTACCTTGCGGCGGTATCCTCAGAAAGGACATGAAGCGAAGGATATTGTGGACAGTGAGAAACGAGATCAAGCACAAAGGAGAGCCAGTAGGAGTCGTGCCCAGAGAACGGCAACATCCTACTGAGGCGCGTAGCCGGTGCCCGGAACACCGAGGAAGTAACTGACTTTATGCCTTAATTCAAATACCGCAGGATAGTTAATTATATGTTGGCTGTCTACCTTACATCATCCCTTTCCCACACACGGCTGCAGGTTGGTACTCGTTATATGCACATGCTTAATAGTATCATGCAGGAAGACTCTGGGCTTCATTCTCTTTATTAAATGGGACTTTCCCTCTACTATTGATCTTTGCCTTCGGTCTTGGCAGCTTCTAGTGCCATATAGTATACTTTGCTACTTTTAGCTTACATTAAGCATATATACTTATATCATTTAGTATACATTTTTTTGCACTTGGCACTTTACTCCATATTTTCCTGCTCTTTGTGTATCTTCCTGCATTTGCACTTTATCTGTGAGCATTCATTACAATCTATCTCCTCTGGTATCTTGTGCTTTGTACTTTTTACTTAAAGACATCAGTATGATCTTGTAATCTGCAATATATATTAACCTAATTATTTGTCGTATGGTATTTTGCACCTTTGGCACCAGTGTATTTGACCGATTCTTTGCTCCATATATGTATAAATTGTCCTGTGTGTGGTACTAGTGTTGCCTTTTTTATCCTTTCATTGCATCTCATTATTTAGTTTCTACTAGTTTTTTCTGTATTTTCATACATTTTCTCAATAAAATTGTTATATTTTAGCTCCTTGTGTCCATTTTCTCTTTTGGTTTCTATTCATATATTATGGCGGAGCTTTTACCTCCGGTGCCCCTTTTTGTAGGTTAAATAACTTACATCACCTAAGCAGACATAGGGGGCAACGCGTGGAGAGGGGCGTCTCTAGGGTCTCGGAAGAGCTCCGAGCCTACCCGTCAAACGGGTGCGTCCTAGCCATAACAAACCTGGGGGACAGAGAATAGAAAGAACTGGAACGAACGAGAATAGAAGTTGTGAGGACTATCCCGAATGCTCAGCAGGGAAGCACTACAACACACAGGCACTAGTGGTAGGCAACGACTTCCACCTGCAAAGGGAACTCTGGATGTGCCTTCGGACCGGCCGGTCTCAGACAGCCCTGTTAACTGTGCTCTGGATTGAGGATCCTGAAGTCACCAGTAAAGAGGTAAAGAGACTGCAACCCTGTGTCCTCGTTATTGTCTGCACCTCACACCATCACCATCCACCTTACTGGGAAGCCCTGGGGACATACTTCACCTGTGGGAAGGTTTACCATCTAGCTGCCATCACATCACCCCAGTGGGCCCCAAGCAGCGTCGGTCAACCTGACCGAATACCACAGGTGGCGTCACCAATCCTTGACAGACTCGTATCACCTATCATTGGACGCCCCTTAGCAGGGTCACGGACCGGGTCCAGCCACCGTGACAATCCCAGAACTGAGCCAGAGAGGACCGGTACTGAGTAACCCGCGGCCCTGCCTCTGGGGGCGCTCCAACTTGGCGTCACGAACAGGATGTACTTAAGCCTGAGAAGCAGGTCATGTGTGCCTTGGAACTGTGATTGAATTGTGCTTGAACTGTGATTTATTGCAAAGACTGTGTATTGCTAACTGCCACCAAGATTACCGCCAAAACCGCTGGCCATTGCCGCGCCACGAGGAGCGCCGGAGAAGAAGGAGGGCGTGCCATGGGAGGAGATCGTGAAAGCGGCGCCAAAAGTAGCGACTGCCCCCTCCGACTATGGCTGCAGGATGATGAGCTCAGGAATGCAGGAGCTCAAACCCCAGAAAATGGAGGAGCCTCGTGTGTGTGCCACTGCAGATCAAGGAGCAGAGCTGACGACCAGCGGGTACCTGAACGATGACAAAGTGACCCAGGATCACTGCAACCCAGCGGAGCCGAACCAGGGCTTGCCGCCACAGGGGGATCCGGACTTCCTGGAACTGCCGGAGGAGGCATCAAACCACCCGACGCCAGACGTGGGGTCGGCGACGGCGAAGAAATGGAAGTTGGAGCTGTACAAGAAGCTCGCACAGGGAGAACCGTGGTCAGAGCCGCCGCAGACTCCAGTGTCCTCGTCAGCGGAGCCGATTGACATCAGTGGAACCACATCAGACGCAGGTACCAAAAGCGACCCTGCCCCTTCGACTGATCCAGCTCCAGCGACTGCTCCCCATCCCATCCCTGACCGGTCTTCCGCTGCCGAGATTGGGGTAGCAGCCCTGTATGCTATGAAGGGGATACTGCCCTTGCTACCGATATCTATGGGCGAACCGTTAGACGTGAGTCACGAGGGGGTGATCTTTGAATGGGATGCGCCAAGGATCCAACCAGACGGGTCCAGACAGGAGGGCTCTTACGTCGTTGGGCTCACCTGGGAGCAGTATAGACAATGCTTAGTGTCACAATGGGAAGGCCGAGAGCAAACTAAACAGACTGTCCAAAAAGTACCGAAATCTAAGAATAAACGTGGCAAAAAGGATCCGGTGAGACGAGGGACAGTGTTAGCCTTTCACCCGAGGAGGGGTTGGGGTTTCATACTGGAGCTGGGACTGCCGACTGAAATCTTTGTTGCCAACTATAACGTGGACACTCAGTCCCGTGGCGGGGCCCCTAATCGAAGCTTGTGCAGGGGGGACCATGTGACCTACACCCGCCACCGGGGTGAGCAAGGATGGTATGCCAGGAATGTCCAATGATATGAGCCTACTGTGGCACCCTCTACTGCCGCGAAGGAGATTAACGACTAACCCCCTGGTCTTTGAACTAGCGGGTTCTAGCATCACTATCACCGTGTGCATCGTTTCTCCTGCTGAATCTGCTACAAAAGTTGACATTCATATCAAACCCCCTAATGACTTGACCACACTGGAGAGACAAATCCATGACGGTAATACAGCATCAGATGAGAGTCCGGATACAGACCTTCCCTGGCCAGGGAGTGTTCGCTACCAACTGGTGCCCTGCAACTTACCGTCGCGAGAATAAACCTCGGAAACCTGAAAATGTATATAGTTGACTGTTTGTCTTCCTGCTGTTTGCTGCTAAAACCCATCTAGGGTTAATTCTTAAAGGGGTCCCTTTGTTTACCCGGGATCCCTATTGTTGTTTTTGGCTTGTTTGTTTGCCATCAGTGCTTTAAAGAACTGCCGAATCATGGACGGTGAATGATTCACAAACTGCATTGTAAATAGTTCGCACCTTATTGAAGGTGCCCTCTACTGGTTTTACAAAGAAAGAAGGCTTTGTGAAGAGACTGTTTTTGAATACAGCACAGAAGGTCTTGCTTTCTAACGGACTTGCAGATAGAGAGAATTTGCACTACTTCAAAGAGACTTGCTTCCCTCTTAAAGGGAATGTTCACATGTTGCACTTAAGTATAATGTTGCCTTAGGAAAGTTAAAATTGTAATAATGTTAAGATTTAGGAACTGTTGATAATGTTACTAGAGATTGAGGACAGGAAAAGTTGAAAGCCGAATTCCAACATAGTGAACCCATAGGAGTTAGAGAGTCCTCCTGAGAACCATAGAAAGATAGTTGATTGCGACAATGATAAAGTGTCCTCACCTCCCATAAAGGGAAGCATTGTTATATTTACTTGTTTCAAGCATTCCAAAATGTTGTATGTCTTTTGCTAGCATGTATTGTTGTTCTTCTTCCCAGTCCAGGAGTACTGGATTTAACCGGGGGGGAGTGCAGTGCCCCAGAGACCTGGTCATTGCAGTAATGTCGCTCTGCCACTAAGGGGAGTGATGGTACGTCATGGTACTGTGTGGAGCATTATATGGAGCCCATTATACTGTATAGAGCAATGTATGGGGCCCATCATACTGTATGGAGCAATATATGGGGCTCGTTATACTGTATGGAGCAATATATGATGCCCATTATACTATATGGAGTAATGTATGGGGCCCATTATACTGCATAGAACAAATATATGGGGCACCAATACTGTATGGAGCATTATATGGGGCCATTATACTGTATGGAGCACTATGTGGAGTCCATTATACTGTATGGAGCTTATATGGGGCCCATTATACTGTTTGGAGCAAAATATGGAGTCATTTATACTGTATGGAGCATTATATGGGGTCCATTATACTGTATGGAGCACTATGTGGGCCCATAATGCTGTATGGAGGACTATGTGGTGCCCATAATACTGTTTGGAGGACTATGTGGTGCCCATAATACTGCATGGTGGACTATATGGTGCCCATAATACTGTATGGTGGACTATGTGGTGCTCAGAATACTGTATGGAGGACTATGTGGTGCCCATAATACTGCATAGTGGACTATGTGGTGCCCATAATACTGTATGGTGGACTATATGGTGCTCAAAATACTGTATGGAGGACTATGTGGTGCCCATAATACTGTATGGTGGACTATATGGTGCTCAAAATACTGTATGGAGAACTATGTGGTACCCAAAATACTTTATGGAGGACTAGGTGGTGCCCATAATACAGTATGGAGGACTATGTGGTGCCCATAATACTGCATGGTGGACTATGTGGTGCTCATAATACTGCATGGTGGACTATGTGGTGCTCATAATACTGTATGGAGGACTATGTGGTGCCCATAATACTGTATAGAGGACTATGTGGTGCCCATAATATTGTATGGAGGACTAAGTGGTGCCCATAATACTGTATGGTGGACTATGTGGTGCTCATAATACTGTATGGAGGACTATGTGGTGCCCATAATACTGTATAGAGGACTATGTGGTGCCCATAATATTGTATGGAGGACTAAGTGGTGCCCATAATACTATATGGTGGACTATGTGGTGCTCATAATACTGCATGGTGGACTATGTGGTGCTCATAATACTGTATGGAGGACTATGTGGTGCCCATAATACTGTGTGGAGGACCATGTGGTGCCCATAATACTGTATGGAGGACTAAGTGGTGCCCATAATACTGCATGGTGGACTATGTGGTGCTCATAATACTGTATGGAGGACTATGTGGTGCCCATAATACTGTGTGGAGGACTATGTGGTGCTCATAATACTGTATGGAGGACTATGTGGTGCCCATAATACTGTATGGAGGACTATGTGGTGCTCATAATACTGTATGGAGGACTATGCTGTCCAGTCTAAAATTTAAAGTCTGCAGTTGCTATGTGTGACTGCAGACTTCTGAACTCCCCCAGCGCATGCACTGTGGCCGGCTGCGAGAATTCGCCTGTTTCTGAGCTATTGTAGAATTTACAATAGATATCACTCATTCTTGCGGGCAGGGTCCTCTCTCCTACTGGACCAGTTGTGACTTGTATTTATCAAGATTATTGTACTTGTTTTTATTATGTATACCCCTCCTCACATGTAAAGCGCCATGGAATAAATGGCGCTATAATAATAATAAATAATAATAATAATTTAATGTAAGAAGTGAAATATTTGGCATTATACTAAACCTATATTTCCTATATGTACAACACGAATCCATAGCATGTGTTAAAGGGGCTTTACTGTAATGCCGCCCCCATCACTGATTAACAGCTGGTTGAGAGTGTATACAGTAAGCTGCCAATCAGTGATGTGGGCGGGGTTATACACAACTCAGCATTCAGAGAACTGCTACATCTACAGCAGAGAAAACAATGATTCTATCAAAACTGGACCAAGCAGCCCAGTAAGTGATACGTCCCTGGAATCAGGGTATCTGCCCCTACACGATGTGACTTTCAGATTCTATAGTAAAAAGCTACTGACAGATTCCCTTTAAGGTCACTACGTCAACTACCAAACAGTGCCAGTCCGGTATGTAGAGAAACAAGCATCTAAACTATGAGAAAATAATACCTGTATAGACTAGAGAATGCACCTCCAAATAATCTGATAGCCATAATCATCAACATTAACAGAAATAAACACTTGGAATACATCACTGTGTGTAATGACTCTATATAATATATGAGTTTCACTTTTTGTATTGAAGAATTAAAATAAATTAACTTTTTGATGATATTCTAATTTTGTCAGAAGCACCTGTATCTCATTGAAAATAAAATAATCTTTCTTGGATTCTCGCTCATCCTTTTGTGCACCAATACAGTGTGATACTGATGTGTAGCACGTAATAGATTCTTGTATTCTGCGCAGTGTCAAGCTCAGCGATTCTAATTGTCCTAATTGAGATCCATCACCGTCACCATCGTCATTTATCTGTTCTTTTTATAGAAGCAATAAACCCAAAAGAGAAATGCAGAGTCATTTATAAAAAATGATTCCAGAGAAATGCAGAATGTTTCCAATCAGAACTACCCCTGATTGGTTCCCATGTGCGGATAATCTATTTTTTTTTTTCTTACTCTGCGTTGTTGTTTTTTTCTATCTGAGATACTTTAACTTTTGGCTGAAAGATGTAGTTGATTGATATCATTATAATGTGGATATTCATAGATTAATTTCCAAGATGAAAACAACCTGTCATTCTATTTATGCTGCTGAAACCACAAGCAGCATGAATGAGCGCCTGGCTGCACAATATCTATTTGAACTGTTTCATTGAAAATATGGTTAGAAAAGCCGTCCGGGACCATAGGTTTCCATTTAAAGGTTGTATCCAGGATTATTATTATTTTGTTATTTAACTCGGGCTAAAAACTAGTTGGCAACTACTGGACTCTTCTACCCGGCGCTGGCACAAAGCAGTCATTGGCAGCTCATGCCAGCGATTCTGCTGCTTTATGTCAACAGAGCAGCTCTTCTTCTTCCCGACTGTGCTGTCGACAGGGCGTGATGTCAGCATCATGCTGATCGATAGCCGGCTTCCCCCAGTTAGGTAGGTGAAAGTCGGCTGTAAATGAGCATGACGTTGTCAGTCACGCCTGTTGACAGAGCAGCACGGCAGAGGAGCTGCTGCTTTATTGATATGACGTCAGCAGAATTCGCTGAATCGCCGGCAGGAGCGGTCTGTGACCAACTCTGTGCCAGTAGAGATCAGCTCCGGGTACAACAGGCAGGTAGTTAGCAACTTCCTGCCTAATAGTTCTTAGGCCCATAGTAAAAAAAAATATTAGTCCTGGATAACCCCTTTAACTGTGAACATCACTAGTTTGTAAGCATAATTAACATTTGTGAGCCCATCTCCATTTCACATGGTGGCACCTTGGCACAAGCACCCTATTTACTGCACGATGGAATCAGCTCAGCTCCCTGTGAAGGTCCGATATAACCCGCAGCGCTGTATAAAATGGTAATCATTTATTGTATATCAGTCCTGAGGGCCAATTTCATAAGAAGCCAATTAATCTATCAGCATGTGGTGAACATAGATATATCTATTCACACCACATTTGGTCATACGGATCTCAGTATATGCCTGTAACAAAAAAAGGATTGGAACATTCGCTGTACAGCAGAGGTGTCAAACTGCATTCCTCGAGGGCTGCAAACAGGTCATGTTTTCTGGATTTCCTTAGTATTGCACAGGTGATGGAATCATTCTGTGCAGGTGATTAAATTATCACCTGTGCAACACAAGGAAATCCTGAAAACATGACCTGTTTGCAGCCCTCGAGGAATGCAGTTTGACACCTATGCTGTACAGTATCTATAGAGCTCTATTGTAGAGACATATAATTAAAATGTTATTAGAAAATTGGGCATTTCATGTATTTACCTTTATTGACTTTTATTTTTAATCTTTTCCATTTTTCAAAAATAAGAAACACTCCTCCCATCAAAGGTTTTATCTGCTTAATATATTGCAGTCATCATATTATATACACTGTGTACTTAAAAAAGTACGTTTGAAATCTTGCAGTTTTTACACTATCAGCTAGTGTAGTTTTAGGCTTTCACTTCCTCTTCTTTCTGGTAATTAACATGAACATTAGCAGCATTACTGCCTTTTGTCAAGTGTAACTCGTCTCTAGCAGCTTCTTTCTGGTAATTCACATGTACACGAGCAGCATTACTGCCTTTTGTCAAGTGTAACTCGTCTCTAGCAGCTTCTTTCTGGTAATACACATGCACATTAGCAGCATTACTGCCTTTTGTCTAGTATAACTCGTGTTTAGCAGCAGAAAAAGAAAAGACAGATTAACCCCTTAGCGACCGCCGATACGCCTTTTAACGGCGGCCGCTAAGGGTACTTAAACCACAGCGCCGTTAATTAACGGCGCTGTGGAAAAAGTGAATAGCGCCCCCCAGAGTCGGATTTTCTCCGGGGTCTCGGCTGCCGGGGGTAGCCGAGACCCCAGAGAACATGATTCGGGGTTTTTTTTTACCCACCCCGAATTTGCGATCGCCGGTAATTAACCCTTTACCGGCGATCGCAAAAAAAATGCGATCTCTTTAATTTCTCTGTCCTCCGATGTGATCGCACATCGGAGGACAGAGAAAAGGGGTCCCAGGTAGCCCCCCAATACTCATCTGCACCGGGGGAATCTCTGGGGTCTCCGCTGCCGGGGGTAGCCGAGACCCCAAAGAACATGATCGGGGTCGGTTTTACCGACCCCTGTTTTGCGATCGCCGGTAATTAACTGTTTACCGGCGACCGCAAAAAAAAAAAAAAAAAAGTAAAGTGTAATTCTCTGTCCTCTGATGTGATCGCACATCAGAGGACAGAGAAATAGGGGGATTCGGGGACCCTAGCATACTCACCTGTGTCCCTGGGTCCTCCTGCTGCTCCTCCTGGCTGCCGGGGAAAAGAAAATGGGCGCATGCGCAGTGCGCCCGCCATCTGTCTCCATCTGCTGGCCGGCAGGAGAACAGCAGTTGGGGCTAAAATTAGAGTTAGGGGTAGGGTTAGGGTTAGGGGTAGGGTTAGGGTTAGGGCTAGGGTTGGGGTTAGGGGTAGGGTTAGGGGTAGGGTTAGGGTTAGGGTTGGGCTAGGGTTATGGCTAGGGGTAGGGTTAGGGGTAGGGTTAGGGGTAGGCTTAGGGGTAGGGCTAGGGTTAGGGTTAGGGCTAGGGGTAGGGTTAGGGGTAGGGTTAGGGGTAGGGCTAGGGTTAGGGCTAGGGCTAAATTTAGGATTAGGGTTGGGGCTAAATTTAGGGTTAGGCTTCTTTCACACTTACGTCGGTACGGGGCCGTCGCAATGCGTCGGCCCGACATACCGACGCACGTTGTGAAAATTGTGCACAACGTGGGCAGCGGATGTAGTTTTTCAACGCATCCGCTGCCCAATCTATGTCCTGGGGAGGAGGGGGCGGAGTTACGGCCACACATGCGCGATCAGAAATGGCGGATGCGACGTACAAAAAAAGTTTCATTGGACTTTTTTTGTGCCGACGGTCCGCCAAAACACAACTGATCCAGTGCACGACAGACGCGACGTGTGGCCATCTGTCACGATCCGTCGGCAATACAAGTCTACGGGCAAAAAACGCATCCTGCGGGCACATTTGCAGGATCCGTTTCTTGTCCAAAACTACGGATTGCGACGGATGCCAAACGACACAAGTGTGAAAGTAGCCTTAGGGTTAGGGTTGGGGCTAAAGTTAGGGCTAGGGTTGGGGCTAAAGTTAGGGTTAGAGTTGGGATTAGGGTTAGGGTTTGGATTAGGGTTGGTATTAGGGTTAGGGTTGGCATTAGGGTTACGCTTGGGATTAGGGTTAGGTTTGAGGTTAGGGTTGAGATTAGGATTAGGGGTGTGTTGGATTTAGGGTTTTGATTAGGGTTATGGTTAGGGTTGACATTAGGGTTGTTTTGGGGTAAGGGTTGTGATTATGGTTAGGGTTAGTGATTAGGATTATGGATCAGGTTGGGATTAGGGTTAGGGGTGTGTTGGAGTTGGGTTGGAGCTAGAATTGGGGGGTTTCCACTGTTTAGGTACATCAGGGGGTCTCCAAACACGACAGCCAATTTTGCACTCAAAAAGTCAAATGGTGCTGCTCCCTCCCTTCTGAGCTCTGCCGTGCGCCCAAACAGTGGGTTACCCTGACATATGGGGCATCAGCGTACTCGGGATAAATTGGACAACAACTTCTGGGGTCTAATTTCTCTTGTTACCCTTGTGAAAATAAAAACTTGGGGGCTACAAAATGTTTTTTGTGGAAATTTTTTTTTTTTTTTTTTATGACTGCATTATAAACTTCTGTGAAGCATTTGGGCATTCAAAGTTCTCACCACACATCTATATAAGTTCCTTGGGGGGTCTAGTTTCCAAAACGGGGTCACTTGTGGGGGGTTACTACTGTTTAGGTACATCAGGGGCTCTGCAAACGCAACATAACGCCCACAGACCATTCTACCAAAGTCTGCATTCCAAAACGGCTCTCCTTCCCTTCCGAGCTCTGCCGTGCGCCCAAACAGTGGTTTACCCCCACATATGGTGCATCAGCGTACTCGGGATAAATTGGACAACAACTATTGCAGTCCAATTTCTCCTGTTACTTTTGTGAAAATAAAAACTTGGGGGCTACAATATCTTTTTTGTGGAAAAAAAAATATTTTTTATTTTCACGACTCTGCATTCCAAACTTCTGTGAAGCACTTGGGCATTCAAAGTTCTCACCACACATCTAGATAAGTTCCTTGGGGGGTCTAGTTTCCAAAATGGGGTCACTTGTGGAGGGTTTCTACTGGTTAGGTTCATCAGGGGCTCTGCAAACGCAACATAGTGCTCGCAGACCATTCTATCAAAGTCTGCATTCCAAAACGGCGCTCCTTCCTTCCGAGCTCTGCCGTGCGCCTAAACAGTGGTTTACCCCCACATATGGGGTACCAGCATACTCAGGACAAATTGGACAACAACTTTTTGGGTCCAATTTTTCTTGTTACCCTTGTGAAAATAAAAACTTGGGGGCTAAAAAAAATTTTTTGTGGAAAAAAAAATATTTTTTATTTTCACGACTCTGCATTATAAACTTCTGTGAAGCACTTGGGCATTCAAAGTTCTCACCACACATCTAGATAAGTTCCATGGGGGGTCTAGTTTCCAAAATGGGGTCACTTGTCGGGGATTTCTACTGTTTAGGCATATCAGGGGCTCTCCAAACGCGACATGGCGTCCGATCTTAATTCCAGCCAATTCTACATTGAAAAAGTAAAACGGCACTCTTTCTCTTCCAAGCTTTGTGGTGCGCCCAAACAGTGGTTTACCCCCACATATTGGGTATCGACGTACTCAGGAGAAATTGCACAACATCTTTAGTGGTCTAATTTCTCCTGTTACCCTTGTGAAAATAAAAATTTGTGGGCAAAAAGATCATATTTGTAAAAAAAATGCGATTTTTTTTTTTTCACGGCTCTACGTTATAAACTTCTGTGAAGCACATGGGGGTTCAAAGTGCTCACCACACATCTAGATAAGTTCTTTAAGGGGTCTAGTTTCCAAAATGGTGTCACTTGTGGGGGGTTTCCAATGTTTAGGCACATCAGGGGCTCTCCAAACGTGACATGGCGTCCGATCTCAATTCCAGCCAATTCTGCATTGAAAAAGTCAAACGGCGCTCCTTCACTTCTAAGTTCTGCGGTGCGTCCAAAAAGTGGTTTACCCCCACATATGGGGTATTGGCGTATTGAGGAGAAATTGCATAACAAAATATATGGTTACATTTCTGTTTTTACACATGTGAAAATAAAAAAAAATGGTTCTGAATTAAGATGTTTGCAAAAAAAAGTTAAATGTTCATTTTTTCCTTCCACATTGTTTCAGTTCCTGTGAAGCACGTAAAGGGTTAATAAACTTCTTGAATGTGGTTTTGAGCACCTTGAGGGGTGCAGTTTTTAGAATGGAGTCACACTTCGTTATTTTCTATCATATAGATCCCTCAAAATGACTTCAAATATGATGTGGCCCCTAAAAAAAATGGTGTTGTAAAAATGAGAAATTGCTGGTCAACTTTTAACCCTTATAACTCCCTAACAAAAAAAAAATTTTGTTTCCAAAATTGTGCTGATCTAAAGTAGGCATGTGGAAAATGTTATTTATTAACTATTTTTCGTGACATATCTCTCTGATTTAAGGGCATAAAAATACAAAGTTTGAAAATTGCAAAATTTTAAAAATTTTCGCCATATTTCCGTTTTTTTCATAAATAATCGCAAGTAATATCGAAGAAATGTTACCACTAACATGAAGTACAATATGTCACGAAAAAACAATCTCAGAATCAGCGGGATCCGTTGAAGCGTTCCAGAGTTATAACCTCATAAAGTGACAGTGGTCAGAATTGTAAAAATTGGCTCGGTCATTAAGTACCAAATTGGCTCTGTCACTAAGGGGTTAAAGGAAGTGGTGACTGGTCATTGTCTTTTTGTCCTGTCTGTCAAACTGCATATGAGCATAACAGAGGCAGGATTTCAGTTATAGGCAGGCAAGCCATTGGACCGGAACAGGACCAATATTTGATGGAAAGTGGGGGAAAGTTAAGCTCCAGCACCTATAGTGCTGCCAGACTTTTGATGAAGAGGAACTGCTTACTGATAAATTACAGACCATGGAAATCACGGTAATTCCAGGACATATCAGACTTGTATGTGCATTAAAAGAAGTGAAAACTTTTTGTTCGGGAGTGGGCCGCAAGACCATGATTATACTAAAGGCTTTGTGTGAACAAACAAGTATTCTCTAAACATTGTAGTATGATGAAAAACCCTTCACACAACCTTCTAATCCATCCTAGTGATAATTGCTTGGGTGTTTCATGTATCCTCATTATTTCATCCTGCAATCAAGGGAATGAAAGAGAAAGATATTTATTTGTAGAAGGACATGTTAAGAAAAGTGACAATTTTGGCTCATTGAGGCAACTGTTTGACAGTCGTTTTATTGAAGATCAGTTGTGTGAACGATTGCTGCAGGCTTCTTTGTTCGCAGCAGTAATGTAAATTGAACCTGTCAGATCACAGGGAATGTGTCATTAGAAAATTGCCTATTATTTAAATTAGATTTTTATGATTTTTTTTTCTTTAATTTTTAGGCAATATTTTTTTTTCCATATTACAATCTTTAATAAAAAAAAAATTAAAAATAGAAATATTGCAATTTTCACTCTGGCCTCTGTGGATTTTTTATACCCTAAATCTTGCTGTTTCAGGAAATCCATGTGAACATTAGCCACAATGAACAGATGCTGACTGTATCTATCATATTAAAGCATCTAATGAGCGTGTGAAAATGTCATTATGAAGGGAAGGGGAGCAGAGGGAACTCTGACGACACAGGATCCACCAATGACAATACAGTATATCAGCTGTCTATAGAGGTATAACCTGTCATTGCAAACTTGCCTCTGATGATAATGAAACTGCTGTAAACTCTTTCGAAACAATATGAAATTGGAGTCTAAATAGTCTAAGTGCTAGAGTGAAAATTGCAAAATTACTAATTTGTTTTTTTTTTTAAATAAAGATCGTGATATGATAAAAAAAAATTGCTAAAAGGAAAAAAAATTACAATTGAAACCGTGCCATTTTCACACTGGCAACTGGGGCTTTTTAAGACTCTAACTTCCTGTTGAGTCATAAAAGTCACATGGATATTAGCCACAATGAACAGACTCTGACCTGCATCTTTTAGCACCTTAAACTGAAGAAAAAGCAAATCTATAATAATCACAGCAATAAGACTGTTGTAACCGGTGCTCCGTGCTACAAAAAGTCTGCATTCCTTAGATCTGTGGACTCCATTCTACGTCCATTGGTCCAATAGTCTTTAGGCCTTGGCCACCTCCTCACAGCAAGTGTGAAAAATACAATAGCACTAATTTTTTTATTTTTTTTTTTAATTAACCCCTTTACCCCCAAGGGTGGTTTGCACGTCAATGACCAGGCCAATTTTTACAATTCTGACCACTGTCCCTTTATGAGGTTATAACTCTGGAACGCTTCAACGAATCCTGGTGATTCTGACATTGTTTTCTCGTGACATATTGTACTTCATGATAGTGGTAAAATTTCTTTGATAGTACCTGCATTTATTTGTGAAAAAAACGGAAATTAGGTGAAAATTTTGAACATTTTGCAATTTTCAAACTTTGAATTTTTATGCAATTAAATCACAGAGATATGTCACACAAAATACTTAATAAGTAACATTTCCCACATGTCTACTTTACATCAGCATAATTTTGGAACCAAAATTTTTTTTTGTTAGGGAGTTATAAGGGTTAAAAGTTGACCAGCAATTTCTCATTTTTACAACACCATTTTTTTTTAGGGACCACATCTCATTTGAAGTCATTTTGAGGGGTCTATATGATAGAAAATACCCAAGTGTGACACCATTCTAAAAACTGCACCCCTCAAGGTGCTCAAAACCACATTCAAGAAGTTTATTAACCCTTCAGGTGTTTCATAGGAATTTTTGGAATGTTTAAATAAAAATGAATATTTAACTTTTTTTCACAAAAAATGTACTTCAGCTCCAATTTGTTTTATTTTACCAAGGGTAACAGGAGAAAATGGACCCCAAAAGTTGTTGCACAATTTGCCCTGAGTACGCCGATACCCCATATGTGGGGGTAAACCACTGTTTGGGTGCATGACAGAGCTCGGAAGCGAAGGAGGGCAATTTGACTTTTCAATGCAAAATTGACAGGAATTGAGATGGGACACCATGTTGCGTTTGGAGAGCCACTGATGTGCCTAAACATTGAAACCCCCCACAAGTGACACCATTTTGGAAAGTAGACCCCCTAAGGAACTTATCTAGAGGTGTGGTGAGCACTTTGACACACCAAGTGCTTCACAGAAGTTTATAATGCAGAACCGTAAAAATAAAAAATCATATTTTTTCACAAAAATTATCTTTTCGCCCCCAATTTTTTATTTTCCGAAGGGTAAGAGAAGAAATTGGACCCCAAAAGTTGTTGTCCAATTTGTCCTGAGTACGCTGATACCCCATATGTGGCGGTAAACGACTGTTTGGGCGCATGGGAGAGCTCGGAAGGGAAGGAGCGCCGTTTGACTTTTCAATGCAAAATTGACAGGAATTGAGATGGGACTCCATGTTGCGTTTGGAGAGCCACTGATGTGCCTAAACATGGAAACCCCCCACAAGTGACACCATTTTGGAAAGTAGACCCCCTAAGGAACTTATCTAGAGGTGTGGTGAGCACTTTGACACACCAAGTGCTTCACAGAAGTTTATAATGCAGAACCGTAAAAATAAAAAATCATATTTTTTCACAAAAATTATATTTTTGCCCCCAATTTTTTATTTTTCCAAGGGTAAGAGAAGAAATTGGACCTCAAAAGTTGTTGTACAATTTGTCCTGAGTACGCTGATACCCCATATGTGGGGGTAAACCACTGTTTGGGCACATGGTAGAGCTCGGAATGGAAGGAGCACCGTTTGACTTTTCATGCCAAAATTGACAGGAATTGAGATGGGACGCCATGTTGCATTTGGAGAGCCACTGATGTGCCTAAAAATTGAAACCCCCCACAAGTGACAACATTTTGGAAAGTAGACCCCCTAAGGAACTTATCTGGATGTGTGGTGAGCACTTTGACCCACCAAGGGCTTCACAGAAGTTTATAATGCAGAGCCATAAAAATAAAACAATTTTTTTCCCACAAAAATTATTTTTTAGCCCCCAGTTTTGTATTTTCCCTAGGGTAACAGGAGAAATTGGACCCCAAAAGTTGTTGTCCAATTTGTCCTGAGTACGCTGATACCCCATATGTGGGGGGGGGACCACCGTTTGGGCGCATGGGAGACCTCGGAAGGGAAGGAGCGCTATTTGGAATGCAGACTTAGATGGAATGGTCTGCAGGCATCACATTGCGTTTGCAGAGCCCCTAATGTACCTAAACAGTAGAAAACCCCCACAAGTGACACCATTTTGGAAAGTAGACCCCCTAAGGAACTCATCTAGATGTGTTGTGACGGCTTTGAACCCCCAAGTATTTCACTACAGTTTATAACGCAGAGCCGTGCAAATAAAAAATATTTTTTTCCACAAAAATTATATTTTAGCCCCCAGTTTTGTATTTTTCCAAGGGCAGCAGGAGAAATTGGACCCTAAATGTTGTCCAATTTGTCCTGAGTACGCTGATACCCGATATGTGGGGGGGAACCACCGTTTGGGCGCATGGGAGGGCTCGGAAGAGAAGGAGCATCATTTGGAATGCAGACTTAGATGGATTGGTCTGCAGGCGTCACATTGCGTTTGCAGAGCCCCTAATGTACCTAAACAGTAGAAACCCTCCACAAGTGACCCCATATTGGAAACTAGACCCCCCCACAAACTTATCTAGATGTGTTGTGAGAACTTTGAACCCCCAAGTGTTTCACTACAGTTTATAACGCAGAGCCGTGAAAATAAAAAATCTTTTTGTTTTCCCACAAAAATTATTTTTTAGCCCCCAGTTTTGTATTTTCCCAAGGGTAACAGGAGAAATTGGACCCCAAGAGTTGTTGTCCTATTTGTCCTGAGTACGCTGATACCCCATATGTTGGGGTAAACCCCTGTTTGAGCACACGGGAGAGCTCGAAAGGGAAGGAGCACTGTTTTACTTTTTCAACGCAGAATTGGCTGGAATTGAGATCGGACGCCATGTCGTGTTTGGAGAGCCCTTGATGTGCCTAAACAGTGGAAACCCCCCAATTATAACTGAAACCCTAATCCAAACACACCCCCAACCCTAATTCCAACGGTAACCCTAACCACACCTCTAACCCTGACACACCCCTAACCCTAATCCCAACCCTATTCCCAACTGTAAATGTAATCTAAACCCTAACTTTAGCCCCAACCCTAACTGTAGCCCCAACCCTAGCCCTAACCCTAGCCCTAACCCTAGCCCTAACCCTAGCCCTAACCCTAGCCCTAACCCTAACCCTAGCCCTATCCCTAGCCTTAATCCTAGCCCTAACCCTAACCCTAGCCCTAACCCTAGCCCTAACCCTAGCCCTAATGGGAAAATGGAAATAAATACATTTTTTATATTTTTCCCTAACTAAGGGGGTGATGAAGGGGGGTTTGATTTACTTTTATAGCGAGTTTTTTAGCAGATTTTTATGAATGGCAGCCGTCACACACTGAAAGACGCTTTTTATTGCAAAAAATATTTTTTGCGTTACCACATTTTGAGAGCTATAATTTTTCCATATTTTGGTCCACAGAGTCATGTGAGGTCTTGTTTTTTGCGGGACGAGTTGACGTTTTTATTGGTAACATTTTCGGGCACGTGACATTTTTTGATCGCTTTTTATTCCGATTTTTGTGAGGAAGAATGACCAAAAACCAGCTACTCATGAATTTCTTTTGGGGGAGGCGTTTATACCGTTCCGCGTTTGGTAAAATTGATAAAGCAGTTTTATTCTTCGGGTCAGTACGATTACAGCGACACCTCATTTATATCATTTTTTTATGTTTTGACGCTTTTATACGATAAAAACTATTTTACAGAAAAAATAATTATTTTTGCATCGCTTTATTCTCAGGACTATAACTTTTTTATTTTTTTGCTGATGATGCTGTATGGCAGTTCATTTTTTGCGGGACAAGATGACGTTTTCATTGGTACCATGGTTATTTATATCTGTCTTTTTGATCGCGTGTTATTACACTTTTTGTTCGGCGGTATGATAATAAAGCGTTGTTTTTTGCCTCGTTTTTTTTTTTTTTCTTACGGTGTTTACTGAAGGGGTTAACTAGTGGGCCAGTTTTATAGGTCGGGTCGTTACGGACGCGGCGACACTAAATATGTGCACTTTAATTGTTTTTTTTTTATTTAGATGAAGAAATGTATTTATGGGAATAATATATATATATTTTTTCATTATTTAGGAATATTTTTTTTAATTTTTTTTTTACACATTTGGAAATTTTTTAAAAAACTTTTTTACTTTGTCCCATGGGGGGACATCACAGATCAGTGATCTGACAGTTTGCACAGCACTCTGTCAGATCACTGATCTGACATGCAGCGCTGCAGGCTTCACAGTGCCTGCTCTGAGCAGGCTCTGTGAAGCCACCTCCCTCCCTGCAGGACCCGGATCCGCGGCCATCTTGGATCCAGGTCTGGAGCAGGCAGGGAGGGAGGTAAGACCCTCGCAGCAACGCGATCACATCGCGTTGCTGCGGGGGGCTTAGGGGAGCCCCCTCCCTGCACGGTGCTTCCCTGCACCGCCGGCACATCGCGATCATCTTTGATCGCGGTGTGCCGGGGGTTAATGTGCCGGGGGCGGTCCGTGACCGCTCCTGGCACATAGTGCCGGATGTCAGCTGCGATAAGCAGCTGACACCCGGCCGCGATCGGCGGCGCTCCCCCCGTGAGCGCTGCCGATCGCTATGACGTACTATCCCGTCCAGGGTCAGATAGGCCCAGGGCACCTCGACGGGATAGTACGTCTAAGGTCACAGAGGGGTTAATCATGATATCAAAATTAAAAAAAAACAAACAAACATATAACACCAGAATCTAATTCACACAATAGGTCATTTCTGACAACACATTCCCTTTAAATGCATGTTTTACTCCCATGAAACTGTTCATATTTTTCCCTTAATTATAAGTCTTGTGCTTGTAGCTACAGCTAATATGCGTAATATTTCTAACCTTTCACCCTCACCTAACCCTATAAGCATGTCTCCTTCAATGTACTACAAGGCAAATGCTGAAAATATTATTTTCTCAGCAGTTAATGAATTACTGCTCAGTCAACCATAGCAAATAAACTCTTTCCAGTTCAGATATAGTTATAGCCAGATTTCATTATTAGATTATTAAAATTTATTATACTATTAAAGGAGTTGTCCACCCCCCGATTTTTTTCACATATAGCCCAGAATGCTTAAAAAATAAAAAATATAGAATATCATCCTCCAGCGGTTCTCGGTTCCCCATTCCCATCGATGATTCCTCAACTTGTGATCGCTGAACTATGACTTCGAGAGCCTTTCTACGACTGGTTTGAAGATAAAAATCATAGAAGCACAATCTCCTGGCATGGTATTGATACGTGCCACAATGTCCTGGCACAGACAAAGAAGGATTTGGAGAAGCTTATTTTGTAGGTTAAGGAAGAAAGTGAGAAATTCAGGTTGTATCTGAATGTCAAGAAAACATTTGTCAAGAAAACAAAGATCATGACAACAGCGCAAACGGATAAAATCAATATCAAGGTTGACAACGAGGAGACCAAAGTGGTCGACAATTCCATATTCCTTGGTTCCAAGATCAACTGCGATGGCGACTGTACGCCTGAAGTAAAACGACGCATAACACTAGGATGTGATGCAATGGTTGGCATGACCAAGGTCTGGAAAAGCCGAGACATCACCCTCGCAACATACTGATGTGAGACCTGGACACTCAAGATGGCTGACAGGAAGAAAATTGACGCATTTGAACGTTGGTGCTGGAGGAGACTTCTGTGGATTCCATGGACAGCGAGGATGAACAATGGAGACGTCTTCGACCAAGGTTAGCCAAAACTGTCTCTGGAAGCTAAGAAAACCAGACAAAAATTAGCTTATTTTGGACACATTATGTGTAGTCAGTCTTTGGAGAAAGACCTCATGCATGGATCAGTCAGTGGCAAAACAAGGACGGCCAAGAACCTGCTGGGTTGACACCATCAAAAGTGACAAGGGTATGATCATTGGCGATCTGTAAGAAGCAACACAGGATAGAACTGCCTGGTGAACGATGATAGAGTGACCGAGAGTCATGTACGAGAGACACACTTCAGGGGACTTCATAATAATCTGCCGTGTATGTACATGAAAGATAACACTGTTATGTGACTTGTTTCCTGATTTATTTTTTTTACCAGTTTTCCCATGTTCAGGCTCTGACTCTGATTTTCACTTGTCTCTGAGCTAGTGGATGAAGACCAGCTGCTATGATGTCTCCCTTACATTGCATACACAAACAAGGGGCTACACCTGCTCTTCTTTTTATATGTAGCATATGCTCAGAAGCATGGAGGACACTATGCAGCAGTACTGAGAAGTGTAGCTGTGAATATCTCACTGGGTGAGAGGAAACACTTATTATAAACCAGAAGGAGGGGTCTGTGCCAGTTACCAGTGTGAGACATGTAACGACTGACCGTCCGCTCTCCTGATATACATGTCTCACACTGGTAATGCCCGCTTTAATTTAAAATAAGCTCTAGAGGCAAAGAAAATAGATGTGTGAATCCAGTTCACAAATAGCATTTTTCTTCTGCAGCAAATAACTGTTTTACAGTACCAGCAAAGTGAATTAAGATTTCAAAAATTTCAGGCACACGCTTGTTTTTTCTGCAGCGTGTCAGCAGGAAAACAAACTGCTGTGTACCATTATTCATATTTTTCCTGTTTTTACATGCATTTTTGCAACGGTTTTACTTGCATTTTTTCCATTAACATGCAAATTGTCTCTTCAGAGAGGAAGAGGACTAGAACTCTAGTGCCACCTATTGGAAGTAGCAATCGTAACAGTCAATATCGACGCTTTAACGAGCCTTGTCACATGACTTAGGATAAAAGCCAAAACACAGTGAGATTCTGGTTTGGTTATTATCCTAAGTCACGTGACAAGGCTCGTTAAAGGGTCGACATTGACTGTTAGGATTGCTACTTCCAATAGGTGGAACTAGATTGCTAGTCCTCTTCCTCTCTGAAGAGACAATTTGCATATTTCCCAGAGGAGCACTGCAGCTTTAAGTCTCCTCACCTCTACATGCTTAACATGTCACTCTCCGCAAGGAGAAACGATACTTCTTGTTGCCATTAACATGAAAGAATGATCACGCTGCAGATTTCATGTGGCTAGGTTTGTTAAAGGGTCAGTAGTGACTTTTAGGATTGTTACATCCAATAGCTAGCACTAGTTCTAGTCCCGTTCCTCTCTGAAGAGTCAATTTACATATTTAATTTCCCGGAGGAGCATTGCATGGCCTTTAAGTCTCCTTCCACTGGTATTTCACTCTCCGTAAGGAGATATGTTACCCCTTAGATCAAGTCAGAAGCCTCTCATGCAGCCAAATCAGATCTCTTGCTTTGCACTGAGGAGGGGAAACACCCCCAAACAAGTGTCTGCAAATGGAGTGTTTGGCTGTTATCGTCATGTGGCAAGGTTCATTAAAGGGTCGATATTGACTTTTAGGATCGCTTCTTCCAAGTCCTACTCCTCTCTGAAGAGACAATTTGCATATGAGATTTTTGAAATCCAATTTACTTTACTGGTAATCAATTATTTGATCTATGCCTACTATTTTTGTTTTTTTTATAAGGTTATGCATTCTCTTTACCTAATCTTATATTTCTCGTACTCTTTAGAATTGGTCCAATACTCTTGTACTCTACTGCTACTAACCTCTTATAAAGTTAGAACAATCCCACAAGTGATTACAAAATCATGTTCATTCCAAAATCCTTAAAGGGAACCTGTCACCCCGTTTTTTCAGATTGAGATAAAAATACTGTTAAATAGGGCCTGCGCTGTGCGTTACTATAGTGTATGTAGTGTACCCTGATTCCCCACCTATGCTGCGAAATACATTACCAAAGTCGCCGTTTTTGCCTGTCAATCAGGCTGGTCAGGTCAGGTCAGGTGGGCATGGTGACATCGCTCTTTTCTTCCCCAGCTTTCCGTTGGTGGCGTAGTGGTGTGTGCATGTCCAAGTTCCGAATTCCCTGCGCGCATGTGAAGAAACAGCGCGCGATCTGCGCTGTTATCCCTGTCATCGGTGGGGGCGGCCATCTTCCTGGGGCCGCGCGTGCGCAGATGGAGTGCTCTGCTGCACGGGGCTTCAGGAAAATGGCCGCGGGATGCCGCGCGTGTGCAGACGAGATCGCGGCGGCCATTTTCCCAAAGCCGAGATACAAACTGCGCGCAGGGAATTCGGAACTTGGACATGCGCACACCACTATGCCACCAACGGAAAGCTGGGGAAGAAAAGAGCGATGTCACCACGCCCACCTGACCTGACCAGCCTGATTGACAAGCGAAAACGGCGACTTTGGTAATGTATTTCGCAGCATAGGTGGGGAATCAGGGCACACTACATACACTATTGTAACGCACAGCGCAGGCCCTATTTAACAGTATTTTTATCTCAATCTGAAAAAACGGGGTGACAGGTTCCCTTTAAAACTATGGTGAGAAAAGTGAAGCAGGGAAGAAAAGACAAAAATCATAAAATCACATGCATGGTGCGTTTCGGACCACAAGGGTTCTTAATCATAGCAAGGGTTCTTATTAGGTTATAATTAAGAACCCATGCAGTGCGAAATGCGTCATCTTTGTGATTTATTATTTTTCTTTTTTTCTTCTTTGCTTCTCTTTTTTTTCTCACCATGGTTTTAAGGATTTTGGAATGAACATGAATTTTTAATCACTCGTGGGCTTGCTGGATCCCAACTTTGCCATTTCGTTACTACTCCACCCAGGAACCAGCTGGGATTCATCATCCGTGTATCCCTTATTCTGATATTTTGCATCCAGGAGTCACATTTAACCTTGGGCAAGCTGATAAGTATGTACATTTTTCTACTTACTAACCTCTTGTATACCTGATGTTGTAGAACATACTTTGTAAAGCCAGGTATATAATATATGTCGTGTACAATAGCATATTTACTGTACGCCACACCTTCAAAATAACTAGGGATGGGCGAACCTGAACAGTAAAGTTCGGCGTCTGTACCGAACACCTACCAGGAAGTCCGTGTTTCTGTTCGGTTTGGCCCCTGAACACCGGGTGTTTGTCGTGCTGTCATGTGCATCACAGTGCAACAAACACCGCTTCTGATCGGTGATAAAGTCATTACCACCGGGCCGACAACCCCGATTCCAATGCTGTCAACAGATAGCATGAGCCCGCAGCTATGATCAGAGGTATAAAGTTTTCCATCGGTCACTGGTGTCAGGATTTTTAATATTATTTATTTAAATGATGAAAAATACGGCATGGGGACCCCCCTATTCTTGATAACCAGCCTTGCTGAAGCTGACAGCTGAGCTGAGGGTTGAAGCCCCCAGCTGTGAATTTTGCCTGGCTGGTTATCAAAAATACAGGCGAACCCATGCTGGGTTTTTTTTATTAGTTATTTACAGCACAGGCACTGGCTTATGAATTCTCCCATCAGCTGCTCCTGCTCTCACTGTTATTAGCGCCAGCAGGCGTTGGCTGATGGGAGCAGTAGTCCCATCAGCTGACACCAGTGACTGGAGTTAAACTTTATACCTCCGATCACAGCTGAGCGCTCACGTCGTCTTTTGACATGGGAACTACTGCTCGGGGATGATTTTACTGCCGATCAGAAGCGGTGTTTGCTGCACTGTCATGGATGTTCGGGCCCCCTATTCAAGTGAATGGGGTCTGGTTTCTGGTCCGGGTACTTTTTGTAACTGCTTGGGCAATCTTGCCGGACTTGAACATACAGGTGTCTACCCATCCCTAGAAATAACCATGGTCTCCAGCTCATCCCTAAGAGGAGCAAAAAATGTCTGCTTCATGTGCTTTACATCCGAGGTAGAAACTAACCACTTTGTATTTGTATGAATATTTTATTGAAGCACATTGTAAGTCATGCGTGAAACATGGCGATATTACACCGGAAAGTGGCGTACACTCTTTAGACACACTTAGAAAACATCTGAATGCAAATAGCCTTATACCAGACGGTTATTGCTTTTTGTGCATAATTTTAACATTTTCCTTCTTGGTATATTGCCGGTCGTAAGGTATTGAAAAAATGTAACATGAAATCGAATTTGATGATACCCGGTGTCAAGATGATCAGTGAGGGCAATCATTGCAGCTAATTCATGAAATTTATCAATGTATTGCATCCATGTCTGCTGTTTAGTTGTTTTTGAAAACCGTTTAATTACACAAGTTGACTCCACCGACTGATGTGTAAAAATGCGTTGTGTTTGAATAGCCGGAATAGTACTCAGACGTGTGCCACCTTATATTTCCATTCTTCTGAATGAAGAAAATGCATTCTAAAAAGGTAAAACTATGGATTCCTTTTGACCATCTTTCTGGATGTGTCTGGCTTTTTTGCTGAAAAAAAAGTAGAGATCTGCAGATCGATCCACTGAGGATGTAGTTGAAGTCGAATTTCCTGAAATTCATGATTGCACTCGAATTCAAACACTGAGATTCGCAGTTTGCAAAGAAAAATAACTTGCTTGGCAGAGTTTACCACACTGCTGAAGCATTAGAGAAGGGAAATTATCATTTTGCTTTGTCATGCAGGTCTACCATAATGCCCATAAGATTATCACACCTTGTGGTGGTTGGTACCTGGGTCATCAGAAATCAGTGGTTCACAGCAGAGCACAATTTGTATGACATTTCGCATCTCCAGAGTCTTTCCTGTAGAATGTAAGCTTTAATTGTTAGCAGGGTCCTCTCTCTTCTGTATAGTGTAAGCACTTATGGTCAACGGGGTCCTCTATCTTCTCGAGAGTGTCAACTTCTATGGTCAGCGGGGTCCTCTCTACTGTAGAGTGCAAAACTCTACATGGTGAGCGGGATCCTCTCTCTCATCTTTAGCGTGTAAACTCTTATGGTCAACATGGTCCTTTCTCTTTCTCCTGTAGAGGGTAAGCTCTTATGGTCAGTGAGGTCCTCTTTCTTTCTTCTGTAGAGGGTAAGCTCTTATGGTCAGCGGAGTCCTTTCTCTTTCTCCTGTAGAGGGTAAGCTCTTATGGTCAGCGGAGTCCTCTCTTCTCCCCTCTTTGTTGTACAGTGTAAGCTGTTATGGTCAGCAGGGTCTTCTCTCTTCTGTAGAGTGCAAATTCTTATGGTGAGCGGGGTCCTATCTCTCGCCAGTAGTGTGTAAGTTCTTAAAGTCAGTCGGATCTTCTCTCTTCTGTAGAGTATAAGTTCTTATGGTTGTTGGGTCCTTTCTCTCCTGTAGAGTGTAGGTTCTTATGGTTAGTGGGGTTTTCTCTATGCACATACGTTCGTTTGATCACCCGTTATTGCATTTTAATGCAATAGACCACAGCTAGAAGAGTATAGCCCAATAAAATAAAACGTAACTTTATTATGGACGCAGGGTACCCATACCGACAGGAGTCATTGCTGGGGCACGACAGGGGTTTAGTAAGAAGGTCCCCCGTCCCCCTTTGTTATACCCTACAACTACTGAACCCTCCCTGGGACCCCTCATCATCGGTATGGGTACCCTGCGTCCATAATTGGTGAGATCAAACCAGTTTTTTATTAGAGCACAGTTTTCGGCGTGAGCACCATTTTTTTGTTGTATTGTTTTGTCCATGTTTTAATAGTATTAGTAAAAGTTACGTTTTATTTTAGTGGGCTATACTCTTCTAGCTGTGGTCTACTATCTACCCCAAGAGTTGTGCAACAGCTTGGTTATTCTAAGCTGCAGCTGTTACATTTTAATGCAATGTCACGGCGACCAAAAAACATAATTCTGGCGTTTTGAAACTTTTTCTCACTATGCCGTTTAGCGATCAGGTGACGAGGTCACTGGTGCGCGCATTTCCATCCGAAAACGCTTGTTAAATGCCTCTGTCAGAGGTTGACAGTGGCATTTAACTAGTTAATAGGTGCGGCCCTATGGCGATTCCGCCGGCGCCTATTGCGGGCACATGTCAGCTATTCAAAACAGCTGACATGTCTCGGGTTTGAGGTGGGCTCACCGCCAGAGCCCACATCAAAGCGGGGGATACGGCCATCGGCCGTACCCGGATATTAACTGGGAAACAGAAACCTGTGAAACCCATAAAGGCAACAGGTTTCTGCTAATAACCAAGAAAAATTATCTTTCACAATTGGTGCAGAATCCAACCAGAGGAGCAGCACTTTTAGACCTAATACTATCTAATAGACCTGACAGAATAACAAATCTGCAGGTGGTCGGGCATCTAGGAAATAGCGACCACACTATTGTGCAGTTTCACCTGTCTTTCACTAGGGGGACTTGTCAGGGAGTCACAAAAACACTGAACTTTAGGAAGGCAAAGTTTGACCAGCTTAGAGATGCCCTTAATCTGGTAGACTGGGACAATATCCTCAGAAATAAGAATACAGATAATAAATGGAAAATGTTTAAGAACATCCTAAATAGGCACTGTAAGCGGTTTATACCTTGTGGGAATAAAAGGACTAGAAATAGGAAAAACCCAATGTGGCTAAACAAAGAAGTAAGACAGGCAATTAACAGTAAAAAGAAAGCATTTGCACTACTAAAGCAGGATGGCACCATTGAAGCTCTAAAAAACTATAGGGAGAAAAATACTTTATCTAAAAAACTAATTAAAGCTGCCAAAAAGGAAACAGAGAAGCACATTGCTAAGGAGAGTAAAACTAATCCCAAACTGTTCTTCAACTATATCAATAGTAAAAGAATAAAAACTGAAAATGTAGGCCCCTTAAAAAATAGTGAGGAAAGAATGGTTGTAGATGACAAGGAAAAAGCTAACATATTAAATACCTACTTCTCCACGGTATTCACGGTGGAAAATGAAATGCTAGGTGAAATCCCAAGAAACAATGAAAACCCTATATTAAGGGTCACCAATCTAACCCAAGAAGAGGTGCGAAACCGGCTAAATAAGATTAAAATAGATAAATCTCCGGGTCCGGATGGCATACACCCACGAGTACTAAGAGAACTAAGTAATGTAATAGATAAACCATTATTTCTTATTTTTAGGGACTCTATAGCGACAGGGTCTGTTCCGCAGGATTGGCGCATAGCAAATGTGGTGCCAATATTCAAAAAGGGCTCTAAAAGTGAACCTGGAAATTATAGGCCAGTAAATCTAACCTCTATTGTTGGTAAAATATTTGAAGGGTTTCTGAGGGATGTTATTCTGGATTATCTCAATGAGAATAACTGTTTAACTCCATATCAGCATGGGTTTATGAGAAATCGCTCCTGCCAAACCAATCTAATCAGTTTTTATGAAGAGGTAAGCTATAGACTGGACCACGGTGAGTCATTGGACGTGGTATATCTCGATTTTTCCAAAGCGTTTGATACCGTGCCACACAAGAGGTTGGTACACAAAATGAGAATGCTTGATCTGGGGGAAAATGTGTGTAAATGGGTTAGTAACTGGCTTAGTGATAGAAAGCAGAGGGTGGTTATAAATGGTATAGTCTCTAACTGGGTCGCTGTGACGAGTGGGGTACCGCAGGGGTCGGTATTGGGACCTGTTCTCTTCAACATATTCATTAATGATCTGGTAGAAGGTTTACACAGTAAAATATCGATATTTGCAGATGATACAAAACTATGTAAAGCAGTTAATACAAGAGAAGATAGTATTCTGCTACAGATGGATCTGTATAGGTTGGAAACTTGGGCTGAAAGGTGGCAGATGAGGTTTAACAATGATAAATGTAAGGTTATACACATGGGAAGAGGGAATCAATATCACCATTACACACTGAACGGGAAACCACTGGGTAAATCTGACAGGGAGCAGGACTTGGGGATCCTAGTTAATGATAAACTTACCTGGAGCAGCCAGTGCCAGACAGCAGCTGCCAAGGCAAACAGGATCATGGGGTGTATTAAAAGAGGTCTGGATACACATGATGAGAGCATTATACTGCCTCTGTACAAATCCCTAGTTAGATCGCACATGGAGTACTGTGTCCAGTTTTGGGCACCGGTGCTCAGGAAGGATATAATGGAACTAGAGAGAGTACAAAGGAGGGCAACAAAATTAATAAAGGGGATGGGAGATCTACAATACCAAGATAGATTAGCGAAATTAGGATTATTTAGTCTAGAAAAAAGACGACTGAGGGGCGATCTAATAACCATGTATAAGTATATAAGGGGACAATACAAATATCTCGCTGAGGATCTGTTTATACCAAGGAAGGTGACGGGCACAAGGGGGCATTCTTTGCGTCTGGAGGAGAGAAGGTTTTTCCACCAACATAGAAGAGGATTCGTTACTGTTAGGGTGGTGAGAATCTGGAATTGCTTGCCTGAGGAGGTGGTGATGGCGAACTCAGTCGAGGGGTTCAAGAGAGGCCTTGATGTCTTCCTGGAGCAGAACAATATTGTATCATACAATTATTAGGTTCTGTAGAAGGACGTAGATCTGGGGATTTATTGTGATGGAATATAGGCTGAACTGGATGGACAAATGTCTTTTTTCGGCCTTACTAACTATGTTACTATGTTACTATGTTACTATGTTAATAGTACGTCTGATGGCAGTAAGGGGTTAATTTTTATTTTCGGTTTTGAGTTAATGATATGCCCATGCCCCGGGGCGGCCTGTGGCGTGTCTTCATGTGGTCCTCTGATTAGATATTCATAATCAAAACTGCGACAGGTCACTGATCCCGCACTGATCTGCCCCCTAGTTTGCATTATGAATACCTGTACATACTGAAGAAAAAAAACAAAAAACGCTTCTGCAGGCAGATACCAGCCATTGCCCCTGCGCTGCAGCATAATCGCATGTTTAGTGTCCAGTTAATAAGCAAAAAAAGAAAAATCAGATCCCATATGGATCAACCTTATAACATCTGATTCTTACAAATATATTGCAATTCTTTAACTTAGTAAACTGTATTTGCTTTTTTAAATTGTAATAAATGATGATGTATAAAATTGGATGGCATACGGAAGACAGCACAGATGAAAAATCATCCATTTTTTTCTGGATGAAAAGTAGACAATTTTTTTATTCTTTGAGTGAATTTAGACTATAACTATAAACTCCTCAGGCTGCATCCACACATCTGTTGTACACATCCCTGAGATGTCCATTTTTTTTTTCTCGGACAGGACTCGGATCCATAGAGTTTTATTGATCCATATACACATCATTTTAAAAAAACGGATCCGTGTCCTCCATCCTTGAAAGTCCGTGTTTGTCCTATTCTCACCCATTTTGCAGATAAGACTTAGACATTAAAGTCTATGGAGATCTGTACATAACGGATGACACAAAAGACAGACTTTGCAGTTCTAAGTTCCATTCGAGTTTTAACCGTTTTTAACTGATCTATTGCTAAGACTCAAAGGATAAAAATAGTTTAGACAGTCGACCTGCTTCAGTGAAAAATAGGGATAAAAAATGGAAATGACTAGGATGATACCTGAGAAAAAAACATTGGTCTGTTTCTTTCAGATGTTAGCAGTCACCGTTATAACCAAGTGATGCCACCTTTTAGGCACGTTTTACCAGATCTGTTTTACAGTTTGAGCTCTTGTAACTATAGATCATTTGACGTCTGCCCGACCACCCCCTTAATAACAAGCTGTGAGCGCATGAGTTAGTGCACACAGAAGCAGATTTACTAAAACTGTCTGAAAATTAGATTACAATTAGGCTAGATGTGCCAAATTTATCATGGTGGTGCCTGCTCGATGATAAATTTGGTGCATTTATATACTGTCTAGCCTCACTTTACACCACTCCCTGGTTGTCTTACTTTAGTCCAGTTTTTATGCCAAAATAATAATTCAGTTTGATGCATATTAAGCCATTCAGAGTAATTCATGCACTTGCCAAAAAAAGGCTCAAAAAGTGTAAAAAAAAAACCCTCAATAAATGCGGCACACGTCATGGCTGCAAGAGTTCTGGCTCAATTTAAAGAGGACATGTCAACAGGTCAAAAGTTGTCAGTTTTTGCTCTTATTCCCACTGCTTCCTTGAGTATTATGTTTTTTTTTTTCTTTTTATCGTTTCCAGAACAGTATGTTCACTTTTATGATCTCTCCAAGGGGATGTTGATAACAGGGTGATCATACAAAGCAGCCTAAATACACGCCCCAGAGGATCCTGTGAGCCACCCCCACCTTGGTAAAAACCATAAAAAGTAGCACTAAATAAAAAGACCTGCATCTCTGGATGGTGGATTTAAAAATGTTTTTTTAAAAAACAATACTCCGTGGAGCAGCTGGAATAAAATAAAGGCGAAAAGCACTTTTTTGACCTGATGACAAATCCTTTTTAAGGAATAATTCCAGCGCATTTTTGAAAGAGCAGATCTTTCTCATCGGCCTAGAACATCCCTGAGGTCGAATTTTGGAGGATGGACATTTCTAATAAATTCGATAAAGCCTTATACAAAAACGATTTGCAATATTAGAGTTTGTTTTGTCATGTAACTGTTATGTGTCACATTTTTGCTTTGTTTTTGGTTTCCTTTCATAATGGATTTTTGCTCTCGTCGACCGCTAGTTTAGCTGCATTATGTGTTTTTGGCCGCCGTGTGTTCTTATTTCCACCTGACTGTATCATCCTCTTGGACAACTGTCAATTGTGTATATTGCGGATGAATTTACCCACACTTACAAGGTGGGACTCTGATGAAACGCGGCGTCCCGTACTCACAGAGCGTGACACAGACACTTAAATCGTTAATACATTTCAGTGTGCGGTAATAACAGAGCTGACACATGAACGTAAGATCACAGACACAAAAGGAAAAGTGTCCACCAGCTTTAAACACTTCATTGATCGCTGGATTTCAGGTGCAGAATTATTGACGAGGCTTTTCCTGGTTAAGATTTGGAAAGAGAACTGATGTTTTCGCTTTCAGAAAAAAAAAAATGGATCGATCAGCACAATGAGATGTGGATGTTAAATGGACCTTGCGGAGGAAGGACGAGATTGAAGAATAAGAATTCATTTCGGGTATTTACCTATTCATTGTCCCATTTTAAATCTATCCATCTGCCTGTCTTTCTTTCTATTACCTTCTGTGTCTAATTCCTCCATTCGTGTTGGCTCTGTTCTGCATTGATTTTAGTAATGCAGTCTTACTGCCGTGCCCTACAGACCCTTGAGATATTTTCACTTTCAAAATTCCAAAGGAATTAATATACAAGCGCTCAGAACTTATATATTAAAGCACCACACAGAAAGACGTTCGTACCATGAAAACGACCCTCTTGTGTCCACTAAACAGCCCCGGCCCCCGACTCATCCAGCCATAGACTCTACAAGATCTCCAAAGGTGTCCTGTGATATTTGGCACCAAGTTTGCAGCAAATCCTTTAAGATTTATTAGTAGTGATGTGAGGCCTTCATGGATTAGCCTTGTATCTCCACGAACGTCCAATGTTTTTGACCTACAATAACTGATTGGTCATGTGAACTCAACATTATAGATCGGTGCAGGTCCCAGCTCTCGGACCCCCACTTATCAGCAGAACATGGTATGTTGATCCCTATTAGAATGGAGTAGCAGTGTTCGTGCTCAACCGTTTCTCCATTCATTCCCTATAAGGCTGCCAAGTTTTTTCCGGAAGCCACATAAAAAAATAAATGAAGCAGCGGGTGGGCATCTGAGTCTCTGCAACATTTTGTAACAGGTATAAAAATTCCCCATCATGGATAACAATTCTCAGATATGCAATGCTGTGTGGATTCCAGCACTCGGACCCCCAACAGTCAGTGAGTTACCACCTATCCCATGGATACGTGAAAATTCGTTTAAGACTAGGTCACAATGTTTATCTCTTTGTCATGTACCTTTATTAAACTCTGGGCAATTTTTGGAGCGTGGTAAGTAGCATTATGCCACTAAAAGAGGCCGCTAGCAGTAGTGAATTACATTGTCACCAAAGGGTGCACCAGGTCTCCACCTGTTTAGGTAGGTGGCACATGTCAATGTAACAACCACATGATTGTCAGGGTTTAGGTAGTTATCACATGGCTTGTCTGATTCTTATGAAAGGTTCCTACCATGCTTGAGAAAGGCGGTGCACCCTGAAACGTAGCAAAGTCGGTGGCTGCTGTGCTCGTCTCTTTGATGACTGCGTGTCTCTCCGACTTTATGAACTCTTGAATGTCTTACCCAGATATGTGAAGGAAAATGGTAAAGGTGGCCCTAAGGTGGTGCGATAGATAGGGACGATTGTTCCTTATCTCTAGGAGATGAGCCAGAGGAGAATGCGCTCTGGAGTTTAGTGGGTTAAAAACTGATAAGAATTCAACAAGAGTACGGTGCGCTGCCTAGTAAGGTTTCTTATAATATTGGTAAAAACTGTTACCTTTATTCGAATCCACAATTTGATAGATCGTAAACCAATTCTCGGTTCCGGATGGGAGCCTTCGTTTGGTGTTTTAATATGAACTCAACACTTAGCACAACAGATGCCATTGAATTAGTATGGTTGAATGCTGAGTTACACTTTTCTGGGTTGGGATTTCTTTTTGGATCTTGAGATCTTTGGTTTTTTTTTTAGAAAAGCTACATCTGTATGACGAGATGCAGTAGAAATATTAGGTAAAGCGAGGAAGGAAAGAGATAAAACAAAAGGGGTTCATCCCAAGTGAGCACAGAACAAGAAAAATATAGGTTTCATGCTAAATATAAATGGATATCGCAATATGTCAGGCAGATTAGAATGTAGGTGTGTAAGATGCCCAAGCGAGGTAGTTGTGGGCGAGCTTTGGTCCCCTCTTGCTCTGGCATCCTACAGACAAGGGCTGTCTCAGTCCTGGTGTGCTGCAGTGTATGTTGTGCTTCACACATACACTGTGGGTCTCTTCTGGGTCCAGGAATCCCTCTTATGGAACCAGGGCAGCAAACAATCCAGGAGACACGTGGTTAATAAAAATCAAACTTTTACTTAGAGAATGGCAGTCTGTAAAGTATTTACAAGCAGGTTTAAAGGATAAGGCCCAACGGGTTGTCATCTTTCCCACAGGTACCAGATACAACTTTAGTCCTGGTTCTCGGTATAGCTGACATATCCCCCTTTCTGGCTTTCCTATCCCTTGGGGATTTTACTCACCTCTTGCAGCATTTCTGGATTGCGATACCTTCGGCCCCATGTAGTCTCAGTCCATCCTTTCCTCTAGCTTCGCAAGCTGAGCATGCCCCTGGCCCCCAACGTCTATCTCGAGCTTGCCCTTGGCCATTAGACAAAATCACATGGAAGATATTTACGGCAATCTGCTGTCCCAAATATTGAGCTCAGATTGTCCCTAGCAGCCCACTATTCCTGATGCATATGCATTCCTGCCTTCGCATTAACTGAACAGTCACTTCCTGCCTCTTTCTCTAACACTCAGTTTTCCTCTCCCATCTGGGATGGCCACCACAGTTAACCCTGTCTCAGCTAACTGCAGCCCCATGGGGTATTCTACCTGTACCACATACAAGTATATAACACACATTTAATCCTTGGGGGTCAGGAAGCAATCCATTGGCTTCCACCACCATTACAGGCGAACGAGGATAAGCATATTCTATCCATGGTATCCAGATCTTGAGAATTTTGTCATGTTTACATGTTAAAATGTGGGACAATTTTTCATTTATCATAAATCGTCCATTTTGGACCTATCTTATTGTAGAGGAACAGATCTTTTGAATGCGTGATAATCTATTTGGCAGTCAGAAATAGGAGGTCAAAATTGTGTTTGCGTGAGGTCTAATATATTGTGATGTAGGACATCCCAGGGATTAGGGCATAATGTGGCATTATAGGGCATCTGTCAATAGGATCAACCTTCCTAAGCCATCTATATGGGCATGCATGTCATAGAAAGTTGATTAATACGATACATTGATATCTGTAATCTGATTTCTTAATTCAGAGAAATCCATATTCTTCTTAATATGTAAATAAGCTGTTAAGATCTATGGGCAAGGCACAGATCATAGAATCTGCGTCCAGAGCTTATTTTAAATGAAAGGTAGCGTTACCAGTTTGAGATATGTAATGAATGACAGTCTGCACTCTTGATTTTACTGCACAGCTGTGTGTGATTACAACTAACAAAGTACAGCAGAGTTGAACTTTGTCTCATTACAAATACTTCTGCAGTTGTCCTTAAACTGATTTTAACATCTCATTTAAATGTAAAAAACATGGATTTTTCTGGAATAAGACATCGGATTGCAGATATCAAACTATAATTTTACTCAACTTTCTTAGGAAGGGTGATCTTACTGACAGATTACCTTTAAAGAGACTTTTAATGATACCGTAGGTTCTGGACCAGAATTTGGTTAGTTTAGGGAATATCCACCAAGTAGGAAGCATGTCAGTCTAGGTAGCTTCTGAAACAAGAAGAGGGGTAGCTACATACACAATGGGGTATCTACAGTAAGTAAGCACCAAGTACCACCCGATTAAGACTTTTTAGGAAAGTTAACCTCCTTTCACACAAATGTGGACGCTTAACTTTAGTTGGAGAAAATGGATGCTTTCCAAGTTGGGAATATCATGAGACAAGAAAAATTATTTTAAACTATGTCACTATCCATTTGTTCCTCTTGAGTGTTAATTTACAAACTGCAAGTTTCATGTTTGCAAACTAATTTGCACATATCGTGCAATAGATAAAAATTCTCGACTCAATTACGTGCACAGACAAGACCAACCTACCCGTTGTCAGAAATGTGACCCCGGTAATGACGGCTTGGGGAGTTGGGAATGCTCTTGTTAATCATAATGTTTCACCCGGCTTGCAAATTCCTTTTTATTTATTTTTTATTTTATCCAGTGATTTGTTGTTTATACAGATTTTTTTTTGCTTTCTTCAGTAAATTGTCATCCCAGCAATCTTTTTATAGGATCAAAATCGAGGCTTATCTGATCAGCAGGTCATGAAAAGAGAACAATGATTCCCTTGCGTGTGTTTCTACCATTTAATTTGGAAGCAAGCAGTGGAAAATGTTGACATTATGATATGTTTGAGTGCCCAGTGACAAATTATATTGTCACGATGGTTATAATGGAGGAATAACACTTCCATCACCACCAGCTCATCCATCCAAGCTAATTGGTCAGAGTGAGACCAGCGAGCTTACTGCGAGACTGCTCGGAGCTGATAACACTAGCGGAATCTACCATCATGTTGAGGAGATGTCTCCATTACCAAATTGCAACATTAATTTCAGCTGCAAAGCAAAGTGTACAAGCAAACAACTTGGTATTCCGTCTATGAGCCTACTGAGTAAGGAGTAAAATAGGCCCTCCAATGAAATAAATACTGGAGTTGCCAGATTAGTGTAATTTGGTGTTCCATGAAACCTAAAACCATACTTCAAGGGGTTATCCACCACACTTTTTTTCCCAAAACAGTATTGTCTAAAAATGTATGTAAAAAGTATACTCACCTACCAATCCTCACTGCCCAAGTCCTTCCCTGGCTTTTCTTATTTTTACTTTTTGATGATGATACTTATTCAAATATTCAAACATGGACACAAGAAAGTTAATGCAGTTATGCAGTTATCATCCTTTTTTTTCCATTTTCTCCCTTCCCCTTAAAAGGGTTGTCTGGTCTTAGGCTACAATCTGCAGTCACTCTATGTGACTGCAGACTTGAAAATCCTCACATCGCACTCACTGCACATTATGAGGATTCTCCGGAACCGGCGCCAGGAGCGGACGATCATGTGTCCTCAAGTTTGCATTCTTTTAGCCATATTCCAACTAGACGTGCCAAGCTTTGCTCTAGACCAGTGTTTCCCAAACTCCAGTCCTCATGGACCCCACGGGTCATGTTTTCAGGATTTCCTTAGTATTGCTCAAGTAGTGGAAATATCATCAAGGCATCAGGAATTGTCTCACCTGTGCAACACTATGGAAATCCTGAAAACATGACCCGCGAGGACTGGAGTTTGGGAAACACTGCTCTAGACACTTGCATTGAACGGGGCCGAGCACATATTGTCGGCATATGACTGCATGTGTGCTAATCGAATACTTGCCGTCACGCACTCATCCGCTCCCGGCACAAGAGAATCCTCACAGTGCGCAGTGCGTGCAATGTGAGGAATCACAAGTCTGCAGTCACATAGAGTGACTACAGACGTCTAGCATAGCCTCCACCCCGACTCAAACAGTGAAGAGAGAGAGGAAAAAAAACTATCAATCAATAATTCTTGACCATTTTTTCAAGACAATTTGTTTATACTTATTATTCCAGCAATTAGGATATTGGAAAATAAACCGTAGCCTCATATGATGTTTCCATGCATAAAAGAGTGTATTTCTATAGGTTATCCAGTTCTTAGCAACAACTACACTTGCACATAGTAACTGTGAAGAAATTAGATCCTTAGTGTCCATCTTGCTCCCTAAAGAGTCACCAAAGTCCCTCCCTGGGCTTTGAGCTTACCCTTCTGGTTGAGGAGGTCTTGTAACTGCTTGTAAGGGCAGGTGTAGATGACCGCTTTCGCTCCATCCACGAAGATTGGTCCAATTTTGCTGATCAGAGTTTGATCACAGTATCATCAGAGTGCGATCCGATTATCCCGGAGGAATGTTATGAGTCCATGAAAATCGGACCACACTGGAAAATCATTCAAGTGCGGTCTGATTTTTTTCACGGACCCATAAACATAAATGGACGAGTACCATCCAATTGTTCATTCTGTGATTTTTTTCCCTCGTAACACTCTGAGAAAAAAATTGGACATGTGCACGGCCGCATAAAATAACACGTACTATCCATCAAAACAATGGATAGCACTCCTGTAATTAAAACGGTCGTCTGCACAATATCTAAAACAAAGTCATAGTGGAGGTTATTTTAGAAAACAAAAATTTTGTGTTACGTTTATTTTTATTAAAAAAAAAATGTTGGCAATGTATAAATTATTTATTTTTATATCGCAATAAGTATTACAAATAAAAAATAGAACTTTTCACACTGGCCACTGGGGATTTTTTTAGACTTTATCTTCCTATTGTTTCAGGAAACAATACATGTACATAGCTATAACAGTCAAACCCTGACTTTTGTTTCTAAGTGTCTAATGAACGTGTACAAAGGTCATTTTCAAGAGAGAGGAGGAGGATCAGATGTGATATTGCCTATTGTTATTGGTGAATCCTGTGTTATCAGCTGTGTATGGAGGTGTTACCTGGCATTGTAACCCTACCTCTGATAATATTAATCATGCCTTTAATAATATAGATAATTGCTATAAACTATTCCTGAAACGTGAGGAACTACGAGTCAATACACGCCACCGGGCAGTAGAAGGGGGTGACTGGGGCGCAGCGCTGCATTGTGGATGTCTTGCCAGTTTCCATGCTATGTCTTGTGTTGGGGGAATACCAGTAGATGGGATAATGGCAGGCAATGTTACATTTTTTTGCTGTAGTTTCCTATTAATCCAGAATAATGGTGGTCTTCGGGTTAGTACAGTTTGTACCGCAGTCAGTACAGGATTTAGAAAGTTACTTTCTTTGTAAATGACAGAATGGATGGCCGCCAGGGAGGGCTAAGGCAGCACAGTACAGAGAGATGACTCACGTTCAGAGTCATGTACAATCTGGGGATGAAGTTTTAATGAGCCATGGTTTGTTTTGAAAGCTGCTGCCAACCTACATTATTTGTATGAAATCTGAAAATGTTCATGGTCTGGATCGGTTACCTCTAATTGCCTTTAGCGAAATAAAGTATGAGGAAATTACTTACATGCCTTATTAATAACTACTGCGCTGTTAGATTTGCACTTTGACAGCAGATAATATTATAAATTATTTCCACCCCCAAAAAAAACTAATTACTCAAGGTTTCAATAACCAAATAATGGGAAAAAATTGAATTCTCATCTTTTTTTATTTATTTTAGACTTAATGACCAACACACTTTGCATAAATGAATAGTACAGGTGAATATAAGAAACCTTGTCATCTTTATCTTCGAAAAACTCTCTCTGAAAAACAGGAAAAAGCCATATTGGTCAAAACTGCCAGCTCACTGAAGAATCAGATTACAGCTGCCTATTGAAGTCAACGGAGAAGGAAAAGGGGTGGAGCACAGTGAGAAAAAGGCACAGACAGACCGTGCTGCTTCTTTTTAGTAAGGGTATGTGCACATGACATCTTTAAGGTGCCAACGGAGCTGCTGAGACCTTCTTAGGCAAAGCTGCGTCAGGAAAAAGTTTAGGGTCTTTTTCCTGAAGCTGTTGCTTAGCTGGCTGTATCGCTGTGGCTTTTTGTGGCGAATCCACCGCTGTCTTCTTTGACTTTTAAGTATAAAGAATGGACAGCTTCTAAACAAAGCCGCCCAAAGAATAAATATGTTTTTTAACCGCTTCACCGTTTCCGAAACCTGAAGCGGTTAAAGGAAATAACAAAAGACTGAAACTGTGCACAGCAATATTGTTTTTACATTGCTGTGCTTATGTTCACTTTCTACAGAAATTTTGATTAGGCGTTGTGTGCAGACTCATAGAAGGTTTCACTCCACAATTCTGTTGTAAAAGCTTTGAAAAGTGGCAAAATTTAGGTGCAACTCGGAGTTGCGACTTTTGGCAATTTCAAGCTAGTTTCTCCCAGCTCTGCCAATATGAACGGTGCTGGGACGGGGCACAGCAGGGGCGGAACATCACAGCTCGTCTAATTCATGATGAGCTGTGGCGTTCTCTACCCCAGAAATCTCACTCAAGTACCTGAACGGAGTGAGACGTCTGGCGTGGTACATTCCACTCATCAGACACTCCAGATTAATGAAAACGTGTGCGCCCCTTCATGAATCATGAGCATCTGACTTCACCACACTGCCTCATTAAGACTGCCATGAACAACACCGGTCTTGATGAATCGGGCCATAAGTGCTTATGGAGCGTCCACTAGGACCGTGGGGTACTCGGTACTGGGCCGGTTCTGTTCTTAAAGGGGTGGTCATGGTGGCAGTGACCCAGTCCGTGGCCCTGGGCGTCCCATAAAAAGGATTAATGGAGATGGAAATAAAGTCTAATGTAGCAGTGTTCGTGACGCCACCTGTGGTACTTGGTCAGGGATGGCCGACACAGCTTAAAGGGGTCCACTGGAGATGATGGTGTTGCAGCAGAGGTGGTATAGCTCCCCACAGGTAGAGCTTAGTCCCCAGGGCTCCCGGTGTAGTTGGTAAGGATGATAGATGGTGAAGTGCAGGAAAGAATTGGAGGACACAAAGTTGCAGTCTCTTTACCTTTTATTGATGATATTCAGGTATACAGATTACAGATGGTCTTTGGAATCCGGACAGCCTGGAAGCGATTCGGAATCCCCTTAGCCATGTGGTGTTGGAAGCCTTCCTTACTGCGCTGTACTCTCAGTCCCATGCTGCCTGATGCTTCACACAAGGTCCTCTCTCCCTCTGTCCCTTTAGGTGGACACTCCCTGCATGGCAGGCAACTCAAGCCTTTCTACAGGGGTCCCTTCTCGTGGTGACTCCAGGCTCTAATCTGCTGCTGTGCCTTCAGATGTAATTGTGGCCAGGAGACTTGGAATCTCCTGCCTGCCGGTTTCTGCTGTGGGACAGACAGTTCCCCTACAACCTTGGACTTCCGGCCTCCGGTTTCTTGCGCTTGTAGCTGGAGGGAGCCCAATCGCAGCTCCACTCCAGTTTCTCTTTCCTGCCGTGTTCCTTCTCCCCTCACTGTCTCCTACAGACTGACTGACTCTCTTGTCAGGAGCTGCAGAACCGCATGTCTCCTCGGCTCCAGCTCTCCTCACAGACTCCCTCTAACTCCTTCTCCAGCCAGAATATATAGGGAAGCTACCCTCAAACCGGATCTAGAGCTCACCCTTCTTGCCTGGAGTCAGAACAGTGTTGTATGTACTTGTTACCTGTTAAAGGGATCCCTGTAGCTTCCAGGCATGGCATCACCCTCCCCGTGAGGAAGGCAATACCACTGTGACAACCGGCTTCCTGGGGTGTCACACTTATATTACCCCAGTGCTGTATTCAAAGGCACATAGCTCCATACTGCTCCATAATGTCAGGAGAGCAGAATCCCTCACGACCATGTGCACAGTGTATGGGAGAGTACATAGCAGCCAGTTTCAACCCACTAGCTCAAAAGCAACTGAAAATTTGGATAGAGGGAGCAGAGGGGAATACTGGTGAAAAATGCAGGATATAAGTCATTTACAGATCTAGCATTTTGGTTTTTTTTGTGCATTCCAGTGAATGTCCCATTTTTTGCCCTTTGGGGGCATCAATTACCTGGATTTTCTCCATCCCATATACTGCTCACACATGACAGCTTGTTCTTAAAAGTTACCTGAAACAACAGGTATGGTGTAACATGGTTATCCCATAAACACCGTACATCACCGACCCACGTAATGCTTATTATATCATTAGGGCATCATTATCTTTTTAATCAGCTTTCATATTCATCTAGGTCAATTACTTTTTAATAGCTTAAAGACAAAGTGTAAGAAGATTGTTTGTGCTCATCACTCTACGCCCTGGATACTTTATAATCATTACCAGCAACCAGCGGATGTCATATATTGTCAGAGGCGGGAATCTGCCAGCACTGATTGGATGGTGCCAGGGTGATTTTTTATTTTTTTTTATCTCCGATGTATTAGAATAAAAAACAGGTTGCAAAGGTATAGAAATCCTAGACATGGTCCAATCGTATGAATAGGGTGGGAAAATGTTAAAAATTGAGTCCTCAGTGGATAATTTGTAATTTTTTTTCTATCTACTGGCGAACACAGTACAAAGATATATTTTTCCATGAAAAAGGTAAAAATAAAAAGGAGCAGGCTGGACCAGCACACCTGGAATTGTGCTGCTGACATACGGTCCTTTCAGTTGTTTTTTGTTCATTTTGACTGGTTCCAAATATTGTCGCAGGGGCGTATTGATCGCTGTTGCAGAGGGGTGACTGGGCCTGTGCGGTCAGGGGACCTGTCGACACCAACCCCTGTTTTCGGCTGAATCTGTGTCCTCATATGCACATTTAGCTCAATTGTGTTGTGGTGCAGAAAGCCACCAGATCCTTGCACTGCAATAGGTATAGTGGCCTCCAGCCAAGACGAGTTTGGTAGCCATCGTTAGCGTGCCCATCGCGGACTGTGCATGCCATCACTGCCATGCGCCCCCTGCCCACCTTCACCAGCTATGAAGTAGAGAACACTGCGCGTCATGGACAGGGAAGAGGAATCATTTATTTTTGGTGTCTAAATTTGTTTGAAGAGGGCACCAGGATGGAGGTCCTTTTTACAGGTAGGGGCCTAGGTTGGGGGACATTAATACAGGATGGGAAGATTACTATAGAAAGGGGGACATTATTAAAGAATGGTAGCCATGACAATGGACTCAGGATGAGAGACGTTTTTACAGGATGGGGACATTCCTACTGGAAGGGGCAAGGAAGGGGGAAATTATTACAGGATGGGAGACATTATTATTGGATGGAGGACGCTATTACAGGACAAGCGATATTATTACAGGATTGGTGCTAGGACAGGGGGCTTTATTACAGGATAGGGACATTATTACAGGACGGGCAACACTACTACAGTAAAGGTCCACAATGGGGGATGTTATTGCAGGACAGGTATCATGATGTAGGACATTATTACAGGATGGAGACATTATTACAGAACGGAAACACTACTACTGGGAAGGTCCACAATGGGGGATGTTATTACAGGATGTGTCAGTCATGATATAGGATATTATCACAGAATGGGGACATTCTTACAGGATGGGGACATTATTACAGGATAAGGCCAGGACAGAGGACATTATTACAGAGGCCCATACATCTGACCACCATGTTGGTGGGGGCCCTTGTCAAACGTTTGCATCATAGCCTATAGAACTCTACATTTCCAGTTTGTCTACCCTCGGATTATTCCTCATTCAGACATCCCATTGTCATGTACACATACCTATTATAGTCTATGGAAATGTTCAAATGTTCGCGTTTCTCTGCGAAACCAAATGTGTGCCAAAAAACTGGAGAAGGACATTTTTTTTTTATCCAAGTCACAGATCAGACTTAACTAATCATATCAGTAGGTCTGGCTAAAAATCAGATCCAGCGCACTGATGAAAAACAGTCAGTTCTTTCTCATATGCAAAAAAAACCCCATGAATGATTGCAATCTTGCCTTGCGCAGGCGTGCACTATGGAGGACAGAGAATAAACTTCAATCCAATATTGCAGCCAGCATGCAGCCAGCGGGTAAGGAAAGGGTGAATCAAACACCCGAAAACCCCGCCCCTATGGCTGAAAATTGTTCCCTCCAAATTCAGGTGACAGAGTTCCTTTAAGGCAGGACTATACCCTGTAATGCACTTTTCTAATCACAGTGCACATCCCCAGCTCTCAGGCAAGATCAGATTGCAGTGATGTGACAAATTGTGGATGCGTCATCTTCAGCTACAATATTAAATGTATTTTATAAACTCTATCTTTTTTTTTAGTAATTAATGATTCAGTGAACAGTAGAACCTCTGTGACACAGATAAAGTATAAGCCCTATTTCTCCACTGTAAATATAGCTACGGTAATTGTGATGGATTTGTGTATTTTTATTGTGCTATACCACAATACCACCACTAGGTGGCAGTAGAGGTAAAGCATACATTTTGCAGTCCAATTTATGCACAGAATGAAGCCAAAGGCTGGTTTCTCAGCTGCAGTGTGTGGCCGGCACATATGCATGGGTGTTTTTTGGAGGACAGTATGAGCCGTGCATTTGGAATACACAGCCATTTTAGTGTTTCAGAACATGTTCCTTGTGATTCAGCATTGATCTAAGAAGGAAATTCATTGTAAAATTGAGTAGAATTCTGGTAATATTGATTTTTGTCTATGTTCCATAGACTATAAATTGGCCTCCCCCTCACTCGACTTTCCCCTCTCCAGTCCATCCTTAATGCAGCAGCCAGGGTCGTCCATCTGGCTAATCGTTACTCGGACGCGTCCGCTCTTCACCAGTCGTTACACTGGCTACCCATTCATTACAGGATACAATTCAAAGTACTTGTTCTCACCCACAAAGCTCTCCACAGTGCGGCACCCCCTTACATCTCCTCCCTCATTTTTGTCTATCAGCCTAACAGACCACTGCGCTCTGCAAATGACTTTCGATTAACCTCTGCACTAATCCGTACCTCCCACTCCCGACTCCAAGACTTCTCCCGTGCTGCGCCAATCCTCTGGAATGCTCTACCCCAAGATATTAGGACCATCCATAATTTGCATAGTTTTAGGCGCTCGCTCAAAACACATTTGTTCAGAGCGGCCTATTACGTTCACTAATCAAAGTTATGTTTGTGTGTGTGTAGCCCATTCACTATCCCCATCTATTCCCCACCCCCTGAAGATAGCTGGACCATCATTGTAAATACATCATTGTAAATACACACCTGTACCTTGTATCTCCCCCTCCTCATTGTAGATTGTAAGCTCTCACGAGCAGGGGCGGCTTATTTTGCTTTAATTATTGTATTGTTAACGTTGTTACTTATGACTTTTGTGTTTGAAACTGTTAAACTGTAAAGCGCTGCGGAATATGTTGGCGCTATATAAATAAAGATTATTATTATTATTTTTGACAATACAAATACTGTAAAAAAAAAGTTTTCTTAAAACGATCAAAAGTGTCCAATTTTTGCTCTTATTTTAATCCCTCTGCTCAGGGGTGGGATTCAAATTTTTAACAACAGGTTCTGTGTTTGTGTGTAGGAAAACCACAGCCATTTTTTTAAGCCACATTCATTTACACACACCTTTTCCTCAAACATATACAAGTAGGGGCGCAGTCACACCATACCTCCCAACTTTTGAAGAAGGGAAAGCGGGATAACGTTTGCCTGGCAAATTTTAGGCCACGCCTCTGACCACACCCATTTCACAACTAGTCACACCCATATCCACATCCCAACCACACCCATTTAGCACTGCTGATCACACTGTTACATAAACAGTAATTATATACAAAAAAATATGGCCACACATGATGCTCCATCTACTATATGATTGTCTAAGGGTCACTTCCATCTTTCTGTCTGTCTTTCTCTCTGTCATGGAAATCCCAAGTCGCTGATTGGTCACGGCAAAACAGCCACGACCAATCAGCGACAGGCACAGTCCGGCGGCAAAATGGCCACTGCTTACTCCCCGTAGTCAGTGCCCGCTCCATAATCCCCTCCAGTCAGCGCTCACACAGGGTTAATGGCAGCGTTAATGGACAACGTTATGCCGCGGTGTAACGCACTCCATTAACGCTGCTATTAACCCTGTGTGACCAACTTTTTACTATTGATGCTGCCTATGCAATGGGCTGTTGTATACTATGTGGCTGTGCTATATACTTCGTAGGCTGTGCTATATACTACGTGGGCTGTGTTATACACTATGTGGGCTGTTATATACTACGTGGGCTGTGTTATACACTCCGTGGGCTGTGCTATATACTACGTGGCTGTGCTATATACTACGTGGCTGTGCTATATACTCCGTGGGCTGTGCTATATACTACGTGGCTGTGCAATATACTACGTGGCTGTGCTATTTACTACGTGGGCTATTATATACTACGTGGCTGTGCTATATACTATGTGGCTATGCTATATATTACGTGGCCAGCTACGAACAATCAGCAACAGGCGCAGTCCGGCCGCGAATTGGTGTGGGATTTGAACCACGCTTCGCTAATTGGTCGCGCCCGGCCGAATCCTGTGTATTCAATGTATTATTCTAAAATCTTCATAAATAAACTACATACATATTCTACAATACCCGATGTGTTAGAATCGGGCTACCATCTAGTACTGTATAACGACCCCACAAGATGCTCAATACTGTACAATGGCCACACACTGCTCAATACTGTATAATGGCCCCACATGATGCTCCATACTGTATAATGGCCATACATGATGCTCCATACTGTATAATGGCCACACATGATGCTCCATACTGTATAATGGCCACACATGATGCTCCATACTGTATAATGGCCACACATGATGCTCCATACTATATAATGGCCACACATGATGCTCCATACTGTATTATGGCCACACATGATCCTCCATACTGTATAATGGCCACACATGATGCTCCATACTGTATAATGGCCACACATGATGCTCCATACTGTATAATGGCCACACATGATGCTCCATACTGTATAATGGCCACACATGATGCTCCATACTGTATAATGGCCACACATGATGCTCAATACTGTATAATGGCCACACATAGTGCTCCATACTGTATAATGGCCACACATAGTGCTCCATACTGTATAATGGCCAGACATAGTGCTCCATACTGTATAATGGCCAGACATAGTGCTCCATACTGTATAACGGCCACACATAGTGCTCCATACTGTATAATGGCCAGACATAGTGCTCCATACTGTATAACGGCCACACATAGTGCTCAATACTGTATAATAGCCACACAGTGCTACATACTGTGCCACACATGATGCTCCTTACTGAATAATGGCCACACATGATACTGCGTACAGTATAATGGCCCCACATAGTGCTCCATACTGTATAATGGCCACGCATGATACTACATACTGTATAATAATCTTTAATAATCTTTATTTTTATATAGCGCTAACATATTCCGCAGCGCTTTACAGTTTTGCACACATTATCACCACTGTCCCCGATGGGGCTCACAATCTAGAATCCCTATCAGTATGTCTTTGGAATGTATAATATGGCCACACATGATGCTCCATACTGTATAATGGCCACACATGATACTGCGTACAGTATAATGGCCACACATGATTCTCCATACTGTATAATGGCCACACATGATACTACATACTGTATAATGGCCACACATGATACTGCGTACAGTATAATGGCCCCACATAGTGTTCCATACTGTATAATGGCCCCACATGATGCTCCATACTGTATAATGGCCACACATGATATTGCGTACAGTATAATGGCCCCACATAGTGTTCCATACTGTATAATGGCCCCACATGATGCTCCATACTGTATAATGGCCACACATGATGCTCCATACTGTATAATGGCCACACATGATATTGCGTACAGTATAATGGCCCCACATAGTGTTCCATACTGTATAATGGCCCCACATGATGCTCCATACTGTATAATGGCCCCACATGATGCTCCATACTGTATAATTGCCACACATGATGCTCCATACTGTATAATGGCCACACATGATATTGCGTACAGTATAATGGCCACACATGATGCTCCATACTGTATAATGGCCACACATGATATTGCGTACAGTATAATGGCCACAAATTGTTACTCCTACACATGGCTCCACTCTGTACACCTCGTACACACCTGACTCCGCTATGTACACATGCGGCTCTACTCCGTACACCTTACATACATGGCTCCACTCCGTACACCTCGCACACACATGGCTCCGCTCCGTACACCTCATAAACACGTGGCTCTGCTCTGTACACCTTGCACACACGGCTCCGCTCTGTACACCTCATACACACACACGGCTCCGCTCCGTACACCTCATACACACACGACTCTGCTCCCTACACCTCATACACACACGGCTCCGCTCCGCACACCTCACACACACATGGTTCCACTTCGTACACCTTGCACACACGGCTCCGCTCCGTACACCTCATACACACGCACGGCTCTGCTCTGTACACCTCATACACACACGGATCCGCTCCGTACACCTCATACACACACGGCTCTGCTCTGTACACCTCATACACACACGGCTCCGCTCTGTACACCTCATACACACATGGCTCCGCTCCGTACACCTCAAACACACATGCGGCTCCGCTCTGTACACCTCATATACACACACGGCTCCGCTCCGTACACCTCATACACACACACGGCTCCGCTCCGTACACCTCATACACACACAGCTCTGCTCTGTACACCTCATATACACACACGGCTCCGCTCCGTACACCTCATATACACACAGGGCTCTGCACTGTACACCTCATACACACATGGCTCCGCTCCGTACACCTCATACACATGGCACCGCTTCATGCACCTCATACACACACGGCTCCGCTCCGTACACCTCATACACACATGGCTCTGCTCCGTACGCCTCATATACACACACGGTTCTGCTCCGTACACCTCATATACACATACGGCTCCGCTCCGTACACCTCATACACACACGGCTCCGCTCTGTATACCTTATACACACACGGCTTCGTTCTGTACACCTCGTACACTCACACACCTGGTACACACTTGGTACACACACACACACGGCTCTGCTACATCCACACAGTAAACAACGACTGACCCCACACATAAGCTTACCGTCGTCCAGCACCATGACAGAAAAGCAGAGTCCTGCAATACATGAAGGTCCCTGATCATGTGACTCCTGACTCCTCCCCTCCTGTGACCTCATCACAGGTCCTGTGCACACAGAGCAGCGGCAGCCATACATGTGATGTGCGTCTCTCTGCGGGTGGAGGGATGCAGCCCTGCAGTGCTGGACCACGGGGCACTCTCAAATCGGGACTCCCCAGCGGGATACAGGGAGGTTGGGAGGTGTGGTATCGGATCGCGGCTCTCGTTCGGGGAACCGGCTTCTTTTTAACAAGCGGTTCCATTGAAGCGGGGAGAACCGGTTGAATCCCACCCCTGCCTCTGCTCCCCTGAGTGTTTTGTTTTTTGTTTTCTTCATATTCCGCCACACAGTTCCAGAAATATGGGGCTTTTTATTTATGGTCTTTTATCAAGACACGCCCCAAAGGAGCATGAGCTCTGCCCCCTTGAAAAAAAACATTAAAAATGATTACTAAATATAAAAAATCCAAATCTTTGGAACCAGATAGTGGATTTTCGAAGAAAGAGAAAAAAAAAAATAGTCATAGAAGCGGCAGTAATAAAATAAGAGCAAAAACTGGACACTTTTGACCAGATGACAGCGCCTCTTTAAATGTCATTGATCCTAATTTGTAATTTTTAATATAAAAGAGGCTTCAACTAGGTCCGTCAAAAGTCTGACAATAGGGCTAAAATCGGAGTCTCCTGGTTATCAAAGTTAGAAATAAAGTTAGTACTTGGGGGAAATTACCGGCATGGACTCTGGGTAGAACTAATCTCATTAAGATGTGCCTTGTGCCCTCCGTACTGTATGCTCTTCACAGCTCCCCGATCTGGATTCCAAAGAACTGGATAAGGAACATTAACAACATCTTCAGAGATCTGGTGTGGGAAAGAGGTATTCTAAGAAGAAAATTTGAGAAATTACAGCTACCCAAAGATCAAGGAGGTTTAGCACTTTCACATGCTTGGAAGGGCTCCAGGAGGCAGGTACAGTGGTACCGAAACATCTGACGGGGCAGGATAATTTGTTGGACCTCTTAGAATCACATAAATTTAAGGTCACTTAAAATTGGTTTCTTTAACCTACTGCTTATGCATAAAACAGGGCAGACTTGTAAGAAACTATTGTGAATGGGGGAATGCTATAAATATATCCCTCTATGGAATGAGCCTTGCTTGAAGGAACCAACAGGGGGAGTGGAAACAAAAGGCCTGAGATACTTGTATGAATTGTATCCGGATGGTCATTTTTGCTCCTTTGAGCAACTAAAATGGGAATTCAACTTCAGTAATTTGGATTTTTGGAATTTTTCAGATTGAGGCATGCAATAAGACCACAAGAAAACAGTTTCTGATCTCTACATCTCAGTGAACGGGACAATAGATTGTGTGGTGAGGAGTAAAAGAATTCTGGGTGAACTTATGACCGTAGTCAAAAATAGGTGGGAGAGAGATGTGGGACATATATCCATGGAGGAATGGGAGGACATCTTGGACTCAACACGGCAGATATGGATTAATACAGCCCAGAGGAGGTCACAAATGTTCCTGATTCATAGAGTCAATAGAACCGCAGAAGCTTTATATCGGATGGGTCTCAGAGCTGGCGATCATTCTCCCCACTGTCGGGAAGAGGGAGCAAATCTGTATCAGATGTCTTGGTCGTGTTCGCAATTGGGGGAGTTATGGGAAAATGTCGGCAGACTCATTTGTGAAGACCTTAACATTCCAATTTCCAGTAATCCTAAATCTTGTGTTCTGGGTCTAGTGGGGAACATTGGAGGATCTTCTCCAGCTCAGTTGGCCATAGCTAAAATATCTTACCATGTAAGGAAGACTACTTCCAAACCCTGGCTAGAAAATAGCCCTCCTTTGATTACTGAAATAGTTTGGGATTAAAACAATACAAACCATTAAGTGTATATAATAATCCTAAAGTCATCAAAACATAGTAAATTAACATAGAGCCTTATGGAAATATATAGAGATAGCTGTGAAGGAGCGGGGGCACCATTTATCGCTGACTTTAGGGTGAAAACCTCTGTGGTTAGGTAGGTACAATAACATAGGATAACAATTCAGACATCCAGTTACCCTAATTGGAAAATAAGTATGTTCCTTACTTTTACATTTTTCTAATGCATATCTAATATAATTTACTTTTTAAGGTTTCTTTATGATATTCTATAATTAAAAAATACAATCCTAATGGTGAAAAAGATATATATTAAAAGGGAAGCGGTTAGCAAATTTGATAAACAGTGGGGAGACTGGATCAAATGCCTGGTAGTAGTGTTTGAGGTATTGGTGTTGTATGTACTCATCAATTTATTGGTGTTAGGTTGAAGATTTCTTTAAATACTTTAGATTTTGTGTATGTAGCTAAGCACCCATAGCCACATCGAGTTATTCAATTTCCATCTCGGCATACCAAGGCAATAAAGCCTGGGGGTGTTGGATGAGGTGGAGTTATTGGGATTTGAAAGTTACTCCTGTGAACAGTGTTCAGGCAGGGCTCGCGCAAGTGCTGTCACTCAAGATATGACACAGTGCTCAGTGTACAAATGTAGGGGTCCTAGATATGGTACTGAGAATGGCAAAACATTATTTCCTTTTCTTTGTTTATTAGATGAAAGGTTACAGGGAAAACAAAGATTTCTATTGAAGTTAAAGGCAGTTGTCCAGTGAATTTTTAATGTGTTCCACAAGGCAGGGACTGTGATGATACAATAAAATGACCAATAATAATCCCTAGGCTAGGCTAGGACGCCGCAACCCATTTTCAAGCAGCTGATCTCTTATCTTCTAAGTACATGGCTGCTGCTGCCAATCACTGGTTTACAGCGGTATCGTAACTGAAGCCATGGATTGGTCACAGCAGTCACCCGCTAAGATGTAACGTGATCAGTTGCCCCAAAGCAAACTGTGACCGGCAAAGACCGCAGCAGCAGCTGCTTAAAGGGGCTTCTAATGGTTATTTTGGTTATTCTTATTCCATCCTTTTAATTAAAATGTGATATACAGTTGTGGCCAAAAGTATTGACACCCCTGCAATTCTGTCAGATAATACTCAGTTTCTTCCTGAAAATGATTGCAAACACAAATTATTTGGTATTATTATCTTCATTTAGTTAGTCTTAAATGAAAAAACACAAAAAGAATTGTCCTAAAGCCAAATTGGATATAATTCCACACCGAACATAAAAATGGGTGGACAAAAGTATTGGTACTGTTCGAAAAATCATGTGATGCTTCTCTAATTAGTGTAATTAACAGCACCTGTAACTTACCTGTGGCACCTAACAGGTGTTGGCAATAACTAAATCACACTTGCAGCCAGTTGACATGGATTAAAGTTGACTCAACCTCTGTCCTGTGTCCTTGTGTGTACCACATTGAGCATGGAGAAAAGAAAGAAGACCAAAGAACTGTCTGAGGACTTGAGAAACCAAATTGTGAGGAAGCATGAGCAATCTCAAGGCTACAAGTCCATCCCCAAAAACCTGAATGTTCCTGTGTCTACCGTGCGCAGTGTCATCAAGAAGTTTAAAGCCCATGGCACTGTGGCTATGGCTGGTCCGAATAACTAAAGCAATTGTTACCATCCACCTCTCGTGTCTCCCCTTTTCCTCATAGGTTGTAAGCTTGCGAGCAGCAGGGCTCTCATTCATCCTGGTATCTATTTTGAACTGTGATCTCTGTTATGCTGTAATGTCTGTTGTCTGTACAAGTCCCCTCTATAAGTTGTAAAGCGCTGCGGAATATGTTGGCGCTATATAAATAAAAATTATTATTATTATATTTTTTTTCTTGAAGGGGCTGTGACATATAGAAGCTGCTCTGTTGATTTAAAATCATCCAGCAACAATAGGGATTAAAATGGTTATAGTAGACAGGGAGTGGTTAGCTCAGCCCACGGGGATACTGGGAAAGTTGTTATTTTGTCCTGGACATCTAAGAGTAAGGTGTGTTCTAGAGAGTCTCCTGTCAGACTGCAATCAGACAAGCTGTATAGACTAGTTATTCCTGGGAAGCGATTGCTGTAATCATAGAAGCGGTCAAGACAGCCAGGAGCATCTTTATTACCTCAAGATAGAAGTGAGAGAGCTACAGCACTGGACTCACCCCCACCTCACTGTATGGTCAAAGTACAGTTCTGCTTAGGTTAAGACACTGTATGTGAGGCGAAGTTATCCGTGAAGATAAATGATCTGTAAAGATACTTTCATTTATGTTGCTGAAGCATTGCATGAAGAGAAGTGATTCTTAGTGATAAAAAGAAGCTTTAATAAAACTCCTGTGATCAACTTCAGCTCAGAACTACAGGTCCTTCTCAAAAAATTAGCATATAGTGTTAAATTTCATTATTTACCATAATGTAATGATTACAATTAAACTTTCATATATTATAGATTCATTATCCACCAACTGAAATTTGTCAGGTCTTTTATTGTTTTAATACTGATGATTTTGGCATACAACTCCTGATAACCCAAAAAAACTGTCTCAATAAATTAGCATATGAAGAAAAGGTTCTCTAAACGACCTATTACCCTAATCTTCTGAATCAACTAATTAACTCTAAACACATGCAAAAGATACCTGAGGCTTTTATAAACTCCCTGCCTGGTTCATTACTCAAAACCCCCATCATGGGTAAGACTAGCGACCTGACAGATGTCAAGAAGGCCATCATTGACACCCTCAAGCAAGAGGGTAAGACCCAGAAAGAAATTTCTCAACAAATAGGCTGTTCCCAGAGTGCTGTATCAAGGCACCTCAATGGTAAGTCTGTTGGAAGGAAACAATGTGGCAGAAAACGCTGTACAACGAGAAGAGGAGACCGGACCCTGAGGAAGATTGTGGAGAAGGACCGATTCCAGACCTTGGGGAACCTGAGGAAGCAGTGGACTGAGTCTGGTGTGGAAACATCCAGAGCCACCATGCACAGGCGTGTGCAGGAAATGGGCTACAGGTGCCGCATTCCCCAGGTAAAGCCACTTTTGAACCATAAACAGCGGCAGAGGCGCCTGACCTGGGCTACAGAGAAGCAGCACTGGACTGTTGCTAAGTGGTCCCAAGTACTTTTTTCTGATGAAAGCAAATTTTGCATGTCATTCGGAAATCAAGGTGCTAGAGTCTGGAGGTAGACTGGGGAGAAGGAAATGCCAAAATGCCTGAAGTCCAGTGTCAAGTACCCACAGTCAGTGATGGTGTGGGGTGCCATGTCAGCTGCTGGTGTTGGTCCACTGTGTTTCATCAAGGGCAGGGTCAATGCAGCTAGCTATCAGGAGATTTTGGAGCACTTCATGCTTCCATCGGCTGAAATGCTTTATGGAGATGAAGATTTCATTTTTCAGCACGACCTGGCACCTGCTCACAGTGCCAAAACCACTGGTAAATGGTTTACTGACCATGGTATTACTGTGCTCAATTGGCCTGCCAACTCTCCTGACCTGAACCCCATAGAGAATCTGTGGGATATTGTGAAGAGAAAGTTGAGAGACGCAAGACCCAACACTCTGGATGAGCTTAAGGCCGCTATTGAAGCATCCTGGGCCTCCATAACATCTCAGCAGTGTCACAGGCTGATTGCCTCCATGCCACGCCGCATTGAAGCAGTCATTTCTGCAAAAGGATTCCCGACCAAGTATTGAGTGCATAACTGAACATTATTATTTGATGGTTTTTTTGTTTGTTATTAAAAAACACTTTTATTTGATTGGATGGGTGAAATATGCTAATTTATTGAGACAGGTTTTTTGGGTTATCAGGAGTTGTATGCCAAAATCATCAGTATTAAAACAATAAAAGACCTGATAAATTTCAGTTGGTGGATAATGAATCTATAATATATGAAAGTTTAATTGTAATCATTACATTATGGTAAATAATGAAATTTAACACTATATGCTAATTTTTTGAGAAGGACCTGTATGTCATAGCTATTCGCCCTGAATAAGACTTCCCCAGGATTCCAAAAATAACTCATGTTTCCTTTGTATCGCCCTTATGTCCTGTGTGGCGTGCATGCTACAAAACTTTTGCAGCCTTTTTTTCATTGGACAGTTTGGAGAGGTTTCCTTCAAGATCCACTTCAAAAAAGTGACATGCACATTTTTTCTACCAAGTGTTAGGCTATAGGCACACAATTTTTTTCTAGGTGGGTGAACCTGCTGAGTTTTTCGAGAAGAAGATGCTTCGGGAAACCATGATGTTTTTCCTGAAGCTTCTTTTTTAGCATTTTTTGGGGTTCTTCCCAAAAAAGAAGCTTCCCCAGGATTCCAAAAATAACTCATGTTTCCTTTGTATCGCCCTTATGTCCTGTGTGGCGTGCATGCTACAAAACTTTTGCAGACTTTTTTTCATTGGACAGTTTGGAGAGGTTTCCTTCAAGATCCACTTCAAAAAAGTGACATGCACATTTTTTCTACCAAGTGTTAGGCTATAGGCACACAATTTTTTTCTAGGTGGGTGAACCTGCTGAGTTTTTCGAGAAGAAGATGCTTCGGGAAACCATGATGTTTTTCCTGAAGCTTCTTTTTTAGCATTTTTTGGGGTTCTTCCCCAAGCACTTGTTCTGCATTTTTGCCTGCCAGTGTTTTTTTTTTAGCATTTTGCCAACATTTCTTTTACTGGTGTTTTCCAGATTTAGTTTTTTTACTTCATTCAATAGTGTAGAAACAGCTTGGGTTCATTCAAGCAAAATTATCAAAAAGACACCCCGGGCATCTTCTGGGCCTTCCCATTGTCTTGTATTGTATGCCAGAGGATAAGGCATACTTTATAGTACCAGTAACAAGCTGTGAGCTCCAGATGTTGCATGAATGTCTGCAAGGGATTCCAGTAAGGCCTCCCGCTGCCCCGAGCAATAGATTCTTGCTGGCACTGTGAACTGTACTTGAACTTAACCTTGATTACTGTACTTCCGTCCTATCAGGAAGCACTTCCCTCTTTACTGGGGCTTGTCGTTCCCACTATGGGCTAGTCCCGAATTTATCTTTACCTATGTCTGTCCCTACGTCTTTAGCTGTCAGATTTCCTTACACTACATACTATGCACTTACATTTACTTCTTGTCAAAACACATTATACTTATAATGCTTTCCAAAATCTGTCCTATCCCATAGTCACTATGTTACTACCTATCTTATGTCCCAAATCCTAACCTATGCTCATTCTTCACCGTACACTAAACATTACTACATGGAAAGAAAAATCCAGCTCCAGGAATAAAAAGTATCAAAAATGTATTTAAACATATTAAAATATGGAAAACTGCTGACAAGCTAAAAATTACATCATGCTGAATTCTAAGAGCGCCGTTTGCGCTCGAAACGCGTCCAGCGACTACATGGTAGCTTCCATCCTAATGATGTAATTTTTCGCCTGTCAGCAGTTTTCCATATTTTAATATGTTTAAATAAATTTGTTATACTTTTTATTCCTGGAGCTGGATTTTTTTTTCCATGTGCACAAGTTTCAACGTCAGACAGAGATGTTTTTTCCTTGCTCGGACTTTATGTGGACTACAGACGAATGTTTCTACTGGGTGAGCTGAAAAGTTTTTCTGTTTTATTACTACACATTACCTATGCATTACACATTGTCATAATAACGTATGCACCTAAAACCGCAATGCACAGTTTACACTTTGTCAGAGCTGGGAGAAACTGCTGTGAGAACGCCAAAAGTTGTAAAATTTTGGAGAAACTCCCAAGTTGCGCCTACATTTTGTGACTTTTCCATGCTTTTACGCCAGAATTCTAGTGTGAAACCTTTGAGGCATCAAGCCCTAAGAGTTTTTGAAATGGTGGTTGAGGAGGATTTTGTAGCCATTCTGCTCGAAAAAGCTTCTAAAAAACAGTCTGTGTGAACATAGTCTTACATTCTACGGCAGTAACTTCCCTTCTGGATACGGGAGCGCAGAAGAACGGTATGAGCACACCATGGCCGAATCGGCATTTGGAAAAATTGCACTGTGATCGTTTACGTTATCATTTGAGGTGCGTCTTAATTATTAGGGATTATTTTAAGACTCCTGAATAGACTGTTGGATATATATAAGATACTGAGAAAACCATGCTGCATTTACAATTTTATGTGGACACCATTTTAACCCTGATGTATTTTGTAGGGAAAGAAGACCCCTTGTCCCCAGTGCTGGAATGAGGAGTACATAGTAAGTACAATTTCACTGTGGTTTCTTAGATGATAATTGATGGGAGGAGCAGTTACCCATAGCAATCAATAAGACTACTACTCTCATTTTCTAAAGAGCTTGAATCTGATTGGTTGCTGTCGCCAATTGCTACACTTTTTTGCAATACCAATAAAACGTTGACGCTTTGTTCGACTGTGGAGCTGAAGCCATCGATAAATTCGAAATGAACTTGTATCACTATAACTGTTCAATTATTTATTTTAAAAAGTATGTTAAGAAATAGCTATTTATCCAATTTGATAGAAGATGTGTGATCACTAATGGTGAGCACGCACTGCAAAATGCTCCACAGATTGACGCGGGTCTTAACCTTTTTTTTTTTTTGCCGTATTAATGGCGCCACTTTAACTTTTGACACTATTTGTGTGATTTTTTTATGTTCTTAATATATCTTTTGTCCCTGTCTCAACAAGTTCATTCAATGATTTCAAGCAGTAGGGGAAGGATATATAATTTTCTATATTACACTTCATTATGGCGTTCTAAATACTCAACCACATCGCTATGACGGTCCTGATTGCATATTATTCTGCCTAATCAGCTGCGCATTGTATTCATACAGATGGAAACTTTGTGCGGATTATACAGTACATATAGGACGCAGCATTAGACGGCGCTCGTCTAAAAATGAATTCCCTGACGATCGCAGCCGTTAAAAGAAATCTGATTGCGTAGGCAAACGTTGTTTTCATGAATATACTAATTGTCACCTAGAAATGGGCGCTTCTAAATAATACACCTGTCGTTGTATGATAGTGATTTCCATCTTATCTTTACCTGCGGCAAGTCATGCCGTGTAGTCATTAAAGGGGTTATCCAATGAACACATGTTGTCACCTATCCGTAAGATTGTTGATCGGTGGGAGACTGACTGCTGGGACCTGCACTGATCGGCAGAACTGGGCACTTTAATGGGGCTGTCCGGGCGTACGTCACTCTATGTGACTGCAGACTTGTGAATCCTCACATTGCGCACATTGTACACTGTCAGGATTCTCCAGTGATGGCATCGGGAGCTGTGCAGGCATGTGGCCACATGCCGACTAGACTTATCCAGACGCGCTCAATACAATTGCACCAAGCGAGCTCATGCCCATCTAGTCAGCATGTGACCACATGTGTACAAATCACGCGCCCAGAACCATTACCTGAGAATACTGACAGTACACAGTGCACACGACATGAGGATTCACAAATCTGCAGTTACATAAGACTTGTAACCTATCGCTGGACAACCTCTTTAATCTCTATTAGAATAGTGCAGCGGTTCCAGAACAGTTATCCTTAGATAGCTCTTTGGTCTTGGCCATGGTGGAGAGGCTGGAGTGTGATTGAGTGTGAGGACAGGTGTCTTTTTACAGGTAACAAGTTCAAACAGGTGCAGTTAATACAGGTAATGAGTGCAGAGTAGGAGGGTTTCTTTAAGATAAACTAACAGGTCTGCGAGAGCCAGAATTCTTGTTGGTTGGTCAGTGATCAAATACTTACTTAAAGCAATAAAATGCAATTGAATTATGTAAAAATCATACAATGTGATTTTCTGGATTTTTTTAAGATTCTGTCTATCACGATTGAAGTTTACCTACGATAAAAATTACAGACCTCACCATTCTTTGTGGAGGGAAAACTTGCAAAATCGGCCGTGTATCAAATACTTATTTTCTCTACTGTATGTATTATAGGCGTTTTCCTGGTTATAAACAGGTAACTGAGTGACACTTTTCCTACAAACACTTATTTATATGTGGGGAAATTTGTTAGCAGTAGGCATTGCTATGTCTTGCACTCCTGGGGTATACATTTTCCTTGTCACTCTTAGGAATGTGACTTCGTGATCCTTATAATTATTGTTTATATATATGGATGTATATATCCGAGTCCTTCACTCCAAATTCGTTTGTCCTTATATAACTTTTCATCCTTACTAATATTTTTGTAATGTGATAATATTGATAAACATTTCTATAAACTTTTAAACAGAATGTTGTCACTCCTTGTCCTCCTGATTCTGCGTATTTGTATTGGAGCATTCTGTTGTCCATGACAACCCTTTTTATGGCCTTGAATCACCGCTATGTGATATGCTTGGTTCTGATATATTTGCTGCCATAATCCTACTGGGAGACCCCTTTGGTAAGGAAAGTGTAACTTCTGTTATGAAGAATCTATGTAGTTTTTCTTTAGTATGTTGGTGGAGTCTGATGTCTTATTGTGAGTGACTATATGGTCATCTGCAGCGCCCCAGAGATCTGGTCGTTGCAGTATGACGCTCTGCCACTAAGGGGAGTGATGGTACGTCTGATGGCACTGAAGGAATTCTACTGACCAGGTATCACAAGCACACATTACACTTCACACTCCGGCCACTAGGGGGAGCAAAAGGCTTTATTTATTGGGCCACTCCTCACACTGGTAAAACTAGGAGTTGGATAGAAAGTTAGTCAGAAGCTGACTGGGTTGGATTCAGGCAACATCCCGTGGCAGGGGGTGTTGCAGGGAGAAGACACAGGGGGGTCCCTGTCAGGGGTGGGAACCTGGCAGGCACCTAGCGACCAGAACAGAACGTTACGGAGCCGCGCCTGCACACCCTGCGGCGGTATCCTAAGAAAGAGACACGAAGCGAAGGATATTGTGAGACAGTGAGAAACGAGATCAAGCACAAAGGAGAACCAGTAGGAGTCGTGCCGTGAGACCGAGGCAACATCTTACTGAGGCGCGTAGCCGGTGGCCGGAACACTGATGGAGTAACTGACTCTACGCCTTACTTCAAACTCCGCAGGACAGTTAATTATAGGTTGGCTGTCTAACCTAAACACCTACGAAGACATAGGGGGCAACAGTGGGAGAGGGGCATCTCTAGGGTCCCGGAAGACCTCCAGGCCTTCCCGTCATAAGGGTGCGTCCTAGCCATAACATACCTGGGGGACGTTGAACTAGAAACATCTGGAACTAAAGAGAGAGAGAGAGCTGTAGAGAACGGACGAACGAGAACAGCAGTTGTGAGGACTATTCCGAATGCTCAGCAGGGTAGCACTACAACACACAGGCGCTATTGGTAGGCAACGATTTCCACCTACAAAGGGAATTCTGGAAGTGCCCATCGGACCGGCCGGTCTCAGATAGCCCTGTTAAGCGTGCTCTGGATTGCGGATCCTGAAGTCTTCAGTAAAGAGACTGCAACCTTGTATCCTCGTTATTGACTGTACCACCTTTATTGGATGCCCCTTAGCAGGGTCGCGGACCGGGTCTAGCCACCGTGACAGCATCAGAACCGAACCAGAGAGGCCCGGTACCGAGAACTCGTGGCCCTGTGTCTGGGGGCGCTCCACATCCACTGACATTAATTGTATACATTTGTAATATTTAGGAGATCTTTTTGCCATAGTTTAATTATGTTGACATTTTTAAGCATCTAGTATTATTTTTATAAAGCTATTAAAGGGGCTGTCCAGGCTTGGGGCTCAAATTTACAGTCACTTAATGTTACTGCAGACTTGTGAATCTTCACAGCCAGCACACTGCACACTGTCAGGAATTTCTGATGCCAACTCCGGGAGCAGGCGGTCATGTGACTGCAATTATGCATTTAGTGTACTTCCAACCACATTCCAACTAGACGTATCCGGCCTCACTCAATTAATTTGTTTTGAGCAAGGCCGCCTATGTCTAGTAGGCAGGTGACTCCATGTGTGCAAATCACATACTTGCCAGTCCAGGCATTGGCACCAGAGAATCCTCAGAAGGGCGGGCGGGCGGTCATCTGGCCAAACGTATGCGATTTGCATAGATGTGATCAAGTGCTGTCTAGATGTGAATTGAGTGAGGTCAGACACATCTAGTCGGCACATGACTGCATGAATGCAAATCACATACTTGTGGTCAGATCACTCCCGAGAGCTGAAATCCTGACAGTGCGCACTGTGCGTGCTGTGAGGATTCACAAGTGGGCAGTCACATACAGGGACTGCAGACCTGAACTCCTAGCCTGGACAGCCCCTTTAAAAAAAAAACTTTTTGTGTTTTTGATTTACTAAGATTAGATCATATTAGGAAAACCCGTTTACTGTGACCTCTAAAGAAAAATAGAATGTAATATAATGACATAGATATCCCGTGACCGACTACTTCACAGTCCTCGCATCTGGAAAGAGAATAATGGAAGGTCAGCATGGCAGAACGGCAGACAATATATAATGATTTTCTAAACATTTTCCTAAACAGTCATGACAGTAATGTTACAGCACAAATAAATGTTACAGCTCTGTACAGAGGGTCGAAGGTTTGCTATTTACAATATAGTGAAAGCATACATTTAGGCTATGTGCGCATGTTGCGGATTGTATGTGTTTTTGGCGCGTTTTTTTCGCTGCGAAAATGCATACACAACACAGCCCATTGAATTCAAAGGGATTCCGCAATGCTGTGTTAATGCTGCATATTTTTCCGTGGCAGAATCGCATCGCGGAAAAATACGCAACATGCTCATTCTTTGTGCGGAATTGCGGCGATTCGGCACACATAGGAATGCATTGATCCACTTACTTCCCGCATGGGGCTATGTGGATCATGTGTGTATGGTACCCAGGTTGGAGAAGAGGAGACTCTCCTCCAGGCCCTGGGAACCATATACCTGTAAAAAAAAAAAGTAAAAAAAAAAAGTAGTAAAATAAAAAATCGTGAAAATCTCACCTTCCGGTGGCCCCCGCAGCTCCTCGCGATGCTCCCTTTTCCAGGGATGCTTTGTGACAATGACCTGTGATGACGTAGCATCACGTGAGACCGCTACGTCATCTGGGGTCATTGCCGCAAGGCATCACTGGGAACGGGCATTGCCGGGAGCATTGCGAGGATCGGGAAGGCTGCGGGGGACTCCGGAAGGTGAGAATATCACGATTTTTAACATTATATATTTTTACTATTGATGCCTCATAGGCAGCATCAATAGTAAAAGGTTGGTCACACTTGTCAAACACTACTTTTCACAAGTGTGACCAACCTGTCAATCAGTTATCCAAGTGATGCTACAGATTGCTTGGGAAACGCTAGCCTTCTGCAGGCTAATTACACTTGAAAAATGCTAGTGTTTAGTGGGAAAATTTATGCCAACTCCACATGCGTTTTACCTGCGGCAGGAGTTGCTGAATTTCCGCCGAAATTTCCGCGGCAATTCCGCAACGTGTGCACATAGCCTTAGATTTGAATCTTGACCTCTGACCTTATGGAATGTTTAGTATTTGCATTCTTATGGTTAATACTGAAAACTTTGCACAAAGCTGCTAAGCCAGAAATTCTTATCTACAATTTCCTAGTGTTAGAAATCACCACAGACAGCAAAGCGATTACACATTGCCTCGAGGCTGTGATTCCTTAAAAATATGACTAGGCCGTATATCAAACTGTTTAGTGGAAGCTGCAGATAAGCAGAACCTTTACATCAATCCTTAATGTCACTGTGTCTCTAGATAATGTATTATCAAAGTTTTGAAAGAAAGTTGCACCTTGTGATGATTCAGGCCATCTTCTAAATGATACATGCTACAGATTTCCACCGGCAAGGAAGGTGATATTGTGCACTATAATGAGCCATTGGACCACATAGGGCCTCATATATTGTTCTTGCACAGGGGCCCTTCTCTTTCTGTGTCCATCAGAAACACTGCATTGCTTAAAGGGGTTGTCTCAAGATGAAACTTCAAGAACGCACTGCTCCTGCAATCCGGTTTTCTACTTTGCAATAGTTGATGCGCTACTAAAGATTGACAGTGGTCGTGCCGCTAGTGTGAACTGTGCTCTCTCCTGCTGGCAGAATTAGCGGTGGGGTGTCGGTGCCCTTCCTGGTACAGAAGCAGAATACACAGAAAATAGTAGGTTACCTTTATTAGAAGGGCACAGATCACAAACTGTTTTTTGGCTGCAGACAGGAGCCATGGTCAGGTCATTGACGGTCACCCGACCGAAGGCTCCTGTCTGAAGATGAAAAACGGTTTCTGATTTGTTCTTGCTGAACCCATGAGTTACATGGTGCCCTAAAACGGCACCTATAGATTTTGATGGGTGCTTTACTGTATCTATGTATGATTGCACATGGAAGCATTCATAGTTTAGTGTCGTACGTCATATCGGCACATCATGGAGACATTTTTAAAAACATGGAACCATATAGTGCACACATCCACACGGACTCCATTGGCCTTTGCGCAGAAAGCTCGGCTATGTGCATCATGCCAAGAACTTTAAAGGGAACCTGACACCATGAAAATGCAGTCCAATCTGCAGGCATCATGTTGTAGAGCATGGGAGCAGAGCAGATTGATATTTAGCTTTGTAAAAAATGATTCCGTATATCCTGTGTTTTATTCAGTTAAACCTCTACGCTATATAGAATTTGCAGTGTAGTGGGCGGTCCTATCAGTGATTGACAGCTTTCTTGGTATAAGTGTGTATACAGAGACAGCTGTCAGTCACTGATAGGACCGCCCACTGGACTGCAAATCCCAGAAAAAGGAGAGGGTTGAAAGATTAAAAGCTAGGTTATACTAAATCATTTCTTTTTTACAAAGTTATATATCAATCTACTCATCTCCCCTGCTCCATAACATACCATACCTTAACATATCTCCACCTCTGGGTGTGATTCACTTTGTAAAATAAGACCTGTTTGTCTCTAACGTGTTTGTGTGTACGGAGGTGTGCAGAACTAGATTAAGTGCAGTTGTTAAAGGACTAAGAAGCTGCGCCATTTTGCTGCAGCCAAATTTTGTTGTTTCTCCAGCATAAAGGTGGCGGCGCATGTGCAGTAGCATTGTTCGCTTGCCGATAGATATTATAAAAAAACAAAAAAAAAAACTTTATTCTCTAGAACAGTATATCTGAAGGCATGATAACTCATTTAAGAAAAAGAAAAACGAAAACAACAAACTGATTTTATTGTATACCCGTTGACACTTTTATTGTGGACTACATTCAAACTTTTACTGTAAATTCAATGTAATGTTTGTTTCAGGTGCCGAATAATTAAACCAGCTCCTTAAATATTTCTGCAACAAGCTTTGCTTTATTAGATATGCAAATTATGTGATTAATACTTAATGAATAGAAATCTTCAATTATTTTTTAATTTAGTGGATTGCTTCTTTCTTTACTATGTTTACAAAAGAAAAAGCAGGCAATTGAAAAACATCTTTAGCAGGGATAATGACTATACTGTTTTTGTCAAGAATGAAGGAAAAATGATTTCTATTCTGTATGGATTAATTAAAGCTTATTTTTTTATTTTTTGTACAGTTAGTTGTGTTATATGTGTGGAATTAAAAAATTAACTTTTATGGCTGTAAAAAAGAGATGAGACACCAGCAACGTGCTGGTGTCTTCTACCCAAGGACAGATATTTACCTAAGAAAAAGAGCCAGACTTGTTATACAATTAAAGGTATATGTTTATGATGTCAACAGGGTTTCAGAGAGCTATCAGAATCAAAATTTCAGAACACAGGCTAAATGGAGGCTTTTGTGACCCATCCTAAACCCCATGGGTTTCACAAAGAGTCTTGTAAGCTTCCTCCTAGCTTAAATAAAGAGGTGTAGTCCGAAAGTCAAGTTCCAGAGCCCCATTCTCAGAATTTTTGTGGATCTCCTTTGGATTACGGTAATTAAGTTATCCTATGTGTAGGTACTACCTAAGGCCAGTCTCACACGTCCAGATAATTCCGGTACTGGAAAAATCGGTACCGGAATTATCCATGTCCGTGTGTCCGTGCGTTTATGTGGCACATCAGTGTGGCACACGTGCGGCATTCGTGTGCCGCCCGTGTGCCGACTGATGACCACACGGAGCGTGCAGGAGACAGCGCTAGAGTTAAGCGCTGTCCCCTGCATCTGGTGCTGAAGCCGCTAATCATTTCTTCTCTCCAGCATCGTTCGCTGGAGAGAAGATATGAATTGAAAACTCTTTTTTTTGTGTGTTTAAAAAAAGATTAATTTTTTTTTGTGTTTGAAAAAAAATCCTGTCCCCAACCCCCTCCCACCCCCTGTGCGCCCCCCCGCTGTTAATAAAATACTTACCCGGCTCCCTCGCTGGCGCTACTTCCTTCTCTCGCCGCAGCTTCTCCCCATAGGGGTGGAGCCGCATATTCATCACTGTAATGGGCGGCACCACATGACCGCTCATACAGGAGAAGCTGGGGGGGGGGGGTTTGGGCGCACAGGGGGTGGGGGGGGTTGGGGACAGGATTTTTTTTTTAAACACAAAAAAAAAAGAGTTTTCATATCTTCTCTCCAGCGAACGATGCTGGAGAGAAGAGATGATTAGCGGCTTCAGCACCACGCGGGGGGGACAGCGCTTACAGTAGCGCTGTCTCCTGCACGGCACACGGACTGCACACGGACAACATCCGTGTGCGGTACGTGTTTTACACGGACCCAGGTCTTTGGAGGTGGTGTTGGTGCCTCACGGTCGGATGATCACAAGTGGGATGAGCTTTGCTCTTCTATACAGGATCTTTTGGTGAAGCGAACTAAGTTGTGGTGGAACCGAGTGTTCCTAGAGAAATATGTATCATGCAATATGATTCCAAGGGGGCTAAGAGTCCGCGTGGTCCCCACCTTCCCTATAGAGGATACCCAATTTATTTCCAACTGGGAGGAAATCTGTAATACTTGTTCATTTGCCATGATGAAATTATTGATTGGTCTCAATAGTACCAATATTAGTGAACTTGATACACGGATTGATACAGCTCAAAATGAGCTGCGGTCTAATTGTTCGTCTGAAAAAATGCAGACTTTTGACTCCAGCTTGGAGAAAGTGCTTGACTCTTTAGTTAAAAAGATTCATGAATCTCAAACCAGCAAATTCAATAGGGATCAGAGGGATTATCAACAGTTTGCAGTATATCAGTGGAGAAAGAGCAGACCGACATATCAACACCTTAAACATGCGGCATCAGTGACATCTATCTCTTCCCTGAGTGGACAGTCTGATATTTCTACTTCATCTATGACAACTAGATCGGACCCTTGAGGAGCTCTCTAGTGAGAATATACCTGATGGAGGTAAGATCCCTCCTTCTATTAGACCACGTTCAAGAAGGTTTCCCCCCCTCTCTACCAATACAAATATTGATTTATTTGTCCAGGTGGTAACCCAGGATCTCCTTAGAATACCACAACATTTTGGGAGGGTTGACTCTGTTCATTTGGACGGAGATGCCATCCTGACTACAGCAGATGTTGAATCACTGTATACGAACATCAGACATCAGGATGGCCTTAATGCAGTACGTTTCTTCCTCGGCATGTCCGGCTCTTCCTCTGAATTTAGTAATCTGGTACTTACCTTGTTGGAGTTTGCTTTAACGCATAATTTTTTTGTTTTTAAGGGGTCCTTCTTCCTGCAGCTCCAGGGAACAGCCATTGGGGCGGCCTTTGCGCCCTCCTATGCTAACCTGTTCCTGGGGCTGTGGGAGAGGGACCTCTTCTTGTCAGATCGGTGGGCGTCAATGGACCGGGTTCCTCTCTGGACCCGGTACATTGACGACATATTTTTGATCTGGCAAGGTTCTCCGGAGGAGCTCTCCACATTCATGGCCTTTTTGAATGACAACAGTTTGAACATCCATCTTACTTTTAAGTGGGATACTGTTAGTGTTGAATTCCTGGATGTCATGGTGAGGAAGAACTCCTCTGGTTTAATACAAACTGACCTATTTTGTAAGCCTACTTCTACTAATACTTTATTACATGCATCTTCCTGCCATCCTTCCCACATCATTAGAGCAGTACCAACAGGTCAATTCCTCCGCTTACGTAGGATTTGTTCATCCGAGTCGGATTTTGAACGGCAGGCAAAGGAGTTACAGATACGATTTCTTAACCGTGGGTACAGTAGGCGGTCCATAAAAAAGGCCTATAATCGGGCTAGGGCCAGTACACGTACATCTCTACTCTATAACCATTCAGATAGTAAAACTTTACATTCGAGTCAGCAATTGCGGTTTGTTACCAACTTTAACTCCCAGTCTGCCAAAATCCGCGAAGCATTACGGAAATCCTGGCCTATTTTGATGGTCGATAAGACCATCTCTAAGATAATACCAAAGTGTCCCCTTTTGTCCTTCAGAAGGGCGAGGAATTTGAAGGATCATCTCACACGGAGCCACTACGAGGGTATACCGAGAACCCCCTTTCTAGATGGCCTTCCACCTCGTTGTGGCTCGTTCCCTTGTGGCCACTGTGTGGCTTGCCCTAATGTGGATCGGATTGACTCGTTCTCTGATTCTGGTGGTAGTAAAACCTTTAAAATCAAAAAAGAGATTACTTGTAACACACGTTTTGTAATCTACTATGCCACATGTCCTTGTGGCCTCATTTATGTTGGCCTTACGACCCGCCAGTTCAAAGTACGGATACGCGAACACGTGTTAGGTATTGAATCTGCTGCAGGTTGTACGGATCCTTCTTCCCTAAAAACACTCCCAAGACATTTTAAGTCTTTTCATGGGAGTAATGGGAGATTGATTCGTTTCCGTGGGATTGATGCTTTGAAGGTAGGTATACGGGGTGGTAAATTAACCTCCAAATTGGCCCGCCTCGAGTCGAGGTGGATTTGGACGCTGCGGACTGTGCACCCCCTTGGACTAAATGAAAACCTTAGCTTTGCCCCCTTGTGATCATCTGACCGTGTCGTCCCTTTCGGCGGCTGGTTTTTGCCGGACTTGTTTTTATTCTTTTTTAATCCTTTTTCATCTCTATGTTTTTAGAATTTTACTTCATTTTTGTGGCCGTGTGTCTGGAAGTCTGCCCTGTCTACGGATCATGGAATACCAACATCTGAATACGCCCACTAACTGGGACCATGTAGTCTGGAGCAAGACCTGCTTATTTTGCATTATTTGGCACTACTTTGTATTTTCAGATTTATATGGCATATCTGTATGTATACTCTTGAGTGAGATTTATCAATTTGGTATCTCTATGCACTGTGAGATTTATTTGTACTCATATCCCAGAGTAACTGCTTACTTACTATGCATGATTTTTTCTTATCTTTACGTGGCACGATCCATACTTAATTCATTATGATATTATATCTATACTTTTATGATTCGTTTTGGGTGTGTAATTGTATTATTGTATTACGATATTACTGTTTGTATATTGTTGTAATGCATGGCACCTGAGCGCATTCTCATATGCCTGTATATATCTGTGTGTCTCCTTTCTCCAGTTATGTACTCCTTTATATATTATTGTGTGGTCGTTATTGTTCCTACTGTTCATACTGTCCCTGTTCTTATGCGCATGTCCTTACCGACCTCTGTGCGCGGCGTTCTCTGTGGCTCTGCTGTGCGTGGATCGCTTGGGGCCCCACGTGACTCCCGCACTCACAGCCTGGATGACGCTGCGCCTGGTTGCTATGGAGCGTGTAAGTACTTCCGGCGCTTGTTGCCTGAGTACTTCCGGCACACTGTTTACCGCACATACAGTCTAGACTACGCTGTATGTGGTTACCTGGTAACGCTCGAGTACTTCCGGCGCTTGCAGCTTGAGCACTTCCGGTATACGGCCTTTTTAAACCCCTGTCTTAGCACTGTTCAGCGTGCCCCCTGACGAAGGTTTCCCGAAACGCGCGTTGGGGCGGGCGCTGGGATCCCCTATCTGCCTGCATTTGCTGACACTGCCTGGGTGATGTATTCTATTTCTTTGGTGTGCCGTATGTTATTCTGACTATACCTGAGCATACATCCAGCTTCCACTTTGTGGAGCTGGGATGATATACATCTATTTGGTAACAGTATATGACACCTGTCTAGTTTTCATCTTATAGAGGCTGCCTTGTATATATACTTTTTCTGCCCGGTAATGTTCATTATGACATTGTTCTGTATACCTTAATGGCATTTGTGGGCTCCCTTTGCTTTTTACTGTCTGGTGATCACGTGTTGCTGTCACCATCTTCATGCCGCATATAATAAAGCATTTTTATGGACTTTGGCTATCGTTTGGAGTTTTTTCTCCCCCCCCCTGTTAAAACATATATACTGTCTATATATATATATATGTCAGTGAGACACATATATGTATATATATTAATATTTCATACAGCGCTAGATAGCAGGAAAGCCGGTAATTCAATTGCCGGCTTTTGCTATCTCCTTCTCAAACCCGACATGATATGAGACATGGATTACGATACGATACGATACGATACACTTTATTGATCCCGTGGGAAATTATGGTATCACAGCAGCACGACTTAAATCATAAAAATCATAAAGGAATTACATAGTTGACATGACAGTGGAGTTGACAGAAGAACATTATACATTATACATTAGAATAGGACATACACAACGAGTGAACTGAAATGTAGAGAAATAAGTAGACATTCACCTTGGTGGTTTAACCCTAGTGTTATTGTTGTACATTCCCATGGCAGTTGGCACAAACGATTTCCTATATTTTTCCTTCTTACACCTCAGAAGTATAAGCCGGTTACTGAAGGTGCTCTTCTGTCTCATGAATAGCTCATATAGTGGATGTGCATTATTGTTCATAATTGCCACACACTTTTTCAGAGTTCTTTTCTCCACTACCTCCCCAAAAGATTACATACAGTAAACCATCTCATATCCCTTCTTTTATTACATATTCCTCTTTAGTAATGTAAGAAGTGTCTTGGTGTAAAATTTGGGGGCTCTAGCTATTAAATTAAATGAATGGAATGCAGGGTAATGACCTGTAGTTATCTCGAGTCGTGGGGATGCGCCCTCTGCTGGATGTCCTCATATGAACTCGAGCATGGGAACTTTTCAGAATATTTTCCCAGGCTCGAGTTCATATGAGGACATCCAGCAGAGGGCGCATCACCGCGACTCGAGGTAACTACAGGTCATTCCCCTGCATTCCATTCATTCCCCTGTTTTTTACAGCCACGAGCACAACTGCATTTGCAGAGCTCCTGGGTGTAAAATGATTTAACCCCTTCAGATGGATTTACATCGTGGGACAAGACTGAACGACGGAAGGTATGGGATATTGTTGTTTGTTTTTTTTAACTTTGTTCCAGGTGACAAGGATCTTCAGGTGGATTAAGAGTATAATAAAATATTAAAACAACCTGTGTCTTTATTTCATTAAAATACTTTGTAATAATGTGTGTGTTTTATTAACCATTTCATACTATTGGATTAATAATAGATAGGTGTCATAATTGACGCCTCTCCATTATTAATTTGGCTTAATGTCACCTTACAATAGCAAGGTGACATTAACCCTTCATTACCCCATATCCCACCACTACATGGGAATGAGAAGAGAGAGGCTAAGTGCCAGAATAGGCACATCTTACAGATGTGCCTTTTCTGGGGTGGCTGGGGACAGATGTTTTTAGCCAGGGGGAGGGGGGCAGATGTTTTTATTACCATGGACCCTCTCCAGGCTATTAATATCTGTCCTCAGTCACTGGCTTTACCACTCTGGCGGAGAAAATTGCGCTGGAGCTCACGCCAATTTTTTCCGCGATTTAACCCTTTAATTTAATAGCTAGAGCCCCCAAATTTTACACCAAGACACTTCTTCCATCACTAAAGAGGAATATGTAATAAAAGAAGGTATATGAGATGGTTTACTGTATGTAACCATGTCTCATATCCTGTCGGGTTTGTGAAGGAGATAGGAAAAGCCGGCAATTGAATTACCGGATTTTCTGCTATCTAGCGTTGTATGAAATATTAATATATATATATGTGTCTCACTGACATATATATATATATATATATATATATATATATATATATATATATATATATACCTATTCTATGTGTAGACATTTATTTTAGCTATTCTACTGTAAGCTGTCAGTGTGATTTTACTGTACACCGCACTGAATTGCCGGCTTTTCTATAGAACACCACTGCGTATTTCTCGCAAGTCACACGCATGGTCCGTGTGTAATCCGTATTTTTCTCGCCCCCATAGACTTTTATTGGCGATTTTTTTGCGCAATACGGTGACAAACGCAGCATGCTGCGATTTTCTACGGCCGTAGAAGACTGTATAATTCGGATCAGTAAAATACGGCAGATAGGAGCAGGGGCATAGAGAATCATTGTACCGTGTGCAATCCGTATTTTCTGCACCTCTCATACATCCGTAAAACTCGCTAGTGTGAGGCCGGCCTCAGTGCTGCATACCCCTTCCCCCCTTCTCCAGTGTGCTCCCGATTTCTCTCACCTCTCTCAATGATCATGAAGATAATCTAAGTGTAGAATTTACTATATGCTCCTGTGCACTGTCTGCTCCTGTACAGTTTCTTGTCTGACTGATTTTATCTCCTGTCATCTATATCAGTTTAGCTGCAGTGTGGGTTTCATCATTGGCTGGAATTAGCAGAGCTGGACTCTCCTGTAATCTGTACAATGAAGCTTTTAATTACCAGGCAATTCAGAACTGTCTTTGTTGCCTGCTGCAGACAGATCAGTGATATGAAACTTCAACTGGTGCTCTGTTGAGGCATACAGAAGAAAATAATCCTGTGCCATATGTATCAGAAGAGGCAGATATGTATCAACTCTCAGCAGCATTCAACAAAGCTCAACTGATCTCAACCCCTGTACACAGAATCCCATTCAACAGTATATCCTCTAAGCCATCTATACAAGTATTTCTCTAGTCTCAGCCCTCTCTCCTTTCTGTCCCCTGTATGCACAGCCTGTCCTGCATAAATTTTATTTTCTGCCCATTTGTATATAGCCCATCCATCCTGCAGTATATCTCTTCTTTCTGTCCCCTCCATATACAGCCTAACCTGCAATACCTCTCTCCTTTCTATCTTCTTTATATACAGTCAATCTCTCTTTTTTCTGTCCCTTCAATACATAGCCCCATTCTGCAGGATATCACTTTTCTCTTCCATTCTATATACAGCCCATCCTGCATTATATTTCTCCATTCTTTCCTTTCTGTACACAGCTCCATCCGGCAGTATATCACTTCTCTCAGTCCCCTCTATACAGCCCATCCTGCATTATATCTCTCTTTTCTGTACCTTCTATACCCAGCTCAATCCTGCAGTATATCACTCTTTTCATTCCCCTCTATACAGCCCATCCTAAAGTATATTACTCCTCTTAGTTACCAACACATAGGCACCGTTCTTTCCTCATATGAACTTTGCACTGTAATGAAGGAGTTTCTACCCCTCTCCGTGACATACCTGACAGTAGAAGCTCCTTTCTAGACACAACACAGCCAGCTGAGAGAGATTGCCCTATGCAGGAACGACCAAGGTCCTTGGTACTACAGGACAGTTCCAATGGCAACTGAAGGGTATTCTGAGCCTGGTAGGCTTAAATTGGGTGATATGTGCAAAACAGGGAAGATTTAAAAATGGGTCACATTGGCATAAATGAATACAAATATTATAAGACAACCACATAGTGATTTTGGGACTAACCCTTTATAGACTGACATACAGTGCTCAGTATAAATAAGTATACGCCCTTTGAAAAGTAAGATTTTAATCAATCTCACTGAACACATGAACAATTTCCAAAATTTTAATAAGACTTAATTTCATAGAACATTTTTGTTAACCCCTAACAAGTAAGGTTAATAAAACTTTCATTATAAAATCCTCCGTTTTATTCAAATGAGTTGATGCAAAAAAGAATACACCCTGTAGGCACCATAAATTTTTCTAAACTCCTTTTTCTAAATGCATGGTGCCTAAAGTAAAACATGGTGGTGGCTGCATGAATGCTGCTGGTGTCGGAGAGCTAAATTTCATTGATGGTATCATGAATTCACAAGTGCACTGCTCTATATTGAAAGAGAAGATGCTGCCATCACTCCGAGCCCTTGGTAGGCGTGCACTTTTCCAACATGACAATGATCCAAAACACACATCTGTTGCATTTGTGAAGAAAGACAGAGTGAAAGTGATTCAGTGGCCAAGTGTCTCCTAATCTGAACCCAACCAAACACATATGGCAAATTCTGAGACAAGTTGAACATCACTCTCCATCCCACTTCCGGACTCTAAAAGAGGTCGTTCTTGAAGTTGTTCTCTCTAGATGTGTTTGAAATGAGACAAAGATCACGTCTGTTGCACTGATTTAGCTCTGTTGTACTTTGTTAGCAAAGGTGAATCTAGTATTGTGGTCCCCCCCAGAGGCCTCCATATAGTTTGATGGTCCCACATTATCCCTCTATATAGTAAGATGATTCCCCACAGCCCCAATACAGTATGATCGTCCTCCCACAGCTCCCCCATATACAGTTATATGAAAAAGTTTGGGCACCCCTATTAATTTTAAGCTTAATGTTTTATAAAAATTGTTTTTTTTGCAACAGCTATTTCAGTTCTATATATCTAATAACTGTTGGACACAGTAATGTTTCTGCCTTGAAATGAGGTTTATTGTACTAACAGAAAATGTGCAATCTGCATTCAAACAAAATTTGACAGGTGCATAAGTATGGGCACCTCACCAGAAAAGTGACATTAATATTTAGTAGATCCTCCTTTTGCAAAAATAACAGCCTCTAGTCGCTTCCTGTAGCTTTTAATGAGTTCCTGGATCCTGGATGAAGGTATTTTTAACCATTCCTCTTTACAAAACAATTCCAGTTCAGTTAAGTTTGATGGTCGCCGAGCATGGACAGCCCTCTTCAAATGATCCCACAGATGTTCAATGATATTCAGGTCTGGGGACTGGGATGGCCATTCCAGAACAACGTAATTGTTCCTCTGCATGAATGCCTGAGTAGATTTGAGCACCACCAGAAAAAATCAGTGTATAAACGTCCACAGACTATTATTGAGGTCACAATACATAAAGTTTATTGGATACATAAAACAGACCACAAGACAGGGCAACGAATAAAAGACAAAGACAAAGACATTGGTGCAGGATGTCCTGCCTATACCTACCTATATATGTATGATTGTATGACTGTCCCCCGGGTGTTTTCACATATGGCCCTTTCTCCGCCTGCTTGCTATGTGGGAAGATCTGTTGCCCTTTTATTCGTTGCCCTGTCTTGTGGTCTGTTTTATGTATCCAATAAACTTTATGTATTGTGACCTCAATAATAGTCTGTGGACGTTTATACACTGATTTTTTCTGGTGGTGCTCGATTTATGGACGTCAGTGTGTCCGTATATGTCCAACAATATACTATGGGTTATTTCTGAGAGACATCTTATTAATATGTGTTCCCATAGTTTCTTGTGGTTTCCGGTTTATTACTGAGTAGATTTGGAGCGGTGTTTTGGATCATTGTCCTGCTGAAAGATCCATCCCCTGCGTAACTTCAACTTTGTCACTGATTCATGAACATTATTGTCAAGAATCTGCTGATACTGAAAGGAATCCATGCGTCCCTCAACTTTAACAAGATTCCCGATGCCGGCATTGGCCACACAGCCCCAAAGCATGATGGAACCTCCACCAAATTTTACTGTGGGTAGCAAGTGTTTTTCTTGGAATGCTCTGTTTTTTAGCCACCATGCATAACTCCTTTTTGTATGACCAAACAACTCAATCTTGGTTTCATCAGTCCACAGGACCTTCTTCCAAAAAGAAATTGGTTCTCCAAATGTGCTTTTGCATACCTCAGCCGACTCAGTTTGTGGCGTGCTTGCAGATACGGCTTCTTTCGCATCAGTCTCCCATACAGCTTGTCCTTGTGCAAAGTGCGTTGTATAGTTGACCGATACACAGTGACACCATCTGCAGCAAGTTGATGCTGCAGCTCTCTGGAGGTGGTCTGAGGATTGTCCTTGACTGATCTCACCACTCTTCTTCTCTGCCTTTCTGATGTTTTTCTTGGCCTGCCACTTCTGGCCTTAACAAGAACTGTACCTGTGTTCTTCCATTTCCTTACTGTGTTCCTCACAGTGGAAATTGACAGGTTAAATCTCTGAGACAGCTTTTTGTATCCTTCCCCTGAACAACTATGTTGAATAATCTTTGTTTTCAGATCATTAGACAGTTGTTTTGAGGAGCCCATGATGCCACTCTTCAGAGGAGATTCAAACAGGAGAACAACTTGCAAGTGGCCACTTTAAGTAGCTTTTCTCATGATTGCATACACCTGGCTATGAAGTTCAAAGCTCAATGAGGTTAGAAAACCAAAAAAAGTGCTTTAGTAAGTCAGTAAAAAGTAGGTAGGAGTATTTAAAACAAGAAAATGATAAGGGTGCCCATACCTATGCACCTGTCAAATTTGGTTTGAATGCAGATTGCACATTTTCTGTTAGTACAATAAACCTCATTTCAAGGCAGAAACATTACTGTGTCCAACAGTTATTAAATATATGAAACTGAAATAGCTGTTGCAAAAAAAAAAAACAATTTTTATAAAACATTAAGCTTAAGATTAATAGGGGTGCCCAAACTTTTTCATATAACTGTAGTGTGATAGTCAGTCCACAAAGTATTAGGGTCATCACAGCCAAAAAAAAACCCCAAAAAATGTATACTTGTCTAATCTATAATCTAGTTGCAGCCAATGTCTCCTCTTTTATCCTGTCATGCAGTGGATGTGGGTGGCACTATGTACTGATATCATGATTCCGACTGACGTCCCCACCGTGTTGCCAGCCTTACAGCAGACGGCAGGCTGGAAGTATCCTGTACAGTGGCGTAACTACCGCGGTCGCAGCGGTCGCCATTGCGACGGGGCCCGGCTGGTCAGGGGCCCTCCGCCCGGCAAGTCAGAGGCACCGGCCGACACCATGTTGCAGTGCAGGAGGAGATCCCTCCCGCACGGCAACAGTCCCAGGCGTATCTAGAGGGAGGGGGCAGCCGGGGTATGGGAGAGGAACTTGGAAGCAGCTCCAGTCAGCAGTGCACTGTGAGACTGTGACAGCGTCTCCTGCTCTGAGCCCCGGGACTGAAGGGGAGAGCGGGGGAGGGGCGGGACATGACAGCGGTGTGCAAGCAGGAGACGCTGAGGAGCTGCAGGTTAATATCAGCCTCCCCTTTACCAGAGAGGAGTGTGAGAGGTGTGTATGAGCTGGTGTGTTTGTGTGTGATATCTATAGTGTGTGTGTGTGTGTGTGTGTGTGTGTGTGTGTGCGTTATATATGTAGTGTGTGTGTGTGTGTGTGTGTGTGTGTGCGTGTGTGTGTGTGTGTTATATATGTAGTGTGTGTGTGTGTGTGATATCTGTAGTGCGTGTGTTATATATGTAGTGTGTGTGTGATATCTGTAGTGTGTGTGTGTGATATCTGTAGTGCGTGTGTTATATATGTAGTGTGTGTATGACATCTGTAGTGTGTGTGTGTGTGATATCTGTAGTGTGTGTGTGATATCTGTAGTGTGTGTGTGATATCTGTAGTGTGTGTGTGTGTGATATCTGTAGTGTGTGTGTGTGTCATCTGTAGTGTGTGTGTGTGATATCTGTAGTGCGTGTTATATATGTAGTGTGTGTATGACATCTGTAGTGTGTGTGATATCTGTAGTGTGTGTGTGATATCTGTAGTGTGTGTGTGTGTGTGTGTGTGCGTGTGATATCTGAAGTGTGTGTGTGATATCTAGTGTGTGTGTGTCATCTGAAGTGTGTGTGTGATATCTAGTGTGTCATCTGTAGTGTGTGTGTGTGTGATATCTGTAGTGCGTGTGTTATATATGTAGTGTATGTATGACATCTGTAGTGTGTGATATCTGTAGTGTGTGTGTGATATCTGTAGTGTGTGTGTGATATCTGTAGTGTGTGTGTGTGTGATATCTGTAGTGTGTGTGTGTGTGTGATATCTGTAGTGTGTGTGAGGCAGGGGTGTAACTACGACAGACTGGCAAGTCAGGGGCCTGATAGGTCAGAGGCACCCGACTGCCCCCGTCGCAGCCGCCGCAGTGAACTATACCGGCGTTTATGATGCCGGTACAGTTCAAAGCAATGATGGAGGAGAGAGCGTCAGCTGATGCTCCCTCTCCCATCATTCCCCTCTGCCTCTGACACTGCGGGTGCGTGATGAAATCACTTCATCGCGCACCCGCTGTGTGTGGGGCCAAGGCAGTGCAGCATCTGCACAGGTGATGGTGGCCGCCATATTGGCAAAGCCTGTGGCGGCTGCTGGGACTGGGAACAGGCGGTTCCGGAGCTAGTGGGGGGCACGTGGACCAAGCCACCCAGGAGGGGGATGCCGCAGCGGCTCAGCCATATGGAGGATCCGGGGATGAACATGGAGGTGTACGGGACCGGCGGAAGTGAGGTGTGTCTGCTGCCCGTGTGTCGCCGTCATGGCCCTCAGCGTCCCTGGCCCCCTGTGACACCAGCCCCGTTTCGTCCCTGCTGTCCCGTGCCCCATGTCCTAGTAGGTCCCCTGGTTCAGGTCATGGTGCTCCTCTGGGCTCACCGTACACACCTTGTTCCTCCTCCCCTGGTCTCCCAATGCTCCTCATCTCCCATGCCCTGAGTCCTCCTGCACCCCCCATGCATTCCCTGCCCCTTGTCCCCGTGTGACTCGTCTGCCCTGCTCTCAAGTCTCCCCTGTCCCCTTTCTCACCGTGTGTTCTCCATCTTCCCTGTCCTTGTAATCCCTGTGCCCCCTTCTTCCCTCCTCCCAAGTCTCCCCCCCCATCTTCCTCTGTCCCCTTGCGTCCCTATCTACTCTGCCCTCGGAGTCCCTTTGTGTCCTCTTGTGCCTGTCTCCATTGCACCCTAGTCCCCGTGTGTCCCATTGTGCCCTTCTCCCCTTCCTCTTAGTCCCTATGAGTCCCCTTGTGCTTCTATCCCTTGTCCCCGTGTGTAGCCTTGTGTCAGTGTCCCTTGCCCACTAGTCCCTGTGTGTCCCCTTGCGCCTGTCTCCCTTGTCCCCTTATGCTTGTGTCCCTTGTCCCTGTGTGCCAGTCTTCCTTGCCCATTAGTCCCTGTGTGTCCCCTTCTCAGTCTCCCTGGCCAACTAGTCCCTGTGTGTCCCCTTGTGCCAGTGTCCCTTGTCCCCTTGTGTCAGTCTCCCTTGCCCACTAGTCCCCTTGTAATCTTCTCCCCTGCATCCTAGCCCCCACGTGTCCCCTTGTGCCTGTCTTCCTTGCTCCCTAGCCCCCCTATGTTACCATTGTGCCTGTCTCCCCTACTCCCCTTGTGTCCTTGTCTCCTGCCCCCTAGTCACCATTTGCTCATGTCTTTCTCACTGCCCCTGTATGGAGGGGCTGCATTACACTGTGAGGGGGGCTGCATTATATTCTATGGGGGTTACATTGTATTGTATGGCAGGGCTGCAGTATACTCTGTGGGGTGGCTGTATTATACTATATGTGGGCTGCATTATACTGAATTGAGGACTATGGGGAATATATTATACTATATGAAGAACTATGGTCCATCATACTATGGGAAGTGAATTGTACAACATGGATGACGATGGCGGTGCATTATACTATATGGAGCACTATGAGGAGTGTATTATACTATATGGAGGACTGAGCAGTGTATTTTAATATATGGAGGACTATGTGGGTGTATAATACTAAATGGAGGACTGAGGAGTGCATTATACTATATGGAGCACTATGAGCAGTGTATTATACTATATGGAGGACTGAGCAGTGTATTTTAATATATGGAGGACTATGTGGAGTGTATAATACTAAATGGAGGACTGAGGAGTGTATTATACTATATGGAGGACTATGAGGGGTGTATTATACTATATGGAGGACTGAGCAGTGTATTATACTATATGGAGCACTACGAAGAGTGTATTATGCTATATGGAGGACTATGAGGAGTGTATTTTAATATACGGAGGAGTGTATTATACTATATGGAGGACTGAGGAGTGTACAATACTATATGGGGGACTATGGGGAGTGTATTATACTATAAGGAGTACTATGGGGGTGCATTATACTTCTCATATGGATCCCCATGACTTCTATGTTAGCCCCTGATGAGTATAATGGTTTATTTTCTTTTATACATTACATAACAATGGCAGTACGGGGGACAAATATATGCCAGGATGGGGCCCTGGATAGTTATGCAACTGAGGTCACACTATACAACTTTGCAATAAAGCTATAGTGTGCAATATTAATAGGGAAAATGTGAATTTGGGTGGAAAATTTTTTGGCATGGTGGGGGGGCCCCATTTGAAAGTTCGCACTGGGGCCCATAACTTTGTAGTTACGCCACTGATCCTGTAACTTGCCGCAGTAAGTGACATAGCATAGTGCTGTGCTGCGTGACGCTAAGATGACGTTGCTCCAGCAACTGGGTAATCAAAAGCCGCACCAGGAATATCGGATGGTAAGAGATATGCAGGTCTCCCATGTAGCCGCTAATTACCAGTGACCTGGACGCTGGACTGAAGTCCACCAAGTTCACCTCTATCACTCAATGAACGCCGTAAAAACAAAACCCAAGAAACAAATCCTTTTTTTTTTCTTCACCATTTCACCACACTTGGAGTGTTTTTTTCCCAGTACATTATGTAGTAAAGTAAATGGTCTCATTCAAAACTTCAAACTGTCCTGCAAAACAACAAGCTTCATATGGATAGGTAATTGGAAAGATTAAAAAAATATGGCACTGCAAAGAACAGGAAGAAAAAACAAAAGTGCAAAAATGAAAAAAACAAAATCACCTTTTTCTTAAAGGGGTTGTCCATTACTAGGACAACCCCTTCTCAATCTGAACTTTTACCTCTGTTAAAATAAAAAACACCTATACTCACCTCCTATGCCGGTGCCGTTCCAGTGGTGTCGGCATACGCTTTCCCGGGGCTCATGTGAGCCCTGTTCCCAATCAGCATTGGTGTCACTGTTCCCTCCTTTGAACGTTTATGTAATCAACAGGAAGTGAGAGCTGCAGCTGTCCGCTTACCTCCTCTTGATTGCTTTTATGTCCGAAGACGGTAACAGTGATTCTAGCACTGATTGTGTGCCAGGCTCAGGTGACATAACTGTGAAGACACGGGGGTCAGCGGGTGCCCTAGTCCACTAGCTGAAACTATGTGAACCAGGGACCATCCCACTGCACGCCCGCTCTCCTTTTACCATGGGCCTAATACTACTCAGAAAACACAGGGTGAGGGTAAAACAGTGTGGCATACGTTATTGAACCACAAAACTGGCAAATAGCCAATAAAATAGTCCCAGCAAAATACTCAAAATGGTTCAAAATTACAGAGTCTCAGTCTTCCGCTGACTTGTCGGGATAAGAGCAGCTGTGACTTCAGAGCTTCCAGGTACGACTACCCCCACCTGTGGCATACACATAGAGGAGGTAAGACAAGCTTGGAAAGCTCACAGTCCATTGAGGTACAAGGCCAGGTGAATGGAGGGTCACATCCTGGCTTCTCTGAACATCTCCATGTGGTTCAGGTGACCAATGGGTCCAAATCCTGACTACCCCAAACGTATCCATGGTTCAGTAATGGTCAATGGAGCAGCTCTGTATTCCATCATCTGGGGCTGTGGGCCCTTAAGCTGGCATCCTGTAGAATGTCAAGTCTGTGTCCCTCGCGATGGAGCCATGATCTAGCAGCTGTCTTGTAGAGTGTTCTTTGCTTTGGTTTTGTAAAGAGTTTCTGGTTATTTGGATCTCTACTGTTCTCTTGGCTGTCTGGATGTACAGTTATTTGGATGTATGGTTATGTCTGTCACAGAAGCATTTATCCCCTTTTTATAGTCAAAAACTGTTCTTCAAGCCATCATCCAGAGATAAAGGGGAAGAATGGTGACAAGATCAACTTGCATTATTTGATTTTTTAATCTATTTGCATAGTTTTTCCTCTTCTGTTTTGCAAGGCAACAAACTAGCTAGCCTGAACAATGTGTAATCAACATATCAGCAAACACCATTGTTCAATGACCCTGCATCACTTGCAAAAATAGAAGACAATAAATTGAAAAGTCAACATAGAGATAACAGTCTATTCCTCCTGGCTTACTGAAAATAAACATCTTGTTAATTAAGATAAAATGCTTTGACGTCACAGTAACAATCTCATGTGAGCCCCCGTAATGTGAGTGCCAACACCGCAGGAACAATGGTGGCACTGGAGGTGAGTATAAGCGTTTTCATTTTAACAGAGGCAAACATTCAAATTGAGAAGGGTATTGTACTAGTAGTGGACAGCACCTTTAAGGTTTTTTTTTAACCCCTTATGATACAGGAAAGATAAATATCTTGGTACCGTGTTAGCCAGTAGATAGAAAAATATTTAGAATTGAGAGTCCTCAGTGGTTGATACCTTTTAATGGCTAACTGAAAAGATGGTAACAAATTGCAAGCTTTCGAGACTACACAGGTCTCTTCATCAGGCAAAGACTAAAAACAAATTCTGAAGAATCACATATTTATGCACAACATAGCACAGAGAAAAAAAAGGGGGGGGGAAACCATGGATTAGACACCTGTGTGACAGCTCTCCAGCGACCAAACAGCGACGCTGCAGCGATCGACGTCGTTGTCGGTATCGCTGCAGCGTCGCTTAGTGTGACGGTACCTTTATTCTCATGTGCTAAAAGGTAAGAGCCCCTTTAAGATAACATTCAGCTGTATAAGGATTAGGGAAGTATTTGAGATGAACGAATAATCAAGATCATCACAACAAGACTGCGAAATGTAAACACTTCATTAGGGTTCAATGACTTAGTTAATGATGGTACAGACCCCTGAGCAAATTGAGCTTCAGGCACTTTCAAGTGGATGTCAAAGGTTTTGGTTGAAGATGCTGGTTAATTTCCTATTACGGAGGATGCTGTGCCTCTATAAGCTAGTTCACGCGGTTTCAGGTTGTTGCTATGTGAATTTGGCTGATCTCATTACATGGTAAATTAGGTTTTAACTGGCATTTTCTGTCATTTGACCTTAACATTCTAGCAGAAATCTGTAATATACGGTAAACCTCTGTGTTAATGTAAACTTTAAAAGACTTAAGTTCAAGAAATATTGCTACCAGGTGTAAAAGTAGTGTGTGTCTTTATTCTCTTCTTATTCTGTTACGACTTAAAGAGTAACCGTCGTTTTAAGTTTTATTTCATAAACACATAGTACATATAAAAATAAGCAACTTTGTAATATATCTTATCAGAGAAATCTGCTTGTTTCTCCCCGCTGCTTGTTTCTCCTCTCTGCTTGTTTCTCCTCCTGGATTGATCTTTCACTTGATGAAGACAGTTTTTCCCATTACTGAGATAGAAGATGAAATTTGGTGCTTATAAAATTCTATGGAGAGGGAGGAGGGAGAAACTAATAGCACAAACAATAATTCTGCTGCAAGTTCCTTAGAACTACATGAGCACCAATTGTTATCTTCCATCTCAGTAATAAGAAAATCTGTATCTAATAAAGACACATTTTACCCATGAACTGGGAATTTTGAGGGTGAATGATCAGTCTAGGAGATGATAAAAGCATATTTCTCCAATAAGATGCTACAAAGTTTCTTATTTTCATATGTACTATTGTATTGTGGTCCTGAGTTCAAATCCCACCAAGGACAACATCTGCAAGGAGTCTGTATGTTCTCCTCATGTTTGTGTGGGTTTTCTTCCAGGTTCTCCAGTTTCCTCTCATACCCCAAACACATACTGATAGGGAATTAAGATTGTGAGCCCCAATGGGGACAGTGATTATGATGTCTGTAAAGCTTGTAATTTATTTTGAAAATACATGTGGCTGAGAGAAGAAAAAGACCCTAAGAGCTTACAGTCTACAGGAGAGAAAGGATCCTGATGATCATAAGAGCTTACAGTCTACAGGAGAGAAAGGATCCTGATGATCATAAGAGCTTACAGTCTACAGGAGAGAAAGGATCCTGATGATCATAAGAGCTTACAGTCTACAGGAGAGGACCCCCACTTTGGAGATGGAAAACGACTCTGCCGTATTAACTGTGCCCCACTGAGAACCGCTGATATGTGATGGCCCAGGTACTGACCACCAGGGCAGGGCCAGGACAAGGGATAGGCAGGGTAGGCACCCCCATAGGGTGCTGCCTCCTGCCTACCCAAGGGAAAAGAAAACTGACATTGCCATGCCTGTGGCCGCCTGGCACCTTCCTCTGGTCCCAGGTGTGCTGTTCCATGTATATTCCTCAGTTTCCATGTATGTTTATATTTCACTCTGTATTTAACTCTGCTGCCACCCAATGGCCTTTTTCCGTATGGCAGCTTGTTATTCATTATTTCTTGTGGGCATGTCTTACTTCCAGTTCAGGGGTCAAATCTTCTCTTCCTCTGGCAGCCATTTCCAGTTTACTTTCTGTTGTGAGAGGACACGCTTTAACCGGCTTAGGAAGGCATCAGTCTTTCGACCACTCTCTCTTGCTGCTCTTTGTTGCTCACACTTGCAGACACACTTGGTGCTACATCATTCTGTACCTGGTCTACCCTGCATTTCTGGAGAAAGTACTGTATTACCAGTTATACGCTGTATGTCCAGATCTACAAAATAAACAAGTCTGGATTACACAATCCCTGGAGTGCATCATCTCTTCGGACGCTGAGCAGCATTGGTCCTGTCTGCCTCACGTGGAGGAAAATACGGAAGGTACGTTTCTCTCTCACAATGCTTATTAATCAACTACACCTCCATTCGCCTCATGTGGGGACAGAACACCAGGCATTCAGTACATTGACAATTGGGGCACAGGCATGAAGGTGAGCAGTGTCAGTCGCTGACAGCGCTCACCCCTCTCTTTGCCTGTGCCTCGTCCGGTATTACATCTGCGGAATGCAAGACATGAATGCAATTGTTGTGGTGCCGCCAACACAGGAGCAGTGGAACTGTAATCATCTCCCTGCTCCACCAGGAGCTCTATCAGAACTTCCTGTCGGCGCCCTGTTGGAGACGGCGCATGTAGGGGACATCGGATGGTGTGATGCAGTGACTTCATAGCGCCATCCAGCGACCACTGCTGTACTAAATAGAAAAAGTAATCCCTGCTCCAAACATGAAAAGACCAAGAACCACCAAAACAGAGAATGTACCGTATATACTCGAGTATAAGCCGAGATTTTCAGCCCCAAATTTTGGGCTGAAAGTGCCCCTCTCGGCTTATACTCGAGTCACGGTGGGCGGCAGGGTCGGCGGGTGAGGGGGAGAGGGCGCTGAGGCATACTTACCTAGTCCCGGCGATCCTGACGCTCCCTCTGCCCGTCACACGGTCTTCGGTGCTGCAGCTCTTCCCCTGTTCAGCGATCACGTGGGACCGCTGATTAGAGAAATGAATATGCGGCTCCACCTCCCATAGGGGTGGAGCCGCATATTCATTTCTCTACTCAGCGGTGCCGGTGACCGCTGATAGAGGAAGAGGCTGCGGCACCGAAGACCGTGTGACAGGCAGAGGGAGCGAGACGCCGGGAGCAGGTAAGTATGTAATATTCACCTGTCCGCGTTCCACACGCCGGGCGCCGCTCTGTCTTCGCGTCCTCTTGCTCTGACTGTGCAGGTCAGAGGGCGCGATGACGCATATAGTGTGCGCGCCGCCCTCTGCCTGATCAGTCAGTGCGGAGAGACGCCGGGACGAGACGCTGGGAGCTGCAAGCAGCGAGGTGAGTATGGCATTTTATTTTTTTTATTGCAGCAGCAATGGCACAGCTTTATATGGCACAGCTATGGGGCAATAATGAAGGGCGCAGAGC